>NC_091012.1:87420203-88149578 GCF_041146395.1 Eulemur rufifrons
GCAGAGAGTATTCTGAGACTGCCCCTCAGCTCTCTTTCCACTCAAGAAAGACAGCCTGCAACTTAAGTCGGTCTGGACTCAGCATCTCTGGAACGACGCTCAGGAGGAGGAGGTAACGGGGTCTGGCACCTGATTTCTCTCCTTATCTCCTCTATGTTCTGGCAAGTATTGAAAAAGATAAACAGAGCGGGGGCAATTAAGAATCCTGTAGCCTGTCCGCTCTCAGAAATCAGGACTTTAAAGAGGCTAAAACTTCACTTAATAGTTCTGCTCGCCTAAGACACACAGAAGTGTGGTATAGCACAAAGCCTTGGTACTCAGAAAGTGTGGTCTACAGACCAGCCCACGAATCAGACTCTGCATGTGATTTGTAAGCACATCAAAGTTTGGAAAGTTCAGCTCTGGTGGTTGGTTAAGAGCTGGGGCATTGGCTAGAGCAGTGGTTCTCAAATTTGAGTGTGCATCAGAATCACCTGAAAGGTGTGTGTGAAAACACAGATGGCTGGGCCCTGACCGCAGAGTTTCTGACTCATAAGTCTGGGATTTGCATTTCTAACAAGCTCCCAGGTGATGCCCACGCTGCTGGTCTGGGAACCACACTTGCAGAAATACTAGGCTAGAGACAAAGCTGGACTGAAACCATGGCTGCATTTGTTTCATCTCAGGTAAGTCCCTTAAACTATCTAAGCCTTAGTTTCCTCATATGTAAATTGGAGATAATTAACAGCGTTCCCATGTTACTGTGAAGATTAAATCAGGGGATATGGAGAAAGTCCTTGGCACGGGCCCGGCACATGGTAAATCCCGAATGGATGTAGGCAATTATTACTACTATGGGTCTAGACATACCATGGCAGACATTTCATCCTCCTCTAACCTCCCTTTTCCCGTGTCTCTACAGGGAAATCTGTCCCCAAAATAATGTCGCTAAATTATATGCAAAGTATGGATAATCCGAAATCTCAGTATTCAGAGCAATAGAGGACGAATCCTGTCATGGCCTGTATCGGGAGGCAGGTGCTGATGGAGAAAGAATTGAAGATCATAGTCAACTGCAGCCCCCCATCCAACACAATGGAGCAAAGACTTGCCACTGCCCTGGACTAAACCAGCTGGGTGTCCCCGATATTCCAACTCAAGGCACGTAGGTAGATGCCTGCTAACAGGGCATCAGGAACTCTTTCCAGGCTTTACCTTATACTACAGAAACCTACCAACACACCTGCCAGTACCACCCCCTCTCCTGTCTTGTCTTCCATCCCCCTCTTCCTGTCTCGGCCCCCCCCCCCCACCTACTCAGGCCATTCACCTTGCTTTGTCTAGTTACGTGTCTTTTGCCTCAGATCCAATTTTCCCAGGTCATTCGGTCAAGGACCCCAGAATATTAGCTTGGACTGTCAAACCCTGGATCTTATTGTGGCCATTCTTTCTGGAAGCCTATTTTCTGGATTTCCCTTCACTGTGCACCCCATGCCTACAAAAGGAGAACCACACCTAGTGATGGGTCTATAGCTTTTCAACTCCCCTCTTTCCTCCAGACTTGGGATGACTGAGGGGATCCTACCGCTGCCCACCACAGAATATGCATGCATGTATGTATGTATTTATTTTCTACTCAATTTATGATACTATTATCATCATGGTTTTACCTTCATGCGGAGCCACAGAATTCCTTAAAATATCACAGTCCTGATCACTTGTGCCAATTCTATGAAGTCTCCAAAACTACGAAGGACATACTCTACCGTGGGCCCATTCCAAACTCTTCAGTTAAAATTCCACTGGCTTTCCATTGATAGCACTGGAGGACTGTCGGTGACACGTTCCTCCATTACAGGAAAGCAAAGCCTCATAGTGACCTAATGTGGAAGGATAAGATCCCAGGACCCAGAGAAAAAGGAGGCCAGAAGGGAAGGCAGGCCACGGAGGAAGGGAGTCTGCCTTTCCCACCCCCTCTGGACTCTGGACTTCAGTGGAAAGAGGCCTTTAACCTAAGTACTCAAGGCCCTAACCTCAAGCAGCTGTTGTTGTCCATGCTCTAGTGCTGGTGCTCCCTGACCCCACTAAGCCCTTCTATTAAAAATTTTCTGTTCTTATGCTAGTTTTGAGAGTCTAGAAGCAACTGCAGGGAATGAAGCACCAAATATATCTACATTTTGTGATAATCTAAGTCACTGTTAATAAGGCATGAGACAACGCAAAACCAAGAAGAAGCCTTTACCCTTACACCAAGGTCATCAAAGCCATACAGGAACATTCCTAATGTCTGCAACTGTCCTTTCTGGAAGAAGTCAAATCTGACCAAGTCTAAATGGGTATAACATCCACCGCATTCCTTCGTCACATCACCCCGTTTTGTTTTCTTACTATCACTTATCACTCTCTGAAATTAAATCGATAACGTGCTTATCGTCTGTCTCCACCCACCGGAATGAATGGTCCCCGAGAACAGGGCCCTTGAGTCCTTACGTGTCTTGGGTCCCCAGGGTCTAAAACTGTGTCTGGCACATAACGCGTGCTCGCTCAGTGGATATTTGTTTCATGAATGAACGGATGTATGGATGGCTGGGTGGAGGACGCCCTTAGAAGGGGTTCCAGGGCTAGCTGGCTTTCTCTTTCACCCACTCAAGCACCCAGGCCCTGACCCACAAAGTAAAAGAACAGGAGAGAAACTTCCCACCAAACAGCTTCAAGGCAGAGAGAACACAGCCGGGTTGGGAATTCCGTACAGCTCTAATGCACATACCAAGCAGGACTGAGCGTGTGCATCTTCGCATTCCTCCTCCAGATGACTCTTCGAAACGGTCCAGGGACTAATGTCTTCCTCTTCCTCGCTCTCATTCCTCCCAGTAATGTCCGCTCCCGCGGGGAACAGAAGAAACCGCCCACAAAATAAACTCAGGCCGTGAGCGCAGAGGGGCGGGCCGAATTCCGCACAGCCTTGACAAACACATCCACGCTACAGCCCATCAGCCATGGCGCTCCCACCCCCGGAACGGCCGCTTGAACAAAGGGAACTTCCTGCTGCTGTTGCTATGGCTTCCGGGGGCGGGACTTCAGGAGACCGCCAATCTCCCCGTTGCAAATCGACTTCCGGGGCAACCCCTTCCTCCCTTCCCCCCCTCCCCGCTGCAAATAGACGTCCGGGACAACCCCTTCCTCCCTCCCCCTCCCAACTAGCTGCCGGGTGGGCTCCCTGCTCCGCCTGCCGTCGCTTTACGCTTCCTATTTGTCTTGCTCAGGTTCCTCAATGGACTACTCCGGGTCTAAAGAGCGGAAATCGGGCGCAAAGAGAACGTCTTCCCAGGACTTCTGCATCGCTCGGTGAACTTTTCGCCGTTTGGTGGCAGTATGGATCCACAAATGCGCACAGCTCCGCTCTTCTCCCGCCCTTCGCGTTTGGAAAAAATGCGCACTCCTCAGAGTCAAAAAAATGTCTTCTCTATAGAGGTACACATCTTTTAGGACTGCCTTGTAGCTCCCACCTTTTTCGTATGCATGGCGAGATTCATTTAATGAACAACAACGTTAAAATACGCCCTACTGGAGATCTGGCACCAAAGCCATACATATGCATATGCGAGAAAGTTTACAAAGCAGGCCAGGAATCCAAGAAACTCGCATTTACAAATATTTCCTCTCGCTCTTCTGTCCTTCAGACTGGCACAGACTTATGGAAAAAAAAGGTGGGAGCTACAAGGTAGTCCTAAAAGATGTGTACCTCTATAGAGAAGACATTTTTTTGACTCTGAGGAGTGCGCATTTTTTCCAAACGCGAAGGGCGGGAGAAGAGCGGAGCTGTGCGCATTTGTGGATCCATACTGCCACCAAACGGCGAAAAGTTCACCGAGCGATGCAGAAGTCCTGGGAAGACGTTCTCTTTGCGCCCGATTTCCGCTCTTTAGACCCGGAGTAGTCCATTGAGGAACCTGAGCAAGACAAATAGGAAGCGTAAAGCGACGGCAGGCGGAGCAGGGAGCCCACCCGGCAGCTAGTTGGGAGGGGGAGGGAGGAAGGGGTTGCCCCGGACGTCTATTTGCAGCGGGGAGGGGGGGAAGGGAGGAAGGGGTTGCCCCGGAAGTCGATTTGCAACGGGGAGATTGGCGGTCTCCTGAAGTCCCGCCCCCGGAAGCCATAGCAACAGCAGCAGGAAGTTCCCTTTGTTCAAGCGGCCGTTCCGGGGGTGGGAGCGCCATGGCTGATGGGCTGTAGCGTGGATGTGTTTGTCAAGGCTGTGCGGAATTCGGCCCGCCCCTCTGCGCTCACGGCCTGAGTTTATTTTGTGGGCGGTTTCTTCTGTTCCCCGCGGGAGCGGACATTACTGGGAGGAATGAGAGCGAGGAAGAGGAAGACATTAGTCCCTGGACCGTTTCGAAGAGTCATCTGGAGGAGGAATGCGAAGATGCACACGCTCAGTCCTGCTTGGTATGTGCATTAGAGCTGTACGGAATTCCCAACCCGGCTGTGTTCTCTCTGCCTTGAAGCTGTTTGGTGGGAAGTTTCTCTCCTGTTCTTTTACTTTGTGGGTCAGGGCCTGGGTGCTTGAGTGGGTGAAAGAGAAAGCCAGCTAGCCCTGGAACCCCTTCTAAGGGCGTCCTCCACCCAGCCATCCATACATCCGTTCATTCATGAAACAAATATCCACTGAGCGAGCACGCGTTATGTGCCAGACACAGTTTTAGACCCTGGGGACCCAAGACACGTAAGGACTCAAGGGCCCTGTTCTCGGGGACCATTCATTCCGGTGGGTGGAGACAGACGATAAGCACGTTATCGATTTAATTTCAGAGAGTGATAAGTGATAGTAAGAAAACAAAACGGGGTGATGTGACGAAGGAATGCGGTGGATGTTATACCCATTTAGACTTGGTCAGATTTGACTTCTTCCAGAAAGGACAGTTGCAGACATTAGGAATGTTCCTGTATGGCTTTGATGACCTTGGTGTAAGGGTAAAGGCTTCTTCTTGGTTTTGCGTTGTCTCATGCCTTATTAACAGTGACTTAGATTATCACAAAATGTAGATATATTTGGTGCTTCATTCCCTGCAGTTGCTTCTAGACTCTCAAAACTAGCATAAGAACAGAAAATTTTTAATAGAAGGGCTTAGTGGGGTCAGGGAGCACCAGCACTAGAGCATGGACAACAACAGCTGCTTGAGGTTAGGGCCTTGAGTACTTAGGTTAAAGGCCTCTTTCCACTGAAGTCCAGAGTCCAGAGGGGGTGGGAAAGGCAGACTCCCTTCCTCCGTGGCCTGCCTTCCCTTCTGGCCTCCTTTTTCTCTGGGTCCTGGGATCTTATCCTTCCACATTAGGTCACTATGAGGCTTTGCTTTCCTGTAATGGAGGAACGTGTCACCGACAGTCCTCCAGTGCTATCAATGGAAAGCCAGTGGAATTTTAACTGAAGAGTTTGGAATGGGCCCACGGTAGAGTATGTCCTTCGTAGTTTTGGAGACTTCATAGAATTGGCACAAGTGATCAGGACTGTGATATTTTAAGGAATTCTGTGGCTCCGCATGAAGGTAAAACCATGATGATAATAGTATCATAAATTGAGTAGAAAATAAATACATACATACATGCATGCATATTCTGTGGTGGGCAGCGGTAGGATCCCCTCAGTCATCCCAAGTCTGGAGGAAAGAGGGGAGTTGAAAAGCTATAGACCCATCACTAGGTGTGGTTCTCCTTTTGTAGGCATGGGGTGCACAGTGAAGGGAAATCCAGAAAATAGGCTTCCAGAAAGAATGGCCACAATAAGATCCAGGGTTTGACAGTCCAAGCTAATATTCTGGGGTCCTTGACCGAATGACCTGGGAAAATTGGATCTGAGGCAAAAGACACGTAACTAGACAAAGCAAGGTGAATGGCCTGAGTAGGTGGGGGGGGGGGGGCCGAGACAGGAAGAGGGGGATGGAAGACAAGACAGGAGAGGGGGTGGTACTGGCAGGTGTGTTGGTAGGTTTCTGTAGTATAAGGTAAAGCCTGGAAAGAGTTCCTGATGCCCTGTTAGCAGGCATCTACCTACGTGCCTTGAGTTGGAATATCGGGGACACCCAGCTGGTTTAGTCCAGGGCAGTGGCAAGTCTTTGCTCCATTGTGTTGGATGGGGGGCTGCAGTTGACTATGATCTTCAATTCTTTCTCCATCAGCACCTGCCTCCCGATACAGGCCATGACAGGATTCGTCCTCTATTGCTCTGAATACTGAGATTTCGGATTATCCATACTTTGCATATAATTTAGCGACATTATTTTGGGGACAGATTTCCCTGTAGAGACACGGGAAAAGGGAGGTTAGAGGAGGATGAAATGTCTGCCATGGTATGTCTAGACCCATAGTAGTAATAATTGCCTACATCCATTCGGGATTTACCATGTGCCGGGCCCGTGCCAAGGACTTTCTCCATATCCCCTGATTTAATCTTCACAGTAACATGGGAACGCTGTTAATTATCTCCAATTTACATATGAGGAAACTAAGGCTTAGATAGTTTAAGGGACTTACCTGAGATGAAACAAATGCAGCCATGGTTTCAGTCCAGCTTTGTCTCTAGCCTAGTATTTCTGCAAGTGTGGTTCCCAGACCAGCAGCGTGGGCATCACCTGGGAGCTTGTTAGAAATGCAAATCCCAGACTTATGAGTCAGAAACTCTGCGGTCAGGGCCCAGCCATCTGTGTTTTCACACACACCTTTCAGGTGATTCTGATGCACACTCAAATTTGAGAACCACTGCTCTAGCCAATGCCCCAGCTCTTAACCAACCACCAGAGCTGAACTTTCCAAACTTTGATGTGCTTACAAATCACATGCAGAGTCTGATTCGTGGGCTGGTCTGTAGACCACACTTTCTGAGTACCAAGGCTCTATGCTATACCACACTTCTGTGTGTCTTAGGCGAGCAGAACTATTAAGTGAAGTTTTAGCCTCTTTAAAGTCCTGATTTCTGAGAGCGGACAGGCTACAGGATTCTTAATTGCCCCCGCTCTGTTTATCTTTTTCAATACTTGCCAGAACATAGAGGAGATAAGGAGAGAAATCAGGTGCCAGACCCCGTTACCTCCTCCTCCTGAGCGTCGTTCCAGAGATGCTGAGTCCAGACCGACTTAAGTTGCAGGCTGTCTTTCTTGAGTGGAAAGAGAGCTGAGGGGCAGTCTCAGAATACTCTCTGCCTGAATGAGATGAGATGTGCTAACTGGCCAAGGGGAGCAGCAACAGATGATCACCTTAACTAACGTAAGTAAAATGCTTTTCTGAAATATTGGAGGGGATTGCTTTGTTCTGAATCAATTACCCAGATGATCCTATGACCAGACTGCTGATTAATAAGGCTGATGTGCTTCTCCAAATGCGTGTGTAGGAGGCCTAAGAAATTTGTATTTGGAAAATGCCGTATGTTCTTGATTGCTAAACAAAGTGCTAATAAACAGCACATATTCGTGGTTTCTAAGACATATAGGACTGCTTGCTAGGAAGCTACCCGTTCACTGTGTAAGATGTTTGGGATGCATTTCTTGTATTTATGGCAAATGAGGACACGGAGCAAACGGGTTGTCTCTGACCAGTGGCTGGGGTGGGGGTGGAGAGCTGCTGTGTTGAATGGAGAGGGCACCTGGGCATCTCCACGGCCCCTTTTGTCTTCCTGAACTTTGTGGAGAAGGCGACGAGTAACACGTACACCTAGAGGAGGTAGTATACCTGCAGGATACCCTTATTTGGGGCCAGACAGTACAGGAGTGTGAGATGCCTCTCTTTAAATCCCCAGACCTCCTGGCCGAAGTGTTTCTAAAATTGTAGCTTCGTAGGTTCCAGTGCCTTAAGGCCTCTGTAGAATCTGTGGGGCAGCCAGTATCCAAAAGGATATAGCTCTTGTAGCCACCACCAGGATACAGCCCCCCAGTTGTCAGGTATTAAAATTGTCCTCATTGGGGTTCAGTGGCTACAAGGATCTCTGCTTTGGGGGGCTGCTGATGGGAATGGTGACTAGGAAGCACGACACTGCACGGAGCTCAAGGAAGAGGGAAACTACAGGAAACTCACGTTGGCCACTGCTGTAGCTCACAGCAGTGCAGACGGACAGAAGCATCTGTGTAATTCTCCCTGCCATGCCAGGAGCTGTAAGGGAGGGCTCAGAACTGTTGTGGAATGCCCAGCCTTCCTGGCGAATGAAACTCAGGTTAAAGAGAGGCAGAGGATCTCCATCTGGTGGTGGAAGGAAAGAAGACACTGCCTGGAGTACTGCATAGAGGCAGAGAGTAGACTGAACAGACTCAGTGTGATGCTAGATATAATCTCCCACCCACTGAGGAGCTGGTGGGCATGGCTGCCCCTCCACCTGCAGACCCAGGTACCGGGCTTCAGTTTGGTTTAGGGGAGGAGGAGCAGTGGGAGGAACTTTTCCAGGCTACTTTGCAGCCACAACATTGACTACCTTGGGAAATTGGGTAGACAGTGAGTCCAATGGCCTTATCTCTTCCCTTGAGTTTTTGTTTGTTTGATACACTGTGTGTGGGGGTCTGCCTGTAGGCCTTAGTTCAAGTGTATTTCAGGCAGTACCTCCACCCTTCTTGGCATCTAATTTGCTACCAGCAAACCCATAGGTAAAGATTTCAGGGAGGCCCTGTCTGGAAGAAAAATCCATACATATTTATATGTATATACATATGTGTGTGTATTTATGTATGTTTGTATGCGTATATATGTATAGAAATCTGTGTGTGTGTGTGTGTGTGTGTGTTTAATTTTCCCCCAAGAGATTTTCTGTATTTCTCCAGTTTAGAAGAAAGTTCCAGTCTGAGGAAAGGGTATAAGTTCCCACTGTCTGAGGTACCTAGTGACAGTAGATAGAGATTTCTTCCCTCCTCTAGATGTAGAATGGCTCTTGGTCCCTTAATACTGGCTTCTGGGTCTAGAATGAAGTACTCTGTAGGAGCCGTAAATGCTATAGAGCAGTTTGGACCAACCAGGCCAGCAGGGCTTTGAACCTTGTTCATAAGCCAGCTCCTACTCTTCTCCCATTGATAGTGGGGCTTTTTGCTTTCCCTTTTCATCCTCTGAGTGCCCCTTCTGGCCTGTCACTTTCAGATTTGGGTCAAATTACCTGATTGTGTGAGCCCTTTATAAGCAAAACTCAAAGTGCAGTTCTGTGTAAGCTGGAAGTCCAAGTGGATTGTGTTCTGTTATGTCTTAGGCCTATCTGTGCCTCTTCACTTCTCTCACTCAGACCTACCCGTGCCACCCTCTCCAGCAAGAGCAAACCTGTGTTCAGAAGCGGGAAGGCCAGCAAAAGTCACAGTTTTCTGACTGCATCATGAAGAATGACCATTATCTGATCTTGGAACACCCAGTGTCTCTATCAGTTTAAAGTAAAACGTCTTTCCACCAGGTTTTTAGCCCAAATCCTCAAACTACTCAATTCTCTCATGCCTCCATCCCTGCCTACCCTTCTATTTCACAACTTAATTTCTCTCCTCAAGCCTCCAACACTGCCTCCCCCCTCCTCACGATTAGCTGATGACCTTCCTTCCTAATTCATTGAGAAAATTGCATAAGAGTCAACCCAAATTAACAAGCCCAAAATTGAATTCTCCCATCTTCCCCTAAAAACCTTCTTCACCTGCAGTATCCCCCCCGCCCCCATCACAGGTAAGGCCACTCTTTTTTTTTTTTTTTTTTTTTATTTCAGCATATTACGGGGGTACAAAAGTTTAGGTTATGTATATTGCCCATGCCCCCCGCCCCCCAGTCAGAGCTTCAAGCGTGTCCATTCCCCAGACAGTGCGCATTGCACTCATTATGTAGGTATGCACCCATCCCCACCCCCCCCACACACACATCTGCCCAACACCCAATTAGTGTTATTCCCAAATGTGCACTTAGGTGATGATCAGGGAAACCAATTTGATGGTGAGTACATGTGGTGCTTATTTTTCCATTCTTGGGATACTTCACTTAGTAGAATGGGTTCCAACTCTATCCAGGAGAACATAAGAGATTCTGTATCCCCATTATTTCTTATAGCTGAGTAATACTCCATGGTATACATATACCACATTTTACTAATCACTCATGTATTGATGGGCATTTGGGTTGTTTCCACATCTTTGTGATTGTGAATTGTGCTGCTGTAAACATTCAGGTGCAGATGTCTTTTTTATAGAATGTCTTTTGTTCTTTGGGGTAGATGCCCAATAATGGGATTGCTGGATCAAATGGTAGGTCTACTTGTATCTGTTTAAGGTATCTCCATATTGCTTTCCACAGAGGTTGCACTAGTTTGCAGTCCCACCAGCAGTGTATGAGTGTTCCTGTCTCTCCGCATCCACGGTAAGGCCACTCCTATCCTTCCGGTCATTCGTGCCACAGACTTGAGGGTGATCCTTTACTCATCCCTCATTTCCCTCTGTCAAGAAATCCTACGAGCTCTCTTGTCAAAATAGATCCAGAATCTGATATCCGACCACTTCTCACCACCTCCATGGCTACCACCCTGTTCCAAGCCAGCAGCCGTTTTCCCGTGGATTGTGGGAATTATTTTCTGACTCTTTCTCTGCTTCACCCTCCCCCTCCCCCCACTGATAAACAATCCAGCAGCCAGAGTAATGCTGTTAAATAGATCACGTAATGCCTCCGCTCAAAATCGACAGCTCAAATTTTACTCAGGGTAAATCAGGAGTCCTTACGATTGCTACAAGGCCGTATGTGATTTGGACACTAGTTGCCTCTCTTACCTTATCTCCTTGTACTCTCCTTTCTCATTCCCCTCTGTCTGTAGTGACCTCCTTTTCGTTCCTAAAGTAGGGGCTTTTGCCCTCCGTTCTTTCTGCCTAGAACATTCTTTCCCCCGGTTTCTGCATGGCTACCTCCCTCCTCTCTCTCATGTCTTTGGTTAAACGTCTTCTTTCAACGTGGCTTACTTCTAAACATCTTATTTCAAATGCCACACCTCCCCCGCCCACACACCCAAACGCACACAATTCCCATTTACCCTGCTTTTTGGGTGTTCTTTTTTAAATATATTTTATTCTTTTAACATGCTTATTTCCTTATTATGGTGGTTTGCTTGTTTCTGCCCACTAGAAGGTCTGGCCCACAGGGCCGAGTTTTGTTGTTGTTGTTGTTTTTAGCATGTGTGTCTGATTGTTCACTAATTTATTCTGATAGTGACTGGTGTGTAGTAGGTGCTCCACGAATGTCTGTTGAATGAATAAATATATATTGCCAACATTATCTGTCTTCACTTGATTTTTTTTTTTTTTGATCCAGTGAAGAATGAGAGTGAGATGTTAATGTCCTCCACAAAATTATGTTCCTCTCAATTTCCCCTTATAGGCATACCATCATCGACAAAATCTCAAGGCAAAGAAAAATATTTCCTAATACCTATAACAGGCAAAGGGGAAGCAATCCTAAGAAACAAACGCCAACAGTAAGTAACATGCCAAACAGCCAAACACACCCACAAAGAAAACACATGAATACACCCATAAATAAATGAACAATGTTCACAAACAATTTGGTGGTGGTAGTGGTGGAGGGGAGTTTTTGTTTAACTGTGCTCACACTGAGGGCCCTGTAAAAAAAGATCTCCATGAATCTCCTTGTCGTATTTACCGTTAGGACAATGTTGAAGAGGAAGTTCACTCATTGTACAATATCCTCCTCAGGGTGACTCATGGGAGAGACTCATCTCAGGGAAAAGCATAGTTGTCCCTTCTGAGCCGTTCGTCAGGTTTGATCTCAGGGATCCTGTGTGTCCTGCCGGGGAGGAGCACGTTTCCCTCTTTACATTGTGGCAGCTAGAAAACTGAGATCCACACCTGTGGCCAACTGGTAATCAATGTATAGAGCCTTATGGCGTGCATTTTGTATTAGAATCGGTCATCTGATTAGACTTCCTCATTGTAATTTGGACTTGATTTCCTCACCCAATATGGTTTTTAAAACTTGAATTCTCTATGTTGATGTATTCTGTGAGCTGTATAATCCCTCAGCTCAAAGCCCTCTGCTGGCTTCTCATCTCACTCAGGGTAAAAGCCCAGTCAGTCCTGGGCTGGTAAGACTCTGCAGGGTTTAATCCCTGGCTAACTCTCTGGCTTCACCCACCAACGCTTTGCCCCCCTGCCCTTCACTCACTCTGCCCTAGTCAAACTGGAATCAGCTTACACTTTTAACAAAACCTTCTGGGGTGGTTGAGCTGCATCATGCATGCCCACAGCCACAGATGTTTTTTTTTTCTTTTTTGCCTAGCTTTTGATGGCAACATAGGATGGCTTTCTAAGTCTGCTCACCCCTTGTGCGTGCCAATATTTCATTAAAGTGTATCTTTCAAACCTACCTAAGTGTTCATCAGGGAATGATTGGATCAATAATGTGTAGTACTTATATGTACAGTATAATATTATTCTTCAGTAAAGTGGGAGGAAGTTTTGTCACTTAGGACAGCATGAGTGAATATGGAGGACTGTATTACATTTGAAGTAAGCCAGGCATAAGAAAAACAAATACTGCATGATTTTACTTATATCTGGAATTTTTAAAAGTTTGACTCGTAGAAGTAGAGAGTAGAATGGTGGTTACCTGAAGCTGGGGGTGAGTGTCAGTGGTTCGTGAAAAGGAAAATATTGGGCAAAGGGTACAAAGTTTCAGTTAGGATGAATAATTTTTGTTTTAATTTTTTTATTTAATGAAATTATGGGGAACAAACATTTTGGTTATATGTTATGACTTTGCCACACCCAAACCATGATTTCAGGTGTGCCCTTTCCCCACCTACAATGCTCACCATGTCCTTTAGTTGTGAGTTTACCCACCCCCAACCCCCAAAGAGTATTGCTACTGTGTGAGCACCTTAGTGTTGATCAGTCAGTGCCAATTTGATGGCGAGTACATGTGGTGCCTATTCTTCCAGTCTTGTAATACCTCACTTCGGAGGATGGGCTCACGTTCTATCCAGGAAAATGTAAGAGGTGCTAGATCACTGTCGTTTTTTATAACTGAGTAGTATTCCATTGTATACGTGTACCATATTTTATTAATCCACTCATGGATTGACAGGCACTTGGGTTGTTTCCACATCCTTGCTATAGTGAATTGTGCTGCCATAAACATTCGAGTGCAGATGTCTTTATTATAGAATGACTTTTGTTCCTTGCGGTAGATGCCTAATAGTGCTATTGCTGGAGCAAATGGTATTTCTAGTTTTAGCTCCTTGAGATATCTCCAAATTCTTTTCCACAGAGGTTGCACTAATTTGCAGTCCCACCAGCAGCGTATGAGTGTTCCTATCTCTCCACATCCTCACCAGCATTTGTGGCTTTGGGATTTTTTGATAAAGGCTAATCTCACTGGGGTTAGGTGATGTCTCATTGTGGTTTTGATTTGCATTTTCCTAATGATTAGAGATGTTGAGCATTTTTTTATATGTTTCCTAGCCATTCTTCTGTCTTCTTTTGAAAAGTTTCTGTTCATGTCCTTTGCCCATTTATTGATGGGAGCTGATTTTTTCTTGTTGAGTTTTTTGAGTTCTAGATAGATTCTTGTTATCAGCCCTTTATCGGATATGTAGAAACAAATATTTTCTCCCATTCTGTAGGCTGTCTATTCGCTCTAATGATAGTTTCCTTGGCTGTACAAAAGGTTTTTAATTTGATCAGGTCCCATTTATTTAGTTTTTTGCTGCCGTGATTGCTTTGGGGGTCTTCTTCATAAATTCTTTGCCTAGGCCGATGTCTGAAAGAGTCTTCCCTACATTTTCTTCTAGGATTCTTAAGGTTTTATGCCTTAGGTTTAAGCCCATTATCCATCTTGAATTGATTTTGAGGTGGGGATCCAGTTTCAATCTTCTGGATGTATCTATCCAGTTTTCCCAGCACCATTTATTGAAAAGGGATTCTTTTCCCCAGTGTATATTTTTGTCTGCTTTTGTCAAAATTAGATGACAATATGAGGATGATTTCATCTCTGGATTCTCAGTCCTGTTCCAAAGGTCTATGTCTCTATTCTTTTGCCAGTACCATGCTGTTTTAGTTACCATAGCCTTGTAGTACAGCTTGAATTCCAGTATACTGATACCTCCTAGTTTGTTCTTTTTGCCCACGGTTGCTTTGGCTATACGAGGTCTTCTCTGGTTCCATACAAAGGGTAGAATTATTTTTTCTAAATCTGTAAAGAATGATGGGGATTGCATTAATTCTGTAGATCATTTTAGGTAGTATGGACATTTTAACAATGTTGATTCTACCAAGCCATGAGCAAGGTAGATTTTTCCATCTGTTTACATCTTCTACAGTTTCTTTTTTAGTGTTTTGCAGTTGTCCCTGTATATATCTCTCGCCTCTTTCGTTAGATATATACCTAGATATTTGATTTTGTTTGAGGCTATTGTAAAAGGTATTACGTTTTTTTATTTGAATTTCGGCTTGACTATTATTGGCATATAAGAATGCCTCTGATTTGTGTGTATTAATTTTGTATCCTCAGACTTTACTAAATTCATTTATCAATTCCAGGTGTCTCTTGGTTGAATCCTTGGGGTTTTCTAGATAGAGTGTCATATCATCAGCAAAGAGTGAGAGTTTGATCTCTTCTGCCCCCATTTGGATGCCCTTAATTCCCCTCTCATCTAATTGCTCTAGCAAGACCTTCCAGTACTATGTTGAATAGAAGTGGGGATAGTGGGTATCCTGGTCTGGTTCCAGATCTAAGTGGGAATGGTTTCAATTTTTCCCCATTCAGAATGATATTGGCTGTCAATTTATCGTAAATGGCCCTGATAATTTTAAGGTATGTCCTGTCTATGCCTATTTTTCTAAGAGTTTTTATCATAACGTTTGCTGGACTTTGTCAAATGCTTTTTTTGCATCAATTGAGAGAATCATGGTCTTTGTTCTTGCTTTTGTTTATGAAGTGAATTTCGTTTATAGATTTGCACATGTTGATCCAGCCTTGCATCCCTGGTGTAAAGCCCACCTGGTCGTGGTGAATTATTTTTTTGATATGGTGTTGGATTCGATTTGCTAAAATTTTGTTGAGGATTTTTGCAACAGTATTCATGAGGGATATTGGTCTGTAGTTTTATATTTTTTGTTGTGTCTTTTCCTGGTTTTGGTATTAAGGTGATGTTGGCTTCCTAGAATGAGTTAGGGAGGATGCCATCTTCCTAAATGTTGTGGAATAATTTCTGTAGTATAGGTATGAGTTCTTTGAATGTTTGGTAGAACTCACAAGTGTAGCCATCTGGTCCAGGACTTTTCCCTTTTGGAAGGTTTTTAATTACTGCTCCGATTTCTGTGCTTGATATTGGTCCGTTCAGGAATTCTTTTTCCTCCTGGGTTAACTTAGGTTGTATGTTTCCAGGATTTCTCCATTTCCTCCATATTATGTAGTTTTTGGGCATACAGGTTTTTATAGTATTCAAAGGTAATATTTTGTATTTCTACGATGTGTGTTGTGACCTTTCTGTTTTTATTTTTCATTGAGTTTATTAGAGTTCTTTCTCTTCGAGTTCTTGTCAATCTGGCAAGAGGACTGTCAATTTTGTTTATCTTTTCGAAGAACCAGCTTTTGGTTTTGTCGGTCTTCCGTATAGTCCTTTTGTTCTCAATTTCATTTAGTTCTGCTTTGATCTTAGTTATTTCTTTTCTTCTGCTAGGTTTGGAGTTGATTTGCTCTTCTTTTTCCAATTCCTTGAGACTGTTTGTTACATTTTTGATATTTGAGCTTTCTGGTTTTGGGATGTGAGCATTTAATGCTATTAGTTTTCCTCTCAGGAATGCTTTTGCTGAGTCCCACAGATTTTGATAACTTGTGTCCCTGTTATCATTAAGTTCGAAGAATGTTTTGATTTCTCTCTTTAGTTCCTCCTTTACCCAATAGATATTCAATAATAAATTGTTTAATTTCCATGATTTTTTGAAGTGGTGTTTATTTCTGTTGGACTTGAACTCTATACCACTATGATCTGAGAGGATACATGATATTATTTCTATTTTTTTGAATTTGTTGAGATCTGATTGGTGGCCTAGTATGTGATTAATTTTGGAAAAAGTTCCATGAGCTGATGAGAACAATGTAAATTCAGCTTTATTTGGGTGGAATGCTCTGTAGAGGTTTGTCAAACTCTTTTGTTCTAGAGCTCTGTTTAAGTCCATCATTTCTCTGTTTACTTTTTGTTTAGAAGATCCATCCAGTTCATTCAGTGGGGTGTTGAAGTCCCTGGCTATTATGACGTTATTGGTTATGCTATTTAGATCAGACAGGGTTTGCTTTATGTATCTGGGTGCTGCTGAGTTGGGTACATAAATATTAAGAATTGTTAATTCTTCTTGTTGGATCTTCCCTTTCACCATCATATAGTGGCCATCTTTGTCCTTTCTTACTTTTGTTATTTTAAAGGTTATGTTATGTGAAATAAGCATAGCTACTCCTCCTTTCTTTTGACTTCCATTTGCCTGGAAGATTGTTTTCCATCCCTTGACCTTGAGCCTGAAAGCATCTTTGTGGGTCAGATGTTTTTTGTAGACAGCAGAAACTAGGCTTGTGGATCTTTATCCACTCTGCCAGTCTATGTCTCTTCAGAGGACAATTCAAGCCATTCACATTTATTGGGAGTATTGAAATTTGAGGTAGATTTCTGTTCATGTTGTTAGGTACATTCCTATTCTGTGTTTTACTCCTTGAGCCATCTTTCAGACCAGGTTCTAGACTTCAACTCTTGAGTGATTTTACTTTGGAGAGTGTCTAGTGTGCTGTTCAATGTGTAATGCCAGTCTGAGTACTTCTTGTAGGGCTTGTCTGGTCTTCGCAAATTCCATCAGAGTTTGCTTGTCTGGGAAAGTCTTTATTTCTCCCTCATAGATTAAGCTTAATTTTGCCGGGTAGAGAATTCTAGGTTGGTCATTATTCTGTTTTAGAAGATTAAGGATAGGCACCCAGTCCCTTCTGGCTTGCAAAGTTTCAGTTGAGAAGTCTGCTATTAGTCTGATAGGTTTTCCTTTGTAGGTTATTTGCAGTTTTCACCTCAATGCTCGGAGGATTGCTTCTTTAGTGTTTACTGTGGTCAGCCTAATAACTACATGACGTGGTGATTGCCTTTTCACATTGAGTCTTCCAGGAGTTCTGTGTGCTTCTTGTATCTGGATGTCTAGATTTCTGACCAGGCCAGGCATATTTTCCTCCAGTAGTCTATGAAATAAGTTTTCCAGCCCTTGTGTATTTTCTTCTTCTCTCTCAGGGATGCCAATGATTCTTATATTTGGCTTCTTTACATAATCCCACATTTCTTGTATGTTTTGGTCTTGTGTCATTTCTGTGTTCTTTTTCTTCGTCCAATTTGTTTAGCACATAGGCATTATCTTCAAGTTCTGAGATTCTTTCCTTTGTGTGAGCCATTCTGTTCTTGAGGCTTTCCACTGTGTTTTGACGTTCCTTGAATGCCTTCTTCATTGCCAAGATTTCTGTTTGGTTTTTCCGTAGTATTTCAATTTCTTTAGAGAATTTTTCATTCATTTCCTGAATTGCTCTTGTGGTTTCTTTATGTTGGGATTCTATTTTCTCTTCAATACCATTGAGTTTCTTACAATCCATACTGGAAATTCTTCCTTTGTCAGTTTAATCATGTGTAAATTGGTATCTATTGATGGAGATCGAATATTTTCTTTTGGAGGTGACTTTTCTCTCTGATCTTTCATGTTTCCTGTGTTCTTTCACTGATTCTTACTCATCAAGCTACTTTGTCAAGAACTGGGGGTGCTGGGGCTGGGTTAAGGCTTTAATTCCGGGACCCCAAAGGGACGTTCCTTGACAGTGCTGGGGAGATATGGTCTTGACTTGTATTGCCTTAGAGGTGTTTTAGGCTGTTGGATTGACTCTGACCTGCTGTCTTCACCTCTTGCCAAAGGAGATTAGTAAGTTTGGACCCCTTACTTAGTCTCTAGGTGGTGAATTACTCTTGTGTGAGTGACTCCACTGCCCTCCGCTAGTTTGAGAAGGAAGGCACTGTGATGGGCTATGGGGTTACCCTCTCTTTTGTTGCTTGTAGTTTGCGTGGATAGGTCGATTGACAAGGTATTCCAATACCTTTGTTTTGGGCTCTAAACCCCCAAATGGGATATACCGGTGCCCCAATCTTTGGGAAATGCCCTGTCACTCCCAAGGGTTATTTGTGCCCTATTGCCCCTTAGGTGGGGTAAGAAGAGCAACAGGTGCCTACAAGCCTGAGAGCACGTACTTCTGTGGTTGCTTTATCTGCTGCTAAGGGAGAGCTGCTAATACTTTATTCAGGGCTCTTTTGCCACACTTGAGAGGCAGCCCCAGATGGGGGGTGTCAATTGGTGCAATTGCTGAAGACTGTGGCCAAGATTTTCCTTCCCGGACCGCAAGCCCCAAAGCTGGCAGCGGCCTGGATGCCAAGCACAAGCCCTAGTGTTATGTTCTTATCAGATGATCAAGAGCAACCCACTGGTCCGATTAAACAGTCTGTTCCTTTTGTTTAGTTCCAAGGATCCACAGATTCACCCAGTCACACAGAGAAAGTGACTTTTTTCCTTTCTCCCTACCTCCAAGGGTGTAGCCTGCCCTGCCAGGCTGGAGAAGGGGTGTTGCCTAAGACTGTTGTGCATTCCAGTCCAGAAAACCTCTTCTCTTGTTTCCCGCCTCTTCCAGGGGCAGCATCCGCCCTGCCGTAGGGGAAGTCAAGCAAGTCTAGCCGTAGAACTGGGGGAGAGGTGTTGCCAGAGGCTGCTGTGCAGAAAGAGGCTTCTCTCTTTACTCCACCCCTCCAATGGCAGGGTTAGTCAGGTCTGTGTGAAGTACAAGTGGGGCAGGGCGTGGGGAGGGAATGCTGCCTCAGGCCACCACGGGTCAAGACCCAAGAAAGCGGCTTCTCTCGTTTCTACGCCCCTCCAAGGACGGAGCTCGGTAGGCATGGGGTAGAAGCGGCTGGCCAGGAAGACAAGCTCCTCCAAGCAATGGAGCAACTCAGTGGGAAATGCGGCTTCTATAGTTACTCCACCCCTTCAGGGGCGGGGGTGTGCAAAGGGAAGCATCTGGGGGTGGAATGTTCAGAAAGTGGCTTCTGTTGTTACTCTGCCCCTTCAAGGCAGGGTTTGACCAGCCAGCCCAGCAGGAAAAGGCAAGCTGCCGGGGGTGGAATGTTCAGAAAATGGCTTCTCTCCTTATTCCTCTCCTCAAAGGGCCGGGCTTGCTCTGCTGGGCAATGGCAGTGGCGCTGCCAGAGTCCCTTGCCTGGGCCTGCCCTGCTTGGCTGAAGAAGAGGTAGTGCCCAGTTCGGCAATGTGCCACAGCGTTTCTAGGCTATGGACCCCCAAAAAGGTGGCCGCCCACCCACGGAGAGCCAGCACAGAGGTGATTGCTTGGAGGGCAACGGGCGCGCTGGACCTGGCAGGCTGTGTCAACGAGCCACCGGCCGTCCCCTCTGTTTCCCTGACACACTGACTTGCGCCTGTCCAGCAGAGAGTCCCACAAACTCTATCCCACCCTGCGCCGGCGGAATCTTTGGCGGTTTCCAGGGGCAGAGCCTCTTCCTCCACGTTCACTTCCCTTGGTCTGGACCCGGCGAGCACCAGAGGCGAGAAGCCTGGCTCCAGACTCACTCCCGTAGATCGGGGAAGTGTCAGCTCATACCTGACCCTTCCCCGCCCAGTGCAGACCTAGCACCTCACACACTGGAGAGTTCAAAATGCCCCCCAACTTTGTCTCTTCTCCACATTGTCGGTCAGCCTCTGCCTCAACTTTGCACTGACTTCAGACACTTCCCAGCCTGAGTGGATGTGGAGGTCAATGAAGGAAGAGTCATCCTCCTGTGGGTCAGACCACACTGCCCCAGCTGGCCAGTGGTCGGGGCCGTCCCACGCTCTGTTCCCTATTGTGTATCTCGCACTCTCTGAACTTAGTGGTCGATTCTCCAATTCACCTTTTTTTTTTTTTTTTCCTGTGCTGTTTGTCCCGAGCTGCTTCTCTGCAGATTCACGATGCTGTTCCTGTGGGAAAGTGATCCAGTTGTATGTAGCTCTCCACGTTCTTTGCCTCCCACTCTGGGAGCAGAGCCAGGAGGTCGCCACTAATCTGCCATTTTTTCCAAAAATCACCGAATACATTTTTTAATGATCTATTGTACAACATGGTGCCTGTAGTTAAAACTGCTATAGTGTATATTTCAAATTTGCAATAAGTAGTTTTTAAATGGTCTCACTTTCAAAAAGATAAGTTTGTGTGTTGATGTATATGTTAATTGGCTTCATTTAATCATTCCTTTTTGCATATGTATATATCTCAAAACCTCACATTGTGCCCTGTAAATATATGTGATGGTCAACTAAAAATTATTTTAAATTGTTTGCAAAAATTTTATTATTGTCATATCTGCCAATCATATCTTCAAATATGTATGTTGGTACACTTTCCACCAGTAGCATTGCTGGTGTATCTGTCTGGTCATTGCTAAATTGTCGTTGTACAGCTCACCATGTGAACAGAAATACAATCACTAGCCCCAGCTGAGATTATTAGCTTGGTGTTGGCGGGTATCTTCCATCCTAGCTTATCCATATTGCCTGCCAGAAAAAGAAGCTGTGAGACTATCTACTGGGTCCCTTTTAGAAAACAGCAGTCATCATCCTTGTGGCCATCCATCTCTTGTTTCCTCTGTCCATGCAAATCTACCAAACTTCTTCAGCACCTTCTTCCGGCCTGTCCAGTATGACATGTTCCTCCCAGTCTTTGCCTTTGTACATGTTTCTATCTGCAGCATGTCCTAGTTTGCACCAACTACCATATTAGAAGCACAGAGGTCATTTCTCTTAAAAATGCTTTCTTCTCTACTTTTCCTTGAACTACCTGGGAAATGTCCCCTACTCAGTTTAGTGGAAAGTGAATATAAATAGTTTTACATTACTCACTGGCTTTGAATTACTTCAGTTGTGTTTTCTTTCCATTTTGTATCCTTGAGCCTCTGCTGTTTGGAACAAGGCTGAGTATTCACCCAGTGCCAAGCTAGGGTTAGCTTATCTCTGGCCTACCCTCCTATTAATTGTAGGACTTAGCTGCTTGTCTCCTGAGTCATAGATATAGTGTGAATTTCACTTTGACTCTGTGTTGGAATGACCGTTTCATCTTTTGGGCTGTTTCTTATCTTCAGAAATATGTAGCTCATGGACTTGGAGTTTTGGGGCATCTGGCTTCCATTCTAAGTTCTCCTTTTTCATAGGGTTATCCATCGCACACCACAGCTCTGGGCAAGAGCTAATATATATCTCACCATAACATTCCAAATAACTACCCAGTTCTCAAAAAAAGTGAAATCAGACAAAGATTTTCTAAGTGACTCAGCAGCAATACTTCAGTGAGGCTTTGTTATGGATTGAATGTATTCCCCCATACTTCGTGTTGAAACGTAATCCCAATTGTGATGGTATTTGGAGATAGGGTCTTTGGCAGCTAATTAGATCATAAGGGTGGTACCCTCATGCATGGGATTATTACCCTTATAAGAAACGGCCGGAGAGCTATTAAAAGCTATCTCTCTCTTTCTACCATGTGAGTATACAACAAGAAGTTGGCAGTTTGTGTCCTGGAAAGGGGTCCCCGCCAGAACCTGACCATGTTGGCATCCTGATCTTTGACTTCCAGCCTCCAAAACTATGAGAAATAAATTTATGTTTTTTATAAGCCACCTAGTCTGATTTGTTATAGCAGCCTGCACTGCCTAATACAGGCCTGAAATTCAGTGACAGTACATTTGGTTACTGCAGCCTAAAGCAGTTTCAACAGTTCCAGAATGAAGTCATACCAAGCCAAGTAGACTGCCTTTTCTCTGCCTTTGCCATGTCCTATGTTCTAGGCATCTGAGTGACGAAGCTATCTCAGCATCCTGAGTCCTAGAACCTACAAGATGTGGTCCTTTCCCAGGATATTCTCTTTATGGAACTCTGTGATCATTCTGTCCTTAGAGCTAAATTGATGTGAACATGGGCAAAATATAGACCCCCATGTGGAACAGCTCAACTAAAATCTCTAGGGTCTCCCAGGAAGGCCTTGTATAGAAGTCAAGCAGATCTACAGTATGGAACAGTGGTCTATCTAGGCTGGAAAGGCCACACATAAATTTTATGTGTTGGACATAAAACTAATGGCAGCCACCCTAAATAAGAACAAGGACATACTGTGATACCTGCTTCTGGTGAAAGGAGATTATTATATTTCATTCCAATGCTGGATACCACTGAGACAATTATTCAGGATTTTCTCTTTGATATGTTTTGAGCACTTTAGTACTAACGGTGAAGTAGCGTACCTTGCTCTATTCAAGAATTAATGATATTTGAGATGTGGAGATTAAACCCGTAAGTTAAACATGGAAGTTTAGATTATTGGAATTTTGGAGAGGTTCCTGAAAATGTAATATCTCTCTTATTTCATTCCCATGCAATATTTTAGGATCTCCAGCTCTATCTTCCCAAAGTTTCAGAAGTATTTATTGAAGTCTCATCAGGGACCCCATATATACTTAAGTAACTTACTCTGTTACAACACTCTCAATTGCTGCCTAGTGCACCAAACATTTACAGAAATTCAGTTGTATTTCTCCCTAGAAGTCAAACATCAGTGCAGGACCATGCCCTTAGACAGATCCAGGCTTTTCTCCAAACCTTCCTCCAGGTGGAATGCAGATCCTTGTGTTCTGGTTTACCGTTCTGTAATCTGCTCATTCTACAAAAGACTTAGGTTTCACTTCGAAATTTTTCCTGAACTTTTACTGTGAAATCTGTCCCTTGGTAGTGTCTATCTATTGAATGGCAATATAGCTGTTGAATCAGGTGTGAAGTCACCCCTTTTCCCCACAAGACCCCTCTGCTGTGGTTGGAAACTTAATACCCAATGTGACAGTATTAAAAGATAGAGCCTTTAAGAGGTTATTGGCTCATGAGGTGTCTGTCCTCGTGAATGGGTTAATCCATTCATGGATTAATGAGTTAATGAATTAATGGGTTATGATGGGAGAACTGGTAGCTTTATGAGAAAAGGAAGAGGGACCTGAGCAAGCAGGTCTCACCATGTGATGCCGTGCTCTGCATTGGGACTTTGCAGAGCCCCCCACATCTAGAAGGCTCTCACCAGATGCAGCCCCTCGACCTTGGACTTCTCAGTCTCTGTAACTAAGAAATAACTTCCTTTTCTTTATAAATTACCCAGTTTCTGGTATTCTCTTCTAGGCAACAGAAAATGACTAATATGTCCTCTTCCCCACAGGAGTCGAAAAAATGGGCCCAGACCTTCCTGGAAGTCTTCTTTTGGTTATTCTTCCCCAGGTCCTTCTCTTCCTTATGTGGCATAGTTCACCGTTCCCTCATCATCCTGGTCATGGCTCTGAAATAGCTCCAGCCTTAGTGTGTCCTCCTCTAAAGTGTGACACTCAGTTCTGAGCACTGTGCTCCTGCTTTGCTATGGCAGGTGAGAATGTGGCCGTATCACAGGGCTGACTCATATTGGCGCTACTAACTGGGAGCTGGTTTAGGAAATGCGCATTTAACTGGAAAGACATTTTATGTCCCCTGGAAAGGTCGCACTTTATCCAACCTATTCATTTCTGCTCAAACCATTAATACCCTGAGCAGAACAATTTCCGATACTATTCAGCTTTCATGAATTACAGAATGTTTGAGCTGGAAGAGGTTTCAGGAAACTGAGAGGCTCAGGGAGGCGAAGTTATCTGCCCACGGTCACACAGGGAGTTAGTGGCTGAGCATAGTCTATGGCTCAGATTCCCTGAAGCCCAGGCCAGAGCTCCTTAGGGCTTCAGAGAGGTCAGCCTCAGGGAACTCTTACACAGCTCTTTTAAGCCATATGTCACCAGTGAAAACACAGATCCCCAAAGCTGCCAAATATTTCTCTACTGATCCCATACCTTGCACACTACTGCCAGGCTTCCTGAGGAGCCAAAACATGGGAGAGTCTCAGGGTGCATTAATAAAAGGCTTAAGGAGCCCCAGGGAAACAAGCCCGAGCCAGAAATGCTGCCACCAGTAAACTTAAAACTCTACAGGACAACCCAAATGCCCATCAATCCATGAGTGGATTAATAAAATATGGTATATGTATACCATGGAATACTACTCAACTACAAAAAGCAGTGATGATCTAGCACCTCTTATATTATCATGGATAGATATTGAGCCCATCCTTTGAAGTGAGATACCACAAGGATGGAAAAACATGCACCACATGTACTCACCATCAAACTGGTACTAATTGATCAACACTAAGGTGCTCACATGGTAGTAATACTCACTGGGTGCCAGTCAGGTGGGGATATGGGGGAGTGAGGGCTAGAGCGGGTGGGGTGAGTAAACCCACAGCTAATGGAGGCGGGGTGTACTATGTGGAGGAAGGACATGCCTTTGGCCCTGGCTTGAGCAAGGCAAATGCATTTCATGTAACCAAAATGTTTGTACCCCCATAATATCCTGAATAATAGTAAATAGAAAACTCTACAGGATACATGGTATTTGATTGGCTCCATGCTCTGGAGGCTGATGCCAGGCCCAAGAACCATGGTAACTAATTCTTGGGAAAGTCCAACTAGACACCAGAGGAAATAACCAAACCCTCATGGTAAACATAGAGCCTTACCAGAATATTGCTTCCTTGACGTAGCCTCTAGCTGTTATGGGTGGCTCTCTCTGACTGACTCTTAAATAGTGACAGATGGCAGAAGCCAAGAAAAGCGCAGGTAGTGGTCCCAAAAGTAGCATTCCCTTGGGTTTTCCTTCATTTTCTGAGTCTGTCAAGTTCCTAGGGCACTTAACTTAGATCTGCAACTGGAGAGAGCAAGAGTATTGGTTCTGTGAACAGGAGAATAAGTGGGAAGGGGTGAAGCAGGGCAAAGGCATACATATGGAGGTGCAGCTGAGGCCAGTGTCTTGAGCAAATAAATTTTGTGTTGTCTTCCAATCCTATCCATGCTTTACCTCCCCTCCAAATTCCAAATTCCACCCCCAGAGACCTCAGAGTCTCAGAAGTCACAGAAGGAAACAGTTTGCAGATTGGACACTGAAGCAGGAAAAGGGGCAGCCACTTGTATTACACTGTAAAGTAAACTAGCAGCAGTGTCACAGAAACTTCTTGATTCCCAGAACAAAGATCTTTGTACAAAACACCCCAGCTTCACCTAATTTTTGGCTGATCTAAGCAAGTAATTTAATCTCTTCAAGCCTCAGTTTCCTCATCTATAATGAGGGGATGACAGTACTTACTTCATCAAGCTGTTGCAATGAACTAATGCCTGGAAAACATTTAGCCAAGTCATTGACCACTGTAAAAGCTCAATGAATTTTAACCATTGTTATTTTATTGTGTCATCTCCACCAGCAAGGTGCAATGGGCCTCCAGCTGTATCCTTATTGTCACTTCTCCATCCCACCTGCCATCTTGCACATACACTTTTGAGTTTCCACCTTCTAGTTTCTCCATGGATATAGAAAGGAAGATACTATAGGTGGGAAGGAATAGAAGAAAAACCACTTTGAACTACCTTAGAAGTCAGTACTCATAAAGTTTGAGGGAGATGGCAAATTTTCTGATTGGTATAATTCTTCTGTTCCTGAACCAGGAGTCAAAGTGAAAAAGCGATAAAGCATGTGGGATGTTGAAAAGAGTTCCAGTTTGGAGTCTGGCAGGCCTGTGTTTGAGCCTCTTATTATATGGCCTTAGGCAAGTAAGTCACTTAAGCTTTCTGAGCCAAAGTTTCTTCTCTTGTCAAATACAGCTTGTAAAACCCCATACAGGATTATTGTGAAGAGTGGCGAGGGTGAAGAGCGTGAAAGCGTGTGTGTGCGTGTGTGTGTGTGTGTGTGTGTGTGTTTTATATACTGACATAGACCAAGTACAAGAGATACTGTTTTTTTTTCTTTTTCAGTCTATCGCATGAACTGTAAAGATCTATTGTTAAATGACTTGAAAAATGTTAAGAAAAGTGCATATTGTGTAGTACATATTATATGGAAAATGGGGGGAGAGGTTATCTCCTTATTTGAATATACACACTTAAAGTTAACAGAAGAAATGAGTAACAGTAGTTAACTGTGTGTGTGAGGGTGGTGGGTGGGAACTGGGCATATGGGAGATTAAGTTGGGAGGGATACTTTTCACTTTATACCTTCATTTTTGGTTTTTGATATATGTAACATATTACCTTTTCAGTAAATTTTATTTTAAGAAAACAACGATAAAGTTGAAAAATGTTTGCAATATACATGATAGTTAATATCCTTATTGTATAGCTAAGTTTACAAATTAAAGTACATGCCCAAAGAATTATACACAAAGATAGTCATTGTACTTTATTAATAATAGGGAAATATAAAGAGCTAAATGTGTAATAAGAGAGTGAGTAAATAAAAGATAGTATATGGATCTTTGGTAGGTGAATTATTTGACAACCATTAGAAATATTGTTCTGGAAGAATTTTTGATAACATGAAAAAATGTTCATTAATTCAAAACATTACTTAGAAATCTATAAAATATGACCACTACTTAATTATGTGTGTGGGTCCATGTATGTATAATTATCTGAACTACCTGTAGATAGAGAAACTATTGGAGAAACACCATAAAAATCCAACAAAATAATAGTGAGTGATCGTGAGTTATTTTTTCCCATAGCTCATGCATTTGTGAGTTTTTCAAATTCTCAACAATGATGACATATTAGTTTGATGAAGAAGAGACAATAATAAAGTTATTTAGAGCATAAAACTCCAGTAGAAAAATAAAGGACACAAATAGACATTTCAGTGAAAAAGCCAAATATTTAAAAAGTTGGTGAAAATGTTTAATTTCAGAAGTAATTTTTAAAAAGACAAACAGTGGCATGATAATACTTTATTATTTATGGAATTACAAAAAATTTTAACAAATGCAATAGTCAGCACTGGCCAGGATGAAGAATAGGGCCTTCCTCCCTAAGCACTTCAGCTATCTGCAAAAAACAGATTTTTTTTTTTTTTTTTTTTTTGAGACAGAGTCTTGCTGTGTTGCTCTGGCTAGAGTGCAGTGGCATCACCATCATAGCTGACTGCAGCCTCCAATTCCTGGGTGTAAGCAATTTTCCTGCCTCAGCCTCCAGAGTAGCTGGGACTACAGGAGTGCGTGCCCACACCTGGCTAATTTTTTCTATTTTTAGTAGAGGTGGGATCTTGCTCTTACTCAGGCTGATCTCCAACTGCTGACCTCAAGTGATCCTCCTGCCTTGGACTCCCAGAGTGCTAGGATTACAGGCATGAGCCACCATGTATGGCCTTTTCTTTAGCTTTTAAAGGCCAAGATACTGGTTTTCTGTCTGTCATACTGTGGGTCCCTTGACTGTCAGGACATTGGTAAGGGCCAAAACTAAGGTGAATAGGGGAAAGGAGAAATTTTTGTTCCTGTGTACATTCAAAGAGCAAATCTGCCCACATAAACCCAGGAAGAGTCAGACATGCAACACAAGAACCTTTCCCAGTTCCATCCCCAAAACCACCATGCTAATCTCATAATACCTCCCAGAGGGTGGGGGTCATGGTTGCCTAGGAGATCAGGAGCATGGGGAAAAGTTTTAAAGCTGCAGACCTCACTTCTGTTGGGCTTTCCTAAACCCCCAATTCCCACTTCAGGAGCTTATGTTATGGATCATTTGTACTGTCTTTCTTCTTATCAGTCCATGTTTATTGAATTGGAGCTATACCCTTTCCCTTAATGCTTCACCCTCAGGGCCCTTTCTTTTATTATACTGTATACATTATAAACCCCATAAAACAGTCCTCAAAAATAGGAAATAGAAAGGAAAGGGTATCGGTTAAATAGACAATCAGACAAAGCAGGGCTTTGCCGTAGGGATCCAGGGTCTCCCCTGGAGTCTGTAGCTGCTGCTCTCTTTTCCCTTGATGATATCATCGTCATTACATAGACCCTACCAGGTATGACAATAGACTGAAAGAAGGAGAGATTGATACAAGGAGATGGAGTAAAGAGCCTATTTTAATAGTCTGGATGGAAATAATAAAACATATCAACATTTATTTAGTACTTACTGTACACATGCATAATTCTATTCTGTAAGTATACTGTTCACATGCACTTACAGGCATAATTCTAAGCATGTTACACGAATTAACCCATTGAATCCTCAGAACAACCCTATGAGATAGGCACTGCTGTTGTCCCTATTTTATACATGAGGGAGAGGTTACATATGTATCTAGCCCAGGGTCACACAGCTAGTAAGTGGATTTCCCCAGGTCTGCCACAGGAAGTCCAACACCAGCAGAGTGGCATGTCTCATAAATATGCTCAGTTATGCCGTATAATTATCTAGGGGTGAGAATCATTTTCTAGAAGAGTAGAAATATGAGTATATGCTGCTAAACCAACCATTGCAAGCCAGACATTTCCTATACTTGAAGCTTCTCATCTGGTCTGTAAACCAAGAGATTACAAATGTTTTGCTACAGCTGTTCCTGTCTTTAGGAAATCCCAGGTAGCTATTGTTATAACCTCAGTTGTATCTGCAACTTGCTTTGCTCTGGTGGCAATTCCTCCAAGTCAACTGATAAAGTGCACACTCTTTTTTATTTTTTTTCCACAAGAGCCAGGTAAAGTGCTCACAGTTTTTAATAGCCACAAAATATCCCGTGGTATTGCTATACCTCAGTTTAATTCAGTGATTTCCCTACTTATTAACATTTACTTTGTTTCTTCTTTGTTTTTTTTTTTTACCACTACTCACAACATTACAATAAACATTCTTACTTCTTTTGGATAAATTCCCAGTCATAGGTTGCTGGGTAGAAGAGTCTCTAAAGTTTCAGAGTATAACTTTACCAGATTATTTTATACACACACACATATAATGATACTTGTTTTCACCAAGCCCCACATCCACTTCAGAGCTAAATATGATCATACTTGACACTTTGTGCCAATCATAAGAGTATAAGAAAGGAGATCTGAGTTTAGCTTTAATTTGTATTTTTCTATTAATGCAAATGAGCACCTTCTTATATGCTTCCTGGGCATTTTAATTTTGTTAATCTGTGAATGGATTATTCATACCCTTTGTACATTTTTAAAATTGGGTTGGCTTTCTGAAAAAATCAACTTTAAGAATTCTGTTATACAAATTAGCATCTTTTGTATTATAGATTTTATGTATGTTTTTATTAACTAATTACTTTTGACTATTATATTTTACCATCTAAAATTATTAATTTTATGTAGGTGAATGTATCTTTTTTCTCTAATGAATTCTAGATTCGTCACTTGAAGAGTCTCAACCCTTAAGTTACATTTTTTCCAAAGTTTTAATGAAAATTTTAAAACTTTGAGATAATTGTAGACTCATATGCACTCGTACACGAGCATATGTATCCTTTATCCAGTTTTCCTTATTGATAACATCTTCTAAAATTATGGTTTAATATCAAAACCAGAAAATTGACATTAATGTAATCTACCAATCTAATTCAAATTTCCCTAGTTATGCATATACAGTACTCATTTATGAATGTGTGTATTTAGTTCTATGCAATTTTATCACATATGTAGGTTTGTGAATCCACCACCACAATCAAGATACAGAACAGTTCCATCACCACAAAGATTCCTCAAGTGTTGCCCTTTTGTAACCTTACCCACTTCCACTCCTGCTGCCTCCCACCCCTGTCCCTAACATCTGAGAGCCGCAAATTTCTTCTCCATCTGTATAATTTTGTCATTTCAAACATGTTGCATAATTGGAAGCATACAGTATGTAACCCTGAAAAATTGAGTTTTTTCACTCAGCATAATACCCTTGAGATTTATCCAAGTTGGATATATCAATAGTTCATTTCTTTTTATTGCCGAGTAGTATTTCATGGTATGGATATACCCCAGTTTTTTAAACCATTCACCCATTGAAGCAATCTGGGTGGGTTCTACTTTGGGGCTCTTAGGAATAGAGCTGCTATGAACATTTGTGTGCAGGTTTTTATGATGTGGGCATAAGTTTTCTTAACTCTGGAATAAATACCTAGGAGTGCAATTTCTGGATCATATAGTTAGCACATTTGGATTTATAAGAAATTGCCAAGTAATTTTCCAGAATTACTGGACCATTTTACACTCCCACCAGTAATGTATGAGTGATCCAGTTCTTCACATCTTCATCAACATTTGGTGTTATCACTATTTTTTTTTTTTTTTTTGAGACAGAGTCTCGCTTTGTTGCCCAGGCTAGAGTGCCGTGGCGTCAGCCTAGCTCACAGCAACCTCAAACTCCTGGGCTTAAGCGATCCTACTGCCTCAGCCTCCCGGGTAGCTGGGACTACAGGCATGCGCCACCATGCCCGGCAAATTTTTTTTTCTATATATATTTTAGTTGGCCAGATAATTTCTTTCTATTTTTAGTAGAGACAGGGTCTCGCTCTTGCTCAGGCTGGTCTCGAACTCTTGACCTCAAGCGATCCTCCCACCTCGGCCTCCCAGAGTGCTAGGATTACAGGCGTGAGCCACCACGCCCGGCCTATTTTTTATGTTAGCTATTCTAATAGTGATAAATCTTTTTTTATTAAAATATTGTTCACATACTATAAAATTCACCATTTTAATGTGTACAATTCAGTAGTTTTTAGTACATTCACAAGGGTATGTTTCCATTACCACTATCTAATTCCAGAACATTTTCATCACTACAAAAAGATACCCAATACCTATTAGCAGTCACTCTACATTCTCCCATCTCCTAGCTCCTGGCCAACCACTACTCTGCTTTCTGCCTCTATGGACTTGCCTATTCTGGATATCTCATAAAAATGAAGTCTTATAATATGTGACTTGTTATGTCTTGTTTCTTTCACTTAGCATAAGAGTTTCAAGGTTAATCCATGTTGTAGCAGGTTAAATCTGCTATTGAGTCCCTATTAGTGTCTTTTTCATTTCAGTTACTGTTCTTTTAAATTTAATTTCTTTTTGGTTCTTGTTTATAATTTCTATCTCTTTATTGACATTCTCTATTTAATGAGACATGGTTCTCATACTTTCCATTAGTCCTTTAGAAATGGTTACTTTTAGCACTTTGGACTATTCAAATTGTTTCTCAGTCAATTTATAAAGCTAATAAATACAAAATAAAGATAATGAACATATTGTCTTTCATCTTTATGGAATTTAATAGTTTGTGGTTTTTGAATAATTAGTCCATTTTTTTAAATTATGAAATTTTAATAAAATTATTCATAGTATTCCCTTATTATCTTTTTAATGGTTGTAGTATCTGTAGTGGTATCCCCCTGTATTATGCCTAAGGTAATTTATGTCTTCTCTTGTTATTTTTGTCAGACTTGCTACAAGTTTATAAATATTAATTATCTTTTTTAAGAACTGGCCTTTAAAAATGGATTTTCTCTATTTTTCCTGTTTTTTTTCTTATTGATATATAATAGATGTACATTATTTTGGGGGTACATGTGATATTTTGAAACTTGTATACAACGTATAGTGATCAAATCAGGGTAATTGGGATATCCATCACCTCAAAGATTGATCTTTTATTTATGTTGGAAACATTACAATTCTTCTAGCTATTTTGAAATGTACAATAAATTATTAACTATAATTTCCCTACTATACTGTTGAACACCAAAACTTATTCCTTCTATTTAACTGTATTTTTGTACTCTTTAACCAATGTCTCTTCATCTTCCCCTACCCCTTTCCTTCTCAGCCTCTGGTAACTACCTACCATTCTACTCTCTACCTGCAAGAGATCCACTTTTTTAGCTCCCACATATGAGTGAGAACATGCAATGTTCGTCTTTCTGTGCTTGGCTTTTTTTATGTAACATAATGACCTCTGGTTTCATGCATGTTGCTGCAAATGACAGGATTTCTTTCTTTTTTATGGCTGAATCTGTTTTCAATGTCATTAATTTCTGTTCTTTATTTGCTTCTTTCTTTGTGCTTATTTTGCTCTTGATTTTCTAGTTTCTGGAGGTAGAAACTTAGATTATGGATTTGAGATCTTCTTTTCTAATATAAGCATTTAGTGCTATAAACTTCCTTTCAGTACTACTTTAGCTGCATCCCACATATTTCTGATAGGTTGCATTTATATTGTCATTCAGTTCTACTGTTTTTAATTTCTTTTTAGATTTCAAATTTGATCCATTGTTTATATGTAAGTTGTCTGTTTTCTAAGTATTTAGAGATTTTCTTGTCTTTCTGTTGTTTTGTAGTTTGATTCCATTCTGATTAGACAATTTACTCTAGGATTTCGATTATTTTAAAATTGCTGAAGTTTGTCTTATGGCCTGAGAGATGTTCTGTATTCCCTGTGCTCCTGTTCCTACTTTTCTCAATCCCCTCCCTACATTAATTTGAGAACTGAACATTTGCAACATAGGTCTAAGACTTCCCACCTGATAATCTCCATTTTACTTCTATAGCCACAGAGAAGCTAAGGTCTCAAGAGGAATATTAAGTTTCTTATTTATTTGGGGCACGTCTGCCACTCAGGTCAAGGGAATAATTTCTTAGTTGCTTTTAACATAGTTTTCTATAGGTGGCAGCAGAGCATCACAAAAAGAGAACCAACGCATCTTCCTCCACCCTTTGTGTTTAAAAAAAAAGAAAGAAAGAAAGAAAAAAGCAGAAGTGGTTGTATTTCTGCTGCCTTGAATGCTGGGATCCTCCCTTGAAAAATATCCTTTTAAAATGTCTTTACCAACTGAGAGATGAAAAAGATTAATATTTTTTAAAGTGGCCTTTTAAAATTGTCAGGTTGAATATACTTTTGCATGTTTTTATTGGCTGTTTTATCCCTCTAATTTATCTTTTCCTTTCTATTGTTCATTTTCCTGTTGGGAGTTTTAAAGGATAATTTACTGCTTTCGCCTTTTTATCATTACAAAAATAATATGTCTCATTGTTTAAAAAATTAAAAATTTCAGAGATGTTGTAAAGGAGAAATCAACATTCACAGGGTACCACTATTAACATTTTGATACACTTTGCCCATTCTGATACTGGGGTTTTGGTGGGATTTTCTTGTCCAGTTTTGCTTCCTAATTTTTAAATTAAATTCATACTGTGACCCTCTATCTCGGTAAACATTTTTCTGTACATCCTTTAACTCAATTAAAAAATTTAAAATAATGCACTCTAATCTTTTTGTGAATTATTGATAATTTTTATATTTATTCCTCCAGATTAAACTTTGAATAACTTTGGCAATCCTTCCCCCATTTAGGGCTTTTAAAACTCGTGTTGCTTGCGAGCTATATATTAATTTAGGAAGAAGTAATATCTTTAAAATAATTAGTTTTCCCATTCAAGAATATAGCTTATCCCTTTATTGATTTACCCCCTTTATCTTCTCCAGTAAAGTTTTGTCACCTATTCCATATAATTGCAGAATATTTCTTTTTAAACACATTCCTGGTATTTTCTGTTTTCTTCATAGTCTAGAAAGTGGTTTGACAATGAGTGGGGAAAATGAAGGCCTATTAACTTCATTATATGATGGAATGATTAACATGTCTTAATGTTATAATCCAGTACACACTTTATTGAAATGTTTTTAAGTAATACATGCTAATTGTTGAAACATTGGGTAATTCAGAAAAGCAAAATGAAGAGAAAAGTCATCCATAATCTCAAAACTCATCAATATCAACTATTGGTATATTTCCTCCTTGTCCTTCTTACATCTATTTCCATGTTTTTCTTCATAATTGCACAATTTTACGTGGAAACATGCTCCTTCTAAAAAATGCAAACAGTATAGAAAAGTATAAATATAGGGAATAAAAAGTGAAAGAAAGTTTCTCTTTCCCCAAACTCACTTTTCCATGCCCCCACCCCAGCAAGTAGTGTTGATATTTCAGTAATTCAGTGTATATCCTTATGTTTTCCTATACATTCATACACGTGCACATTTTCTGTATTGACTAATTCATAGCTATTTTTTGTGACTGTTTAATGTTTTTATGGAAAGAATGTGCATTTTGTGTTCATTTAATATTAAATTCTCTATATAGCCATTAAACCAAGATTGTTAATTATGTTACTCATGTTTCTTATCCTTACTATTATTTTTTTTACTTGATCTTTTGATTTGTGAGAAAACTATTGATTCATTCAACAAATATTTATGGAGTGCCTACCACATGCTAGACACTGTTCTATCCTCTAGAGATAGAGAAATGGACAAAACAAACAAAAGTCCCCATCTTTATGGAATGTATATCCAGCAGCAATTAACTATTTACTTCCACCATTGGTATATGAATGTGCTCATTTTATCCTTGCTGATATTAACGATTATTTTTTCAAATCTGTGCTACTTGGTAGGAATAAATTCATATTCCTTATTTTAATTTGCATATCTATCAGTGAGATTGAGCGATTTCTATGTGTTTTTAGTAATTTCTACTTTCTCATTATAAATTCTCTATACAAAGTCCTTTGCCAATTTGTCGTCTTTGGACATGGTATTTTTGGCATTCATTTATTGGTGCTAATTTTCCTTACTTTTTTGTTTGTTTTGTTAACCTATAATTTTCATGTTTTCTGTGACCAACTTCTGAACCTCTCCAACTATAAGATTTTCACTGTATTAGACTTTTATCATTTGAATGAGACTTATTAATACTTTAATTATATTATAATGAGTTTGAGATTCCATGAAGAATTTTTGGTGGAGTAAAGGTTATTAAAGTAAAGGTAGACATAACTGTTGTGGTGTGTCCTGATCCCGATGTAGTTGTAGCCTCTTTAAAGCCCTAATACACATTTCCACTTTCATACACCTTTTATTTATTATTATTTTGAAACAATTTAAAGCTTTTTGAAAAGATGCCAGAATAGTACAAAGAACTCCCATATTCCCTTTGCTCAGGCTGACCAAGTATTTAAGAGTTTTACCACTTTTTTAATAATTCTCTATTTATATATCTCTATCTATGTTTGCTGAACCATTTGAGAGTAATTGGTAGACTTCATACCCCTTTACTCCCAAATAATTTGATTATTTCCAAAGAACAAGGACATTTAATTATATAAGCACAGTCCAGTTTTAAACTTTAGGAAATTTAATACTCACGTAGTACTTTTCATTTACCAACCATATTTCATTTATTTTTAATTGGCCCAATAATAACATTGATAACAGTTTCCTCATATAGTCTATGATCATGCATTTTAACTACTTGTCGTATCTTTTTAGTGTACTTTAATCTGGAAAAGTTCCTAACCCTTTTAAGTTATGAATCCTGTATCATAACACTATATTAATGATATGGTATCCTGACCACAGATTTTTATTTTACAACTTTATTGAGGCATAATTTACAAACAATAAAATCCACTAATTTTAGTATGTATTACCGAGTTTGGTGAATATATACAGTTGTGCAACCACCACCATATCCAGATTTAGAACATTTCCATCCTCCTAAAAGTTCCCTTCTGTCTTTTTGCAGTTAATTCTTGTCTCCACCAATACCTAGTGACACCCAATGATAGGCTCTCTGTCTCTGTAGCTTTACCTTTTCTAGAATTTCTTATTAATGGAATCACACAGTATGTAGACTTTTGTGCCTGGCTTCTTTCACTTAGCATGATGTTTTTTAATTTCATCCATGTTTTAGCATGGATCATCTCTTCATTTCTTATTCCATAGTATGAATATACTACAAGTTGTTTATGCATTCACTGATTAATGGAAATTTGAGTTGTTTCCACCCTTCAGCTATTATACATAATGTTTCTATGAACATTCATGTGTAAATTTTAGTCTGACATATGTTTTCATATCTCTTGGGTGCATACCTAGGAGTGGAATTGCTGAGTTTAACATTTTTGAAAAGGGACTGAGACTGTTTCAAATTGGCTGCACCAGCACTAGTAATGAATGAGAGTTCCAATTTCACTGCATCCACACCAGTGTTTGTTATTGTCAGTCTTTGGATATTAGTTATCCTAGTGGGTATGAAGTAGTAATATCTTTTGGTGGTTTTTATTTGTGCTTACCTAATAACTAATAATATTGGGCCTCGTCTCATGTTCCTGTTATCCATTTGTATATCTTCTTTTGAGAATATCTATTTAGAACCTTTGCTGATTTTTAAATTGGTTATTAGTCTCTTTCTGGAGTTGTAATAATATTTGTATGTTCTTTATATTTTTTGGATAATAATTTTTAGCAAAGTTACAGAGTTATAAAACCATCACCATAATCCCATCATAGAATATTTTTATATTCCCAGTAAGGTACCTGCATCCCATTTACATTTAATCCATGTCCCTAGGCTAATCCCAAGGCAATCATTAATCTATTTTCTGTTTCTATAGATTTGCCTTTACGGGACATTTTATATCAATGGAATCATACAATATGTGATCTTTTGTGTCTGACTTCTTAAGCTAAACATATTTCTGAGGTTCATCCATTTTACAACACATATCAGAACTTCATTCCTTTTTATGGCTGAATAATATTCCATTATATATTACAGATACACTATATATTATTTATCTATTCATCAGTTGGGCTGTTCCACTTTTGGCCATTATGAACAAGCTACCATGAGCATTCATGGATAAATTGTTTTGGGTAACAGTGTTATTGAGATATAATTCAGATACCAAATAATTTACCCATTAAAGTGTACAACTCAGTAGTTTTTAGTATATTCACAGAGTTGTGCAACCGTCACTACAATCAACTATAGGGGTTTTTTGTGTGTGTTTGTGTGTAATTTTCACTACTTATAATTGTTTTGCTATGAAGGGTATTTGAAGCTTTTTTTTTTTTTTTTTTGAGACAGAGTCTCACTCTGTTGCCTAGGCTAGAGTGAGTGCCGTGGCATCAGCCTAGCTCACAGCAACCTCAAACTCCTGAGCTCAAGCGATCCTCCTGTCTCAGCCTCCCGAGTAGCTGGGACTACAGGCATGCACCACCATGCCCGGCTAATTTTTTTTTTATATATATATATTTTTAGCTGTCCATATAATTTCTTTCTATTTTTAGTAGAGATGGGGTCTCGCTCTTGCTCAGGCTGGTCTCGAACTCCTGAGCTCAAACGATCCGCCCACCTCGGCCTCCCAGAGTGCTAGGATTACAGGCGTGAGCCACCGCGCCCGGCCTATTTGAAGCTTTTAATGCCATCATCCTGTAAGTGGAATCCTCAATCCAGTAAAATATTTTTACACTAAAATTTAATAGTAATTTCAATAATAGTGACAGAATAAAGCTAAATGTCTGACAGCCAGAGAATGATAAAATAAAGGATCAGACTACTCAAATAATGTTTGTAGTTGTACAGGGATAATATTCAAAATCCATATACAAAACCATATATATAGTATAGTTCTAATTACACTAAATATATGTTTATGTTTGTATATATTAGTATAAAATATTTGCATAGATAACATTTAGAGAAAATAGATCAAATAGTTCATAATAGTTATCTGTATGTTGAGGAATTATAGATTTTTTTCTTATTACTTATAGTAGTCTAGGTTTGCCAGATTTTTAACCATTCTCATGAATTACTTTACAAATCACAAAAAATCAAGCTATTTAAGAAAAATATTTATAATGAATTATAAGAATACTTATAGGGTACTACATTTAAAAAACATACAGCAAACTGTTATCTACTATGATCATAATTCTATGAAAATATATGGGCAGATTTGAAAAAAATCCTGAAAAACATATACTATATTGAGAATTAAACAAAGTATTTATTGAATACCTAAGATTAGGGATATAATGACAGGTATTAAGAATACAATGTAGACCCATTTAAGGATAAAGTATTAGAGTGATTTTATTTCCTCTATAGTTGTCCAGTTTCCAAATTTTAAAAAATTAGCATATATTAGTATTATATTGACAATAAAAATAATCAAATAAATCCCACCCCCACTACAAACAAGGACATATGAAATAAAAATACATTTCAGAGAAGTATCTAAAGAAACTGTGAAAAAATGTTCTGCCTCAGCAGCAATTAAAAAATACACATTTTAAAAGTGTATGTCACTTTTCTACACTAGGCTTGGCAAAGGATTTTTTAAAATTGTGGTAAAAACAAAAACACATAACATGAGGTCTTCTTTCTTAAACTTCCAAGTGTTCAGTACAGTATTTTTAACTATATGCACAATGTTGTATGGCCGATTTCTAGACTTTTTTTTATCTTGCATGACTGAAACTTTATACCCCTTGAATAGCAAACCCCCATTTTCCCCTGCTCTCAGCCCCTGACTAACACCATTCTACTTTCTGCTTCTATGACTTTGACTACTTTAGGTACTGTAGATAAGTGGAATCATGCAGTATTTGTCTTTCTGTGCCTGAGTGATTTCACTTAGCATAACGTCCTCCAGGTTTATCCCTGTTGTCACAAATTACAGAATTTTCTTCTTTTTGAAAGCCATACAATATTCCTTTCTGTGTACGTTCCACATTTTCCTTATTCATTCATCTGTTGATATACACTTAGGCTGTTCCACCTCTTGGCTACTGTGAATAATGCTGCAATGAACATGGAAGTGCAAATATCTCTTCAGGATACTGATTTCAATTCTTTTGGATAAATACACAGAAGTGGAATTGCTGGATCATATGGTAGTTCTATTTTTAATTTTTTGAAAAACCTCCATACTGTTTTCCATAATGGTTGTACCAACAGTACATAAGGGTTTCCTTTTCTCCACATCTTCACCAAGACTTGTTATTTTTTGGTTTTCTCGATAATGGACCTCCAGATAGGTACGAGGCAATATCTCATTGTGGTTTTGACTTGCATTTCCCTGATAATTAGTGATATTAAGCATCTTTTCATATGCCTTTGACCATTTGTATGTCTTCTTTGGAGGAATGTCCATTCAAGATCTTTGCTCATTTTTAAATCAGGTTATTTTATATATATATATATGTGTGTGTGTGTGTGTGTGTGTATATGTATGTATATATAGAGATATTGGGTTGTAGGAGTTCCTTATATATCTTGAAGATCAGCCCCTTTTCAGATACGTGGTTTGCAAATTATTTTCTCCCATGTATAGGTTGCCATTTCATCATGTTGTTTGTTTCCTTTGCTGTATGGAAGCTTTTTACTTTGATGTAGTCATATGTGTCTATTTTTGCTTTTGCTGCCTGTGATTTTGGTATCACATCCTTGAAATCGTTGCCAAGACCAATGCCATAAAGCTTTCCCCATATGTTTTCTTCTAGGAGTTTTACAGTTTGGGGTCTTATGTTTAAGTGTTTAATCCATTTTGAGTTGATTTTCGTGTATGGTATAGGATAAGGGTCCAATTTCATTTTTTTGCATGTGGATATCCATTTTTCCTGGCACCATTTGTTGAAAAGACTATCTTTTTCCTAATTGTGTATTCTTGGCACACTTGTCAAAGATCAATTGACCACATATGCACGGGTTTGTTTCCAGGCTTTCTATTTATTCCATTGGTCTCTGTGTCTGTTTTTATGCCAGTACCACACTATTTTGATTACTGTAGCTTTATAATACGTTTTGAAATCAGGAATTGTGAATCTTTCAGGTTTGTTGTTCTTTCTCAAGACCATTTTGGCTATTAGGTGTCCTTTGTGGTTCCACATGAATTTTAAGGTTTTAAAAATATTTTTGTAAAAAATGCCTTTGGGACTTTGATAGGGATTTGACAAAATTCAATACCTTTTATTGATAAAAACACTCAACAAATTAAAAGTAGAAGGATATTACCTCAACATCATAAAGGCCATAAGAAAAGGGCCACAGCTAACATCATACTTAATGGTGAAAAGCTAAAATATTTTCTCTAAGATCAGGAGCAAGGGAAGTATGCCCACTCTAGCCACTTCTATTCAACATGTTACTGGAAATCCTAGCCAGAGCAAATAGGCAAAGAAAGAAGAGAACAAAAAAGGCATCAAAACCAGGTAGGAAGAAGTAAAATTATCCCTGTTGGCAGATAACAACATGATCCTATATGTGGAAAACCTAAAGATTCCACACACAAAAAAACCCATTAAAACTAATAAATGAATTCAGTAATATTGCAGGATGGAAAAATTAACATATAAAAACTAGTTGCATTTTTATAAATTAACAAGGAACAATCTGAAAAGGAAATTAAGAAAATAATGTCATTTAAAATAGCATCAAAAGAATAAAATATTTAGGAATAAACTTAATAAAAGGGGTGAAAGACTTACCATTGAAAATTACAAAACATTGCAGAGTAAAATTAAAGACACAAATGAAAGGATACCCCATATTCATGGATTGGAAAGTTTATTGTTGTTGAAATTTCCATGCTACCAAAATGATTGGCAAAGGATTTAAAAAGAAACATTAAAAGGAAGGTGGCTCTCAATTCCAGAGCCACTACAGAATAGGACTTTTTCTCAACTTGTGCTAAATTAAGTTTTTTTTCAAGCACAAAGGGCAGGGGAAAAGCAAATTGTAGCACTTCCATGGAATAATTCTTGCTCCTAATTGGCTACTCTGGCAAGAAGTAGGTCAAATCTAAAAAGACAGTGTCTTCAAGATGATTTTGTACCTTTGGGCCATGGAAACATATGCTAAGGAACCTAAGCAGGATGAATGAAAGGGAGGAAAACTGTGATCGTGTACTCATTCTATTGATTTTCCCAGACTCTCTGGAACTCCAGAGTAATGCATACAAGGCATTCATTCAACTAGTAATACTTTAACACATATTATGTTCCAGGCATTGTTCTAGGTGCAGGAAACTCAATAGTCAACACGATAGACAAGGTGAAAGTTTCACAGTACTTGCATTCTATTGGAAATGCAGGACATAAAAAAAAGATAAGTTCAATGATAAGTGCTCAAAAAAAGAAAACAAGGTGATATGTCAAGTTACATGGGCTTCACTGAGGAGGGTGATATTTAAACCGAGACCTGAATGACAAGAAGAAGAAAACTTTGCAAAGATCATAGGGCAAAGGGTTTCAGTCAGAGGGTACAGCAATTACAAAGGTTCTGCAATGGGAGCAAGCGTGACATACACCTGAGAAACAGAAAGAAACTCATAGGTTTGTTAACGGAAAAAAAGCCAAACTCTGTAAAATAATTTTAAAGAGATTTACTCTGAGCCAAATTTGAGGATCATAACCCAGAGCCATGCTCAAGAAGCCTTGAGCAAGTGGACTCACTGTGGCTGAGTTACAGGTTCGTTTTATACATTTCAGGGAGACAGGGGTTATAGGTAAAGTGATAAATCAATATGTGGGAGGCATACATTGGTTTGGCCCAAAAAGGTGGGCCATGTCAAAGTGGGAGGGGCTCACAGATTATAGGTGGGTTTAAATATTCTTTGACTTGTAATTGGTTAAAGACCTGAAGCTTTGCCTAAAGACTTGGAATGTTTAACATAAGGAGCTATTTATCAGACATAAGCCACTGGACATATATTTGTTGTGTCAATTGAGGACCTGCAGGTTTGTCTTGCATACCCTTAGGCCTGTTAATGGGTTACAAAGGATGTCCCCAGGGCCGGGCACGGTGGCTCACGCCTGTAATCCTAGCACTCTGGGAGGCCGAGGCGGGAGGATCGGTCGAGGTCAGGAGTTCCAGACCAGCCTGAGCAAGAGCGAGACCCCGTTTCTGTTAAAAAGTAGAAATTATCTGGACAACTAAAAATATATAGAAAAAATTAGCCGGGCATGGTGTCGCATGCCTGTAGTCCCAGCTACTCGGGAGGCTGAGGCAGAAGGATTCCTTAAGCCCAGGAGTTCGAGGTTGCTGTGAGCTAGGCTGACACCACGGCACTCTAGCCAGGGCAAAAGAGCGAGACTCTGTCTCCAAAAAAAAAAATTAAACAAAACAAAGGATGTCCCCAAGAAGGGAGGGGGGCTTGATGAGGCATGTCTGACCTCCCTCCTCCTGGCAGGCAATTTAGTTTTAGGATATTCCTTTGGCCAAGAAAGGGTCCATTCAGTCAGCCTGTGGTAGGGTGAGCCTTAAGATTTTATTTTCGTTCACAATTTCCCGCTTTTGGCCAATCTGTCAGAGGCAGCATCTATGGCCAAACTCTTATTTTGTCCCATCCGTTGCCAGGGTGGTGTGGCTACCTGCCCTGGGTCCATCCAGTCCCTCAGTGGGACCCTTGTGGCCAAGAGGACTGAAGAGCCAAAAGAGGGCTTACAGCCAATCAAATATTTTAGGCCAAACAGGACTGGAGGTTGGCAGATACCAACACTTTAAAACCTTCTAGGTGACATAAGAGTAAAATCCAAAATATCAAAAGCAAGGCTATAAAACTAATTTATCTAAGTGTTGAGCTACTATATTCTTGGGTTTAGTGGTAGACTTGTAGCAAATATAAGCATCATTAACATTTCAGCTAAGGGAATTTTAGAGACATTTATTGTATCACAATATTTTAGTCTCTTTAGTAATTTATACTAAGGTGGCTGATAAATTAATCATTATATCTCCTTTTGTATAAACCTATAAAGGAGAAAAATTATATTCAGGAAGTTCTAAGTCTGTAGGAAGCAGGAAAAATAATTTTATGATTGGGATGGATATCTGCAGCATGTGGCCTGAAACGACAAAGCATTTCAGTTAGTATTCCTTTAGGCTTCTGTGTACCCCTCCTTGATCTGGAAGGTCTAAACTAATTCCATCCTTTGGAATCATTCCTTACAATCTCACACGCCCCCTCTTCTGCAGTAGTCCCTGGGCCTAGAGAGAGGATATTTCCACAGGGCTTTGGCAGATTCCATGGTTCTAGGTCCCAGAGATTGGTAAACTTGCTATTTATTAAAATTTGTCAGAACTCTGGAAAACAAAAGAATTAGTAATGTTTTAAATAAAGAGTCTTTTTGTGAAAATTTAGTTCTGTCTCATGAGGTTGAGTTAGCTATACTCAGGGTCATATCAATTTTCTAATTAAAGTCCTGGAAGTTTGTTTTATGTTAGTCCAATGGTATATAATCTCCAGAGGTATCTGAAACCAGTATTCAAGTGCATTTGTCAGTCCTTTCCATGACTTTACTTGAAGAAGCCAACTTTGGACTTAGCCAGAAAGAACAACTTTCTGAGATGAATCAGAGTAAAATAATAATTTTCTAAAGATGATAAAACTTGGACTAGCCATGGTTAGAGGTAATCGACAAACCAAATTGGTTATTTTTATGGCATACAGCAATTTACATAATAACCATAATTATTATCAACGCACACCAAGACATGTCAATATTTTACAATACTACAACATATATTTATAACATACTCATACAAGTATAGCCCAAAGAAAGTTAAACGCCATTTCATATTTGACAACGTTCCTTGGATGATTTTGATACACCAAATAAATCTAATGTCTGTCTTAGACTTTCAGTGACCCTAATGTATAAAAAGCTAGTTTAAGGTCAAAAGGCTGCATTGAGAATTTAAGTTTGGAAAGTTTGTCAGATATCAAAGGCTTAAAACATTTGTTCGAATATAATCACAAACTACTATAAAATAAGGGTCGTTTATTTAACCAAGAGAGATAGTCATCAAAAGATTCTAAAGGTGATAATGTTACTGGGTGTAAACCTTAACCCTTTTAACGTTTACTTTTTTTAGTTAGTCAAAACCTAATAAAGAGAGTACAGGGATTATCTGGTAAAGCATAAAATCTTTGCTTCTTTTAGGTCAGTTACCAAAATTAAAGAAAAACCTTCTGTGGTGTGATATTTTTTAATAAAAAAGGAAACATGTTATAGAATCAAAATGAGTACATCAGGTCATTTCATCAAGAGTAAATTAATATCTACAGAAATCTTTATTTTAGCCAAAAAATTTTTTTTTAATTATAGCCAATTGGACCACATACAAAATTCCTTAACAAATTCCCTTTTATAAACTTTATCCCAATCTGCACATACCATACACTGTCTACAAAGCATGTCTAAAAACTTTCTGGTTTGTCTTAACATTCCCTTTTCCTAAATAACCAGTCATTTTAGGACAAAAATATTCTATGCAAGATCCTTTCTTTACATTATTCTTTCTGTTTAACCTTTCTTACCAAAAAATATATTTCTACATTCATTGCTTGCTTTTTTTTTTTTTTTTTGACAGAGTCTTACTCTGTTGCCCCAGCTAGAGTGCTGTGGTGTCAGCCTAGCTCACAGCAACCTCAAACTCCTGGGCTCAAGCGATCCTTCTGCCTCAGCCTCCCAAGTAGCTGGGACTACAGGCATGCACCACCATGCCTGGCTCATTTTTTCTATATATATTTTTAGTTGTCCAGCTAATTTCTTTCTATTTTTAGTAGAGACAGGGTCTCGCTTTTGCTCAGGCTGGTTTCAAACTCCTAAGCTCAAGCAATCCTCTCACCTCAGCCTCCCAGAGTGCTAGGATTACAGGCGTGAGCCACCGAGCCCGGCCTTCATTGCCTTTTTACATCTTTCTCTTACTCACAAGTGGAATTTTGTTTTTATTTTCTTTCTAAATTTATTTTCATTCTACCTTTAAATAATCTCTAAATTAGACAAAGTTATATATATTTTAATAAGAACACATTCTGTTTCTTTATAATTTTTCTTATTAAAAACATATCTTATTCTTTGGTACACCTTATATATAGAATTACATGCATTGAGTAGAACTCATGACTTCTTCCTCTTTAAGCTCTCATTAAAATTTAAAGTTACTAAAAATAACTTTAAATTTTAATGAGAGCTTAAAGAGGAAGAAGTCATGAATTGTTCATTATAAGACACTTGTTGTCATGAAGCAAGATTGCAGGTTACTATAAAATTATAACCAAACTGATAATTCAAATATTTTTTTAAAATGCAAAAATCCTATTCTTTGAAAAAGGAGACTCAGTTTCTCAAACAAGTATAAGACCTAATAGACAGACTGAAGTGCAAGTTAATAAGGAGGCTGAATCTGTGTCTTTCTTTCCTTCCCTTCCTTTTTTGCAGTTTATTAAAATGTGAATAAAAAATCTTTTGTTATTCCTATTAATATCATATGAAAATCTAGTTCAAAAGAGAAAACCAAATTTCATTGTATTGGTGAAAAATTAAATTTTAATAAAATCTTATAAATCCATCTAATTTTAACCAATTTGACTGTAAGTTAAGACTTTTATAAACCTTTTATAACCTTTAACTTTTATATAAACAACTTTAATGATTTACATATTGAATTTTAAAGTAGTTTCAAAAGCCAATAAACTAGACAAAATTATCTTTTAATAAAACTAATACTTATGTCTTATAACATTATTAAAAATTTTTTCTATAGAATTGTTTCCCTTTCATCTGGAAGTTCAATTACATATACAGATGATAATGTCAACTCTTAGAAAAACCTAGGAAGTTAAAGTAACTTTGAACTGTTTGTTAGTCACCAATTTTATTAGCATTCCTAAATATAAAAATAAGATATCAAGTTATAAGTTTAAACTTATGTTTAGGAACTAATGTTCTAGTATTTCACCTTATAAATAACCCAGACATTTTATGATTATCTTTTTTAACTTAATGACTTTAAGATTTTAAATTATATGAAAATTTCATTTATATTTACCTGCTTTATCTTATTTGTTTATCTTAGCAGTTCACTTAGATTCCAGCTATCAGTTTAAGTTACTTTTCTGTTAACCATTTTTATACCCTGCAAATTAGATATGTAATACAGAACAGGGATCAAAATATAGTATTAATTTTTTTTCTTTTAAACTCATAAATCTTACCAAGAAAAGCACATAAGTATTTTGACATCATAGGGATCAAAGTGTCCCTGGCCCCGAGGTTTGGGAGCAAAGACCACTGTTCCCATAAAGACCTGCTGAAAATTTATGGACATGAAGATTAATAAAAGAATTAAAACTTATACATGGACGCCTTCAGAATGAATGCTCAAAAGATGCAGGGGAAATTGTCCGTTTTTGTGTTTAAAGTATGGACAGCCCTGTAGAAATATAATTAGAGAAAAAGGGTGTCAGCTAATTCTAACAGGTTGAGTGGCAGAATCCTGCATGGCTTTTATATTTAGATTCTATTTGGCCTCTCTGAGTGTGCATTCCTTCCTTCTGTGTGCAGGGCAAGGCCCTTTCTGGTATGAGGTTTTACAGTAAAACAAAGTAAAAACAAACTAGGTCAGATAATTACTTTAAGGTCATTTTACATAGAATAGTTTTAGGTTTTATGGCTAGCTTTCAGAAAAAGAGGTTTTGGCCTTTATCACCTGCCTTGGGTAGAGGGATTCTGATTTTTATGGCTAGCTTCAGGGAAGAATTGGTACAAGAGGGAGGCAGACAAGGCAAGATCAGAAAATTTTTGCTTCTGAAGCCTTCGTTTTAAGTTAGTTTTCTGAATCCCATCAACATAAGATCACCTGACTGTAGACTGAGGAAAAAAAAAAAAACTTCAGCACCAATCCTTAGCACCTCAAACAATGATACAATGTGGTGACATGCTTTTTACATGAACATCAAGATTAAGCTGTTTTAAAAGCAATGTAAGTAGTCTCAAAACAATTTTTTTCTTGAGTGTAAACTTGAGTACATGCAATATTTATAGAGAGTAAGACTGTTTTGAGATTCTCTTTTATATTTTAACCATCATTCACTTTTTATCTTAACATAAATTACTACACAAAAATTAATAATTTAGAAATTTTTTTCCTAGGCTAAAACTTTGTTACAGCAACATGATGTACACATAATTGACTAGCTTGTGAAGAGTAGGACAGAAATGGACAAAACCAAGGGAAAACTAAAGCTTCCAATTTAAGCTCTTCTAACTACAACTTCTACAACAACTTTGAATCCCTAACAGTACTGTTAATATTAGATGATAGTGAGTTTGAAACATGTGTTGTGTACCTCTCTACAGACATTGAATTGGTAGAAGTAAACTATATATATCTGCAGTTAGGATTGAAAGACCAAAACCAAAATATTTTCATAAACCTTTGCCATAAGTTTGTTTTTTTGTGCTCTACTTGGTGTTTTATTTATTCTTATTTGCTGACACTTAGGCACATTTGCATTTTGACCTTAAAGCTAAACACATAGGTTTTTTTTTGGTTGGTAATTCAGATTTAGTGATTATCATTAGACCAAATATTAAATTTACTTATCAAAAATCACAATTATTTTGTCTTTGGCTGAGTTTATATTTTCATCACCTTTATGTTAAATCTTGACACCTCAAGAACATTAAAATGTCCAGTAAAACCCAGGCAAAAACAAATGTATGTTGACAATTTGAAAACACTTTTACTATTACTTTACTAATAACACGTTTTTATTTTTTAATAATAACCCAGCTTATTTACCAAAGATTACTAAATTCACATGAGCCATTTGGGTTTGTTTAATTTATGAGCCCTACCTTATTTTTAAGCCAGTCCAGAACCATGTAAGCACAAACATGTAATACATGGACAGACACAAAACATACCTAAACATATACACTCACATACACACACACACACACACACACACACACACACAAAGTTCTAATAGATTTTACCCTAGAACTCTACCCATGAGATGTTAACACAAACTTACCAGTCTGTAAAAGACAGCTGGATCCAAATTTCTTCTGACGAAACTGGAACTTGTTCACATGGCAAACTTTAGTTGCCCTGATGGGTAACCTAATTAGGCCTGTGGATCAAAGTTTTTAGGTAAAGCAGTTTCCATGGCAGTTTGATTTTTTAAAAATATCTATGCTCCGCCCCCGTTTTTTTTCTTCAGTTTAAAATGAGTTTTCAATGTTTGCATTTTAGCTAGAACTGGCTGCAGGATCTCCAGGTAGCCTTTCAATTGCAAATACAATAAATAATGAGTCATCTTAACATCAATAGAAAAAGTTAGCAGGTTTCAGAGTAGCCAGAAAAGAAGTGAGAGAAATAGCTTGAGGCATTTTAACTCTGCAGTGGTAGGTCTGACCGTTTGAGCTCTGAATTTTCCTTGATATAATTTGCCCTTTAGCAAAAACTTGTGCACAAGAATTAGCTATAACCAGCTGGAGCCCTAGAAAAACCTGACATGTGTTTGAATCTTTTCATTTGCAAAAATACTTTCAAGTAGAGGTGTCACAAAGCAACCGGGGTGGCCAACGAGGGTCATTCTCCTTGTCTTTCCTCATTTTTAAAGGATTGCCCATTTTTCTTTAAAAGAAGCAACCGAACTGTAATATGGGGTTTGGTGTTATGGATCAGAGTGTGCTGATTGTGGGTGGGGTTCCTCAGTGTTTCACCACTGAGTGGGTCCCACCCTCTTATGTGTCTCAATTTCTCTCTTGGGGGTCTAGTACCTCCAAGAGGGCTCAAAACGCCCCAGTGATCGGCTGTTATATTCATTTCTTAGAGGTGCCTTCTTTTAATTAATTTGTTGGTGGGTTCCTTATAAAGCCACTGGCACCTAGGGGAATCACCTCAGGCAACTCCTACTCAGGACCCTGGTCACCCAGGGCTGCCAAGGCTGGGAGGAGATTAAGTGCCCCTTCTCTTCGGAGCCGAGGAACTCAGTCTCTCATTTATCTACAAACAAGACAGTTCAGTTTCCTCTTTCAAAAATGCACAGAAAAGCCAATTGAGATTAATTTTAGGATAAAAAGACAATGCAGAAGACCCTTTCGAATGCACCTCCAAATCTAAGTTAGGATCCCAAACAATTCCTAGGAAAACAACAAGCTCAGAGTAAACCAAGCCCATGAACCAAATACGGGGGATCTGCCCAGGAGGACTTAGCATTTCTGCCAAAGGAGAAGCTGGGAGTGGCCCAAAAGGTAGCCATACCGGTACCAGTACCTGGTGCCTGGTGTCTCGGGGAGACAGGGCTTACAGGTAAAATCATAAATCAATACGTGGGAGGCATACATTGGTTTGGCCCCAAAAGGTGGGCCATCTGGAAGGGGTTGGCGGGGGCTTACAGGTTATAGATGGGTTTAAAGATTCTTTGGCTTGTAATTGGTTAAAGACCTGAAACTTTGTCCAAAGGCTTGGAATGTTTTAACATAAAGAGCTGTTTATCAGAGGTAAGCCACTGGATATATATTTGTTGTGTCAATTGAAGACCTGCAGGTTTGTCCTGTATACCCTTAGGCCTGTTAATGGGTTACAAAGGATGTCCCCAAGAAGGGGTGGGGCATGATGAGGCATGTCTTACCTCCCTTCTGGCAGTCAATTTAGTTTTAGGGATATTCCTTTGGCCAAGAGGGGGTCCATTCAGTCAGCCGGTGGGGGGGGTGGTTTGAGCCCTAAGATTTTATTTTAGTTCACAGTATCCAAAGCATATTGATCCAAAGACTAAGTAGCAGGAGGTGAAGGCAAACATGTGGCCAGGATCCAAGATAGGTAATCCAAACAAATGGTTAAATGTTTATTTTAAAGCACTTGATGTATTTTAAGTTGAAGAGTGTCATGATCTAATTTGTATGTTTTAAAAGATTGCTCTGGCTGTAATATGGAGAATGGAAAGAGCAGGGGAGTGACAAAAGTGGGAACATGGAGCTCTCAGTTAGGAGGCTCTTTCTGATGGGCTGGTAGTGCCTTAGACTATTATGTTGGTAGCAGCAGAGATGGTGAGAAGTGAATGGCTTCAGAATATATTTTGGCAGTAAAGCTGACTGGACTTTCTGGTATTAATAGTTTAAATGTTTAGGATAGGAGAAATATAGAATCTAGAATAATTCTCAGGCATTTTGATTGAATGGCTAGGTGCAGGGTGGTACAATTGCCTGACATGGGTAAAACTGGAGGAGGAGCATGTTTAGGATGTAAGGTCAGTTTTGGGGTTCCTGACATCCAAATTGAAATGTCAGTGGTCAGTCTGGGACTCAAGAAAGAGATGAAGTCTGGAGTATAAGTTTGGATGCCATTAGCATACAGATGGTAGGACTAGATGAAATGACTAGATGAGATGAATTATTGTAGATTAAGAATAAGGCTGAAAACAGAGCTCTTGGATACTCCAACATTTAGAGGATTAGCAAAGGAATAGAGCCAGCAATGCAAAGTGAAGTACCAGGAAAATTAGAAAAATGTATAGAGTCATGGAAGCCAAAAAAAGAAATGAGCTCTGTCAAACACTGAATAAGGTGAAGCTAGAGAATTGACATTGGATATTACTGAAAGGAGCAGGAGTAATAGTAATACATAACCACTTATTGCATATTTTCACTGTGCTAGGTATTGTGCTAAAGGAAGCTTTTACATTGGTTATTTCATTTAATCCTCACAACAACCCTAGGAGGTTGATACTGTCAATATACAGGGATACCTCATTTTATTGGTCTTTGCTTTATTGCACTTTGAGATAATTGTGTCTTTTACAAATAGAAGGTTTGTGACAACCTTGCATTGAGTAAGTCCATCAGCACTATTTTTCCAACAGCACGTGCTCACCTTGTGTCTGTGTGTCAGCAATTTTTAGCAATAAAGCATTTTTTAATCAAGGTATGTATTTTTTAGATAATGCTATTGCATACTTAATAGACTACAGCCTAGTGTAAACATAACTGTTAAATGCACTGGCAAACCAAAAAACTTGTGTGACTCACTTTATTGTGATATTTACTTTATTATGATGGTCTAGAACTGAACCTGCAATATCTCTGAAGTATGCCTGTACCCATTTTACAATAAGGAAACTGAGGCAGAGGGGTCAGGCAATATTCCCAAGGTCACATACAGGTGTGCATTAAGGGCTGAAATCAGGATCTGAGTCTGGGAGTCAGACCTGACCTAACCAGCCATGCCACTGCCTTCCAATTATTGCGTTGCTTGGGTCTGGGTGAGGGCTTTATGAGTGATTTTTTTAAAAATTGTGGTAAAATTTACTTAACATAAAATTCACCATTTTAAAGTATACAGTTCAGTGAAATTTAGTACATTTACAATGTTGTGCATTTATCACCTCTGTCTGGTTCCAAAAACTTTTAATCATCCCAAAGAAGACCCAATACCCATTAAGTAGTCACTCCCCATTCTCCCCAGCCCCTGGCAACCACTAATCTGCTCTTGGTCTCTATGGAGTCACCTATTCTAGATGTTTCATATAAATGAAATCATACAATATGTGACCTTTTGTGTCTGGCTTCTTTCACTTAGCATAGTGTTTTTAAGGCTCATTCACTTTGTAACATGTACTTCATTCCTCTTTATGGCTGAATAATATTCCACTGTATGAATATGCTACATTTTGTCCATTCATCCATTTATGAACATTTGGGTTATTGCCACCTTTTGGCTATTGTGAATAGTGCTGCTGTGAACATTTGTGTACAAGTTTATGTTTGAACACTTGATTTCAATTCTTTTGGGTCTAAAACTTAGGAGTGGATTATTGGGTCATATGATCTGTTTTATAATGCTACAACAGAATGCCACCAACTGGGTAATTTATAATTAACGGAAATTTAGGCCAGGCACAGTGGCTCAAGCCGTTAATCCTGGCACTTTGGGAGGATCCCTTGAGGACAGGAGTTTGAGACCTGCCTGGGCAATATAGCAAGACCCCTGTCTCTACCAAAAATAAAAAAATTAGCTGGGCATAGTGGCAAGAGCCTGTAGCCCTAGCTGTTCGGGAAACTGAGCCAGGAGGATCTCTTGAGCCCAGTGGTTTGAGGTTTAATCCATGCCACTGCACTCTAGCCCAGGCCACAGAGTGAAACCCTGTCTCAAAACTAAAACATGCTGAGAATTTGTGTAGGTCAAGGAGCATTCATTGGCCGGGCGCGGTGGCTCATGCCTGTAATCCTAGCACTCTGGGAGGCCGAGGCGGGCGGATCGTTTGAGCTCAGGAGTTCGAGACCAGCCTGAGCAAGAGCGAGACCCCATCTCTACTAAAAATAGAAAGAAATTATATGGACAGCTAAAAATATATATAGAAAAAATTAGCCGGGCATGGTGGCACATGCCTGTAGTCCCAGCTACTTGGGAGGCTGAGGCAGAAGGATCGCTTGAGCCCAGGAGTTTGAGGTTGCTGTGAGCTAGGCTGATGCCACGGCACTCATTCTAGCCTGGGCAACAGAGTGTGAGACTCTGTCTCAAAAAAAAAAAAAAAAAAAAAAAAAAAAAAGGAGCATTCATTATAGCAAATTTTCTATGATCATTTCTTAATGCCATACTCCATTTCTGATTTGTACATTCTCTTTCAACCTAATTTTGTTTAGTTTCTTCAGGAGTTATATTCAGTGCATGGATTGAACTATGTTCAGATACACAGAAACATGTCTGGCAAAAATCTGAAGTAGAAATATTAATAGAAGCAGGAAGAGAAATAGAAGCAGAGTAGAAGTAGAGTAGAAGCAGAGTAAGTTTAGATGTGCATACTTGAGACCCATTAGATACACTGTGAGGGGTTTTCTTTGCCATGGCCTCAGGTGTACTTTAAGATTGTCCTGAGCAGAACTTCCTAAGAAGGCACTGAAAAGTTTCATAATTTCTGAGTTCTGGTCATCAAAGATTGTCATATTTAAAAATTGTTGCTTTAAACAACTGGCTCTTTCTTCTTCAAATGCCTTTCCAATCCTAGGTGAATAGTGGCTTCCATAAAGCTTCATCTTCCCCTGTCAAAAATTTTTTTGCTCTTTAAATAGGGACCATTGTTCTTTGAGGCGTTCCTTTTCTTCCAACAAATAACAGTCTCATAATAGCAAAGTGGTATCATCCTCACATGCAGTAGCAAGCTGTTGCTGTAAAAGTTGCTGCTGAGTATTAATCATTTCTTTACATTGCTGAATTTCTAACTCTAGTTTTTCAGTTTTTTGTTCACCTTCTAACTATACCTTTAAAACTTGGTTATCAAGTTTTTCTACATGACTTTTCAAAATTCTTCACTGTTTTCTGGTCCTGTTTGTAAGCTGTTGTCTCACAGTTTCACAGAAAAGGCCCTACATACTCAGTTCCCGGGCATCTTTTTCAACATCAGAGATAACAGTTCTTGTACTGTTATCTGCCCTTTCTCTAGGTTTCTTTCAGGGAGAAAGAAGATGAATCATTTCCTTTCTCATTTGTTGAAGAATTTCCTTAAATTCAGCATTTTCCATTAGAATTTGTTTCTTCTGATATTGATATTCATTCAAAAGAATTTTATGTATTTCGTCTTCATTCCTGGCTTCAATTTTCCCAGTCCTCAAGGAACCTCTTTTTTCATCAGTTCTCCCACATAATTTAAAATGTCTATAGCTATGTTTTATCCTTATTTATAACAAGTTGATGTAGATACTCCTTTAGTTTATTATATTGATGCTCTTTGCTCTTTATATCATGTTTATATTGAGTAGCTCAACTTGCAATGATATTTTGTAATTTTTGTACCTAATCTTTCTCATTTTTCAGTAGCTGATACAAATTCCTGTTCCTGCATTGTATATCTCTTTCCTGAAGCCCAGTCTTTTTCCTCTTGGAAGTTTCCCATTTTTCCTTAAGTTTTACATAGCAGTTCTATAAATGGTCTATATCACTTCTCAGTTTCAAATTCTGTTCTTCCACATTTTCCTGAGCTAGAAGGTTCTTCTGTTGAAGTACAAGTAGCTTGTTTATACAATTTAAAAGATCAACTATATTTAATTCTCTTTTTTGTCTTTTTACCTTTGGATTCTTCATATTATGAAGGAAAACCAAAAGTAGTCAATTCTGGATTAAGATATGAAATACTTTGTTCAATATTCTTTTCTGTACAGATGGCACTGAAAAAAACTGCCCATTTTTGATAAAGGTTTTGAGGAACATAGCACTTGCCATGAGTATAGATTTTATAGAGACATCTTGGTTTGTGATACATACTGAGAGATATTTGCTATGGTTTGAATGTTTGTGCCCTTTAAATTTTATGTTGAACTTTAATTGCCATTGTAACGGCATTAAAAAGTTGGACCTTTTAGTGCTTAGGTCATGGTGGGGAACCTGCAGCCTCAAGGCCACATGTGGTCCTCCAGATCCCCAAGTGCGGCCCCTCTACCAAATCCGAACTTCAGAGAACAAATGCCTTCATGAATGTACTGATGCCATGTCACAGGACTGGGTTTGTTATTGTGGGAGTGGGTTCCTTCTTGCTCTCTCTTTGCCCTTCCACTATGTGATGCTTTCTACCATGTTATGATGCAGCAAGAAAGCCCTGGTTAGATGCTGGCACCTTGATCTTGGATTTCCCAACCTCTAGAACTGTGAGCCAATAAATTTCTATGCATTATGAATTACCCAATCTGTGGTAGTCTGTTATGCCAACACAAAATGGACTAAGATAGAAAATTTGTACCAGAGAAGTGAAGTGTTTCTATAACAAATACCTAAAAATGTGGAAGCAGCTTTGGAATTTGGATAATGAGTAGAGGCTGGAAGAATTTGAAGGCGGCAGCTAGAAAAAGCCTAGATTGCTGTAAATGGGACATTAAGGGCGATTCTAGTAAGGGCTCAGAAGAAAAGGAGAGCAATAGGGAAAGTCTGAAAGTTCTTAGAAATTATCTAAGAATCTAAGTGGTTATTATCAGAATGCTGGTAGCAATATGAATGGTAAAGGCAATTCTGATGAGATCTCAGACAGAAATGAGGAATGAGGTATTGGAAACTGGAGTAAAGGCTATCCTTGTTATAAAGTGGCAAAGAACTTGGCTGAATTGTGTTCATGCCTGAGGTCTTTATGGAGGACAGAACTTAAAAGCGATGAACTATGATACCTGTTGGAAGCAATTTCTAAGCAAAACTTTGAAGGAGCTGCATGACTTCCTCTAACTGCATATAGTAAAATGCAAGAGGAGAGACATGATTTAAAGTTGGAATTTATAATTAAAAAGGAAGCAGAACAAAGATTTGGAAAATTCACAGCCTAGCTATATAAAGAACTAAAAAAGGGTGTAAGGGCATGGCCAAAAGATCCTTTGATAATGAGATTAGCATGGATAGAAGGAAGCTAGATGCTATTCATCAAGACAATGGGAGCATGACTCTGAAGGCTTTTTGGAGATCTTCGAGGCAGCCCCAAGAAAGCCACGCAGGGTGCCTTTAGGAAATCAGTACTTGCTGTCCTGCACAACCTCAAGTCTTTGCTCCCTGCATTCCAGTGCAGCACTCCTCAGACTCCCCAACCATGACTCAAGTGGGCCCAGGTGTGGCTCTGGCCGCCATTCTGGCTGCCACTCTGGAGGGTGCAAGCTGTAATCCTTGGCAATGTCCTCATGTTGCTAATTCTGCAGGTTCACAGAGCACACAAGCTATAGAGGCATGGCTACCTTCACCTAGATTTCAAAGTATATATCAGACAGCTTGGGGGCCCAGGGAGAAACCTGTTGCAGGGACAGAGCTGCTACAGAGAGTCCACACTAGGGCAGTGGCTAGTGGAGCCACAGGGATTCAGCTGTCTCTGGAACTCCAGAACTATAGAGCTACCAGTATGCAATGCCAGCCTGAGAGGGCTACAGGCATGAGACTCCAACCGTAACAGCTGCTGTGTGGGCTGAGCTCAACAAAGCCATAGGGGTAGGGCTGCCTGAGGACTTGTGGTCTCAACCCCCACCCCAGTGTGTCCAGAAGATAGGACATGAAGTCAAGTAGGATTATCCTAGAACCCTAAGATTCAATGTTTTTTTTTTTTTCCCCTGTTGGGTTTTAAACTTAGATAGGACCAGTTACTCCTTCCTTACTACCTATTTTTTCCCATTGAAATGAGGATCTCTATCCTATGCCTGTCCCACCATTGTATTTTGGAAGTAGATAACTTATTTTGATTTCCCAGGCTCACAGGGAGAGGGGAATTTGCCTCAGGATGAATTGTGCCTTGAATCTCATCCATATCTGATTTAGGTGAGAGTCTGGACTTGGACTTTTGAGTTGATGCTGGAATGAGTTAAGACTTTGGGGGCCATTGGGATGGAATGAATGTATTTTGTATGTGAAAAAGATATGAGTTTTGGGGGACCAGCAGCAGAATTCCATGGTTTGAAATTTGTCATCCCCCCAACCTCATATTGAAATTTAATTGCCATTGTAACAGTACTAAGAGGTGGGACCTTTAAGAGATGTTTGGGTCATGAGGACTCCACCCTCCTGAATGAACTAATGCCATTATCATGGGAGTGGGTTCACCGCCTCTTGCTCTCTCTTTTGCTCTCTCTTTGTACCATTCTAGTGGGGCAGGTCTACTAGTGACAGTCCCTTCAGCTTTTGTTTACCAAGGAATGTCTTAATTTCTCCTTTTTTGAAAGATAGCTTTGCTGTATATAGAATTCTTGATTGAAAATTTCTTTTTCTTTTAGCTCTTTAAATTTGTCATCCACAGCCGTCTGGCTTCCATGTTTTTGTTATCTTTAGCTTTTGACAATTTGATTATAATATGTGTTGAAGTGGGTCTCTGAGTTTATCCTCCTTGGGGTTCATTGAGTTTCTTGGATGTGTAGATTCACACATTTCATCAAATTTGGGACATTTTTGGTTATTGTTTCTTCAAATATTCTTTCTGCCCCTTTCTCTTTCTCCTCTCATTCTAGGATTTCAATTACATTTATGTAGGTATGCTTGATGGTGTCCACAGATTTCTTAGGCATTGTTCATTTTTCTTCCTTTTTTCCCCCGTTCTTCAGACTAATCTCAAATGACCTGTCTTCAAGTTCACATATTCTTTCTTCTGCCTTTCAAAATTTATTGTTGAATCTCTCTAGTGGGTTTTTTCATAATATACTTTATTTGTTAGAGCAGTTTTAGGTTCACAGCAAAATCAAGCAGAAAGTACAGGAAGTCCCATATATCCCCCGCCCCACACGTGCAGAACCACCCCCACTATCGACACAGCAGTACATTTTTTTACAATCAGAAAACCTACATTGATACAGACTATTATCACCCAAAGTCCACAGTGGTTTCCAGGAATGTCTACAACTACCAGAGTAATGTCCAGATAAACAGTACCCCTAATATTTAGCAGTCTGTGACTATAGCAGTGATGTGGGCTATACCAACTATAGTATACTCTACAATATTTCGTGTGTGTGTGTGTGTGTGTGTGTGTGTGTTGGGAGGAAGTGGGGGCGGGGGGGTAGGTGGAGAGCATGTGACTACAGGCATCAAAGGTGCTCTGAGGTTTGACTTATTTTTCTGGGACCTAGGCTTATTTCACAAATGATATGTGCTATTATTGCTATTATAACAGGGGGAATGGCCTGAAAAAGGGCCAGTGTTTCCAAAACCTCCTCCACTCCTTTTGGGAACTAAAACCTGCATCCCTGCCTCAGGGCAGTGGTCATGAAGGGCAGGGGAGTGTCCTTTGAGAATGAAAACCTGTATTCCTGCCCCAGGCCAGTGGTCAGGAGGGGCAGGGAGTATCCTTTTGGAAATTAAAACCTGCATCCCTACCCCAGGCCAGTGGTCAGGAGGGGAAGGAGAGTGTCTTTTGTTCTTTGTACCACAGGAGATGGCTCAAGGAAATCGTCCCAGTGGAGGTCACAAGATTGCTTTAGCCAAAGATGGGATGAATTGGAACCATCAACCATAGTTGAACAGTAATAACCTGAAGCTGAAAACCTCCTCTTTGAAAGCTCTGTATTCCTACTCAGAGGCAGGACATTGGTACTTTAAGACGGGAGTCTGCCAACCTTATTGGCTGGCAAATTAATAAACTTCTCTTTCCTTCTCTTCAAACCACTTGTCCTCATTCTTCTGATGCAGCCTCAGTGACAAATGCTGAGCTTTGGGTAACACTATCATTTTGAGTTGTTTTTCTCTTTTTTAATCTTCAGCTTTTTAAATCCAGATGTCTTTTTTTTTTTTTTTTTGAGACAGAGTCTCGCATTGTTGCCCGGGCTAGAGTGCCATGGCGTCAGCCTAGCTCACAGCAACCTTAAACTCCTGGGCTCAAGCAATCCTTCTGCCTCAGCCTCCCGAGTAGCTGGGACTACAGGCATGTGCCACCATGCCCGGCTAATTTTTTCTATATATTTTTAGTTATCCAGTTAATTTCTTTCTATTTTTAGTAGAGAGGGGGTTTCACTCTTGCTCAGGCTGGTCTCGAACTCCTGACCTTGAGCGATCCGCCCGCCTCGGCCTCCCAGAGTGCTAGGATTACAGGCATGAGCCACCACCCCTGGCCCAGATGTCTTTTGTTTGGGATTAGCCCTCCTTGTTTCACAAGTACAATAGTTTCATTCTCTTTTTTCCTAGTACATGTTATTGAGGTGTTTTAATCACCTCCTATTTATCCCATTGTTGAGGAAGGGGTTGTCACTCAATGGTTATGGTAATGGTTGAACACACAACATCCAACACTGAACAGATGAGATCGACAGCAGTTTAACAATCACATATACTCACAGCCCAGGTGGAGGACACATACTGTGCAGAGCCACATGAGAAATGCACTCAGGAATAGAGTGCACAACCAGGGGCTGTAGGAGGTGTGTTTTGCAATGTTAAGAGAGTGGGGGTGACCCCTGGTTCCTGTGGGAGGATGTGATTGGTTTGCTTGAATAATTGCATGATCTGGCAGCAACTGAAAGCTGCTACTCGGGGATAAGAAAGAACTGCCCTTGGTCCTCTTAATAAGGAGATTTGTTTAGCTAGGGGACCTCATCCATTTGAACTGAATAAGAAAGGGAACTTGTGGTTATGCCATTTGAGGTCCCCCTATTTCACTAGATGTCAAAGAAGCACATAATATTGAGCCTTAGTTTTAGGTCTTGTGCCATAAAAGGTTATAACTCTATCAACAAAGTGGAAGGTAGGAAGAATAGTCTGCCAGGGTCTGTCACTGCCCCCTACAGGAGCTATAGACCTCCATTTTCATTTAATGACACAGTTTCTGTGATGAGGTTCCGAGACCTAGAGCTTGTCTTCAGAACAGTTTCTAGGACTTTTTTTCCCACCTATTGTGGAATTTATGTCATACTTGAAACTTAAGCAGCTATACCACTGTTAATAATTTAAATAAACTTTTTATTTTAAAATAGTTATAGTTTTACAGAAAAATTGCAAAGATAGTACAGAGTTCCCATATACCCTACATACAAATTTCTCCTATTATTAACATATTAGTATGCTACATTTGTTACAATTAATGAGCCAATATTGATACATTATTTTAAATAAAATCCATACTTTATTTAGATTTCTCCAGTTTTCACTTAATGTTATATTTTCTATTTGAGATCCAGATTACCACATTACATTTAGTTGTCATGTCTCCTTAGGTTCCATTTGACTGTGACAGTTTCTCAGATTTTCCTTGTTTTTGATGACCTTGACAGATTTGAGGAATACTGGTAAGGAATTTTGTAGAATACTCTCTATTGGGATTTATCTGCTGTCATTCTTGTTATTAAACAGGAGGTTATGGGTTCGCAGGAAGTTGTTCACATAAGGAAATTGCCATTCTCCTTATGTCATATTAAGTGCACATGCTATCAATATGACTTATGACTGATGATGTTAACTTTGGTCATTTTACTGAGGTAATGTTTGCCACATTTATCCCACGCAAGTACTCCCCCAAATGCATACTGAATTCTTTGGAAGGAAGTCAGTATGCACAGCCTATACTTAAGGAGTAGGGATTATACTCTTTCTCCTTGAGGGCAGAGACCTATAAAAATTAGTTGGAATTCTTTTGTATAGGAGATTTGTCTCTTCTTCTCTATTTATTTATTCAATCATTTATTTGTAAGGAGTATTGACTCAGATTTTTTTTATACTTTGTATTATAATCCAGTACCACTTTACTATTTTGTTACTCAAATTATTCCAAATTTGGTTATTGTGAGCTCTTTAAGTTGGCTCCTATGTTCCTTTGACACATCCCTATCAAGGTGGGATTTTTTTTTTTTTTTTTTTTTTGTCCTTCCTTACTTTCTGGTACTAAAAGATGTTCCAGGATCATCTTGTATATTTCCTGCCCCAGTTCTAGCATCAGCCATTTCAACCATCACTACTGTCCATTTTCAGAACTTTTTCATCACACCAAACAGAAATTCTGTGCCAGTTAAACTCCTAATTTTCTCCTCCCCTCAACTGCTGATAAACCCTATTCTACTTTCTGTCTCTATGAATTTGCCTATCCTAGGTACTTCATATAAGTGAAATTATACAGTATTTATTCTTTTTGTCTGGCTTATTTAATATTTTCAAGGTTTGTTCTTGTTGTGATGTATCAGAATTTCATTCCTTTTCAAGGCTGAATAATATTCCATTGTCTGTGTATATCACATTTTGTTTACTCATTCATCAGTTGGACATTTGAGTTGTTTCCACCTTTTGGCTATTGTGAATAATGCCTGTAACCTCTATGAATATTGGTATACAAGAATCCTTGTTCCTGCTTTCAGTTATTTTTGGTATATACCTAGGAGTGGAATGATCATATGGTAATTCTATTTTTCACTTTTAAAGGAACTGCCAAACTATTTTCCAGAGCAGCTGCACCGTTTTTACATACCCACTAGTGAGGCACAAGTGTTCCAATTTCTCCATATCCTCACCAAGACTGGTTATTTTCCTTCTTTTCCTAATTAAAAAAAAAATTGGTAAAACATACATAACATAAAATTCATCATTTATGTCACCTTGGCTGGGCCATGGTGTCCAGATATGTGGTGAAACATTATTCTGGATGTTTTTATGAGAGTGTTCTTGGATGAAGTTAACATTTAAATCAGTAGGATAATTGCCTTCCGTAATGTGGATGGACCTCATCCAATCAGTTGAAAGCCTGAATAGAACAAAAGACTGACCTTCCTCGAGCAAGAGTGAGTTCTGCAGCAGACAACCTTTCTACCTGAGCTGCAACATTGGATCTCTCTCTCCTGGGACTCCAGCCTGACAGCCTTCAGACTTGAACTGTAATATCAATTTATCCCTGGGTCTCCAGCCTACCAGCTAGAGTGTTTCTTGTATGTGTGCAGACTTTAGACTTGCCAGCCTCCATAACTGCACAAGCCAATTCCTTAAAATAGATCCCTTAGACTCGGTTTACTTTTCTTAATTCTTTTTTCTATCTGTTGCTCAGAGTTGATAATTTCAATTATCCTATCTTCAGGTTCACTAAAGTGAACTTCAGGTTCTTCTGCCTACTCAAATCTGCTACTGAAGGCATCCAGTAAATTTTTCATTTTAATTATTGTACTTTTCAGCTCCAGAATTTGTTTGGTTCCTTTTAAATTTTTTTAATTTTTTAATTTTTTTTTATTTTTTAATTTTATTATTTCAGCATATTGTGGGGGTACAAAAGTTTAGGTTACGTATATTGCCCTTGTCCCCCCAACCCCCCGAGTCAGGATATTCTAATTTTGTTCTCACATTGTTTTCCTGATTTCCTTTAGTTCTTTGTACATGTGTTTTTCTTTAGCTTTTAAGCATATTTAATACAGTTATTTAAAAGTTTTTGTATAGAAAGTTCTATATCTGGGTTTCCTCAGGATGATTTTTGTCCATTTATTTTGCCCCTTTTAATGGGCCATGTTTTCCTGTTTCTCTGTATGCCTTGTAGTTTTCTTGTTGACTACTATACTGTGGTAACTATGCAAATCAGAATCTCCTCCCGTAGGTTTTTATTTTGTTATTGTTTAAGGCTGTAGTATGTTTGTTTTAAGACTTTTTCAAACTATTTTTACAAAAACTATTCCTTGTCACATGTGCTCACTGATATTTTTGTTGCTTTAGCTTGTGTTCACCTGATGTTTTGACAGAGATTTCCTTGAATATCAGGAGTTCTCCAAGTCTTTGCAGATTGGGCTCTGTGTTGGGGCACCCCTTCAAGACTTAGCTAGGCTTCCTTTGAGCCTAGAGATAGTCCAAGGTGAAAGCTTAAGGTCTTTTCTGAGATGTGTCTTTCCTCATCCTGCCTGTGACTTTCTAAGTTCCCACATATACATGGTAGCTTTTGAATGTCCTATTTTCTCAAACAGTCTTACCCCAGCTTCTCTTACATGTCTTAGGTGATCTTTTGTATGTATACACCCATAATCTCTTGCCCTTGCCCAAAGGTCTGTGGTTCTGTAGTTTTCCTTGCAGCTTTTATGTACAGTACCTACTGCTTTTCCCAGCTTAGTTCCAGGTTAGGCAGAAATGAATGACTTGCATTAGTCATTCAGCTATTCCCCCAAACAAGATAAAACAGATGTACACAATAATTTGCAAATAAGGTGTGCCCTGCTTCTTCCCATTCTAGGGAGGGAACTGAGAACTGGTGCTGCCTCTTTAAAACCAAAACCACCACCTCACTGGGGAGGATGTGGGGCAAGGGTGAGTAAAACACCACAAAACTTTATCATCATTGTGAAGATGGCTTTGGTTTTTGATTGGGTATTTGCTTGGTGGCTGTGAGCCTTTGACTGTTTTCCAGACTCTGGCAAAGTTGGTTCAGACAGTTCCTGTTTGGTTTTTTTGTTTTGTTCTTTATGTTTCTGTGAGTGAAGAGAGGTTGGAGCTTCCTAGTCCAACATTTTGCCAATATATTCAATACCTCTACTATTAGAATGCATGTAAAAGGTCTACTCTCTGGATTCTTCTTCCATTAGTGCAACTCCTATTTTTCTTTGCTTCTCTAGCCACTACTAATTATAAGGTCTTTCACATCAGTCATTGTCTTGCTATCACCCTCAGATTGGCAGAGGAGCAGAGGACCTACAATAGAATCCCTAGAAATACCAACTTTTGCAGAGGAGGGAGAAAGGTATGTTGGTGGAATCTGAGGAAAAGAAAGTTACAGTGTCAGCAAATGCAGCAGATTGACCCTCACTGCGTTAGAAACAAACTCTTCTCCATCTTCAACTTTCTTCATACCATGCTCCCTCTCCATCTCCTTGACTTAAAAATTTAGCTCTTCCCCAAGGATCCATCACCTATTTGAATATAGCTCTTTCAGTCACCAGGTTAAAAAGCCTTCACAAAGGTCTTCACATCTATGGGTAAAGTCAACTGAAAAAAACTGTGTATTATTACAGTCATGCACTGCATAATGACATTTTGGTCAACAATGGACCACATATATGATGGTGGTCCCATAAGATTATAATGGAGCTGAAAAATTCCTATCACTTAATGACATTGTAGCTGTCATGTCGTAGCACAACACATTATTCACATGTTTGTGATGATGGTGATGTAAACGATTATAAAAGTATAGCATGTATAATTATGTATAGTACATAATAATTAGTAATGATAATAAAGGACTATGCCACTGGTTTATGTATTTACTATGCTATATTTTTTATCATTATTTTAGAATGTACTCCTTCTACTTATTGAAAAAAAGAGTTAACTGTAAAACATCCTCAGGCAGGTCCTTTAGGAGATATTCCAGAAGAAGGCATTGTTATCATAGGAGATGACAGCTCCATGTATGTTATTGCCCTGAAGACCTTCCAATGGGACAAGATGTGGAGATGAAAGACAGAGATATTGATGATGCTGACCCTGTGTGGGCCTAGGCTAATGGATGTGTTTGTGTCTTAGTTTTTAACAATTTTAAAAGTAAAAAGAAAAATAAATAGAAAAAAGCTTATGGAATAAGGATATAATGAAAATATTTTTGTTCAGCTCTACAATGTGTTCTAAGCTAAGTGTTTAGAAGAGTCAAAAAAAGTTTAAAAAATTTAAAAGTTTATAAGTAAAAAAGTTACAGTAAAATAAGATGAATTCATTATTGAAGAAAGGAAAATTTTTTATAAATTTAGTGTGGCCTAAGTGTCCAGTGTTTTTAAAGTCTACAGTAGTGAACAGTAATGTCCTAGGCCTTCACATTCACACCGCACTCATTCACTGACTCCCCCAGAGCAACTTCTAATCCTGCGAGCTCCATTCATGGTAATGAATGCCCTATATGTTTAGATATATTTAGATACACAAATATTTAACCATAGTGTTACAATTGCCTACAGTATTCAGTACAGTAACATGCTGTACAGGTTTGTAGCCTAGGAGCAATAGGCTATACCATATAGCCTTAGTAGGCTATACTATCTAGGTTTGTGTAAGTACACTCTATGATGTTTGCACAATGAAATCACCTAATGACACATTTATTAGAATGTATTCCTGTCATTAAGTAACACCTGACTATCATTTCATTAGCTTCCTGAAGATGGCAGCAGTGCTCTATGAAGTAGAGGTATCCACACTTCCTATCCCTTACAAATTTGGAAGAAAACATGTTTCTAAGCAGAGTAGGTATAAAATTCTTTTCTGCATCCTTGCCTCTATTGATTATGATTTTTAAAATAATTGTTTCTCAATGTGATAGGTAAAAACTTGCATCTCAGCATTGTTTTAATTTGCATTTCTTTGATAATTAAAAGGCTACGCATCTTTTTGTATGTTTCATAGCATTTCTTTTTCTTCTTTGAATGATTTTCATATCCTTTACCCTGTATTTACATTGGGATTTAATTTTATAGCCTTTACTTTTTCTCATTATAAAAATAATATGTATGCACTATAGAGATTCAACTAAACATAGAAGAAATTTTAAAATACCCACATACACACTACCAGGGACAACAATTTTAATGTTTAGATACATTTTTACTAGCTTTTCTCAATTTAGTTATTTACACTTTTCACATTTAATATAATGTTGTTCTATATTCTGCTTTTTTCACATAACGTTATAGTGATATTTTCCTATGCCATGAATAATTCTTGTGCGTATTTTTAAAAATAGCTTTTGTTTATGATTTAAAAGGCAATTCATGGGCACTTTTGAAAGCTTAGTAAATATAGAAAAATTTAATAAGAAAAACAATATATGATCCCTCAACCAAGAGAAAACTATTATTAAACTTTTGGTATATTTTCCCAACCATTTTTCTATGCAAGTATTATACATTTTTAGTTCGTTGGTATCATATAGTAATATGTAGCTTTACATGTATATATTATTTCATTTTACATTATACATGTCATTAAAACTTTTTAAAATGTTATTTTATTAGTTATATAAGCTAGTTGCTTAATCACCTTAATAATCCATTACTATTAAATATTAAAATTTCTCCTACTATTTCACTATTAGAAAATATGGTATAATAAATTCTTTAGTACAAATGTCTTCTGCTTTTCTGATCCTTATCTTATTAAAGAGTCCCAGAGGTGGAATTACTGAGTAAAATGTTATGACCATTTAAAAAATACCATAGCAGTTTAAATTTATGTAAATGGTACTTTTCCTGCATCCTAGGTAACATTGAATAGTTTCATTCTTACTGTTTACATATTGAGGGTGAAAAAATGGTGCCTTGATATTGTATTAATTTTAATTAAAAATTATTAATGGATATATTTCAAGATTATTAAGAACCTGATTTCTTCTGTGAATTAATTTTTTACATCCTTTGCCTGTTTATTATGTCTAATAGTTCTTTTAATTCAAAACTTTTTGTTTTCTTGTATCATTTTATACATTTTGAGCTTTAATTAGAGATAAGTTTCCTGCCAGATTGCTTTATAATGAAATTCTTTTAAATTATATTGAGGTTTTTTTTTCTCATTTTGGCTGATTATAAAGGTTATTAATGATTATTTTTTTAAATATTAAAAATACATAAGTGTTTAATGAAGACAATGAAAATCAACAGCAACTTCACTATTTGTAGGTAACTAGTGTTAATATTTATTTCCTTCCATTGTTGAGAATGAGAGAGAGAGAGAGAGAGAGAGAGAGGGAGAGAGAGAGAGAAACATTGGAAATAGAAATCCTGGTCTAATTCTTGGAGGTAGGAATTAAGTTTGTTATGGTCTAGGTCAGGAACTTGAGATAATGCCTTTTGGAATGTGGAAAGTTAAGCCTTCTTCCCTGAAGCAGATATGCTCCAGCAAAGATCCATATGTGGTACCCTGCCCCCAGAATTTTGCCACTAATAATCACATCAGCTATAACCATCAAAGAACCTCCCAGTGCTGGTAGTAATAATAAGAATAGCAAACATTGATTGAATTCATTGAATTCTTAACTATATGTCAGGCACTGAAATCAGGGTTTGACATAAATTAACTCATTTAATCCTCATAAGAAGTCTGTGAAGTGTGTACTAGTATTATCTACGTTTTATAAATGGAAAACTGGGGCATAGCTGGAGCTGCAAAGAGATCCCAGGGACTGAACTGTACAGATATGATTCTGAGAGTAGGGAAAACCTTAGGTCTGTCACATTTTAGGGAAAATTATTCTTATCAAGATATTTGCTTCTTTCTGCCAGGAAATATAATAGTATATAGGAACTTAGGCATCTCGTGGAGAAGGGAAGAATGGATGTAATGGTATGTGGGTCAAAAATGATTAGAAAAGGGAGTAGGGAATTCAACAACAAACCTTACCTTTACTGTTCAGGTCATTTGTTTCCTGAGTGAAAATAATTATTAGTTAAAATTAAAATACTAAAATAATTACAATTCAAATGAAAAATACTTTTTAAAATTAAAAAATAACTACTGTTTGTGACACTGGGGGAAAATGGATAGTCATATATTTGTGAATGGAGTATAAATTGGAACAAAATCTCTCAATGCTAATATATGGCAAGGTTTCAAAAACAAAAAAGTTCATTCAACTAACATTTTTTTTTAATTATTGTATTTGAGAGTATTATGGGGGTACAAATGTTTTAGTTATATAAATTGCTTTTGTACGGTTTGAGTCAGAGTTATAAGTGTGTCCATCACCCAGATAGTGTGCATTGTACCCATTAGGTGGGTGTGAATTTACTCATCCCCTCCTCGCCCCTCCTACCTGCTTGATTTCCGATGAGTTTTATTTCCATGTGTGCATATAAGTGTTGTTCGATTAGTTCCAATTTCATAGTGAGTACATGTGGTATTTGTTTTTCCATTCTTGTGACACTTCACTTAGAAAGAAGAAGGGTCTCTAGCTCCATCCAGGTTAATGCAACAGGTATTAGTTCACCATTTTTTATGGCTGAGTAGTACTCCATGGTGTACATATACCACATTTTATTAATCCACTCATGTATTGATGGGCACTTAGGTTGTTTCCATAGCTTTGCAATTGTGAATTGTGCTGTTATAAACATTCAGGTGCGGGTGTCTTTTTTATAAAATGTTCTTTTATCCTTTGAGTAAATACCCAGTAGTGGAATTGCTGGATCAAATGGTAGGTCTACTTTTAGTTCTTTAAGGTATCTCCATACTACCTTCCACATATGAAAAAATGTTCAAGGTCTCTAATCATCAGGGAAATGCAAATCAAAACCACAATGAGATATTACCTAACTCCAGTGAGAATGGCTTTTATCAAAAAATCCCAAAACAACAAATGCTGGCGTGGATGCGGAGAGATAGGAACACTTACGCACTGTTGGTCGGACTGCAAACTAGTACAATGAACATTTATTGAGCACCTGCAACATGCCAAGCAATGTGCACACTGAATTCAAAAACCACTGATAACCATTTTTTTTAATGAATTAAATTAGCAAAGATCTAAAAGTTTGATGTGGGTGTGGGAGAAAACATCACTTTCTTTCAAAATAACAAATGTACTTATCCTTTGGCCAGCATTTCCACTCATGGGGATTTATTCTATAGATACGTGTGCATATTCAAAATGACATATGTCCAAGATTATTCATTGCAGAATTTTTATAATATATGAGAAAATACATTTTAAGTGAAAAAGGAATAGATACTTGTTTTCTACTGTTCATTTAATATTTAAAAAAGGGAGAGGTTAAACATATACATATGTATATATTTGGGAATTCATATAATATATGTTGGAAAAAACACATAGAAACAAATACAAGTTGAATGAAGTCCCTGTCTCTTTTACATTCTATTTGAGGACTGGTTTATGGGGTTTATAATGTGTACTAAGTAACTGGAAAAAGACTGAGGTGCTGATGGTGAGTCATGGGAGACATCCAGGTCCAAAGCAAAAAGCCATCTGAGAAATGAGACACAAAAGTCCACATATTATATTATTACATTTACAAATGTCCAGAAAAGGAAAATCTATAGAGACAGTAGAAAAACAAATTGGTTGCCTGGGGCTGGCATTGGGCATATGGAGCAGATGAAACTGAGCACTAGGATCTTTCTGGGGCAATGGAAATGTTCTAAAACCGGATAGTGGTGATGGTTGCACAACTCCGTGAGTTTACTAAAAAAATTATTGAATTATACATTTAAAGTGGGAGAATTTTATGGTATTTAAATTATATCTCAATAAAGATGTTAAAAATAAGCAAGCAAGCATATCTAAGAAAAAAAATTAAAAGAAGATTCGGGAGTGTTTAAGAAGAAAGTGAAAGAAGGAACGGTTCGATGGTGAGAGCAGCAGCAGCACCAGGAATACCAACTGTCCGTGAATATAACCTCCTAACTCACAGAGGGGCTTTAGGTATTGGAAAGACATTCAGGGTTCTAGGCAGCTGCTTTAATGATTAATCCCACATTCCTGCTTTCTCTCACAAATACCCCAGAAGTTATACTTTTAGTATGATTAGAGGAATAGGGTGTAGTATTTGATGGTGGTGCCTGGTACAAAGTAAGTGCTAAGTAAATGTCACCTGTTATTATTTCCTTCCATATTATTAAAAACAGGCTCTTTACTCAATCTCTTTGTATCAAATCTCTCTTGTTCCTTCAGTCTATCGTCTTACCAGTGACTTGATATACCTTACCTGGAAGGACTCATCACTGCAGCAGAAATCATCCATGCACATGGGCTTGATTTCTCCCTGGACATCCGCTGTCTGATTCCTCCCTGGATCACTCTGGAAGTCTGGTGAAATGCTTGGAGACCCTGCTTCTCACCACTGAGGAGGTTTGCAATTGGCTCTGAAATGCTCAGTGACAAATATTCATTTTGAACAAAAGTGGGGACTGACAATGTTGAATGTTACCAAGGCCTGTGATCCTGGAAAACTGGGCCAGTTAAGAAATTCTTCTACCTTTTTGTGTTCCAGGAAATGGCTTATTGTAAAGAACCACCTTTCCCCATATGACTTAGATAAAACTCATGGATATCACTACCCATCCTTGTTTACCTATAACAAGGCCAGACGCAGACCCTCCAAATTGGCATTCTTTGCCTCATATATGATTGGCTGAACTGTTTGTACTCACTGACCCATCTGGGCAATATATCTGAAATCTTGACATGACCAAATTTTAATTAGGCTTCTCTCCTTCTCATAGGCCCTTTAACTTTGACCCACCCTTGGCCTGAGCCAGCATACAATCCCTCCTTAATGACCCACTTTTTTCAAGGAAAAAACATTTTAAGATCAACCATCCAATCTTGATATCCTTTCATCCCACTTCCACATGCCCTGTTCTTTCTAGTCTTGCTCATTGCTTCCTGTAAAAGGAAAGTCCTTTGCTGTCTGAACTTTGAGACACTTGAGGATTTCATGGTCAGTTTTTCCCTATTGCAGTAGTCCCTTTCCCTGCTCTTGCCATAATCCTTTGGAATAAAGTCTTTTCTTACCTAAATCCAGATTTCTTTTTTTAAACTTAACAGGTTTAATGAAGTGTAGGAGGTACCCAAACAGATGTTTTAATGCTCAGTTCATTTTCTGGTTTCGTATCCAATTACCCTCACCCACAGGAATTTTACTTTGGTCTGCTTATAAGAAAGCTGCTGCATTTGCTGGGGATGGAGTGGGGGCCAGAGTAAAACCTTTTCTTCTTGTCTTTTTTGTTTTTTAGGATGGTTTGTGGGGGTGGTGACAGTCTGACAATCAGATTTAATTATAAATCAGAAGGCACTTGGTTCCAATGGAAGAACAAAGGATAAAGAACCAATGATAAAAGGCACAACAGTGGCCAAAATGTAAGTAAAATGACCTCTTTACTTACAGATGAGTTTCATATAACAAACACCTGCCAGCCACATAGATGGCTTTAATGCACAACCTATTTGCCTCTCTCCTTGGCAAGCACCATCCTCAATCCCTCCAGGAATTGCACTTGAGAATAAACAAGCTGATGTAAGTTTTGGGAGGGGGTACTTCTGTAAGAGAGTTTCAGGTTTAGTAAATGTCAGCCTGCCCTGGTCATAGCAGTGGCATGTTTCATACCCATAGTCCTGAACTTTTACCCCTTAGGAATTGTTCTCAAGCATGCATAGAAGAAATTTGGATTTTATTTTTGTTCAAAATGAGAGGAGTGGAAGAAGAGGTCTTCAGGTTGCAACATGAGTGCTGTCCTGCCAACTGGATTAGATTTATTGCTAGAGATATCCCCCTGATCCCCTAGATAACCACCCCACATCCCTGATCCCAGGTAGGTGATAATTGAACATTCTTAGAAAGTATATCAAATTACTGGAACTGGAATTCCTGAGAAAAAAATCCTCTTTCTGCCTGTGCCTCCAGGGGGAGGCCAGAACCACTTTTAGAATGGGTACCCAAACTAACATTTTCCTCATTGTCCTTCATGTGTCCTGCTTAAGGCCCTCAGCAAATCTAAACTAAATAGCCATCCCCAAAATACCCTTAACACTTGGAAATGGAGAGGGATCTAGGAATTCCTCGACTCTTCCCTTATTGGTCTCCATATTGTTATTTTTGGTACCTTCACAGTTTCCAGCTGTGTCACTTTTAGAATCTACTGAATGCCTATCTCCCCACCTCCATCACCTCCCCAGTGCTCTCTGCCCTGGCCTACAAGATGCCAAGGAATATTGAGACCATGTGACAATGTGAGGGGTTCACATGGTTACAGACCTGTCTGCTGATTAAAGCTGGCAAGAACACCAAGGTCTGCTATTATTTACAGGCTTCGAGGTTATTTCTGGACCAGTGTCTTTTGTTGAGTTTTTGCTAAGGAATATGACAGAAGGAATGATGAGACAAAAGAGAAAACTGTCCCAGTAGCCATTCTTAACGTGAAGGGCCTGCTGGTGGAGTAAAAGGAGAATGGACACACCGACAGGGTCTTGCCCCTCAGGAAACCCAGCCCCAGCAGAGGACTTCTCCTAGGCAGAGTCTGTTATCCTGCAATTTGGGGAGTGTGCTAACCATGACCTGGAGTTAGAAGTTACATTTTTTTTTTTTATCTGTGTGATACACGTATAACTGAAAGAATGGTTTGTGAAACCATTCTTACCTCTCTACCTGCATACGCTCTGATATTTTGTATTCTATTCTATTCTACACTATTTCCTTTTTAAAAACTTCTGTTCTTGACTCATTAAGTAGATTTCATTTTTGAAAAGTTAGAAAAATCCTGGCCTAGGATAGTAGGGGTGTGAGTCTCTGATTTAAACTGCTAGCAGCTTAGGCAGGCGTTTCCTAAACCTGGAGTCCCTTTCTGATGCAAGGGTTGTTTTTTTTTTTTCAGCATATTATGGGAGTACAAATGTTTATGTTACATATATTGCCCTTGCCCCCCTCCCTCCCTGAATCAGAGCTTCAACCGTGTCCATCCCCTAGACGGTGCGCATCGCACTCATTATGTATATATACACCCATCCCTTCCCCCCCCACATCTTCCTGACACCCAATTAATATTATTCCTAAATGTGCTCTTAGGTGATGATCAGTGAAACCAATTTGATGGTGAGTACATGTGGTGCTTATTTTTCCATTCTTATACTTCACTTAGCAGTATGGGTTCCAGCTCTATCCAGGAAAATACAAGAGGTGCTATATCACCATTGTTTCTTATAGCTGAGTAGTACTCCATGGAATACATGTGCTACATTTTATTAATCCACTCATGTATTGGTGGGCACTTGGGTTGTTTCCACATCTTTGCAATTGTGAATTGTGCCGCTATAAACATTCAAGTGCAGGTGTCTTTTTTATAGAATGTCTTTTGTTCTTTTGGTTAGATGCCCAACAATGGGATTGCTGGATCAAATGGTAGGTCTACTTGTATCTGTTTAAGGTATCTCCATATTGCTTTCCAAAGAGGATGACTAGTTTGCAGTCCCACCAGCAGTGTATGAGTGTTCCTATCTCTCTGCATCCACGCCAACATTTATTGTTATTGGACTTTTTGATAAAGGCCATTATCACTGGAGTTAAGTGATATCTCATTGTGGTTTTGATTTGTATTTCCCTAATGATTAGAGATGTTGAGCATTTTTTCATATGTTTGTTGGCCATTCTTCTGTATTCTTTTGTAAAATTTCTATTCATGTCCTTTGCCCACTTTTTGATAGGGTTGTTTGATTTTTTCTTGTTGATTTTCCTGAGTTCTGAATAGGTTCTAGTTATCAGTCCTTTATTGGATGTGTAGCATGTGAAAATTTTTTGCCATTCTGTAGGTTGTCTGTTTGCTCTTGTGACAGTTTCTTTGGCTGTGCAGAAGCTTTTTAATTTAATCAGGTCCCATTTATTTACTTTTGTTGTTGCTGTGATTGCCTTTGGGGTCTTCTTCATAAAGTCTTTGCCTAGGCCAATTTCTATAAGAGTTTTTCCCACATTTTCTTCTAGAATTCTAATAGTTTCACACCTTAGGTTTAAGTCTGTTATCCACCATGATTTGATTTTGTGAGAGGTGAAAGGTGTGGATCTTGTTTCAGTCTTCTAAATGTGGCTACCCAGTTTTCCCAGTACCATTTATTGAATAAGGAATCTTCCCCAGTGTATGTTTTTGTCTGCTTTGTCAAAGATTAGATGGCTATATAAGGATGATTTTATATCTGGATTCTCAGTTCTGTTCTACTGGTCTGTGTCCCTGTTCTTGTGCCAATACCAAGCTGATTTAATAACCACAGCCTTGTAGTATAGTTTGAAGTCTGGTAAATTAATACCTCCCATTTTGTTCTTATTGCCTAAAATTGCTTTTGCTAAACGGGGTCTTCTCTGGTTCCATACAAAGCGTAAAATTATTTTTTCTATATCTGTGAAAAATGATGTTGGTAATTTAATAGGGATTGTTTTGAATCTGTAGATCACTTTGGGTAGTATAGACATTTTAACAATGTTGATTCTTCCGATCCACAAGCATGGTATGGTTTTCCACCTGTTTATGTGCTCTGCTATCTCTTTCCTCAATGTTTCATAGTTCTGCCTATAGAGGTCTTTTTCCTCCTTAGTTAAATATACTTCTAGGTACTTTATTTTCTTTGTTGCTATAGCGAAGAGCATTGAGTCTTTGATTTGGTTCTCAGTTTGACTGTTATTGGCATATATGAATGCCTCTGATTTGTGTGTACTGATTTTATATCCTGAGATTTTACTGAATTCATTTATCAATTCCAGGAGTCTCCTTGGTTGAATCCTTGGGGTTTTCTAGATATAATATCATATCATCAGCAAAGAGTGAGAGTTTGATCTCTTCTATCCCCATTTGGACACCCTTGATTCTGCTCTCTTGCCTGATTGCTCTCGCAAGGACTTCCAGCACTATGTTGAATAGCAGTGGGGACAGTGGGCAACCTTATCTGGTTCCAGTTCTAAGTTGGAATGCTTTCAGTTTTTCCCCATTCAGTATGATGCTGGCTGTGGGTTTGTCATATATGGCTTGTATTATTTTTAGGTAGGCCCTGTCTGTGCCTATTTTGTTAAGTGTTCTTATTATAAAAGGGTGTTGAATTTTGTCAAATGCTTTTTCTGGGTCTATTGGGAGGATCATATGGTCTTTGTTTTTGCTTCTATCTATGTGGTGAATTACATTTATAGATTTGCGTATGTTGAACCATCCCTGTATCTCTGGGATGAAGCCCACTTGGTTGTGATAGATTAGTTTCTTGATAAGCACCTGGATTTGATTTGCTAGGATTTTATTGAGAATTTTTGTATCTATATTCATAAGGGATATTGGTCTGTAGTTTTCTTTTTATGTTGCATCCTTTCCTGGTTTGGTATCAGGGTTATGTTGGCTTCATAAAATGTGTTGGAGAGAATTCCGTCCATCTAAATGTTGCAGAATAAGTTTTACAGGGTAGGCACCAGTTCTTCTTTGTAGGTGTGGGAAAATTCGGGTGTGAAACCATCTGGTCCGGGGCTATTCTTTTTGGGAAGGGTTTTTATTGCTGTTTTGATTTCGGTTCTTGATGTTGGTCTGTTCAGGAATTCTCTTTCTTCCTGGTTGAGCCCAGGGAGGCTGTGTGTTTCTAAAAATTTGTCCATTTCCTCCACCTTTTCCAGGTTGTGTGCATAAAGCTTTCTGTAGAATTCGTGGATGATATCTTGTATCTCCATGGTATCAGCTGTAATTCTCTTTTCATGCTCCTGATGGAGCTTATTAGATATTTTTCTTTTCTGCTCTTAGTCTAGCCAAAGGCGTGTCAATTTTGTTTATCTTTTCAAATAATCAACTTTTTATTTTATTAATCTCCTGTATAGTTTTCCTGTTGTTCACTTCATATAGTTCTGATTTGATCTTATTAATTTCACTCCTTCTGCTGGGTTTGGGGTCGGTCTGTTCTTCTTTCTCCAACTCTTTGAGTCTATTCATTAGGTTGTCTATTTGTAAATTTTCTGTCTTTTGGATATAGGCATTTATGGAAATAAACTTTCCTCTCAGGACTGCTTTAGCAGTGTCCCACAGATTTTGATAACTTGTGTCTCCTTTGTCATTTAATTCAAAGAATCTTTCGATTGCCATCTTGATTTCCTCACTTATGAAATAATCATTCAGGAGAAGGTTGGTTAGCTTCCACTACTTTGAGTAGAAATGAGAATTTCTGTTAGAGTTGATTTCTACTTTTATTCCACTGTGATCTGAGAAGATGCATGGTATAATTTCTAGTTTTAAAAATTTTTTAAGAAATGCTTTGTGTCCTAGGATATGGTCAATCTTAGAGAATGTCCCATGAGCTGATGACAATAACGTATATTCAGTGGATTTTGGATAGAATTTCCTGTAAATGTCAGTCCCATTTGTTCTAGCATTTTGTTTAAGTCCGTTATTTCTCTGTTTATTTTCTGTTTGGAGGATCTGTGCTGTCAGCAGGGTGTTGAAGTCTCCATCTATTATGGTGTTGCTGTTTATCATTTGGTTTAGGTCAAGTAGGGTTTGCTTTATAAATCTGGGTGCACGTAAGTTGGGTGTATACATACTTAGTATTGTTATGTCTTCTTGTTGAAGTGTACCCTTCAATATTATATAGTGACCATCTTTGTCTTTCATTACTTTTGTTGATTTAAAAACTAAGTTATCTGAAATCAAAACCACCACACCAGCCTTCTTTTGGCTTCCATTTCCTTGAAGTATCGATTTCTACCCCTTTAATTTCAGTCTGAATGCATCTTTGCAGGTTAGATGAGTTTGGTGGAGACAGCAGATACTTGGCTTGTATTTTTTTATCCATTCGGCCAGCCTATGTCTCTTGAGTGGGGTGTTCAAGCCATTCACATTTATTCAGACAACTGATAGGTGGGGCCACTTTCTGTTCATCCTGTTGGGTAGAACTTCATTGATTTGTTGTCTTTCTTGAGCCATTGTGGTATCTGGCCTTTGATCTTTAGCTTTTGAGTACTTTTACATTTGTGAGTGTTTATTGTGTTAATCCGTGTGCAACTTTGTTTTGAGTACTTCTTGAAGGGCTGGTCTTGTCTTGGTGAATTCCGTCAGTCTTTGCTTATCTGAGAATGTCTTAATTTCTCCTTCGTATACAAAACTTAGCTTTGCTGGGTACAAGATTCTAGGCTGGGCATTACTCTGTTTCAGAAGAGTGGAAATGGGGCCCCAGTCACTTCTTGCTTGTAAGGTTTCAGTTGAGAAATCTCGCGTTATTCGGATGGGCTTTCCTTTGTATGTTACTTGTTTCTTTCACCTTACAGCTTGAAGAAGGGCCTCTTTAGTGGATATTTTGTTCAGTCTGATGACTGCATGACATGGTGTCTTCCTATTTGTAATGAATCTCCCAGGGGTCCTTTGGGCCTCTTGTACCTGTATATCTAGAGTTTCAGCAAGGCCTGGGAAATTTTCCTCAATTATATCTTCAAATAGCTTATCCAACCCTTCATATTATCTTCTTCACCCTCAGCAATGCCCCTAACTCTCACGTTAGGCTTCTTCACATAATCCTACATTTCTTGCAGACTTTGGTCTTTTCTCTTATTTTTTTGCTCTATCTCTGTGACTGACTTATTTAACTGGAAGATGTTATCTTCGATCTCTGAGAGTCTTTCTTCTGTTTGATCTACCCTGCTCTTGAGGCATTCTACCGTGTTTTGTAGTTCCCTGAGTAAATTCTTCATTTCCAGGAGTTCGGTTAGATTTTTCTTTAATCTTTGGATTTCTTTAGTGAATTTTTCTTCCAAGTCCTGGATTTTTTTTGTGGTTTCTTTGTGTTGTTTATTCATTTTTTCTTGCATAGCGTTGAGTTTTCTTAGGATCCATGTTTGAAATTCTTCTCCTGTCATTTAGAGGCACTCTATTGCTTCACGTGGTGGGTGGGGCCCTGGGACTTCCAGGTGTGTCCTTATTCCCTTATTCTGCACCTCATTGGGGGCAGGTCGGGGAGTGAGTCTGGGCAGAGCTGGGTTGTGTGAGCCTGCCATCAAGCTCCACAAATGCTGTTAGCAGGGGTCAAAGTTCTGTTCTTTGCCTCTGGACAAAGCTGCCAAGGAGGGGCTGGAATGGCCACACTCAGCAGAAAAGTCTGCGTGTGGGAGTGGGGCTGTCTGAGACCTATTGTCTAGAGCAGGCCTTGCTCCTTTCCACCCTCCCCTATTCCACAGTTTTTCCCGGGCCTCTGCTAGCCGGCAGGACCTCAAGCCAGTGGTTCTACCTTGGCTGTCATGCAGGCCAGGAGGTTCCCTGCCCAGGATCACAGCCTGGGCTGGGCTCATGGCCTTCCTATGAGATAGGAGCATTGCCCCTCAGGCACGCTGATCTGCCCCTGAAGGCACATGCACTCAATAGGGTCGTTCACAAATATCCCTTCTGTGCCCCAGGGCAATGCAATCGAGACCTGGGTGTGTGGGATCTGGTCTGTGGGCCTGTCCCCTGTGCCCTGGAGATCAATTCCTGACGCTTCCAGGGAGAGGAGTCCTGGTCTCAAGTCTCCCAAGGGGTGCCCAAGCTGGATCGATGTCTCTCCGTATCGGGATTTGCCCCGCTCTCCTGGAGTCACCAGGCAAGCAGCACCTGGGAGGGCTGGCGGGCAGGGAGCTCACAATCTGAGTACCCCTCAGTCTGCTGTAGGTCCCAAAAAGGAAAGGTCCCGTTCCCTGCAGATGCCTCCGGGCGGTGGTTAAATTGTCTCTCTAGGCAGCGGCCAGTAGGGAGACGGGAGGGGAGAATGAAGCAATATGGCGCCTACCAATCAGCTTTGGTCTGCGTTCTGGGAGGTGCCCCAAGGTAGCTGGGAACCTGGTGCCCTGTCCGCAAGAGACTCATGGCTCACTCGCGGTGGCTGTCTCTGGGCTGGTGTGGGGAGGTCTCTCTGTTCAGGAGCCCACCCACAGTCTAAAACGCAAGGGAGGGGAAATGTAGCTGCTCCACTTACCCTTGTTGCTGGTCTCCAAGCCTCTTGGGGGCCTTTCTCCTTCCAGTTCTCCTCCGCAACTTCTTCCTGTAGAGTCTCCTGTAGTTTCAGGCACTGTTCTTTCTGACCCTCGTCTGATCTATGTTTGTCTGCCTTTTTATTTTTTTTTCACTTTCTTCTAAAATCTGTCTTTCTTGCAGAGACACTCTGGCTGGTGTTTTTTCTCGTCTGCCATCTTGCCCCTCCTCCACAAGGGGTTATTTTAAAAATATTTTTTTTCTGCTACTGTTTCTGTCAGAAAACAGTTTTCTATTTTTTATCTGGCACACACTATTAACCTTAAAAAGCAATCCTGAAAACAGAAGAGGAAAAATAATATAGTTTATCACAGCCCCCTTCTTCCTAACTGCATCCCCACCCAATATCATAACATTGTGTTTTTTCTCAGCATACTCATGTGTAATTGCTGGAGTAGAGGGATTTGCATGGGAGAGCCGGAGTGTGGGGTTGGTCATTTAAATAGCTGTCTTGGCTCCTGCAAGTCATGACACCTAAAACCTAATGCCGACACCTAAAACCTTTCTGTGAATCATGAGAATACTTTTACTGACAATTGATGCTATTCTTTCTTTCACTTTGGTTCTTCTGTCTACCTGATCCCCAACGTATCACTTCTCTTCCTTCACAGAGTATTAGCCATACAAAACAACCCAGAGAAAGGAAGACAGGAGAACAGGGCTTCTCCCCACCACTCCCAGCAAATACTGTGGATTTTTTATACCTGTGCTCAAGTGTGGTGGGTTACTTGTGAGAAGGAACAGGAATGTGGGGTTGGGCTTTTAAGCCTCTCTGTGAGTCATCAGGTTATTTTTACAGCCACTGCTGAGATTCTCTTTATAATGTTACATGCTTTTTTAAAAAGTACTTTAATGTTTTTGTTATCAGATATACCAGGCATGACTGTAGCTGACTTGACATCTGTAAATATGCATTTATAATATACATAAATACACACACTCACTAATATGTACCATTCCAATAGCCTTATTTTACAGATATGGAAATGTAGACTTGGATTAATTAAAAGATTTACCTAAGGTTACACAGTTTATTAATGGAAGGGATGAAACATTGTAAGTTGCCGTTTTCTTGAGCTTTTTCATCTTTTTTGGTACATATGCTAGTTTCATGGAGTTAAGTGAAGTGCTTCATATCCAGAGGACCACATCCCTCCCTTTGAAAATCACTGATACCCAGAAAATAGTCTATTTTCTGATAATTCCTGCACATTAATAAGATGTGATTGGTGCATGTTCTGACTCATGTGAAAGCTAAAATAGTTGATCTCACAGAAGTAGAGAGTAGAATAGGGGTTACTAGAGGCTGGGAGGGGGAGAAGAGGGGAGGGAGATAGGGAAAGGTTAGCCGCCATCCCCAACCTTTTTGGCACCAGGGACCAGTTTCATGGAAGACAATTTTTCCACAGATAGAGTGGCGTGGTGTGGGAGAGCTCAAGCGGCAATGCAAGCAATGGGGAGAAGCTGTAAATACAGATGAAGCTTCACTGGCCCGCCCCGCCCCTCACTTCCTGCTGTGCAGCACACCCCCCCCCCACTCCTGTTGTTTTCCTAACTTTCTTAGAAGACAGTTTTTCCACTGACGTGGGGTGGGCAAGGTGGAGGGGGCAGAGCTCTTCAGCCCAGTCCCTAACAGGCTGTGGACCATGGGTTGGGGACCGCAGGGTTAAAGGACACAGAATTACAGCTAGATAGGAGGAATGAGTTCTGGTGTTCTATAGCACTGTAGGGTGAGTATAGTTAACAATTTATTGTGTATTTTCAAAGAGCTGGAAGAAGAGATTTTGAATGTTCCCAACACAAAGAAATGATAAATATCTTAGGTGATGGATGGCCTAATTACCCTTATTTGATCACTGTACATTGTGTGCATGTATCAAAATATCACCTGTGTCCCATAAATATGTACAACTGTATATAAATTAAAAATAGAAAGTAAAAAAGTTAGGTTTATGCTGTAGTCTATTAAGTATACATTGGCATTATGTCTAAAAATATATATAGTTAAAAAATACGGACTGGTGGAGGGTCTAAGGAAGCAGGGCTCTGGATTGAATGCTATTAGGAAGTGGAGGTTATTCTATGATTGGGTATCTCAATAAATCTTACCTGTAGGGAGTGCTGACTAGCACAAGCTGTAATTGCTAAAGAGGTAGGAGTCACTTATTTTAGCTGAGACAGGAAGAAATTTGATATTTTGTGGATTGCATAATGACCTTATTTTTAGAAAACGACTTTGTGCTTAGATAAATTTACAGAGTAGTCTTGTTTTGTCTTTCTCATAGTCTCAGAATGAACTTTGCTGATTTTGGTGTTTTATTAGGTTGTTTATTTCTAACAAGAGAATAACAAGGCCTTGTTGTGAGTGCCAGGCAAGCTTCTAACAAGTGTCCAATGAGTTCTTGACTAGCAGAGGCTACTTTTTTCTTTCTCAAGTTTTTAAGAAATAATATAATGAACTGACCACTCAATCCAAGTGCTAGAATATTAACAATAACATTAACATCTATTATGTGTTCACCCCTCCATTCTATCCCCTTGCCTCATACCGAAAGCTAGCTGCTGTCCTGAATTTTCTAATTATTTTAACCTTGCTTTTTCTTTTTTAAAATCTCATATGTAAGCTTAAAATTCATATTGTATAATTTTGCATGTTTTTGAACTTAATATTCCAGTAAATAAAAAGAGTATTCTGCCAAATGTATTTTTCCAGGTCTTCGTTTTCTCACATAACATTATTTTACTATGATCAGTCTATGTTGCTACATGTAGTTCTAGTTCATTCCTTTACATTGCTGTATAATATTCCATTGTGTGAATTTATTATATTTTGTTTACCCATTCTCTTGTGATGAATAGTTTTTGTTCTTTTGAGTGTTTTTGCTTTTACGTATAGTGATGATACAGAATTTATTGTTGACTTTCTTCTACATATACAACAGTTTCTTTTGATTGTATACCTAGGAGAGGAATTGTTGGTTCACATATATGTGAATGTTCAACTCTGGAAAATACTGTCAAATTATTTTCCACAGGGGTTGTATAAATTTACGATCCTACCAGCAATGTATAAGAAATCCACTGACCTAATCCTCTCTCACACTTGAATTATCATATTAATTTTGTTAATCAAATGTATGTAAAATAGTATATCATTTTAATCATGATTTGCTTGTCTCTGATTACTAAGAAGCGATCTCATTTCAGATATTGGACTTACATGTTTTCTCATCTGTGAAATACTTGTTTGGTTTTTTCCCTCCATTTTTCTATTCGGTTATTTGGTTTTTTCTTATTGAATTGTAGGAGTTCTTCATGTATTCTTGATGCTAATGTTTTATTGATTGAATGTATGGCAGATATCACCTTCCAGCTTGATTGCTTGTCTTCATTTTCTTTAATTTGCTTTTTCATAGATGGAAATTCTTGATTTTAATGCAATTTATGTTAACTTTTTATTTTCTTATGGTTAAAACTTTTTGAAGGCTTTTGAGAAATCTTTCTGTACCCCAAGGATAGAAAGATATTTGATCATATTTTCTCCTAAAAGTTTTAAAAGTTTGCTTTTACATCTAAGTTCTTAATCTGCCTGGAGTGGATTTTCATTTTTAAAACATGGACAACCATTGCTTCTCAGCCTTTGGCTAAAATCAAGTGTAAAATATGGACAACCAATTTTTCCAGCTCCATTTGCTGAGCAACCCCTCATTTCCCTAGTGTTCTTCAGTACTTCCTATGTTATATATAACAGTTCCATCTGTGCACATTTCTGCTTCTAGGCTGTCTGTGTTCCACTGGTCAATTTTTCTACCCCTTTTCTCAGTTTTTATTGGTGTCATTTTAATACATTTTCCCTAATTCTTTTTTATTAGAGTTTTTATTATTGCAAATTTTAGACATACACAAAGATAGAGAAAATGTTATAATGATCATCTTAATACTGGTTACCAACCCAATTTCAATAATTAGCAAGGAATAACCAATGTCATTTCATCTATATTTCTACCCAATTCCACTTGCCCTCATCCTAGATTATTTTAAAGCAAATTCCAAGTACCATATCTTTTTTTTCTATAAATATTGATTATGTGTCGTGTCTATAAAAGATAAGGACTCTTACGAAAACATGATCATGATATTATTGTCAAACATGCACTATTAAGTAATATTTCATAAAATATCTAGTCAATGCTAAAATTTAAAAGTCGGGATCCAAATAATGTCTAAACCTTGGTATTGGTTGATATCTTTCTTAAGTCTATTTTAATATCTAGACTTCTTGAGGCTTAAAAAACAGTCAGTAAAAAAACAAATATCCTAATTTAAAAATCGGTAAAAGGTCTAAACAGACATCTCAGCAAAGAAAATATACAGATAGCAAATAAGCATATGAAGATGATGCTCAATATCATATGCCATTGGAGATTTCCAAATTAAAACAATAATGGCTACAACAACAAACACCCATCATGTGGATGTATATACAGTTTGCTTATCCATTCACCTTTTGAGGGACATCTGGTTACTTCCAAGTTTTGACATTTATAAATCAAGCTACTATAAACAATATATGTGCAGATTTTTGTGTGGACATGAGTTTTCAACTCATTGGATAAATACCAAGGAGGGTGATTACTGATCAAATAAGATTATGTTTAGTTTTACAAGTTACCAAACTGCCTTCCCAAGTGGCTGTACCATTTTGAATTCCCACCAGTAATAGAGTATCAGTAACTTTTTTTTTTTTGAGACAGAGCCTCGCTCTGTTGCCCAGGCTAGAGTGCCATGGTGTCAGCCTAGCTCACAGCAACCTCAAACTCCTGGGCTCAAGCAATCCTTCTGCCTCAGCCTCCCGAGTAGCTGGGATTACAGGCATGTGCCACCATACCTGGCTAATTTTTTCTATATATATTTTTAGTTGTCCAGATAATTTCTTTCTATTTTTAGTAGAGACAGGGTCTCGCTCTTGCTCAGGCTGGTCTCGAACTCCTGACCTCAAGCAGTCCTCCCGCCTTGGCCTCCCAGAGTGCTAGGATTACAGGCATGAGCCACCGCGCCCGGCCCCCACCAGTAATAAATGAGAGTTCCTGTTGTTCCATATCCTTGCCAGCACATGGTGTTGTCAGTGTTCTGAATTTTAACCATTCTAAGAGGTGTTTACTATTGTTTGTTGGTGACCACTTCTCACCAACTTCCCTAGTACTATCCTAGTCTAAACCACTATCATTTTTTGACTAGATTATTGCAATATGTCTAACTGGACTCCCTGAGTCTACCACACCTGCCTATTTTCTATACACCATCTCAAGTGATGCTCTTAAAAGAAAAGTCAGATAATGTCACTTATGCTTTAAAGCCTGCAATACCTTCCCATTTTACTCAGAGTAAAACCAAAATCCTTACAGTGGGCTATAAGACCCCTTGTTACTGTTTTTTAAAATTTCATGTCTTATTACTGGCACTTTTGCTCACTCTCCTTTCTCCAAAAGCGGGCCCATTTTATTCATTGTTTTGGCCACTCAATGAACGTTTTTCATCTGGAAACTAATGTCCTTCACTTCTGGGAAATTTTCTTGAGTTATTTCATTGGTCATTTATTCCCCTTCATTTTCTATTTTTTTTTTTCCTGGAACTCATATTATTGAGATATTGTATCTCTTGGATCCAATTTAGAAAGATATTTTCTCTCCCATCGGTTTTATCTCTTTTTCATTTTGCTCTATTTAATGGGAAATTTCCTCAACTTTATCTTTCAAATTTTCTATTGAATTTTTCATTTTTGATGTTATATATTTGTCTTTTAAGGGCTCCTACACTGTTACAAAGTTCCTTTCATCTATTATTTTTGTTGCATAAATCTCTTCATACATAAGTATACTTTATCAAGTAGTACCTCATGCTTATACCTTTGCTGTCATCTTAAATTCTTTTTTTTTTTTTTTTTTTTTTGCAGATGATCATTTTACAAAAGAGCACATCTCATCTTCTCTCTGCATTTTTTATGTTTTCTGTGGGTAGGCTAGGTTTTCTTGCAGTAACCAACCCATTCCCATATCCTAGGGGCTTAAATAAAAAAACTACTTATTTATCATTCACACTGTATGTCCACTGAGGTTTGGCTGGAGGGTCTGCTCTGTGTCTTCCTCATTCCAGAATCCAGGCTGATGGAGAAGCCTCATTCTGGAGCCTTGCCAGTTGTGGGAGAAGAAGTAAAAAATGGTGAGGCATGTACTTACTCTTGAAGCTTCTGCTGGGAGCTGATAAATGTTATTTTTGCTCAAATTTCTTTGGCCAAAGGAAGTTACCTGACCACATATAATTTCAAAGGGGGATGGATAGATGCAATCCTTCTATGTGCCCAGAAGGAGAGAGAGGACCAGAATATTTATGAAAAGTCCTAATAACTATTGCTATCTGATCTCACTAAGTCTGAGAGTGAGAGTTTATGCTATCCTGTCAGCTTCCCAACAGGTGCTTACACCTAATATTTCCCTTGTCTTAAGTCCCTAGTATTCCTTTAGTATCTGATTTTCTTTGTGCTGGTGCAGTAACTAAGTCTTCATTCACTTTTGTGATTTCCTATTTATTTCTTTCCTCCCAGTGCCTGAAAATTAATAGTGTACTCTTTTTTTATTATTATTTCAGCATATTGTAGGGGTACAAAAGTTTAGATTATGTATATTGCCTTTGCCCCCACCCCCCGTCAGAGCTTCAAACGTGTCCAGTGTTATTCCTGAATGTGCTCATAGTGTACTCTTAAAGTCAAATTTGTTTCTTCTTTATAGCTTCATCAATGGATGACTTCTCCCTCTTACGGCCTCCTTATAAGGAGAATCTCATTTAATTATATACCATTTAATTACTTTAACAGAACCCTCTATTAGAGGATTATTTCACAGGCTAATAAGTATTATTGCTGTGGGGATTTCTACGTTCTCAATATTTAACAGTGTTTTGATCTTTGTTATCAGTTTTGAAGGAACTTCTACCTAATCTTTGCCACTAAGCCCTGAGTTTGTTGTATCAGGTACATCTGTTACTTAGAGAGATGGTTTAGCCAGATTTGCATATTTTCAGATACAGCAATTAAGTCATCCAGAATCTTTTCATGTGCAGTGGTCCAGGGGACAATTAAAACAATGAGATACAATTTTCTCCTAACAAAAAAGGAGGAAAATGTTCTTCTTTTTGGGGGGGATGATTTAGTATAAACAGTATTAATACATTTACCTGTGGATAGTGGCAGCAAAACTTGGCAAAATCATGACAAAAATAATTTATTCACAAATGAAGACTTATAAAATTATTCACATCTGTTGACCCAGTAATTTCCCTTTTGAGAATTTAGGACTATTTTTAGAAACTAAAAAGTTCTAGATCTCATTATGTTCCTTGAAAACTGAGAAGCAACTTAAATATTCAAAACTAGCAGATATTTTACTTAGTACTGAATGGTTTCCTATGAAATTTTGATAATTGTACTTCAGGCAAACTCTAACCTTTTGCTTCCTGTGGGATCTGGTGCCAGGCTACATGATAATGGAAGTAATAGATAAGTCTGATTTTCATTCATGTGACTGTATGCAGATCTCTACTGAAACCTGTTGTGGAAGGTTCTTGTAATAAACATGAAACATTCAAGAAGTAAAGAAGCTACTTTCATCTAATTATTCATGATGAGGCTTATCAGCATGCATTTTTATTCTCTCTAGGAGACCCCAGAGCTTACTCACTATCATATTAAGTGGAGCTTGTAGAACTAATAGGTTCACAAGTGGTGTTTTTCTTGGAATATTTATAAATTTTGACTAGAATTTAAAAAATTTTTTTATTTTTTAATGTACATTAGAATTAAGCAACAGGTGTATAAACTACTAAATCATAGGTCCATAGTATAATAATAATGATGGTAACTAACACTTTATTTACCCTTACTGTGTGCAAATTACAATTTATGTGCTTTATATCCATCATATATTTTAATTCTCACAACCATATGAGGTAGAAATACAGTACTTCTTAGGCCTATACTTTTGACTTGAGCTGGGCTATGTCAGTAGAAGACTGTGAGAAGAGTGAGTTTGTTTCTCTGTGAATGAACCCTTACCTTAATCCTTATATTATGTTAAGATTTTTCCCTGATCTGAAGTTCGTTCAGTTACCTTATTATTAGAAGGACTAGGAATGCTTTATTTGGACACATGATAATTATTGCTATAATTTTTGTTATACAATTATTATAAAAGTAATGTATTTTTAGATAAATTATGAAATACAGATAAAGAGACGAAGAAAAAGAAAGTGCTCCAACTGTAACTACTGACAACATTTTAGTTCATTTCCTTCCAAACTGTCAGTATGAGATGTAGATGTCCTTGAAAGTATCTTTCAGGGCATAGATGAGACTATTTGCAGTTATTTGCTTAATTGGAAAATTTGAAACTTAGATTTTAAGTTCAACTGATAAAGCTTATGATTTTATTCATAAATCTAGTGACCCAAACTCCCATGCATATTTTAAGCTTCATTTACTGTAGTAATCATTGCACTATGTATATGTGTATCAAAGCATCATGTTGTACACATTAAATATATATGATAAACATAAATTGAATGCATTTTATTTTCTCTGCAAGCCTTTCAAACACATTTTCTGCAAGAAATTCTTCCCACATATCTAAATAATTCTATTTTATTGAAATTAAGCATGTGGATTATAAATATTATCTTAAACACTTTAGTATGTAACAAACTTAGTAATTGTCATACTTTTAACTTTGAAATCACTCATTCTATATCAGAATCATAAGGCTATTTTGTTGGATTCTTCAATATGCCAAATTCTCAAAAAATACAAATATTTTAAATACCAAGTATATACAAACATGTTATTATGGGCTTAATTTACTTCATTTTTAATACTTAATTTTATATTTTCCTAGTTGTTTCTAGGGAAAGAAACACATTTGAGGTTTCCATTTCAGGGGATTAGGGTTGCTTTGTCAACTAGAAGTTTTAACCAGGCTCATTTGATTTTTCCGTTGACTTTGAAAGACAACTTCTGCCATTCTTTATAATCTAGAAAACAATAGGGACTCCATGTACAAAAGGTTGGTTATTCTGGAGCTCAAGAGACCATTATCTATTTAAATGTATATATATATATTTTTTTTCATCCATTCTACTCAAAGATGTCTGTAATTCCTAATAAGAATGAGCTAATTTTCTTTTATTCACTGTTTGTTTTGATTTTTTTGCTTCTTTCAAAGCATTTTAATGTCTTCCTATCTGGCTCTAATATCTCAGTGTTATATCCTTCACATCCTTATCTAATTTTTAACCTCTATCAACTTTATAATATGATTTAGGTAGATGGAATTCTTTATTATTTTCAATTTTTTTCTGACTAGCCAGGACAAAACTCTCATAGATATTTATAAGACATCCAACTAAATTGTGTATATCATATTGGTGTTAGTTTGGCTTTATGGTCACAACACTACTAAAGTCATGCTAACAATAAACTTTTTCATATAAGATATATATGTATATATATATATATACACACATACATATTCTTAAAAATTAAATCATGTTATGCATGCTGCTTTGTTACCTTGGATTTTTTTAATTGTTTTTTTTTTTTTTTGGTTTTTTTTTTTTTTTTTTTTTTTTTTTTTGAGACAGAGTCTCACTCTGTTGCCCAGGCTAGAGTGAGTGCCGTGGCGTCAGCCTAGCTCACAGCAACCTCAAACTCCTGAGCTCAAGGGATCCTCCTGTCTCAGCCTCCCGAGTAGCTGGGACTACAGGCATGCGCCACCATGCCCGGCTAATTTTTTCTATATATATTTTTTTAGCTGTCCATATAATTTCTTTCTATTTTTAGTAGAGATGGGGTCTCGCTCTTGCTCAGGCTGGTCTCGAACTCCTGAGCTCAAACGATCCGCCCACCTCGGCCTCCCAGAGTGCTAGGATTACAGGCGTGAGCCACCGCGCCCGGCCTTTTTTGGTTTTTTTTTTATTTCAAAATATTAAGGGGGTACAAGTGTTTCTATTACATGGATAACTTGCATAATACCTAAGTCAGGTCTCTTTGTGTGTCCATCACCAGAATAGTGTTCATTGTACCCAGTAGGTTAGTTTTTATCTTATACCTCCCTCCCAACCTCCCCCTTTTGGGGTTTCTCATGTCTTTTATATTGCTTTGTGCCTGTGTGTGCCCATCGTTTAGCTCCTACTTATCAGTGAGAACATACGGTGTTTGGTTTTCCATTCCTGAGATACTTCACTTAGGATACATGGTCTCCAGTTCCATCCAAGTTGCTACAAATGACACTATTTCATTCCTTCTTATGGCTGAGTAGTATTCCATGGTGTATATTATATACCACATTTTCTTTATTCACTCATGAATCGACAGGCACTTAAGTTGATTCCACATCTTTGCAATTGTAAATTGTGCTGTGATAAACATTCGAGTGAAGGTGTCTTTTTGATAAAATGACTTCATTTTCTTTGGGAACATATTCAGGAGTGGGATTGCTGGATTGAATGGTAGGTCTACATTTTTTTTTTTTTTTTAAGGAATCTCCATACTGCTCTCCATAGAGGTTGTACTAATTTGCAGTCCCACCAACAGTGTATAAGCGTTCCTTTCTCTCTGCATCCACACCAGCGTCTATTGTTTTTTGACTTTTTAATGGCCATTCTGATAGGGGTAAGGTGGTATCTCACTGTAGTTTTAATTTGCATTTTCCTGATGATTAGTGGTATTGAGCATTTTCTCGTAAGTTCGTTGGTGATTTGTCTATCTTCTTTTGAAAAACTTCTGTTCATGTCTTTTGCCCACCTTTTGATGTTTTTTCCCCCCCTGCTGATTTGTTTGAGTTCTTTGTAGATTCTGGAAATTAGTCCTTTGTTGAATGTATAGTTTGCGCATACTTTCTCCCATTCTATAGGTTCTCTATTCTATTGACTATCTCCTTTACTGTGCAGAAGCATTTTAATTTAATTAAGTCCCATTTACTTATTTATGTATTTATTTTATTTTTTTTTTTTTTTGAGACAGAGTCTCGCTTTGTTGCCCAGGCTAGAGTGAGTGCCGTGGCGTCAGCCTAGCTCACAGCAACCTCAAACTCCTGGGCTTAAGTGATCCTACTGCCTCAGCCTCCTGAGTAGCTGGGACTACAGGCATGTGCCATCATGCCCGGCTAATTTTTTTTTCTATATATATTTTAGTTGGCCAGATAATTTCTTTCTATTTTTAGTAGGGACGAGGTCTCGCTCATTGCTCAGGCTGGTCTCGAACTCCTGACCTTGAGCGATCCACCCGCCTCGGCCTCCCAGAGTGCTAGGATTACAGGCGTGAGCCACCGCGCCCGGCCGAAAATCAACTTTTCTTAGACCCATTACAGAATTGAGGTCACAGAGCAAACCAAACCCCAAAATCTGGAGAGACAGGTCAATCCAGACAGTCACAGATATACTGTTTACCTGGAGCAGAGGCCACTGGAGCCATAAACTTGCAGAAACTCATAAATGATAATTTTGACCAATTACTGGAGGCTGAGTGTGGAGTAGTATAAGTGTAAGAAACTCCTGGTGGCCACATTCTTAGTGGGGCACACACACTTGTGTGTGTTTTACCTTCAGTATCCCCACCAAATTCTCTTGCAGAAAGAAGGGAAGAGTAAACATTGTCAGATATACTCAAAGCATTCTCCAAAGAAAGGGCTTACTCTCCAGGGGAAAATACTTTACCAGAGCCTTATCCTACCTAAGAGGAAGGACACTATCTGTGAATCCAGCCACTTCTAGCTTTTTTGTCTCACCTCAGGGAGGAAAAATTTAAGAAACACTTAAGGTCATAGCACAGAGACACAGGCCCACTAAAATATTGAGATTGAACCCCAAGTTAATAGAACGCTTTCTCACCCCACACCTTTCCACCACTTCAACAGGATCCCATTATAAAAGCATTGAATTACAGCTGAAATTGGTGCATGTCATAGACTAGTTAAGAAAGAATTCCTAGCCAGGGTTGGTGGCTCAGACCTATAATCCCAGAACTTTGGGGGGCTGAAGCGGGAGTATGCCTTGAGGCCAGGAGTTCCAGACCAGCATAGGCAACATAGTAGGACACTGTATCTACAAAAAATTTAAAAAGTACTTGGCTGTGGTGGTACACACCTGTAGTCCCAGCTACTTGGGAGGCTGAGATAGGAGGATTGCTTGAGCCTAGGAGTTCAAGGTTGAAGTGAACTGTGATCATACTACTGCACTCCAGCCTGGGTGACAGAGACCCTCTCTGTTACAAAAAAAAAAAAAAAAAAAAAACTTAGAAAAACACTAAAACAACATCAGAGACAAAAACAAAGACAGTAGAGGAATTTGAAACTTCTAGCACTTAACGGCTACAGTAGTACCCCCTTATCCGCAGTTTGACTTTCTGCAATTTCAGTTACCTATGGTCAACTGAGGCCTGAAAATATTAAATGAAAAATTCCAGAAATAAATGATTCATAAGTTTTAAATTGCACATTGTTTTGAATAGTGCGGTGAAATCTTACACTGTCCTGCTTTATTCATTCCTGAGCACAAATCATCCCTTTGGTCCAGAGTGGTATCCATACTATATATTGCTATCCACTCCCTTAGTCACTTAGTAGCCATTTTGGTTATCAAGATCGACTATTGCAGTATTGCTGTGCTTGTGTTCAAGTAACCCTTATTTTACTTAATAATGGCACCAACATACATGAGTAGTGATGCTGGCAATTTGAGTATGCTAAAGAGAAGCCATAAAGTGTTCCTTTAAGTGAAAAGGTGAAAATTCTTGACTTAATAATAAAAAATAAAATCATATACTGAGGTTGCTAAGATCTATGGTAAGAATGAAACTTCTATCCACGAAATTGTGAGAAAGGGAAAAGAAATTCATGCTAGTTTTGCTGTAGCACCTCAAATTGCAAAAGTTACAGCCACGGTATGTGGTAAGTACTTAGTTAAGATGGAAAGAGCATTAAATTTGTAGGTAGAAGACATGAACAGAAAATGTCTTCCAATTGACATCAACATGTTGCACCAGAAGGACTTCAGCAAGGGATTCTCTGAAACAAGTGACATCAAGCCATTTACTGCAAGTAAGGGATGGTTAGGTTACAAAGATTCAGAAATAGAGTTGGACTGAAAAATATAAAACTTACTTGAGAAGCTTTGTCTGCTGATAAAAAAGCATAGGGTTCCTTACTATCTGCAGTTTCAGGCATCCACTGGAGCCCTTGGAATGTATCCCCTGCAGACAAGGGGAGGTTTCTTAGTTTGTTTTGTGTTGCTATAAAGGAATACCTGAGGCTTGGCAATTTATTTGAAAAAGAGGTTTATTTGGCTCGTGGTTCCGCAGGCTGTACAAGAAACATGGCGTTGGCATTTCCTTGGCTTCTGGTGAGGGACTCAGGCTGCATTTACTCATGGCAGAAGGTGAAGGGGAACCTGCATGTGCAGAGACCACCTGGTGACAGAGGATCCATGAGAGAGCAAGGGGAGAAGTGCCAGGCTCTTTTTAACAACCAGCTCTTGTGGGAACTAATAGAGTGAGAACTCACTCACTCTGTCCCCATGACCCAAACACTTCCCATTAGACCCCACCTCTAACATTGGTATTGAATTTTAGCATGAGGTTTAAAGGGGATAAATAGCTAAACTATACCAGGGAGACTGCTGTACCACAAACATTAAACACAGTCCAGCTCCTAGTCAGATTAACATAAAACTTTATTCTAAAGGCCCATTTATAATACTTCCTATTACCTGATACACCATATCAAACTTTTGACAAAAAAATTACAAGGCATCCTAAAAGGCAAAGCAAAGTCTGATAAGACAAAGCAAGCATCAGAATCAGATTCTGATATGATACACATTTTGGAATTATCAGACAGGAAAGTTAAAATGCCTATAATTAATATCTTAAGGGATCTATTGAAAAAGTAGGCAACATGTAAGAACAGATGGGGTAATTAAGCAGAGAGATGGAAATGTAACAAATTAAAAGTAATGCTAGAAATAAAAAATAACTTATTGTTTTGTTAAAATGGGTTTTAATGGGTTCATTAGTAGATTGGACATGGCTGACAAAGAAATCAGTGAGCTTTCAGCTAGGTCAATGGAAATTTAATAAACTAAGATGAAAAGAAGGGGGGAAAAATGAACAAAAAATCCCACCCAGAAGAGAACATTTAGAAACTGCAGGATAATTTCAAAAGGTGTAACGTACACATAATTGAGATACCAGAAGGAAGTTAATGCAAAGGGATAAAGAGAGCTATACCATGCTAACACTAATAAATGGATTAGTCATGTTAGCAAAGAAGACTTCAGAAAAAGGAAAAATACTACACATAAATAAGGGCATTATATAATGATAAATGAGTCAAATCTCCAAGAAGACATAACTATCCTAAATGTATATACATTTAACAATAGAGTATCAAAGTACATGAGACCAAAACTGATAGAATAGTAAGGAGAAGTAGACAAATTCACTATTATAGTTGGTGACTTCAACACCCCTCTTCCAATAATAAGATATCAAACAGGCAGAAAATTGGTAATAATGTAGTTGGCTTATCAGTCAACTTGACCTAATTGATGTTTATAGAATAGTCCATTGAACAACAAAGAAAATACATTCTTCTCATGCTCACATGGAGCATTCTGCAAGATAGACCACATTCTAGGGCATAAAACACCTTTTAACAAATTTACAAGAATTGAAATAATACAAATTCTGATCTCAGACTACAATAGAACTAAACTAGAAATCATTAACAGAAAGATAGCTGGAAAATCCTCAAATATCTAGAGATTAAAGAACACCATTATTTAAACCACCATTTTAAATAATATTGGCTTAAAGAAGAAATCTCAAGAGAAATTTTAAAATATTTTAAAATAAATAAAAATTAAAACAAACAAAAATTTGTGGGATGCTTAGATGAAAGAAGTGCTTAGAAACTTATTAAATGCATATATTGATATTAGCAAGGCTACAGAATACAAGGTTAATATACCAAAGCCATTTTTCCTATATACCAGCAATGAACAATTAGGATTTGAAACTTTGAAAAAAAGTTCATTATAATAGCAGCAAAGAAAAAGAAGAAGAGAAGGAGGAAAAAGGGGAAGGAGAAAATACTTAGATATAAATCTACCTAAGTATGTACAAGATCTATATTTGGAAAACTGTAAAACTTAGATGAATGAAATCCAAGAAGATCTAAAATACGTATGTTGTTTATGCTTGGAAAACTACAAAACTTTGATGAAAGAAATCAAAGAAAATCCAAATAAATGGAGATATATTTTGAGTTCATGGAATGTAATAATCAACATTGGTTTTTTCCATTTTCTTTTTTTTTTAATTTAAATAGATTTAGGGGTTTTAGTGGTTTTTTTGTTACATGGCTGAATTGCATAGTGGAGAAGTCAAGGTTTTTAATATACCCATCACCTGAAGAGTGTACATTGTACCCAGTAGGTAATTTTTCATCCCATAGCTCCCTCCCCCCTCCCTGTTCTGAGTCTCTAATGTCCATAAAGTCACTCTGTATGACCATGCATACCCATTGCTTAGCAACCACTTATAAGTGAGAACATGTGGTGTTTGGTTCTTTCTTCCTGGATTACTTCACTTAGAATAATGGCCTCCAGTTCCATTCAAGTTGCTGCAAAAGACATTATTTCATTCTTTTTGGTGGCTGAATTGTATTCTGTGAAAGAAACACACACACATACACACACACCACATTTTCTTTATCTAGTCTTTGGTTGGTGGGCACTTAGATTGGTTTCATATCTTTGCAATTGTGATTTGTACTGCAATAAACGTACGAGTGTAGGTGTCTTTTTTATAAAAGGACTTCTTTTCCATTGAGTAGGTCCCAGTAGTGGGATTGTTGGATTGAATAGTAGATCTACTTTTAGTTCTTTGAGAAATCTCCATACTGTTTTCTATAGAGGTTGTACAAATTTACATTCCCACCAACAGTGTGTAAGCACTCCATCTTCACTGCATCCATGCCAGTTGTTTTTTGACTTTTTAATAATGGCCATTCTGACATGGGTAAGGTAGTATCTTCTTGTTTTAATTTGCATTTCCCTAATGATTAGTGATGTTGAGCATTTTTTTATGTTTTTTGGCCACTTGTCTATCTTCTTTTGAAAATGTCTTTTGCCCACTTTTTAATGGGGTTATTTCGTTTTATTCTTCTTGATTTGTTTGGGTTTCTTCAAGTTTCTTTGTCAGTTGTATTGCTTGTGAATATTTTCCCATTCCATAGGTTATGTATTTATTCTGTTGCTTGTATATTTTGCTGTGCAGAAGCTTTTTAATTTAATTAAGTCCTCTTTATTTTTATTTTTGTTATATTTGCTTTTGGTGTCTTAATCATAAATTCCTTACCCAAGCCAATGTTGAGGATAGTTTTTCCTAGGTTTTCTTCTAGAATTTTTATGGATTCAGGTCTTACATTTCAGTATTTAATTCATCTTGAGTAAATTTTTGTACATGGGGAGAGATAGGAATTCAGTTTCATTCTTCTCCATGAGGCTATCCAGTGTTTCCAGAACATTTATTAAATAGAGGGTCTTTTCCCCAATGTATGCTGTTCTCTGCTTTGTTGAAAATCAGTTGGTTGTAGGTATTTGGCTTTATTTCTGGGTTCCTTATTCTGTTCCATTGGTCTATGTGTCTACTTTTATACCAGTACCATGCTATTTTGGCTACTGTTGTCTTGTAGTATGATTTGAAGTCAGGTAATGTAATGCCTCCAGATTTTTTATTTTTGCTTAAGATTGCTTTGGCTATCCGTGCTCTCTCTCTCTCTCTCTCTCTCTTTTTTTTTTTTTTTTTTTTTGGTCCTATATGAATTTTAGGATTTTTTTTTTCTAATCCTGTGAAAAATGACATTGGTATTTTGATAGGAATTTCATCAAATTTGTGCATAACTTTGGGCAGTATGGACATTTTATTATTGATTCTACCAATCCAATTTGGGTCAGCTGGACCTCGGACCCCTGGGAGAGTGTTCCAGTGCCAGTAGTGGTAGACTAGGTTAGGTAAAGCCCCATATCCCAGGCCCCTGGATGTCATGCTTGAGTCCTGGGGGACCAAACCGAGACTAGACTGGCAAACTTGTCTTCAAACCTCCCTGAGTTCAGGTACTGGCTGTGACAGTGAGGGGTGGTGTGATCCTCTGCTCCAAAAGAATGCTCAGGCAGGAGAATGGTGGATGCATGCACTATGAGCCAGAAACAGGACGGTGGGCCCCTTTTGATGTGATTAGCAAAAGCAAGCAGCTATGGGATGCACATGCTGCTCATGCCTCCCTCTTATGGCAGTGGTAGTGGTGTCTGTTCTCAGATTCACAGCTTCTACCTTGACACAGCTGCAGCAGAGATGGTGGGAACAATTCAATCTGCTGTGTGTAAGGTTACTATTAACAGATTGGCTGTGGACCGTGGCTTAAATGCTCTAACCGGGGTGGTGTAGTTTTGCCAGGGACTTGCCTCCAGGGTGGATAGTGTCCTCCCGTAAAAGATAGGCAGCTTGGGGAGAGGGCTGCTAGCCCCGCCTTGGATGGCCGTAGCTTTAGTCCTTGGGGAACACAAAAGAGCTTGCTATGGCTTTTTATAGGGAAGGGAGTGGGCCCCAAGCTCCCTGGAATCCTGGATGTGACAGGTGCTCTGTCAGAGGCAGGGCAGCCAAGTTCCCTGGCTTTATCTTCCCCTGTGGAACCCTCACTGGTATCTAGTGGAAACAGCCACAGCTGTCTTGGCAGCAACAGACAGGGGAGGGGAGGAGGAGAAGGCCCTGAATGGTGGGGAGTTGGTACCCTGGTCCCATTTATCCTCAGGGACCTTCTTATGTGCTACACTCTCCTCTCAGCTGGAAACAGCCTGCCCTGAATGCCCAAGCTCTGGGATACCCACAGTTCACCTGGGATCCACTGATCCCCTAAAGCTGCTGTGATCTGAGTGGGTGCTAAGGAGCATTGGCTGTGGATCCAGTGATGTAGAGACCTAGGGGCTGAGATTCCTGGGTTGGAACAGCTGCAAAAACACTTCCTGTCCATGAAGGGAGGGAAATGAGCTGCATCCTCCATGCAGAACCCGGGCACAGTGAACAGAGTACTACTGGGATATACCCCCTGTGCTAGCCTAGAACTGGTTTTCCCACAGCTCACCTGCACCAAAAGCTCATGCTTGGGAGCAGAGGCAGCTATGTCTGCAGGATTGGGTGGTTGGAGGAAGGGAGGCCTCCATCTCCATGTCCCTTTCAGGGCTGCCCAGCTTTAAACTCCCAAAATGGTGCCTTGGGCCAGTAACCAGAAAGGGTGGGGCCTCTTCCAGGCAAACTATGTAGGCAAGATGCTGGCTGGAGTCCTGTCTTCTCATGTCTCAGTCATACTGCAGCTTGTAGCAGGGTGGTGGGAATTGTCCTAGGAGTAGGTAGGAAAACTTGGGCTCCCCTATCCCTCCTCAGCTGGGTGGGGCTGCAGTTGTAACAGCCTGATCTTAGGCCAAGGGCAGGGCACTATCCAGCTTCAAATTCCCAAAATGGTACCTTGGGCCTGTGACCAGAGATGGTGAGGCCCCTTCCAGGCAAATATCGTGGGCAAGATACTGGGGGAAGTGTCATCCGCTTGCATCTTGGTCTCACTGCAGCTCATAGAAGGGTATTGGGAATTGTCCTAGGTGTACATAGGAGAGCCTGGGCTCCTCTTTGTCTCTCTTCAGCTAGGCGGGGCTGCATCAGCCCAAATTCAGCCTGAGGGTGGGGTGCTGCCTGGCCTCAACTTTCAAAATGGTGCCCTGGGCCTGTGGCCAGAGAGGGTGTGACCTTTCTCAGGCAGGCAATGCTGGTAAGAAACTGTGGGAAGTGCAGTTTACTCGAGGTTTGATCCCACAGCTGCCAGTTGTAGGATAGTGGGCACTGTCCCAGATGCGTGCTAGAAAGGGTAGTTTCCCTGCCCCTCCTCAGATAGGCAGGGGCTGCAGCCACATCAAGCCCAAACTCCACCCAGTGTTTAACTCACAAAGTGGTGGCTTGGGCCTGTGACAGGAAAGGCTGGGACCCCAGCCAGGCAGGCAGTGTGTTCAAGAAACCGTGGAAAATCCTGTCCGCTCACATCTCAGTCTCAAATGCAGCCCACAGCAGGGTAGTGAAAACCTTCCCAGGAGTGCATGGGAGTGCCTGGGCTACTCTATCCCTCTTCAGAGCCACATAGTGACTTCAGGCATGCTTGTGATTCTCTGGTGTCTAGGCTATCAGAATGGTGCCTGGTTCAAGATGCTCTAGGCTTGGATGCCTGTGGTATTCCATGAGTTCCGTTTCTGGAACAATGTCTCTGTGTAATCTCCAAGCAGCTCCCTACATTAAACCTGAGACTGGTGTGGGTTGGGAGATTCTCTTGTAGCCAAGATGGTAAAAGCTTGTCTTTTTGAGTGGAGCTCTGGGGGCTTTGCTCTTACTGTTTTACCATATCTAGGAGCTTCTCTTGGCTGTTAGCCAGCCCCTGGCTGTGCAAGTTGCCCTGAACCCTCTCCTTACCCACTTTTGGTGCTTCCAGTCACTTCCCTGGTGAATCCTAGTGTTCTCTCCTAGATGATCTGTTTGAAATGTGAGAATCTGCTTATTATTCTGGTTCCTCCTGGTGGAGGAGGCACATGCTACCTTTGCCTAAGCAGCCATCTTGATTCTCTGTCTCAATATTTTTTTTTTTTTTTTTTTTTTTTTTTTTTTTTTTTTTTTTTTTTTTTTTTTTTTTTTTTGAGACAGAGTGTCGCTCTGTTGCCCGGGCTAGAGTGAGTGCCGTGGCATCAGCCTAGCTCACAGCAACCTCAAACTCCTGGGCTTAAGCGATCCTACTGCCTCAGCCTCCCGAGTAGCTGGGACTACAGGCATGCACCTCCATGCCCGGCTAATTTTTTTTTTTTTTTTGTATATATATATTTTAGTTGTCCATATAATTTCTTTCTATTTTTAGTAGAGATGGGGTCTCACTCTTGCTCAGGCTGGTCTCGAACTCCTGACCTCGAGCGATCCACCCGCCTCGGCCTCCCAGAGAGCTAGGATTACAGGCGTGAGCCACCGCGCCCGGCCTCAATATTTTTAAGATGTCAATTTTTACCAACTTGACTTATAGATCCAATGCAGTCTCAATCAAAATCCCAACAGTTTATTTTGTAGATGTCAACAAACTATTTCTAGAGTTTATATGGAATAGGCAAAGATCTTGAAAAACCAACACAATACTGAAGAAGAAGAAGAAAGTTGAAGGACTAACCCTCTTCAATTTTAAGAATTTCTTTAAAGTTACAGTAATCAAGACAATATAGTGTTGCCAAAAGAATAGGCACATAGATAAATGGAACAACATAGAGGGCCCAGAAATAGACTTATACAAATAAAATATAAATATAAAATATAATAAATAAATAAATATAGAAATAAAACATATAAAAATAATAATTTCAAAAACTGATCTTTGACAAAGAAGTAAAGGTAATTCAATGGAGAAAGGATAGTTCTTTCAATACATGGTGCTGAAATATTGAATGTACATATGCAAAAAAATGAACCTAGACACAGACTTTAGACTTTTCACAAAAATTATACAAAATGGACCATATACCTAAAAACACAAAACTATAAAACTTCTAGAAGATAACATAGGAAACATCTTGGTGACCTTGGCTTTGGCAATTAGTTTTTTGATACAACACCAAAAGCTGACCCATGAAGAAAAAAGTGATAAGTTGGACTTCATTAAAATTAAAACCTTATGCTCTGTAAAATATATCACTAAGCAAATCAAAAGACAAGCCACAGACTAGGAGAACATATTTGCAAAACATATATTTGATAAAGGACTTGTGTCCCAAATATACAAAGAACCCTTAAAACTCAACAATAAGAAACCAAATAAGCCAATAAAAATGAAGAAAAGATCTTAACAGACTTTTCAGAAAAGAAGATATACTGATAGTGCTATAGACTGAATTATGTCCTCCCTAAATTCATATGTTAAAGTCCTGACCACCCAATGTGGCTATATATAGAGATAGGGCCTGTACAGAGGTGGTTAGGGTTGAATGAGGTCATAGGAGTGGGTCCCTGATCCAATAAGGTCTGGTGACTTTATAAGAAGAGACACAAAAGAGCTTGCTCTTTCTTTCTCCATGTGCACACACTGAGGGAAAGCCATGTGAGGACTCAGCGAGAAGGTGGACATCTGCAATCCAGGAAGAGAGCCCTCATCAGAACCTGAATCAACCTGAAATTTGATCATGCACTTCCAGCCTCCAGAACTATAGAAAATATAAATTTATGTTGTTTGAGCCACTCAGTCTTTGGCATTTTGTTGTGGTAGCCTGAGGAGACTAATATAGATGGAAAATTAGCATGTGAAAGGATACTCAACATATTTTGTCATTAGGGAATTGCAAATAAAAATAACAATATGAAACCACACAACTTAATAGTATTAAGCCATTAATTAACTTAATAGTATTTAGCCATTCTAATGAATGGCTAAAGTCACAAACTGTGATACTTCCATACAATGGAATGCTATCCGGTGATGAAAACAAATGATTAAACCACACAAAGACAAGAATTAATCTTAAATGCATATTGTTAAGTGAAAAAAAAAAGCAGTCTAAAAACACTACATATTGTATGATTCTAATTATATGTCAATATGAAAAAGGCAAAAATTATACAGATGGTAAATAGATAAGTGCCTGAATAGGTAAAGTACAGGAGATTTGAGGGGTCAGTGAAACTATTCTGTATTGTACTATAATGATGGATACATGACAGTATGCATTTGTCAAAACTCACAGAACTTTATAGCATAAAGATGCACCTTAAATATATGTAAATTTTGAAAGTTATTTAGGAAGTCAGGTGATCTCACAATGGAATGCAGAATATGACATAAGAAACTATGTGTATTAAAATGTATAAATCAAGCTCACTGATGAGGAGGGGGAGGAATTGCTGATCTAAGTAACTTTGGAAATAAGTAGAGTTTGTAGGACTAAAGGCAAAAGACACTGTACATAATAAACACTGCCCTCTAGTTGATAAAGTTGTTTTCCACAAGGGTATGGGCTGACAATTCTGATACTGCTATGTATGTATGCTAGAATTGAACAGTTAAGTAAATGGATGTCAGCTGGTGGGAACCAGGTTTCTTACTGTTGTCATGGGAGTTTACAGATAAGCAAAGGAAGGAGGCAGATATGCATGTGACCATGTATTAGATTTGAAGACATCAGTTTGAACTCATGGTTAGCTTAATATAGATAGAGATGGTTATACATAGAAATATTTTTATATATTTGTATATAGATGGGTTAATATGCAGACGTATATTTCCTTGCTCGGTCACCTGAGAGGGCCTAAAAGCACAATATCCCAGTGGCAATCAGCACATTTAGTGATCAGATATTTGTTTCTAATAACATTCTCCACTTAAAGGAACCAGAGCCCCTTGAAGAAATGGCTGATTCTACTACTGGGACAGGAAATATATAAGATGAATGTGAAGTATCTTATAGTGTAAAAAAGTAAGGACGTGCTAAAAAAAATTTAACCTAATCCAACCCAGTCCTAACAAAAAAACCCTGTAATGATGAGATATGTCAAAGGGACACAACAGCCAACTTAAAGAGTCCCCAGTGGCCAAAGCTAGAACGATTTGAGCAAGAAAATAAGTATTATTGGATTATAAGCTAAAATACAAAATAAATATCTTTGAGTCCATATTGGTATAAATAAATTATTGAATAAATAAATAAAATAGAAGAGATAAGTCTCCCTTACGTAGAAGAGCATAACTCCCCAATCCTTAACTGTGGGCTGCACATAGTGACTTCCTTCCGAAGAGTACAGTATAGAAAGGAGGAAAAGAGTAACTTTAGAACAGAGAAACCTGACAGACACTACCTCAGCCAGGTGACCGAAGTTGGCAAGAGTGATAAGTCATATTAAGTCCCTTGATATGATGTCATGAAAATGGAACTTTTCCTCTGTGGTCTTTCTTTTCCAAACCCATAATCCTAATATACTTATGAGAAAAACATGAGCAAAATCTCAATTGAGGGACACTCTATAAAACACTTGATCACAAAATCTTCAAAACTGTCAAGGTCACCAAAAACAAGAAAGGTCAGAGAAGTTGTCATAGCCAAGGAGACATGATGACTAAATGTAATAGGTATACTGGATGAGATCATAGGACAGAAAAAAAAAGACATTGAGTTCATCCATGTTGTTAAAAATGACAGGATTTCCTTCTTTGATGAGGCTGAATAATATTCTATTGTGTGTATATACCAAATATTGTTTATACATTCATCCATTAATGGACACTTAGGTTGACTCTATAGTTGGTCAGAGGACACAGAATTTCAGTTAGACAGGAGGAATAAGTTCAAGATATCTATTGTATATCATGGTGACTACAGTTAATAACAATATACTACTCAATAAAATATGAACTTTAATAATGTGTCAATATTTGTTCATTAATTGTAAAAATACATATTATACTAATGGAATATATTTTATAATAGGGGAAAAGCAGTGAGGGGTATATGGGGCTTCTGTGTACCATCTACAATTTTTCCATAGATCCAAAACAGGTCTATAGGCTGGGCAAAGTGGCTCATGACTGTAATCCCAGCTCTTTGGGAGGCCAGTGGTAGAGGATGGCTTGAGGTCAGGAGTTTGAGACCAGCCTGGGCAACATAGCAAGACCCCATCTCTACAAAGAATAAAAAATTAGCTAGGCGTCATGGCACTTACCTGTAGTCCAAGCTATTCAGGAGGCTGAGGTAGGAGGATCACTTGAGCCCAGGAGTTTGAGGTTCCAATAAGCTGTGATCGTGCCACTGCACTCCGGCCTCAATAACAGAGCTAGACTCTGTCTCAAACGAAACAAAACAAAACTGGTCTACAGATAAAGTTTATTTTAAAAAAATGAGAAAATGAAAGGCTATTTAAAAATACCTTGGAAGGTGCCGTTGAAGCCTAAACTGACATTGCCTAAAAGTAAGACCCTTATAAAATAAGGATCTTGTTCTTCACCCCTCCCTGTGTCTTTTTCCAAAGCCACTCCCTGAGACCACTATGGGTTCTATGTAAAGGAAGCCTTATCTTTACTTTGGAAATGTCTTTGTTGAAAGGCCTTTATCCTGATTAAGACTAATTTCACAGAGACAGGGTGGGGAACAAGATTTTAAAATGGACTTTGAATCACCAAGAGGATTATTAAAATATTCTTATTTCAGACTCACTCTACTCCCCATATTGTTCCCTCCCACATCAGGTTCCCTCTTATCTTGGTGAGCAGAGCTCCTGGCTGCATCACCATAGCAACCAATGGCTAGGGCCAATTAAGTTATAACTGTGTAATTAGATACTTAAGTTGATTATAGAGCCCAGAATATTGGATGTGGGAGAGAAACTAACAGAAATGAAAATAAGGTAGGTATTAGCTGGAGAGAAGTGGGCAACTCAGAGACTGAGTGCTGCAAACCATTTTCTACCTCAGCTCCATGGGAGCCATGAGCCTGGGTCTTAACGCCATGACATGTGCCCTCAAACATGAAACCAGAGAAGGGCACCAGGCCCCTTCCAGAAAGTGCATAGGGGATATCTCTCTCCCAGCATATCCCCTCACATCCAGCTGTGAGCATACTTTCCCCATGGTTTATTTCCAGAGCTGTATGCCCGGTGCCTAGAGCAGTGTCAGGCACATAGTAAGTGCTCTTTCTACTGCATGGCACTCCTGTCCTTTCACAATCCTTTGTACTTTGCCAAAATCCACATGCTGACCAAAAAGCAGGGCCCTAATTAGATGATGCAACTTAGGGTGAATAATTAAGAGATGCCCACATAGTGAAACCAGGAGACTAAGGAAATAGGACTTTATGAACATAGGGTTAATTGGAATGCAGATGAAGGATGAAGTCTTCTATGTGTAGCAAGTCTCATGTAACTCCTTCATAGGTCAGTAAGAAATATAATTCATATATCAAACACTTCACCTGGTTGAAATATACAATTAAATGGTTTTGAGTATATTCATGGAGTTATGTAACCATTGTAGCAATCAACTATAGAACATTTTTATCACCCCAATAAGAAACCATGTGTCGGTATCAGTTATATTGTCACCTTTTTCATTTCTGATTGAGCATATTTGGGTCCTTTCTCTTCTGTTTTTGGTTAATCTAGCAAGAGGTTTGTTGATTTTGTTTAACTTTTCAAGGAACCAACTTTTTGTTTTGTTAATCCTTTGTATTGTTTTATCATTCTCCAGTTCATTTAGTTCCTTATTTCTTTTCTTCTGCTGGCTTCAGGTTTGGTTTGTTCCTCCTTCTCTAATTCCTTGAGGTGTTATGTTAGGTTGTTAATTTGTGATTTTTCTTTTTGATGTAGGCATTTAAGGCTACGAATTTTCCCCTAAGAAATGTTTTTGCTATGACCCAATGATTTTGATAGCTTGTGTCCCTTTTTTCTTTTAGCTCAAAGAATTTTTTGATTTCCACCTTAATTTCTTTCTTGATGTAATAATTGTTCACCCACAGGTTGTTTATTTTCCAAGACTCTGTGTAGGTCTGAGTGTTTCTCTTATGATTGATATCTAGTTTTATTCCACTGTGATCTTGTAACATACATGGTATGATTCTGATACATTAAAAGTTTGTTAAGACCCATTTTGTGGCCTAAGATATGATCAGTCTTGGAGAATGTCCCATGTGCTGCTGAGAAGAATGTGTATTCTGTCATTTTGGGGCACAATGTTCTATAAATGTCTGTTAGGTCCATTTGATTTAGAGTTTGGTTTAAGTCTGTATACAGGCATACCATCCTGAATGTGCCCGATCTCATCTGATGTTAGAAGCTAAGTAGTGTCAGACCTGGTTAGTACTTGGATGGGAGTTTGGTTTAAGTCCATTATTTTTTTATTTATTTTCTGCTTTGATGATTTATTGAGCTCTAACTATTATTGAGGTCACCAGCAATTACAATGGTACTATTTATTTCTTTGTTTAGCTTTAGTAAGATTTGCTTTATGGATCTGGGAGCTCCTGTGTTGGGCACATATATATTTAGGATTGTCATGTCTTCTTGTTGAATTGCTCCCTTTACCATTATTTAATGACTATCTTTGTCTTTTTTTTACCTTTGTTGGGGTATAGTCAATTTTATCTGATATGAGAATGGCTACTGCTGCTCTCTTGATTTCCATTTATGTGAATTTTGTGTGTCTTTGTGGTTGAGATGTGTTTCCTGGAGACAGCAGATAGCTGGGTTGTGTTTTTTCATCCATTCAGCCAGCCTGTGTCTTTTTAGAGGAGCATTCAGTCCATTCACATTGATAGCATTGATATGTGGGATGTTTCCGTTAGTTCCTTATAGCTTTGTTTTACCTCTTGTTCTATTGGTTTTTCAGGAGTTGTGAGTTTTGTGGGTTTTTTAGGTGAAGTTACACTGGTGGGTATTTGTTGTGCTGATTTGTGTGTAATGATGTTCTGAGTATTTCATACATAGCAGGTCTGGTCATGGCAAATTCCCTCAGTGTTTGCTTGTCTGGAAAGGACTTCATTTCTCAGTCTATTGTGAAACTTATTTTTGCAGGATACAAAATTCTAGGCTGGCAATTGTTCAGTTTAAGTCAATTGAAGATGGGGCCCCAATCCCTTCTGGCTTATAAGGTTTCCATTGAGAAGCCTGCAGTTATCCTGATGAGTTTTCCTTTGTAGGTTTTTTTGATGTTTTTATCTTGCCGCTTGTAGAATTTTCTCCTTCATTTTGTTTTTGGCCAGGTTGATTACTATGTGTCTTGGAGATGATCTATTTGCTATGAATCTTCCTGGTGTTTGATGTCCATCTTGTATCTGTATGTCTGAATTCCTGGCAATACCTGGGAAGTTTTCCTCAATAATTTCCTCAAATAGGTTTTCCATGCTTTTAACTCTTCTTTACTCTGAGGGATACCTATAATTTGAATGTTAGTTCACTTGAAAAAGTCTAATATCTCTGTCAATGATTGCTCAGACTTTTTTATACCCTTCTCTGCCTCTTTGAATGACTGAATTATCTCAAAAGCCTTGTGTTCAAGCCCTGAGATTCTTTCTTCACCTTGGTTTAGCCTGTTGTTAAAGCTTTCAGCTGCATTTTGAAATTTCCTGAATGACTCTTTCATTTCTTTAAATTCTATTCTTTCCTTTCTTATGTTGTCTAGCTCTCTAGTGATTTTTTTCATTGATTTCCTGAAATATTTTTTTAGCTTCTTTTTGTTAGTTCTCAATTTTCTCTTCAATTCCAGTCATTTTATTTGCCATCCATGTTCTCAATTCCATTTCTGTGATTTTAGCAATTTCCTTGTGGATGGACTTTACTATTGTACCTCCGTTGTATTCCCTTGGGGGTGTTGAACTATTTTGTTTCTTCATGTTGCCGGGATTCTTTTGCTGGTTTCTTCTCATCTTGTTTCTCTTCTCTCAGATCTGGGTTAATAGGAATGTAGGGAACCTGTTCTCCTTTACCCTGGACTCTTGCTAACCAAGTCCAGGGGTGATGGCTGCTCAGGGCTGGAGGGGTCCTGAGTGAAGTATTGAACCTTAGGGAGGTTCTGCTGGCCCATTGGTAGTGGTGGGGATTCAATAGTGTAAGGTCTTGGGGTCCAGGGACAACTCTGGAGTTTCAGGGGTAAAGGTGCAGGCCCGGAGGGAGCCGTGGAGCTATAGGGGCAGAACCTTGGCCTCAGGCACAATGAGAGCTTCAGAGTTTGCTCTGGGGATTTTAAGTACAGAGCCACACCAGCATGGGGACTGCTGATGCTCAGTCACATAGGCAGGGGTTGCTCTTGGTGACCCAGGTTCCATGTAAGTGGGCCAGAGCTGCTGGTTGGTCAAGGTTCTCCCCCCACACCTAGGACCCCCCTGAGGCAGTCACACAAGGCTTCCTTAGAGGTGCCTGTAGAATCTGAGGCATGCTCTCTGTTCAGCTTCCATGTTGGCGACAAGTTGTGCCCAGCCCCTGGTCACAGGGCTCAACATGGGAAAGCACCTCTTCCCTCCCCAGCCTGGCAGGGATGATGCTAAGGTTACTGCTGGACGGCTGGGTCCTGAGTGGACCTGGTTCCATGCACCAGAGCAATCAGGATGTTGTCAGTTGCAGAAGCCTGGGATTGGTAGGTACCAGATCTCTGCTGTCCCTGCTCTCTGGTGGAATGTCTGTGCACAGACTCTAAGAAGCTCCCTGATCAGCCCAGAGGTCTGCAGTGGAAGGGGGAGACCCCTCACATTGTTGAGCTGCCTGTAACTTTTGTTTCTCTCATAATAAAGTGTCCCCTTGGGTTGCCTCTATCCTGCTGTCTTCACCTCTTCCCAGCAGTGTGAATTGTATTGGATCTCCCAGTTTATTCTCCAAGATGGTGGGGGTACTCACAAGTTTGAGTTGGTAGATGCCGCGATGAGCTATAGAGTTGTTCTCTCTGTCAGTGGTTGATACTTGCAGGAGAAAGCCTACTACTGAGATGTTCTTTTGTGCTGATAGTAGGAGCACTTGAATGCCCCAGGCTTGGACAGGGGCCCTGTGTCTCCCAGGGGGTTGCTTAATCTCCACTACTGCAGAGCTGGGTGGAGGAGCAAGGCAGAGTATGGTTAGGTTGAGGGAGCCTGAAAGGCTTTCCAAAGCCTTGGCAGGGCTCAGAGGTGGTTTTCTTGGTTGCTAGGGGGAGCCGCCGGGAGGAATGTCAAGGATGGCTCTCCAGACTGGGAGGGCTCTTGTGGGTAAGGGCCCTATGCTTGGTTGCTATGGTGCCCCAGGCTAGGATCTTCCCCACTGGTGAATCTGGCCTAATCCAACAGTGCAGCTTTCCTGCAGGGGTCGGGGGGTGATGGACATTCTCCTAGATTGCCATGTCTCAGACCCCCCACGGTATTCTCCCATCAGTTCTGTCCATATGGGCTCCCTTACCACTTGAGTCCAGCTCGCAAACCTCTCCCCTGTGTCCCCCAGCAACCTGCTCCAGTATAGGGGACACGGATCCAGCCTGCGTGTCTGAGCCACTGGCATGCATCTCCATGAAATGCTGACAGGCAGGGAGTTCCCAGAATGGGCACTCTAGATTCACTGCAGGTCCTCGAGGGGACAGGGATGGGGCCCACTCTCTGTGGAAACCTCAGCCTGGAGTATGTGTCAGCTGGGGAGAGGTGGCCACTCACCACCACATTCTTGGCTCAAACTACTCTCCCAGTTACAGTGGGTAGGGAAGAGGCCACAGTTCCCCAACAGCCAGAATGCTTGAATGTGCCATGCTTGGTTTCCTTTGGCTCCCTGGCCTGGAATTTTCCCTGCCAGAGGACATACCCTAATCCAGCAGTGCAGCTTTCCACTGTGGGGGGGAGAGGAGCACTCTCCCAGATCACTGTGTCTCGGAACCCCACAGTATCCTCCTGTCGGTTCTGTCCATGTGGGCTCCCTCACCACTCAAGTCCAGCTCCCAAACCTTCCTCCTCTATCCCCCAGCATCCTGCTCGAGTCCAGGGGGCATGGGACCCAGCCTGCACATCTGACCCACTGGCATGCATCTCTGCAAAATGCCGGTGGGGAGTGAGCTCCCAGATCGGGTGCCCTGGGTACCCTGCAGGTTCTCTAGGGGAAAGGTGTAGGCCCCAGTCTCTGTGGAAACTTTAGACTGCAGGACATGCCAGCTGGGGAGAGGCAGACACTCCCCAAATTCTTGGCTCAAACTGCTCTCCCAGTTGCAGTGGGTGGGAAAGGGGCAGGGAGGAATGAATCTGAATTGAAGAAAGCTGACTCACCGTCCTCTCGGGTCACTATCCTTGAAGGGGAACCCCACATACAATGTCCAAGCTTTGGGATCACGCAAGTTCTCCCTACTATTCCGTGTTTGCCACAGTGCTTGGGCTCATGGGAGTGGAAAAGCTTCCAAGAAATTTGGTAGCCTGCTGGTCACCAAAGGAGTGTGGGTGGGAGAAAGGGATCCCCTCTTACCCCTTCACTGGCTCTGAGCCTCTCTGGGTTTGATCCTCGCTGATATCTTTTTTCCTTTATCTTCTTCCTTCTCTGGCTTTGCAGTTTTCCTCCATGAGGTCCACACCAGGCTCTGGCACTTCTCTCTATGATCTACACCTGAGCTGCATCTCCTCTCCCCTCTCTCCTTTATCTGAAACCCTGCTGTCCCTCTGGGATAATCTGGCAAGTGATGTCTCTTGTCAGTCATCTTGCCTCCCTTCCCTCTCTCTAGAATCCTTGATATTTACAATTAAACTGCTCAAGGATCTCCCATTTGAAATTTGAAATAAATAACATTTCCTGAATCCCATATCCTTGAATAGCTAATTCTCTATCTCTCCTTTCTTTAACAAGCAGTATCTTTGAAACATATTATTTCATTCCCTATCTCTGTCTTCCTCATTTCTTATTGAAATTATTTGACCACTCTCTATCCATGAGAGGTAGAGTGAGGTTTTTCTGGGATTGGGTGTTGTGATGACCTAGAAATGCTATTATACTCCCCTACCAAACTATCCTCTGCCTCTGGGAGTGTCTCAAGTGAATTCTGCACACAGGTAAGAATAACCGTATTACAATCAAAATAGTCTTCAGTCATTAACTGAGGTAGTGCAAAGGAGTATGCTTTTCAGTGCTAATCTCTGGTATCAGCTGAATTGGAGCATTTACTTAGGCCTAATTTAGACATAACTCTTGAGATATATAGCCCTCTGATTGGCCTCATGGGAGAAAGAACTTAAAGAACTGATTGACAGCCAGGCGTGGTGGCTCACGCCTGTAATCCTAGCACTCTGGGAGGCTGAGGCGGGAGGATCATTTGATCTCAGGAGTTCAAGACCAGCCTGAGCAAGAGCAAGACCCCCGTCTCTACTGAAAATAGAAAGAAATAGCTGGACAACTAAAAATATATAGAAAAAATTAGCCGGGCATGGTTGATGCACGCCTGTAGTCCCAGCTACTTGGGAGGCTGAGGCAGAAGGATTGCTTAAACCCAGGAGTTTGAGGTTGCTGTGAGCTAGGCTGATACCACGGCACTCTAGCCCAGGCAATGGAGTGAGACTCTGTCTCAAGAAAAAAAAAAAAAAAAATAGAAAGAAAAGAAAACTGAATGGGCATGGTGGCCTTTTAGGGAATGATGATAGATGTGTCAGGAGAGCAGGCTGTATCATCACTGATACATCCAGCTAAATAGCTAGAGGAGGTAGAGATCAGATAGGCATGACCAGGCCTATTACTGACAAGGCAAGTTTTCCTAAGATCACCTCAATATATGGAGGCAGGAAGGACTAAATACAAATACTTTTTGGATACATTTTTTTTTTTTTGAGACAGGGTTTCCCTCTGTTTCCCAGGCTAGAGTGCAGTGATATCATCATAGCTCAATGCAACCTCAAACTCCTGGGCTCAAGCAAACCTTTTGGATACATTTCTAATACCTTAACTATACATTTTCTTGATGACCTGGTTGCTTCTTATCTCTCCAGCCTCTTCTCTGGCAACCAAGCTTCGTGCAGCATTCAGCCATTCTGAGACACACATCATTTCTCATATGATCGATGCTTTCTTCCACTTCTCAGGAATCTTTCTAGGTAGAAGTATCTTTTATTTCCCCTTCAGGCTCTTGGGGTTAGGGTTATGTCATATATCTTTCATGTCTCACCTAAGAGGAACCATTCTGTGAAAAAATTTAGCAGTCATGGAATTACTCCCTCTCCCTTGTATTGTTATACCTTCCTCTATTTGTACTGGACACTGAACTTATCAGTTTGAATTTTAGTTACCTGGGACCTGCATGGCTTATCAGTATATGATGTTCCCTATGGATCATAGATTATGACCTCATAGTTTCAGGGCTTATTGTCTACTTGACAGTAGCTAAGTTGAATCACTCCACCTGAATTCACCTGTACTTCAAATCCAGTCATCCCAGACAACCTCAGGCAGTACCATGACTAAAAAGGTACTAAATCAAGGGCTCAGATTATAACCCCAGGTTTTGTTTTCTCAAAGAATCTCCCTATTTTTCAGAGACTGATATCTAAGCTGTTTTGAGGTATGACTCATGGTATCCCTAATAAAAGAGGGAATTCCTCTACTAAGCCATACATAAAGCACCTGTTCTTGGGCTTTATAACATTCTATGCACACTTTGAACATACTTAATATGTATCTCCTGAACCTGGTCCCCAAAAGTTACACCCTTCTTGCTGCTCTCTGCTAGAGGAAAGGAATAGGGAGGCAGTGTGGTATAAAGAAAATCCTGAATATGATGTCAAACATGGTTTTTAATCCCTCCTCTGCCACTTACTTTGTGATGTTAGTCAAGTCACTTCTCTCTAAACATTAATTATACCCTTTTTAGTTGTGGATGATAATTTCTAGCTACCATGGTTATAGAAATAATTAAATGAGATATCTCAAGTGAAATGCCTAGCACAGCCATAAGGAGGTACAAAGTGCTGAATGGAATTTCTAATTCCCTACCTGATCTCAATGACTTTTCTCCTAGGAATCTATATTGCAGACCATGGCAGTGTCTAGTGAATGCCAGAAATCAAAGGATATACTTCAATGACTGGCACTCATCTCCTTTGTTATTCCAGGAGGTCTCCCAAGGTGCCCTGGACTCTGGAAGTGGGTGGTTTTTGCTTTCCTCTGGACTTGTCTTCTCTTTCTATGAAGGGGCCTGAAGCACATACACCATTCAGTCTGTACAACTGTTTCTCCCAATTTCTAAAGCTTGCTCTAAGCACTCTTGTTCTATCTCTGAATTCAGTCTCACAGGAGGACACATGGCTTAATGCTATCTTCAAAAGGAATGCATACTCTGAAGTTCCTTGCTAAACTCTTTGCCCAGTCTATAATTTCTTGGTTACAGGGTCCTTATTCTTGTGTGATTTCTCCCCTAAGACCCAGTCTTTCCTTGTAGGAACCCCCACCCCAGTTGAGAGGCCATCCAAAGGATCAACAATTGACATTTCATGAGCACATTGAATAGCTCAGGCCTTCTGTTCTGGGGTGATGAGCACCACTTAGTCAGTATACCTGTGATGACTCACCCCAGTGAGATTTAGTTTCTTTCAAGATGGTCCCCTTGCTCCTGCCCCTAAGTGAAATCCATGCCTATACCCTGCAGGTCAGAATACCTTCACTGTGCTGCATTCTTGCTGCGGATGAAGCAGACTCTCCACTAGGTGAGTCTGCAGAACAATTTTTTGGATGCCTTCTCTGAAACCAGAGTCAGGGAATAAAGACTCCTCAGATGTCTCTTCTGGCTCACTCCTCTTGGATTCCCTCTCCTTTAGTTCCCATATTGTTTTGCAGCAATTCCAGGAAGAGCCGATGATGATGGTGATAGCTGTCATTTATTGAGCACCAGCTATGTGCCAAGCACACAGTTCTGAATGTAATGAGAATCGTCGTATTTAAGGCTCACAACAAAATTGTGAGTCATGTAGTAACATTATCTCCAATTTATAGTCAAAGATTTTAAGGTACAAAAAAGGTAGGTATCATACTAAAGTCACCCACATTGGAAGTTATTGAGACATGATTCTAATTCAGGTAGTCTAGTCCCAGAAGCAACTGCAATATACAGTGAAATGGAGAAATAATATATTTCACCCTGGACTCAGTAGAATTGGAGCTGACGAGTTCTGCTCATAAGAGCCAATTACTAAATAATCAAGAATATTGTGAGCAGGGTGTTAACTATAAGTAACTTGAAATCAGTGATGTTGGGAGTATTTACACCATTGAAATTGGCAAACATCACACATCAAAATGTTTCTTTATGTCTTTTTTTATGGAGCATCAGTTTACTAACTGAACACTGCCCATGTGATCTTAAGAAAAGATAAGGACAGGATAGGACAGTCCCATAGATCGTTTAGGAGTCTTAAAAACTCAATCACATTTCCCAGGCTCTGCTTCTGTTGCCCTGGAAGAGATTCAATAGAAGCCTATTTTAGGAGATGAGGCTGATTAATATTTATGGACGAAACACAATGTCCAACACAGGAACACAACAGCCCCCATCCTTTGCATACTTGTCAGATATTTTACTTCAACACATGCTATAATCTCTACAATCCAGTGGTTTTATCTTTCATTTAAAATGTCTATAGTGTTTAAAATATTTTAAAATAGATTTCTATCTGAAATAAAGATACTTAAAAATCCCTTAAACATTTACTCATATATTTATCGTTTGTAAAGCTCTTTTTCTTTCCTGCATATATAGACTTCCATCTAAGAATCTTTCTCTTCATCGATCCTGAAAATTTTCTTTAAGCATTTATTTTAGGCAGGCTTGCTAGAGAAAAAAAAATCTCATCTTCTATATCTGAATATATCTTTATTTTGCCTATCTTTGAAGGAATTTTTGTCGCAAATGGAAATCTAGGTTGATAAGATTTTGCTTCTAGCAGTTTAAAGATATCATTCCATTGTGTTCCAACTCTATGGTTTCTGATGCAGAATTAGTGGTGAACTTACCATTGTTCTACTATATATTATATAAGGTATCCTCTTGTAGCTATTTAGACTTTATTTTGGTTTTCAGGAATATGACTATAATGCATCTCTGTGTTGTTTTCCAAGTATTTATCCTGATGAAATTCCCATCTGTTCATGTATGTTGTCTGCCTTTTCCACTAGATCCTTTAACATATTAATCATAGTATTTTTAAAATTGGTCTTATAATTCTATCATCTGGATCATCTCTTGTCTATGTATATTAACTGTTTCCTTTCTTGACCATGAGTCACATCTGTTGGCTTTTCCATACATCTAGTATTTTTAAAATGTATGTTGGACATTTATGTAAAATAAAAGTAGAGATGGAAATAAAATAATACTTCTAGAAAGGGGCATATCTCCTCTTCTGCTGGGCTACTAGTATAAAGTGCTAAATTAAGATCTGTATTTTAGCTGAAACTGTGCTTTGTTGGAGCATTGGTTAAATTTTGTTCCTCATAGGCTTCAAATATTTTGAGACCAAGATTAGGATACAGAATGTTCTAAAACAATTATCAAGAAACTTGACCTAAACCACATTTATAGAGCACTCCATCCTAAAATGCAGGTTATACTTTATTTTCAAGTGCATAGGGATCACTCATCAATATAGACCATATGCTGGGCGTAGAACACACATGATATATATTTTAAAGTATTTAAGTCATACAGAGTTTGTTTTCAGAAAATAATGGAATTAAATTAGAGATTAAAAACAGTGAGATATCTAGAAAATTCCTCAATACTTAGAAATTTAGTAACACATTGAAATAACAATGGGTTAAGGAAGAAATTGATAAGGGAAATAAGAAAATATTTCAAATTAAATGATAATGAAAACACAACCTATCAAAATTTGATAGATGTTGCTGTAAGGGTTCTTGGAGGGAAATTTATGGCTTTCATGCCTACATTAGGAAAGAAGAAATTTTTTTTTTTTTTTTTTTTTGAGACAGAGTCTCACTCTGTTGCCCAGGCTAGAGTGAGTGCCGTGGCGTCATCCTAGCTCACAGCAACCTCAAACTCCTGGGCTCAAGTGATCCTCCTGCCTCAGCCTCCCGAGTAGCTGGGACTACAGGCATGCACCACCATGCCCGGCTAATTTTTTCTATATATATTTTTAGCTGTCCATATAATTTCTTTCTATTTTTAGAAGAGATGGGGTCTTGCCCTTGCTCAGGCTGGTCTCGAACTCCTGAGCTCAAACGATCTGCCCACCTCGGCCTCCCAGAGTGCTAGGATTACAGGCGTGAGCCACCGCGCCCGGCCAAGAAGAAGTATTTAAAGTTAATAAACTAAGCCTCTACTATAAGAATCTGGAAAAAAGAGCAAATTAGCTGAAAGTAGTAGAATGAAAAGTTTAAAGAATAAGAATGAAAATCACTTAAATTAAAAATAAATAATACAAAGTGATTTCAGGAACATGGGAATGGGAGAAGTAAAACTGTCCCTGTTTGCAGACAACATGTTCTTATATATACAAAACACTAAAGATTCCATTTTAAAAAACTGTTAGAATTAATAAATTCACTAAAGTTGCAGGTAACAATATTAACATACAAAAATCAATTATATTTCTATACACTAACAATGAACCCTCTGAAAAGAAAATTAGGAAAACAATTCTATTTATGATAGCAGCAAAAAGAAAAAATATTTAGGAATAAACTTAACCAAGAAGGTGAAGGACTTGTATACTGCAAACTACAAAACATTGATGAAAGAAATTAAACAAGATACAAACAAATGGAAAAACATTCTGTATTCGTGGATTTTAAGACCTAATGTTGTTAAAATGTCCATACTACCCAAAGTGTTCTACAAATATAATAAAATCCATATCAAAATTCCAATGGCAATTTTTATAGAAATAGAGAAAACAATTTTAAAATTCATACAGAACCACAAAAGACCACAAATAACCCAGTCAATCTTGAGAAAGAAGAATAAAGCTGGAGACATCACACTTCCTGATCTCAAAATATATTAGAAAGACACAGTAAGCAAAACAGTATGGTACTGATGTAAAAACAGACATATAGACCAATGCAACAGAATAAGAGCACAGAAATAAATTCACACATATACTGTGAACTGGTTTTTTACCAGAACACCAAGAATACACAATGGGGAAAAGATAAATAAATAGTCCTGGGAAACTGGATATTTACATGTAAAAGAATGAAATTGGACCATTGTATTACACCATTCACAAAAATCAACTGAAAATGGATTAAAGGCTTAAATGTAAGATCCAAAACTGTAAAACTCCTAGAAGTATTAATAAACAGGGGAAAAGCTTCATGACATTGATCTTGACAATGATTTCATGGATATGACACCAAAAGCACAGGCAACAAAAAATAAAAATAAGTAAGTGGAACTGTATCAAACCAAAATCTCTGCACAGCAAAGGAAACAATCAATAGAGTGAAAAGGCAACTTCTGGAGTGAGAGACAATATTTGGAAACCATATACCTGATAAGGGGTTAAGCTCCAAAATACATAAGAAAATCTCACAACTCAATAGTGAAAAAAATAATAAACTGATTAAAAGCTGGGTTAAGAACTTGAATAGACATTTCTCCAAAGAAGACATATACAAAGCCAACAGGTATATGAAAAAATGCATCCAGGTAATGCAAATCAAAGCTACAATGAGATATCAACTCACATTTGTCTGGATGACTATCATCTAAAAAACAAAAGACAAGTGTGGGAGAGGATGTGAAGAAATTGAAACTCATGTACACAATTAGTGGGAATGCAAAATGCTGCAGTCACCATGGAATACAATATGGATGCTCCTTAAAAATAGATCTACCATGATTCAGCAATCCCACTTCTGGGTATTTATTCAAAAGAATTGAAATTAGGATGTTGAAGAGATATCAGCACTCCTATATTCACTGCAGCACTATTCACAATACCCAACATGTGGAAACAACATAAATATCCATCAGCAGAAAATGGATAAATAAAATGTGGTATAGACAAAAAAAAAAATGGAATACTATCCCACCTTTAAAAAGAAGGAAAATCTACAATATGTGAAAACATACATGAACCTTGAGAATATTAAGCCCAGTGAAATAAGCCAGTCACAAAAAGACAAATACTTCATGATTCATTTGTATGAGATATCTAAAATAGTTAAGGTCATGGTATCATGGAGCGGAATGGATGGAGGGGGAGTAAAAAGGAGGTTACAAATCAATGGTTATGGGGTTTCATAGGGCTCTGGAGATCTGCTGTACAACATCGTACCTGTAGTCAACAATAACATATTGTGTACTGAAAAATTTGTTAAGAGGGTGAATTTCATGTTTCATGTTCTTACCACAATAAAATATTTTTGAAAAATGAATAAGACAAAACCAAACTCAATAGATGGATTTTTTGCAATATTATTAATGTTGGCAATTTCCTAGCAAGAGTGATGATGAAAAAAGAGGAAATACAACTAATATCATTTATAAAACATGAGTAAACTGTGCAGACCCTATAGACATTAAAAAGACAATAAGGGAAATCACAAGTATGGTGTTAGCTGCAGGGTTTCTGTAGACATTCTTTACACAGATGAGGGAGCTCCCTTCTATTCCTATTTTTTTGACAGTTTTTATCACAAATGAGCATTGGGTGTTGGATTTTGTCAAATGCTTTTTCTGCTTCAATTGATATGATCATTCATTTTTTATCTTTAGTCTGTTGATGTGCTGAATTACATTTATTGCTTTTTGAATGTTGAATCAGTCTTATATAACTAAAATGAATCCGATTTGGTCATGGTATATAATTCTTTTTATAGATTGTTATATTTGATTTGCTAATATTTTACTGAGGATTTTTGCGTCTATATTCATCAGAGGAGTTGGTCCACAGTTTCCTTTTATTGTAATACCTTTTATAATTTATTTTTATTTTTAATTATTATGAATACATAACAGTTGTATATATTTATAGGATACATGTGATGTTTTGATACAGGCATATGATGTATACTAATCAAATCAGGGTAATTGGGGTATCCATCACCTCAGGCATTTACCATTTCTTTGTATTAGGAATATTCCAATTCCACTCTTGTAGTTATTTTTACTCCAGTAAACAGGCAGCATGGTGGCCGTGGAGACGCGAATGTGCAAAACAGATAGCTGCAGCACCGAGGCCAAGCTCTAGTGTCCCACCTGCATCAAGCTAGGCATCCAGGGCTCGTATTTCTGCTCACAGGAATGTTTTAATGGAAGTTAAGCTACTTACAAGTTACTACATGAGAAATCAAAAGATGAAAAGGCAAAGAGAGAAGTGTTTTCCTGGACTGTAGAAGATGATATTAACACTGACCCATAGGCAGGTTATCGGTATACTGGTAAACTCAGACTACATTATCCACTGATGCCAACAAGGCCAGTGCCAAGTTATATTCAAAGTCCAGATTATGCTGATCATCCCTTAGGAATGTCTGAATCTGAACAGGCTCTTAAAGGTACTTTGCAAATTAAATTACTCTCATCTAAAGATATAGAAGGGATGAGACTTGTATGTAGGCTTGCTAAAGAAGTTTTGGATACTGATGCTGGGATGGTTAAACCAGGTGTAACTACTGAAGAAATAGATCATGCTGTACATTTAGCATGCATTGCAGGAAATTGCTATCCTTCTCCCCAGAATTATTATAATTTCCCAAAGTCTTGTTGTACCTCAGTAAATGAAGTCATCTACCATGGAATTCCAGACAGATGGCCCTTGCAAGAAGGTGATATTGTTAATGTGAACATCGTTCTTTATCACAATTGTTATCACGGAGACCTGAATGAGACATTTTTTTGTTGGAGATGTGGATGAGAGAGCACGGAAACTTGTTCAGACCACATATGAGTGCCTGGTGCAAGCCATCGAAGCAGTGAAACCTGGTCTTTGATACAGAGAATTGGGAAACATTTTTCAGAAGCATACCCAAGCAAATGGAGTTTTAGTTGTTTGAAGCTATTGTGGGCATGGAATCCACAAGCTTTTTCATACAGCCCCCAATGTACTCCACTATGCCAAAAATAAAGCAGTTGGAGTGATGAAGTTGGGCTATGTATTTACAATTGAGCCAATGATTTGTAAAGGTCGATGGCAAGATGAAACCTGGCCAGATGGTTGGACTGCGGTGACTAGAGATGGAAGGCAGTTGGCTCAGTTCGAGCCCACACTGCTGGTCATGGATACTGGCTGTGAAATCTTAACCCAGTGACTAGATAATGCACAGCCTCACTTCATGTCCCAATTTTAATTTCTCCCAAGATGGCACATCTCAGTGATACCATATTGTGCATTTTATTGAGACTACAAAAAGGCAGAGGAACCTTTTGTATCACTTGTTTTGTTTTCACTATAGATAAGAAAGGACTACAGCATTTGATGTGTGTCCTCAAGAATTTGTCTTGGGTCTGAAAAAGCTGAGAATAATAAAGGAAATATTGCTCAACTCTTGTCAGTGCCTGCCCTCCCCACATCTCCCTCTGTCTTGCTGCACACCTCTTTTCTCATTTGCCCCTTGAGCACTTTTACTTAAACCTGCTTCTAGTTACTTTTGTCACTGCCACATACCAGCCATCAAGAGCCCAGCTGCTTTTCAGGTGAACACTGGAAATGAGAATCCTTGAAACTTTAGCAATATATGTTGCACCAGATTTTTCAAATTTTATGTATGGAGATACATGTATACATTTTAAATTCCATAAAATTACCAAACACGATGTGACCTGGGGTTTGTGTTGGTTCTGCTCTGATAGGGTTATGTGCTGTCATAAGTGGACCCATAGTTTACAGTGGTTTAATTCCTGGTTGGGAATTGGCTTCCCCCTCCCCCATGCTGATTATTTACACTTGTAATTGTGGGTAGGGAAACAGTCACTCAATGAGACTTTCTCCAGTGTGCACTCTGTGTGTGTGTCAGTGAATGAATGTGATAAAATTTACATTCTTTGGGAGGTTATCAGGCTTTTTAAAGTCTAGTTTCTGGCAAAAAATAACCATGCTCCAAGCAGTGGCTGGCTGTTGCAGGGCATGAGAATTTATTTCAGACCTTTGAAATGGAAGGGAAAAAGCCCCCTCTCTTTCTTTCTCTATTTTATTTTAAGGACATATGTTAGAGATGCTTAGAGAAGGGTGGAGGTAGCACTGTAGAGGATGATGAGGAAAGTTCTACAGTGTGTCCTGCTGTAAGCACAGTATGTCAAGTGGGCTGTTAGATTCCAACCTGTAGTAAACCTGATAGTGATGAGAAAGGAACTTCTTTGTACTGTAACCTTGCAGTAGGGATACAGCTGTCCTTTGGTGTGCTGAAAACACGCCTCACCTTTACATAATTGGGAACCTTATTAGAAATCAGATGCCCAATATCTGTGTTCCTTTCAACAGTTGTACAAATAGAAGTATGTCCGATGAAAACATCATAAAGCCATTGTCATTACAGTGTACTTGATTACTTAAATCCGATGACTTTTCTTATAATATAATTTGATACCACTGACATTATACTTGTAAGAGAACATCTTTCCCAGAGTGCCTCAGACCTTATTGCTTTAAAATAATTATAATATTTTCATTACTTTTATTAATTTAATTATTTAGTAAAGTGACTGAATCTAGTATAGGCTTTTTCGGGTATGTGTGTGAAGTTTGTATCAAACTATAATATTTGTGAATGGACTGTCTTGCAATATGAATGTTAATATAATGTGTAAAGGGAGACTAAAAAGTTGGAGTGACTATCCTAAAAATAAATAAATAAATAAATAATAAAGTAGACCCTAACTTATTGTTGATTATAGTCACTTTGTTGTGCTATCAAATATTGTTCATTCTATCTAATTAACTATATTTTTACACTATTATCTTTTTTTTTTTTTTTTTCTTTTTTGAGACAGAGTCTCACTCTGTTGCCCAGGCTAGAGTGAGTGCCGTGGCGTCAGCCTAGCTCACAGCAACCTCAAACTCCTGAGCTCAAGAGATCCTACTGTCTCAGCCTCCCGAGTAGCTGGGACTACAGGCATGCACCACCATGCCTGGCTAATTTTTTCTATATATATATTTTTTTAGCTGTCCATATAATTTCTTTCTATTTTTAGTAGAGATGGGGGTCTCGCTCTTGCTCAGGCTGGTCTCGAACTCCTGAGCTCAAACGATCCGCCCACCTCGGCCTCCCAGAGTGCTAGGATTACAGGCGTGAGCCACCGCGCCCGGCCTATATTTTTACACTATTAATCATCCCCACTGTACCCCCCCTCCCCTGCTACCTTTCCCAACTTCTGGTAACTATCATTCTACTCTCTGTCTCCATGAGATCAATTGTTTCAATATTTAGCTGCCACATATGAGTGAGAACATGTGAGATTAGTCCTTCTGTTCATTTAGCATAATGTTCTCCAATTCCATCCACGTTGATGCAAATGGCAGGATTTTGTTGTTTTTTATGGCTATAATATTCCCTTGTGTATATGTACCATAATTTCTTTATTCATTCATCTACTGATGGACACTTAGATTGAGTCCAAATCTAGGCTATATAGTCCTGCAATAAACATGAGAGTGCAGATTATATTGACTTTGTTCTTCTATCAAATATTGTTCATTCTGTCTAACTACTTAACTATATTTTTGTATCCATTAACAATCCCCTCTTTATTCCCTCTATCCCACTACCCTTTCTAACCTCCAGTAACAATCATTCTACTCTCTATCTCCATGAGACCAATGGTTTTTTCATATTTAGCACCCATATATGAGTCAGGACATGAAATATTTGTCTTTCTGTTTTGTTTTTTCTTTTTGTTTTTTTTTTTTTTTTTTTTTTTTGACAGAGTCTCACTGCTGCCCAGGCTAGAGTGCTGTGGCGTCAGCCTAGCTCACAGCAACCTCAAACTCCTGGGCTCAAGCAATCCTCCTGCCTCAGCCTCCCGGGTAGCTGGGACTACAGGCATGCGCCACCATGCCCGGCTAATTTTTTCTATATGTATTTTTAGTTGTCCAGATAATTTCTTTCTATTTTTAGTAGAGACGGGGTCTCGCTCTTGCTCAGGCTGGTCTTGAACTCCTGAGCTCAAACAATCCACCCGCCTCGGCCTCTCAGAGTGCTAGGATCACAGGCGTGAGCCACCGCTCCCGGCCTGTCTTTCTTTTCTTGGCTTATTTCATTTAACATGACGTTCTCCTGTTCCATCCATGTTGTTGCAAATGGCAGGATTTCATTCTTCTTTTTGTGGCTGTATATACATACCACAATTTCTTTATCCATTCATCTGTTTATGGACACTTAGGTTGATTCCAACTCTTGGCTATTGTGAATAGTGCTGCAGTAAACATGAGAGTGCAGATATCTTTTCAATATACTGAATTCCCCTCCTTTGGTTTTATGCCCAACACTGATATTGCTTGGTCATATGATAGTTCTATTTTTAGTTTTTTGAGGAACCTCCATACCATTCTCCATGGTGGTTGTGCTAATTGACATTCCCAGCAACAATGTATGAGGGTTACTTTTTCTTGGCATCCTCACCAACATGTGTTATTGCCTGTCTTTTTGATAAAAACCACTTTAACTGGAGTGAGATGATATCTCATTGTAGTTTTGATTTGCATTTCTCTTATGACTAATGATGTTGACCATTTTTCATATACCTCTTGGCCATTTGTATGTATTCTTTTGAGTGCTGTCTATTCAGATCCTTTGCCTATTTTTTAATAGGATCATTTGATTTTTTTTATCCTATTGAGTTGTTTGAGCTCCTTATATATGCTAGTTATTAATCTCTTGTGAGCTGGCTAGTTTGCAAATAGGTTCTCCCATTCTTTGGGTTGTTTCTTCACTTTGTTGATTGTTTCCCTTGCTGTGTAGAAGATTTTTAGGTTAATGTAATCCCATTTGTCCAATTTTGTTTTGATTGCCTGTGCTTTGGCGGTATTACTCAAGAAGTCCTTTTTTTTCTTTTTTTTTTCTTTCAGCATATTACATGGGTACAAATGTTTAGATTACATATATTGCCTTTGCTCCACCTGAGTCAGAGCTTCAAGCATGTCCATCCCCCACATGGTGTACACCACACCCCTTAGGTGTGAATATACCCATCCCATCCTCCCCCCCACCTTCCCAACACCTGATGAATGTTGCCACTATATGTGCACATATATGTGCATATAATGTTACTATTATATGTGTACATAAGTGATCAGTTAATACCAATTTGATGGTGAGTACATGAGGTGCTTGGTTTTCCATTCTTATGATACTTCACTTAGTAGAATAGGTTCTAGCTCTATCCAGGATAATACAAGAGGTACTAGATCACCATTGGTTTTGTGGCTGAGTAGAACTCCATGGTATACATATACCACATTTTATTAATCCACTAATGTATTGATGGGCACTTGGGTTGTTTCACCTGCCCACACTGAGGTGGAGAATAAGGACACACCTGGAAGTCCCAGGGCCCCACCCACCACCCGAGGCACTAGAGTGCCTCTCCAGAGGAATGAGAGCTGGTCACAGGACCGAAAAACAACACTGCAGTTTGCTCCTCCAGGCAAGTGCCACCTACTGACAGGGAGGTCAATTTGCATGCCCTTTTGCTACATTTACTGACTCATCAAACAGGGTGTGGTTGAATCTCACCCATAAGCACCACCTACTGGCTCAGAGACTAAACTGGGTGTGTCATTATCGAAACGAAAATCCCAAGGTAAGAAGCAACAGCTCCTCCAGATGGGAAGGAATCAGCAAAAGGACTCTGGAAGTATGAAGAATCAAACAGAAAGCACACCCCCAAAGGGGAGCACCAGCTCTGTAGCAATGGATATCAACCAAATTCAGAACAATGAAATGACAGAAGAATTTCAAACATGGATTGTAAGAAAACTCAATATATGCAAGAGAAAATGGATACCTAACACAAAGAAACCATACACACACACAAAAAAAATCCAAGACTTGGAAGAAAAATTCACTAAAGAAATTGAAATATTAAAGGAAAATCAAACAGAACTTCTTGAAATGAAGAATTTATTCAAGGAATTACAAAACACAGCAGAAACCCTAACAAATATGGTAGATGAAACAGAAGAAAGAATCTCAGAGACTGAAGGTAACATCTTTCAATTAAACAAGTCAGTCGTAGAGATAGAGCAGAGAAATAGGAGAAAAGAGCAAAGCCTACAAGAAATGTGGGATTATGTGAAGAGGCCTAACATGAGAATTTATAGGTATCCCTGAAAGTGAAGAAGAAAATACAGAAGGGTTGGATAAACTATTTGAGGATATAATGGAGGAAAATGTCCCTGGCATTGCTAGAAATCTAGATATCCAAGTACAAGAAGCTCAAAGGACTCCTGGGAGATTCATTGCAAACAGAAAGACACCACCACACGCAGTCATGAGACTGGCCAAAATAAACATGAAAGAGGCCCTCCTACAAACTGTAAGGCGAAAGAAGCAGGTAACCTACAAAGGAAAACCCATCAGACTAACTGCAGACTTCTCAACTGAGACCTTACAATTCAGAAGATACTGGGGCCCCATTCTCACTCTTCTCAGACAGAATAGTGCCCACCCTAGAATCTTGTACCCTGCGAAACTAAGGTTTTTATACAAAGGAGAAATAAAGACCTCAGGCAAGCAAAGACTGAGGGAATTCACCAAGACAAGACCTGCCCTCCAGAAAGTATGCAGAACAGTATTATACACGGATCAGCACAATAAACACTCATGAATGTAAAATCATCTGAACACTGTAGGTCAAAGGCCAGATACCACAATGGCTGAAGAGAGAAAACAAATCAACACAGTTCTACTCGAAGTCCTTGCCCAGACTAATATCTTTAAGCATTTCCCCAATGTTTTCTTTTAGGAGTTTCATAGTTTCAGGTCTTACATTTAAGTCTTTAATACATTTTAGGCTGGGCACGGTGGCTCACGCCTGTAATCCTAGCACTCTGGGAGGCCGAGGCGGGAGGATCGCTCGAGGTCAGGAGTTCGAGACCAGCCTGAGCAAGAGCGAGACCCCCGTCTCTACTAAAAATAGAATGAAATTAGCTGGACAACTAAAAAATATATAGAAAAAATTAGCCGGGCATGGTGGTGCATGCCTGTAGTCCCAGCTCCTCGGGAGGCTGAGGCAGGAGGATCACTTGAGCCCGGGAGTTTGAGGTTGCTGTGAGCTAGGCTGATGCTACAGCACTCTAGCCTGGGCAAGAGAGTGAGACTCTGTCTCAAAAAAAAAAAAATACATTTTGATTTGATTTTTTTATATGGTGAGAGATGAGGGTTTAGTTTCATTCTTCTGCATGTGGATATCCAGTTTGCCCAATAACATTTATTGAAGAGACTGTCCTTTCCCCAGCATACGTTCTTGGCAACTTTTTAGAAGATAAGTTCACTATAGATGTGTGAATTTATTTCTGGGTTCTCTATTCTGTTCCATTGGTCTATGTGTCTGCTTTTATGACAGTGCCATGCTCTTCTGATTACTATACCTCTGTAGTATAATTTGAAGTCAGGTAATGTGATTCCTCCAATTTTATCCATTTTACTCATGATGGCTTTGGCTATTTTAGGTCTTTTGCAGTTCCATATACACTTTATGATTATTTTTTCTATTTCTGTGAAGAATATCATTGGTACTTTGTTGGGTATTGCATTGAATCAGTAGATTCTTTTGGGTAGTAGGGACATTTTAGCAATATTGATTCTTCCAATCCATGAGCATAGAATATCTTTCCATTTTTTTTGTGTCCTATTCAATTTCTTTCATCAATGTTTTATACTTTTCATTGTAAAGATCTTTCACTTCTTTGGTTAAGTTTATTCCTAAGTATTTTATTTTATTTGTAGCTATTGTAAATGGCATTACATTCTTGCTTTCTTTTTCAGATTGTTTGCTATTGGCATATAGAAATGCTACTGATTTTTGTATGATGATTTTTGTGTTCTCAACTTGACTGAATTTGTTTATTGGTTCTAATAGATTTTTGTGGACTCTTTAGGTATCTCTAGATATAAGATCACATTATCTGCAAACAAGGATAATTTGACTTCTTTTCACTTTGGATGCCCTTATTTCTTTCTCTTGCCTGATTTCTCTAGCTAGAATTACCAGTACTATAATATGTTGAATAGCAGTGGTAAAAGTGGGCATCCTTGTCTTCTTCTAGATCTTAGAGGAAAGGCTTTCAGATTTTCCCCAATCACAATGATGTTAGCTGTGGGTTCTGTCATAAAGGGCCTTTATTGTTTTGAAGTAAGTTCCTTCTATATCCAGTTTTTATCATGAAAGAATGTTGAATTTTATCCAATGCTTTTTCAGCATCAATTGAAATGATCATATGGTTTTTGTCCTTCAGTCTGTTTATATGATGTATCATGTTGATTGATTTGCATATGCTGAACTATCCTTACATCCCTGGGATGAATCACACTTGATCATGATGAATAATCTTTTTAATGTGTTGTTGAATTCCATTTGCTAGTATTTTGTTGAGGATTTTTGCATCTATGTTGATCAGAGATCTTGACCTATAGTTTCTTTTATTTGCTGTGTCTTTATCTGGTTCTGGTATCAGGGGTGATATAGGCCTTGTATTTGGTTTTTGTATTAGGGTAATACTGGCTTCATATACTGAGTTAGGAAGTATTTCATTAGCTTCCTCTTTATGGAATTTATTGTGGAAAACTGGTATCATTTCTTCCTTAAATGTTTGATAGAAATTACCAGGGAAACCATCTGGGCATAATGCTTTTCTTTTTGAAAAGTTATTACTTATTGTTTATTATTGATTATGATTGGATTATTGACAATGATGTTCAATGTGGAATCTGGCACATTCATCCCCTCCACTTCATCATCAGGCAGTCCAGGAATAGAGCTTGATCCCGCAAGCTCCAAGGTTTACATGTCCCCCTGAGGCAGAAGCTGTGCATGCCTCATAATTAGCTCTTTTCGTACTGGTTATTGCGCCCTGCTTATGCAGGGCTGTCTGGAAGAGGTCCTGAAGAACAGGGTCAGACCTTGGCAGATATCTCTAGGACAGTGGAAAGATTCATGTCATTGTTTCCAGCCCTGTATAAGGACCTATGGTTTCATGCTGTGTTTCTTGCTTCTTGAAGGGGGAGAGCTCCAGCATGGTAATATCATAAATCTTCCCTCCCTGTGCCTTTGATATCTGTACTTCTCGATTGATGACAATTCCCCCATTTAGTCATAATGATTTAGCACAAGTCCCCTTAGATTCCATCATGTCTACTCATCCCTGAGCCTATGGATACATTTCCACCAGCACAGTGAGATATTCCAAGGAAGAGGACACTAGGTTTCTTAATATCTTCCATAGATAGTTCAGTATATATTTATAGATGAAGTATTTCATGATCCCAATGAAGTGAGTACTCCCTGAAACTGCTTCACCCCATGACAACACAAAATCAAGAGATTTCCAATTCCCTACATCATGACACATTTCTTGAAAACATAATTGTTATTTGTACATTGGTACCTCACTGTTTATTATATTTAACCTCCTTAATTTCTGAGACAGAAAAATTTTATTTGGTCATTAGTGTGGAAATACCCTTTGAATGTGTGTGTGTGTGTGTGTGTGTGCACATCCACCTTTTCCTTATTGATTTATTCCCATTTCATCTTCATTACATATGTCACAGAGAGTGGTTTCATTGTCAGTGATGTTATATGGAAGGGACACCTACTGTAGTTTTAAATGCTTCCATAGTATCTAAGCTCTTAAAGGCTGCAAGCTATTGTTTTGTCATTTAATTTCACTGCAGCATGTGGTCTGCACCTGTGTTTTGCATTTTTTCTTATTCATTGTACTTTTCTTTGTGAGTTAAAATTATTGGATATTTGTGAAGAATCTGTTTTCTTTGTAGGGCAAAGAGTGTACCAGGAACAACTGTCTTGGAGAGTAGGGGATCTCTTATCAAACGCAGGGCCAACTCAAATGTATCCAAAACTTAATGTAAGAAAGATGATACGGTTTGATTACCTTGGAGCCACATAGTCCACTGTGTCTCTAAATGTACTGAATGCTGCTTGCATATTAATCTTCTCTGTGGTTATCTCTGTCTCTGAATCACGTGAAATTGCTTTTCCTGGATTTCTCCTTCATATACTATCATTTTCCTCTGTCACAGGATGCTGCAAGAGTTTTCTTTAACAAACTGCTCCTTATGTCCTATACAGAGATAGTCCTGGGGTTCTGAGCTCCACTCATGCACTCAGCTTCTCTGTAATGATGCCTACTGGTGCCTTTGTAACCCAGAGCAGATGCTGTTTTTCAATTGCAATTTCACAGCAAAGGAATAGATGTAAAACTGGTTTGCAAAGTTCCCTCCAGGTGACAAAGGAGGGGCTTGTTTTCTTTCAAGATGAAGGGAAGAGTGCAGCCCACCAGGAGGAGGACAGGCCAGAAACCTGGAAGGGCTACTAGGAAGAGGCTAAAACTAGAGCAGGAGAGGGGCTCAAGGGAGGGAGGGATGGTGGCTTTTCTCAAGGGCAGAAGTAACAGCCAAGGTGTCAGCCACTTCTCTCTAAGTCCTCAGTATTTTACATCCACCTGAGAGGTTAACAAATATGTGTGTTGGGAGGTGTGTGTACACACGTGCATACACACACATATAAAACTGCAGATCAATGCAGGGGGTGCTGTGTGTCTGGCATTTTCTAAGCAAATATCACAATGATTGACAAGGTTCTGTCTCTTCTCTTTTCCTTTGCCGCTACCTCCCCCTACTTTTCCTCCTCTTCTTTCATCTTATGGCTCTTTTTCTTTCTCTTTGCACCTCCGTCTTCATCTTCATCTTTGTCTTTATCTTTTCTGTCCCTCGCTCCCTCCCCTTCTTCCCTTCCTCCCTTCTTTGCTCTTTTCATTCTTTGTTAGCAGCCCCAGCCCACTTCCAGCTATGTACCTAGGGCCTCATTTTACCCTGTCCACCCCTGTAGATACCAGATATTCAGCTAAGCCTTGCAGAGTTCCTCCTGAATCGTGCCGCCTCTTTCCTGGGGTCCTCATTTCCCTAGCTGACTCTAAAAGTCTCCTAACTCTGACCCAGCTTCCAAGATTTCTCCAATCCCAAATATTCCTAATATTTAATATTTTTACTAAAGTAATCCTTGCAAAACCTTCCAGTCCTTTCGACCCACATCAGCCAAGTCCTCTACAGCAGCAGTCTCCAACCTTTTTGGCACCAGGGACCGTCTTCACGGAAGACAATTTTTCCACAGAGCAGGGAGTGGGGGAATGGTTTCAGGATGATTCAAGTGTATTACATTTATTGTGTACTTTATTTCTATTATTATTACATTGTACTATATAAGGAAATAATTACACAACTCACCATAGGTTGGGGACCCCTGCTTCACAGGGAGCCTCTGATTATTCATTACCTTTTGCTTTTAACTGCTTCTGTGTCAATGCTGACCACAGCCATCATTTTCTCCTACTGTACTTCAAGATCTTCCTGGTTGGAGCCATGTATCTTTTGCCCATAGGCCAGAGGGGGGGCACAAGGTCACTTCAGGAAAGTGCATGGGGGATGCCTCCCTGCCACCATGTCCCCCGACGCCCAGGTGTGAGCATGCTCTGCCCATGGTTTATTTCCAGAGAAGTGCTGGGCACCTAGAGAGTACAATTCCTGCTGCCTGCACTCCTGCTAGACAGAGCACTGGCAATGTGGTTATGAGGACTGGGATCACAGCTTTGACAGTAGCCCAGAGTCTGATATTGGGGATGTCACTCCTCACTCTGGTATACTAGTTTTCCCAGTTACATACTGATGGGGGCCTGCAAATTAGCATCATGATCCCCTAGGTTCTCTAGCACGATATCCTCAGGGAAAAAAAAATCTCTAAATGCTAAATGGCTAAAATCTCTAAATGGCTCAAGGAAGGGACTCTGTGGCCCTGGGCAGGTGGTTTCCCCTCTCTGGGCTTCATCTCTTTGTAAAATGAGTTGTTTGACCACCCCAGGCTCTATCTGGAGGCAGATGGGGGTCATAGATAGAGCTGTGGTATGGTCACCCAGAGCCCTGGACTCCAGTCACAGCTCTCTTACTAACCTAGCATGCGATTTAGTTCCAGTCCTTTCCCACTTCTGAGCCTCAGTTTCCCATCTGAATGGTCATGACTGACAATTGAGAAGTCTTAGACTCCTGCAAATGAGGACCTTGATCCCCGAACATGCCTGTGTCTTTATAAAACGCATATCCTGTGATCTTGAGCATGTAGTGCCATTTCTTTTTTTTTAATTTTTAATTTTTTTTATTTCAGCATATTGTGGGGGTACAAATGTTTAGGTTACATATATTGCCTTTGCCCCACCCGAGTCAGAGCTTCACGCTAGAGCCTTTTCTTACCCTCTGGATTACTTCTTGGATATGTCTCTACTGAAAAGCACTTTCCTTGTGTTCGATGCTTTATTTTCCCAGGTAAGCCTCCAGCTCCCTCTGCCTTTGCCTGGGACCTGTATTTATCAGTTTTTAATCACCAAAGGCTATCAATTAGTGTAATTAGAGTATTCTCATCTTCAGTTTGGGCCCTGTCCTTCTGCTATCCCCCTCCCACCTCAGGTTCCCTCTTATTTTAACTTAGCCAGCAAAGAGCTCCTGGCTGCATCACCATAGCAACCAGCAGCTAGGGCCAATTAAGCCCTGACTGAGTCATTAGACACCTAAGCTGATTATAGAGTCCAGAATATTGGTTGAAGGAGGGAGGCTGAAAGAAGGAAAACAAAGCATGTCTCAGCTGCAGAGGAGTAGGCAGCAGAGTAGCTGAGTGCTGCAAACCATTCCGACCTGGACTCCTTGGGAGCCACGGGCCTGGGTGCCCACACCACAGCATGTGCTCTCAGCCACCAGTCCAGAGAAAGGGCTTCTAGGCCCCTTCTCCACTCAGAGAAGTAACTCTAGACATCTACCTGCCAATATGCCCCAAGCCCAGGGATTTCGATCTGGATGTTTAGAGAAAATGCAGAGTAACAGGCAGAGTCAACTACTGAGTTAACTCTGAATCCTCATCTTCCGAATTTTACTCTGTAGGAGTTTCTCTAATGAAAAACGCCTTTTCCTACTGTTTGAAGCTCTCTTTTCCCAGTCAAGCCCCCTGATGCCTGGGCCTGTGTTTGTGTTCACAAAGGTCTATCAATTAGTGTAATTAGGGTATTCAAATTGCAATTCTCCCCATTCCTCCACATGGCCAGCCACCCTTCCCACCCCACCCCTTTCCTACGCCCTTTAAATTTCATTTAGTGAGGAAAGCTCCTGGCAGGATTGCCATAGCAACCAGTCACCAGGCAGGTTAGGCCATTGTGGATCAGGACACTGACATGCAAAGCTAATCATGACTCTGGAAATTTGGATGGCTAAGCAAGACTGCTAGAATTAAGACAAAGTGGCTCTTAGCTAGGGAGAAGGGGCAGCTAAGTGCCTCAGAACTTCAGCCAAACCTCCCACCTCTAACTTCATCTTTGCCCCCTGTGTGCAAAAGAAGGAGAGAGCTGGAATGAGGAGGGCTGTCCCCTATTAAGGATGAATGTCTGAATTGGACATCAGAACTTTTGCCCTTAGTCTGTAACTCCTGCCATGGTCCCAAACCCAAACCTGCATGCATGCCCTTTCCCCTGGGCATCTCCAGTTCCTATTAAGTTACCTGGCATTAAGCAGGTACCCTTGGAGTGCTTGGTGCCCAGCAGTCCTACAAGAAAGAACACTACTAGTGAGAGCGCAGCGAGAGCACCTTGGAATGTGAGCAAGTGAAGACTTCCTAATGCACGGCATACTTCTGGGAAATGACTCTAATGAAAAGCCTCTGCTATCTGCTTTCAGGCTCCCTGTTTACACTCTAACTAGCCTGCCTCCTGGGAATAGTGGTGTAACTGCTGGGGGAGGGCGAGTGGGAGGTGTTAATCACCAAAGGACCTAAATGTATTAGGCTATTCTCACCTTCTAGAATTTCCCCCTCCCTCCAACGTACCCCTCTACATTCACAGACTCCTACTCATTTACAGTGAGAGAGCAGTGTTCCTGGCCATATTGCCATAGCAACCAGAAGCCAGGCTGAGCAGGAGGCTGAGGCAATTATTTGACACCAAAGCTTAGTGGACTGTCTGTTGCAGAGAGACTACCTTTTGGGAAGAAAATACCTTAACACTCAGCTGGAGAGAAGTGGGTCACCAGGCCCTTCAGTGTTCCAACACAGTCTCCACCCCATCCTCCATCCCTGTACCTGCAGGTGATGGGTGGGCCGAGTGGGTTTTGTTCCCCTGGGGTCCAAGGCCTGTGTTTGGACCAGAAATATGTATCCTTTGTCCCAAGGCCGGGCAAGGGCACCAGGTACCTCCATGCCCCACCATTTTACCAAACAAACACACAGGAATGAATAAGTGTTGCACATGTGCATTCCCATGGCTGCATCTCCTACGTGCAGAACAGTGTCAGAAATACTGTGTTTTCGGAGTGACCGCATGCACTTCTCCTGTTTACTCTCTCCATCTTAGGTGTTGCAGTTCACACTGTATCCTCTCTCTGCAAAACTCCATTTACTACTGGAGTATCCACAGGGCCAGCTGATGACACTGAGATCATGGAAGTAAGGAAAGGCCTTGCAAAACTTTCCACCTATCTGCATCTGTGCCTAGACGTTCTGCCTTCCCTCTTGTCAGTATGGATGAAACTCTCCCCACTGCTATCAAAACCCAGCCATACAGTTGGCCACAAGATTCCATCCCTTCTTCACTGTTCAACGCATGGCCCCAGCAATGCTCCCTGTGCTCTTTCCCACATCACCAATTTACCCTTCTTTACTGGGTGATTGCCATCGTGCACAAACTTTCTGCAAAGTCTCCCATCTTAAAAAAACAAAAAACCAAGAAAGTAACAAATCACTGTACCTCAACTATAGAACCTACTTCATCTACTGCATCATCATCTCTCTATTTGCCACGTACACCAAAGTTCCTCAAAAAAAATCATTGTTTTATTCTTGATTTCTTGTATTCTTGATTGCACCCCTTCCTCTACTCCCATTTCTTTGAACCCACCCCAACCAAGCTTTTGTCCCCACCACTCTGTTGAAATAGCTCTTCTCAAGGTCCCTAAACAACCTGCATGTTGCTAAACCTCGTGGCCATTTCTCAGTGCTGGGCCTACTTGACTGATAAGTAGAATTTGACACTGTTGATCACTTCCTGTTCCTTGCAATACTTTCCTCACTCGGTTTACAGGACATTTCTATCCCTTGATACTCCTTGTGTCTCAGTGTCTGCTACTTTTCAGAGTCATGGCTGGTTACTCCTCACCTCATTGACCTCTCTGCATTGGGGTTCTCTAGGGTTTGGCTCTCAGACATCTTTTCTTTACCTGTGCCTACTTTCTAAGAATCAAACACAGTTCCATGTCTTTGATCCTACCCACAGATAGAAGAATCACACATTAATATTTCAAGCCCAGTCCTCTCCTGGGACTCCAGTCCTGTATGTCCAGTTGCCTATTAAATATCATCACTTGGATCTCTAATATTCATCTTAAATTCAAATTCATCATACACAGAATTGAGCTCCTGTTTACCTTTCTGTCAAACCTATTCCTGCCATCATTTTCCCCATCCTAGGAGGGCAGCTTCATCCTTCCTCTTGCTCAGGCCGGAAACCTTCCAGGCATCTTTGGATTCCTATCCCTTTCATCCCGTATTCATGGATACTGTCATTTCTACCTTCAGAAGAGACTCCAAATCCCCACGCTTCTCATCCCCCTCCATATGTATCACTCTGGCACAATACACCATCCTCTGTCACCTCTGTTATTGCAATGGCCTTCCAACTGGACCCTCTATTATTGCCTTGCCCCCTTACAGTCTTTCATGGGCACACCAGACTGGGCCTTTTATGCAAGTTTATGCCACTTCTCTGCTCAGAACCTTCCAATGGCTTCCTGTTGCGCACACCCTATGACCTACTAAACACTATACTATCCTTTTAACTCCTTAATCCCATCTCCTGTTATGGCATCCCTCCTGCACAAGACTCCAGCCATACCAGCATTCTTGCTGTCCCTGGAACACAACAAGCAGAGGAGTAAAAAGGAATGACACAGCCCCAGTGCTGGGAGCTGTACTCCACTGACACTCGGAATCAGGACAGTGCCTCTCGCATCCAGGGTCCACAGGAGAGTGATGTGGTGAGGAAGGATCAGACTGTTTGAGACCCTCTGCCCAAGGGCCTGGCTTCCAGAGGCTGGGACAGCCATGTGTTAGAGAGTCCGACCCTGAACAGTTACTTGTATGAACAACTTTCGTGGAATCATGCCAATTCTCTCCCAACAACCAAGCCAGCAGATAAGCTACACACTTACATATGTGTGCAGACATGTTTCCTTCCCATATCCTCACACACAGGTGATTGCATGATTCTGTGTGTGTGGGGAGACATGTTTTCGCCTAAGACCACATGAAAGCTTGTGGGGGCCCATTTTGTTCCAATACCCTTGCATGTGGATGACAGGGACTAATAGGATGTTGGAGGGCAGGTTTTATGCACACACGTGAGGGCCTATATGTGCAGACATGGAAGCACAAGCGCATATATAGCTGATCCATGCCAGCATGGTCTTGCACTCTTTGCACTTTGAGTTGGCCTGGTATGAGACATTAGTTAGTGGTGAGTACTGTAGTCAACTGCACAGGTATTCGTTTTCAAAATCTTTAACATTATTTATAGAACAAATGAAACCTATCTTTAAGACAAGTCATGCCATGATGTTGTGAGTTTTCCACCACCTATGAAAGCAAAGGAGGCTGGAGTCAGACCAGAGATGACAGTATTTTTACAGCAAAGGCTCCAGCCAGCCCAAACAACTGATCTTATATATTCTTAGCTTCCCTTTTCCCACTCTTTTCTTTTCTTTTTTTTTTTTTTTTTTTTTTTTTTTTTTTTTTTTTTTTTTGAGACAGAGTCTCACTCTGTTGCCCAGGCTAGAGTGAGTGCCGTGGCGTCAGCCTAGCTCACAGCAACCTCAAACTCCTGAGCTCAAGAGATCCTCCTGTCTCAGCCTCCTGAGTAGCTGGGACTACAGGCATGCACCACCATGCCCGGCTAATTTTTTCTATATATATTTTTAGCTGTCCATGTAATTTCTTTCTATTTTTAGAAGAGATGGGGTCTCACTCTTGCTCAGGCTGGTCTCGAACTCCTGAGCTCAAACGATCCGCCCACCTCGGCCTCCCAGAGTGCTAGGATTACAGGCGTGAGCCACCGTACCCGGCCTTCCCATTCTTTTCAATACATGGGTCCTAATCCCCCCTCTTCTTTTCACTATACAGTTGGAACTGACCGGCAGACCTGGGCTTTTAGAGTCATAAGCTGTGGCTTGGGAAAATAAAATAGAATGGGGATGAGGCATCCTGGATTTGAGTCTTAAAGCTGCCACTTCCATACCCGTTGACCTCAGGCATTTCACTTTCCTTCCTGAAGCCTTGGTTCCTCCACTTGCAAAATAAGAGAGCTAGGGTTGTGGGGAGATAGTGTTTGACCGTATAATCTCCAAAGGTCTTATGCAGGTCTAACATTCTTTGAGCCAGTAAAGCATTGCTTGAGGGGAAAAACCCTGGCAAACCCAGAGGGCTTTGGACTTTCAGCTCTCTTAAAATATACTAGCCAAAATGTTAGCTGCTGAGTAACCCAGAACTGTCACTGTCAGAGCTGAAACCACTTGGGCCTTTCCATAGATAGTTGAAGAAATTTACCAGAGCAAGAGAGCATCAGGACCTGGGCTAACAGCTTTCTGCTTGGGGCAGACCCCAAGAGCTGCCTCTGGTCAGTGAGACCATTGCATGACTCAACTATAGCAGTGTGGAAAATAAAGGTGTGCAAGGTAATGGTTTGAATTTGCATCTGACCATTCTCTCACTACTCACTCTCCTTCCTTCTCCCTGGAGGAGCTCAGTGTCTGGCAGAGGGAAAGACAGAGAAACAGAGTCCAGTTTGGGAAGTGCTAAAACCCTGAAGGGGGTGGACTGGGTTGGTGGATAGGAGGTGGTAGATCTTTGATAAATCCCACAAATTCTTCTCAAGAAATTTATCTATCAGTAATTTTTAACTATCCACTGTTCGATTTGGTGACTTACATTTTCGTAGATAATCATTTCTTTAATCTAGGTTTTCAAATGCATTTGCATAACATTTTCTTTTATTCTCTTAATTTCTTCTCTGTTGCTGCATTAAAAACAAAGAAACAATAAATACCTGGTTGTCCCAATTTTGAAAACAACATTGGTGAGGGGAGAAAGTACAGTTTCAAAGAATTACAAATTTGAAACATTTGAATTGAGATCCAGGTGGTAAGAACCCATTTGCGTCAACTCTCTAAGCTGTAATGGCGTTTGAATCCCGAAGTCAGGTTCCACAGTAACCATAATTCACAATGGGTAAAGTACCTCAGGCCTGTGATCCTGTTTAGCCCCAGGGCCTCATCAGAAAAAAATGCATGGAGTTGCAAGAAATGAGCATTGGATGCTTCCCTCCCCCTGGCCAGGGCCTATTCCCAGTCACAACCAATAATCACTAAAGGCCAGTGCTACTTCCAGAGTCCTAGCCCTCTAGTCCATTCTCACTGCCTCATCGAGGGCTTTGGAATATCCAGGATGGGGTATAGGAGCCTTAGCAAAACCCAAGATGGGCCTCTCTTTCAGTCCTAAAGTAGGAAAATGCTCTCAGATCTTGAGTCCCAGACTCAGCCCAGACCCACTGTGATCTTAAAGTGCCTTATGAACTTGAACCAGTGGCCTGTCCTGTCCCTAATCCCTGATGAGTAAACTGTTTCCCACTTCAAACACCAGCGCAGGGTCTGTACCGTCCAACACCGCACAGTTCCTTGACTTTCATTCATTTGTTCATGTGCTCAAATGTAATTGGTGGAGCACTGTCTACATGGAAGGCACTGTGAAAGAGACTGAGGATGAACTGGTGAGCACTTTGTACATGGCAGGCACTGTAGGTCTGGGGATGAGCTGGTGAGCAGACTCACCTGTGGCCTTGCCCTCCTGATGGTCTGATGGGGTATAATATTGATAGTCATGCTGAGCTCTGAGAGTAAAATAGAAGCAGCAGTACACTAAGGAGGGGCCCGAAATATTCCATCTTAATCCATTCCTCCCCCTTCAATTTTTATTTGCAGGTCCTCAAGGTTGAATGGTCCTGAAGCCCCGTATATGCATAAAGACATTCCTTTGTGGCCTTCCATTTCAAGTACTTGAGTTGCTGTGGCAATGTGGCCAGGAGCACTGCTCTCACTACATCAAACAAAAGGACCTCCAGATCTCCATCGTGTTACAGCTCCCTCTAAACAACTGTCAAGGTGGAACTACACTGAAAGTGTTTGCTTTTCGCCAATTTTCTAGGGAATTTTGGAGTTTCATCTTGGGGCACTGAAGAGCCTGTCTGCTCAGGGCCTATTGGGAGTAGCCGCCATTCACCTAGAAGGAGAAGATCACATCAGAAAGTTCATCACCTGTTTCTCTCCACCCTTGCCCACATTTCTTGTCAGTACCTTCCAATGGAAATATGGGTATTTTCGAAAAGAGATCAAGTCAGGGGGCGTGGCACCATCAGGGCCAAGCTTTGGGAAAATGGACCCTGATATTCAGGACAATATCCTTAGCCAAGGACGCTTTGATTCTCAGTCACTGTCCAGCAAAGTGCTTTGAGATCGCATGATCCCAGTCTACCTGCAATCCTTGTTTTGACATCTGAAGCCGTGAGTCCGGTCCAGCTACACCCACTGGTTTAAAATCCCCAACACATAATCCTATCATCTTTACTCCTTAATCAGTCAAGTCCGCAGGGTTTCCAATCCTAGGACCTAGGCTGCCTCCATTCCCTGACTTGTAGAGTGCTTTGAAATTTATAGCCCAGTGCCAAGTCTAGCCTCCATCCCTGACTCCCATAAGAATCAGAAGTCAGGGAGCATTCTGGGCCCATTCCTGATCAGTGCAGTGCTGTGCGGATCCCACAAGCCAGGGACAGCACACATTCAGAACTCCTATTTTATAAACGGCATTGAGATTCAAAGTCCATTCCCTACCATACTCTACCTGATACCCAATCTACCTCAGCCTCTGCTTTAGACAACTGTCCTGAAGGCCTTGGCTCAGAGCCCAGTTCATTCTTAATCCAAGAGCAACGTTTCCTTTGTATATTTTCCCTGTGTTTTCAAATAGATCTTCCATGTGATCACTATTCTGGTTTCTAGGTGTGTCTTTCTACTTTTGCTTTATCTTTATTGTTATAAATAACTAAATTATCACTTAATATTCCCCCGTCTTCAGATCCATATCTTTGTAGTATCTTCTCAGATGTTCTTTGCAGTATCTTCCATAGTATTATCTTTATTATTTCCCATTAGAGTTGTGTGTGTGTGTGTGTGTGTGTTTCTTAATGTGCCCTCCTAATTTCTGCTATTACATCATCTCCACAGGGCCTACATGTTCTTTTTTTCCACTTGGTCATCTAAGACAGACACTGTGTGTCTTTCTTCAATATTCATTCTTTTCTACACCTCAGTCTTAGAGAAAAGAGAGGGATTATATATATTTAAAAAGTTATTAATAGTGATTGTATATACTGTTAATATTTATTTTTCATCTTCTAATGTTGACATGCACTTTCTGGTATATTTTCTACCAGTGTTTTCATTTTTAAAAATATTTAAAATATTTAACATTTGTATAAGCCAAGAGTTCCACGAATAAGATACTCAAAGAAATAAATTATAAATCATTGTATTCCTTTGCATTGGCTGTTGGATTGCTAATTGGCCCTCTCAAATCCTGTTGGTACAAGTCCAAATTGATGTGCATCACTTTGAGGTTGCTCTATAAAATGTATGCTACCACCTTAAAACTTTGTGTATCTTCTGACTCTGAAGATATTATCTTATTTATTGTAAGGTAATAATCCTTCATAGAAATGACATTTTTACTCTCATAGTGTTTATCAATGATGTTCTGCAAAATTATTAATACATGTTATAAGGCAGAAATTATAGAATCCCCTGAAAATGTGAGTATATGGCTCCATTGAGAAGATAGAAGCAGCGTAGAAAATGATGAGGAGGTATGTTCAAGCTATACTGAAAATGAATAATGTACGGTACAGTTTTATGCTCAGTATGATTAAATTTTTTTCTGACTTTATTGTGAAACATGTCAAACACTCAGAACGGTTGATTGGGTTGTGTAGTGAACATTCATATAATCATCTTAGAGAGTACAGTGTTAACAGTTTTCTATCCTTCATCACATATATGTATGTACATGTATATATATAATAATATTATATATGTATACACACATATGTATGTGTCTATCCATTTTTTAGCCCATAATTTAAATTGTATTTTAGATGCAATTTAAAGGATGCTCTAGTCAACAGTACATTCAAACCCTAGATGATACACTAGATTAATTAGAATTTAATATTTATTCATGGTTCCTTTTTTTCCTTTTGAGGTAAAATTTATATTGGCAAATTCACAAATCCATACTTTAGCTTTTGTTGAGTTTTGACAATCGCATACTGAGGTAATCGCATTACCTGGGAATCCAAGCTTTATCAGTATAGAGAACTTTGTCATCTCCCCATGTCCCTAGAACATTCCCTCATGTCTCTTCCCAATTAATCTCTATTCTCATCCCTTACAGGAAAATACTGGTCGGCTTTGTGTTTCTGTAGATTAGCTTTGCTATTTCTAGAACCTTATATAAATGGTATAATGCAGTATGTCCTGTTTTGTGTTTTTTTTTCATTCAACAAATGGTTTCAAGATTCATACATATTATTGTGTATATGGCTATCTTTGTATGTGGCAAGAGATGATGGTCTAGTTTCATTCTTCTGCATATGGATATCCAGTTTTCTCAGCACCATTTATTGAAGAAACTGTCCTTTCCCCAATGTATGTTCTTGGCAACTTTGTCAAATATAAGTTCACTGTAGATGTATGTATTTATTTCTGGGTTTTCTATTCTGTTACATTGGTCTATGTGTCTGCTTTTATGATAGTACCATATTGTTTTGGTTATTACAGCTCTGTAGTATAATTTGAAGCAAGGTAATGTGATTCTTCCAGTTTTGTTCTTTTTGCTCACAATGGTTTTGGATATTCTGGGTCTTTTGTGGTTTCATATAAATTTTAGGATTTTTTAAATATTTCTATGAGAAATGTCATTGGTATTTTGTTGTGGATTGCATTGAATCTGTAGATTGTTTTGGGTAGTATGGACATTTTAACAATATTAATTCTTCTAATCCATGAACATTCAATATCTTTACATTTATTCTGTGTGTTCTCTTCAATTACCTCCATCAGTGTTTTATAGTTTCTATTATAGAGATCTTTTACTTCTTTGGTTAAGTTTATTTCTAGGTATTTTATTTTATTTGTAGCTATTGTTAATGGGGTTACTTCCTTGGTTTCTTCTTAAGATTGTTTACTGCCAGCATATAGATATGCTACTGATTATTGTATGTTGATTTTGTATCCTGCAACTTGACTGAATTTGTTTATCAGTTCAAATAGTTTTTTTAATGGAGTCTTTATTTTCTCTCAATATAAGATCATATTGTCTCAAAACGAGGATAATTTGACTTCTTCCTTTTCAATTTGAATGCCATTTTCCCTTTATTTCTTTCTCTTTTATCTGACTTCTTTTCTTTTCTTTTCTTTTCTTTTTTTCTTTTCAGATAGAGTCTCATTCTGTCACCCAGGCTAGAGTGCAGTGGTGTCATCATAGTTCACTGCAACCTCAAACTCCTGGCCTCAAGTGATCTTCCTGCTTCAGCCTCTTGAGTAGATGGGACTACAGGTGTATGCTACCATGCCTGGCTAATTTTTCTCTTTTTTGTAAAGATTGAGTCTTACTCTTGCTGAGGCTTGTCTCAAACTCCTGGACTCAAGCAACCTCCTACCTCAGCCTCCCAGAGTGCTAGGAATACAGGCGTGAGCCACTGTGCCCAGTCTTGTCTGATTTCTCTAGCAAGAACTTCCAGTACTATGTTGAATAAAAGTTGTGAAAGTGGGCATCCTTGTTTTGTTCTAGATCTTAGAAGAAAGGCTTTCAGTTTTTCCCCATTTAGCAGGGTACAGCTGTGGGTCTGTCATATATGGCTTTTATCACGTTGAGATAAATTCCTTATATATTCAGTTTTTTGAGAGTTTTTATCACGAAGAGGTGTGGAATTTGATCAAATGCTTTTTTTGCATCAATTGGAATGATCATATATTATAGTTTTTGTCCTTTGTTCTGTTGACATGAGGAATCACATTGATAGATTTGCATGAGGTGAACTATCCTTGCATTCCTGGGATGAATCCCACTTTCACATGATGAATCATCTCTTTAATGTGTTATTGAATTCAATTTGCTAGTATTTTCTTGAGGATTGTTGTATCTATGTTCATCAGAGATATTGGCCAGTAGTTTTCTTTTTGTTGCTGTTGTATCTTTGTCTGGTTTTGGTATCAGGGTGAGACAGGCTTTTTAGTATGAGTTTGGGAGTATTTCCTCCTCCTTGAATTTTTTGGAATAGTTTAAGTAGGATTGATATTTGTTCTTCTCTGTATGCTTGGTAGAATTCAGCCTTGAAGCCATTGAGTCCTGGGCTTTTCTTTGATGGGAGACTTTTTATTACTGCTTCTATCTTGTTACTTTTTATTGGTTTATTTGGGTATTGGATTTCTTCCTGGTTAATCTTGGGAGGTTGTATGTGTCTAGGAATTTATCCATTTATTCTACTTTCCCCAATTTGTGGGAATATAGTTGCTAACAGTAGCCTCTAATTATCCTTTGCATTTCTATAGTATCAGTTGTAATGTCTCCTGTTTAACATCTGATTTTATTTATTTGGGTCTTTTTTAAACTTTATTCTTTATTTTTTAGACCTTTTCATGCCTAACATATGGTCTATCGTGTAGACTGATCCATGAGCTGAGGAGAAGAATGTGTATTCTGGAAGAACTGTTCTGTAAATATGTATTAGGTCAATTTGGTCTACAGCACAGGTTAAGTTCAAAGTTTCTTCATTGGTTTTCTGTCTGAATGGTCTCTCCAATGCTGAAAGTGGAGTGTTGAAGTCTCCTGTGATTACTGCATTGGGGTCTATCTCGCTGTTTGGCTATGATAATATTTGCTTCATATATCTCAGTGCTCCAGTTTTTGGTGCATATATATTTACAGTTGTTATATCATCTTGCTGAATTGACCCCTTTATCATTACTTAATGACCCTGTCTCTTTTTACAGTTTTTTGTCTTAACGTCTATTTTATCTCATAGAAGTATAGGTATTCCTGCTCTTTTTTGGTGTCCATTTGCATGGAATTTTTTTCCATCCCTTTATTTTCAATCTATGTGTATATTTATAGGTAAAATTGGTTTCTTGTTTTTAACATATAATTGGGTCTTGTTTTTTTAATCCATTCAGCCACTCTATGTCTTTTGATTGGAGAGTTTAGTCCATTCACATTCAGTATTGTTATTGATAGGTAAGAACTTACTACTGTCACGTTGTTATTTGCTTTCTAGTTGTTTTGTGGTCCTCTCTTTTGTCCTTTCTTCTGTATCCCTTTGTTAAAAATGATTTTGTCTATTAGCATATTTTAATTTCTTTTTAGTTTTTGTGGATCTGTGGCAGGTGTTTTGATTTGAGGTTACCATAAGGTTTGCAAAAAGGCATTTTGTAACCAATTATTTTAAACATATGACAAGTTAACTCTGCTTGCAAACAAATAAACATGCAAAGAGAAATATGAAAGATATTCTACAATTTAACTCCATCCTCCCTGCTCTTTAACATTTTGTTGTTTCCATTTATATCTTTTTATACTGTCTATCTCTCCAAAAGTTGTTGTAGTTATTTTTTTTATTTATTTTTTAATTCAGGGTATTATGGGGGTACAAACATTTTGGTTGCATGTAATGCATTTGCTTCGCCCAAGCCAGGGCTACAAGTGTGCCCTTCCCCCATATTGTATGCTCCACTTCCATTAGTTGTGGGTTTATCCCCCCAGCCCCACCTGACTGGCACCCAATGAGTATTTCTACCATGTGAGCACCTTAGTGTTGATCAGTTAGTACCAATTTGATGGCAAGTACATGTGGTGCATGTTTTTCCATCCTTGTGATACCTCACTTCAAAGGATGGGCTCAGTCTCTATCCAGTATAATATAAGAGGTGCTAGCTAGTTCACCATTGTTTTTTTGTAGTTGAGTAGTATTCCCATGGTATACATATACCACATTTTATTTTCCACTCATGTATTGATGGGCACTTGGGATGTTTCCATATCTTTGCAATTATGAATTGTCCTGCTATAAACTTTCGAGTGCAGATGTCTTTATTATAGAATGTCTTTTTTTCCTTTGGATAGATGCCTAGTAGTGGGATTGCTGGATCAAATGGTATTTCTATTTTTAGCTCTTTGAGGTATCTCCAAATTACTTTCCACAGGGGTTGTATTAATTTGCAGTCCCAGCAGCAGTGTAAGAGTGTTCCAATTGCTCCACATCCACGCCAGCATTTGTTGTTTTGGGACTTTTTGATAAAGGCCATTTTCACTGGAGTTGTAATTATTTTTGATAGGTTTGTCTTTTAGTCTTCCTACTCAAGATATAAGTGGTTTACATACTCCTATTACAATAATAGTGTATTCTATATTTGTGTATATTTGTGTACTTACTGTTACCAATGAGTTATATACCTTCAGATGATCTCTTATTGTTCATTAACATCCTTTTCTTTCAGATTGAATAACTCCTTTTAGCATTTCTTGTAGGACAGGTCTGGTGTTGATGAAATCCCTCAGCTTTTTTTTTTTTAATTTCAGAATATTACAGGGGTACAAATTTTTAGGTTACATATATTGCCTTGCCCCACCCGAGTCAGAGCTACAAGCATGTCCATCCCCAAAATATTGCACACTACACCACACTCATGTGAATATACCCATCCCCTCCTGCTCTCTCCCACCTGCCCAACACCCCATGAATGTTATTACTATATGTGCACATATGTGTTGATCAGTTAATGCCAATTTGATGGTGAGTACATGTAGTGCTTGTTTTTCCATTCTTGTGATACTTCACTTAGTAGAATGGGCCCCAGCTCTATCCAGGATAATACACGAGGTTCTAGATTACAATTGTTTTTTAGAACTGAGTACTACTCCATGGTATACATATACCATATTTTATTAATCCAATAAACATTTGAAAAAATGCTCAACATCTCTAATCATCAGGGAAATGCAAATCAAATCACAATGAGATATCACTTAACTCCAGTGAGACTCTTTTAGCTTTTGATATGGTAGAATTTGTTTTATGAAACTGGGAGCTCCTGTGTTGTGTGCATATATATTTAGGAGTATTATATCTTCTTGATGAATTGCTCCCTTTATCATTATATAGTGACCATCTTTGTCTTTTTTCCATTGTTGATTTAAAGTCTACTTTATCTGATTTGAGAATAGCTACACCTGCTCAGTTTTGGTTTCAATTTGCATGGAATTTTTTCCCCATCCCTTAACAGAGTCTGTGGGAGTCTTTGTAGTTTAGATGTGTTTTGTGGAGATAGCAAACACTTGGGTTCTATTTTTTTTTTAATCCATTCAGCCAGTCTATGTCTTTTCAGTGGGGCATTCAGACAGTTCATGTTGAATGTTAGTATTGACATGTGGGATGGCATTCTGATCATCATGTTGGATGACACCTAATTGTTTTGTTTTCCTTCTTATACTATTATTTTATAAGAGCTGCAAGCTTTAACTTTTGGGTTTTTTATGTTTGTAGGTGTCTATTGTGATGTTGTATGTATAATGCACTTTTGAGCATTTCCTGTAGAGCAAGTCTAATAGTGACAATTCCCTTAGTGTTTGCTTGTGTGGAAAAGTCTATTTCTCCATCATTTATGAGACTTAGTTTTATAGGGTACAAATTTCACATAGACTCATATTTCTCTGAATGATTCCTCATTCTTCTTTTTTATTTCTTCATCTTTTACTAGTTAGTTTGTTCAAAAGTTAGTTCAAAAACCTCACCTTCAAGCTCTGAGATTCTTTCTTTTGCCAGATCTAGCCTGTTGTTGAAGCTTTCTGCTGTATTTTATAATTCCCTAAATGATCTTTCATTTCTTTATGTTCTGTTACATCCTTTCTTATCTTGTCTATCTCTTTAATGAGTTTTTCATTTATGTCCTGAAACTTTTTTTGGCTTCTTTGTATTGATTTTCAACTTTCTCTTCAATTTTATTCATCTTGTTTGCCATCCGTATTCTAAATTCAATTTCTGACATTTTGACAATCCTTTTGGGCGAGGCCCATTGCCATGGATCTATTGTTATTATTTGGAGGTGTTACGCTAGCTTGTTTTTTCATGTTGCCAAATATTTTTTTGCTAGTTTCTTCTCATCTGAAACCTCTTCTGTAAAATCAGGGCTGATAGTTTTGCAGTGCACCTGTTCTCCTTTTCTGGGAACTCTGCCACTTAGTGAGAAAGAGGAGAAGTGCCTAGATAATGCTTTTGTGTCCTACTCTGAGGACCGACCTGGAAAAAGAGGGGCAGATGCACTGAGAGCCTGTTACACAGCTGTGCTGTTCTCCTGCATTGTCTCCACCCCCTATGTTTGTCACAGTCCAAGCCAATGCTGGGGGATATTCATTTTATAGGTAGATTGATCCCCAGGCCACTACTGGAAGCTTGGGTAGGGGGCTGCACAAGTCCCTTTCCATGGAAGAGGGTGGCATGACCTTGGCCAGTGCCTGGCCAGGTTGCAGGACTTTGGCAGGTGCTTAGATGTGTCATGGAACTGCAGCCAGTCGTGGGGTGGGTTGTGGGTTTTTGTTTGGCACCTGCGTGCATCACAGGACTGCAACTGGTGGCAGGGTATATTGCAGGACCTTGGCAGGTGCACGGATGTGTCACAGGACCTTGGCCAGTGCCTAGGTGGGTTTCAGGAGTTGGGCAAGTGCTGGGAGATTTCCGTGTGGAGTGGTGGGTTGGTCCCTAGGCTGCTGTTCAAAGCTCTATCTCCACTGAGGCAGGCATTGCAGGATATTGCTCTGTCCAGGTATCCCCATGGTGGTCACAGTGACTTTGGTGAGGCAATCTAGGTGGTGGTCACATGTGTCAGGGCTGCAGGCATTCACTCCATCTAGGTGTAGGTATAATAGTGGTATGTGGCAGCAGGTGCCTTGTGGCTAGCAGGTCCACTGTGGAGAGCTTGACTGTAGGCATGGCATCACACAGTGTTGTGGGGGGCATGGCCCACCTGCTGGCACATAGGACCAGAAAACTTGTTTTACTGGTCAGTGTTTGGGGCAACATGGGCATGTCTTGCCAGCCAGTGCACAAAACCAGAGGGCATGTCCCACCGCAGGGCTTGCAGTTCTGCAGGGATGTGGCCCACCTATTGGTCCACTAGGCTGGGGGCGTGGCCCTACACACAATGCCTGGGTCCACAGGAGCTTGGACCTCTGTACAGTCTGCAGGGCCAGAGGGATTGTTCCTCCTGTCAGCAGGCAGGACCATTAGGGTGTGGCCTGCCAGTTAGTACGTGGGTCTGCAAGGGCGTGGACTTCTGCTCAGCACCTGAGTCCATGGGGGCATGGCCCTTGGTGCAGCAGAACATGGGGCTGGGTGGCTTGTTCCACTGGTTGGTGCACAGGCCCATAGGGGCTGGGCTGTTGTATGGCTAGGACTCTCCTCACAGAGGTCACACTGAGGCTGTTACCGTGGGACCTCTCAAGCTGTGTTCATGTTCCCTGGTTCGGGAGTGCCCTGCTCCCAGTCACGGGTGTGTAAAAGCATCTGCTGTCCCTGATCCCTCCTCAGCCTGGCAGGGGGCAGTGTTGGGGCAGCTGCAGAAAAGCTGATCCCCTGGGTAGACCTGGAGCTCCAGATCCAAGAGCTCAGAGTGTTGTCAGCTGCAGCAACTCAGGAACCGAGGTCATTGGGTCCCTGCTGAGCCTGCTCTCCAATCCAGCTTTCCTATAGTCTCCAAGCAGTTCTCTGATTGATATGGAGACCCTTGGTGGTGGTTTGGGGCCCCTCAGAGCTCAAGTCACAATGTCCTTCTGGGTAGCATGAGACCCTGGGTTCTCTCCTTTCTCACTTCCCCCCATGTAGGGGTCTCCCCCAGGTACATTCCAGTCTTGGTGAGCAGAACTCCCTGTCCCCATTCCCTTCATTCTGAATGTCTCCTGTCAGTTCTCTGATGATTTACAGTGCTCTCTCCAAGAGAATCCATCCACAGGTGAGCATCTACTTGCAGTTTTTGATCCTTGCATAGACAGCAGCATGTACAGGCTGCTTCTAGTCTGCCATCTTGGCCCCAATCTCCCCTCAGCTTTGTTTGTCTGGGAGTCTTTATTTCTCCTGCATGTTTAGAGGATATTTTTGCAGTATTAATATTCTAGGGTTACAGGTTTTTTCCTTTAGCACTTTGAACATGTCATGCATGCCATTCTCTTCTGGCCTGTAAGGTTTCCACTGAGAAATCTGCTGCCAGATATATTGGAGCTCCTTTGTATGTTACTTTTTTTCTTGCTTTTCTTAGGACCTTTTCTTTATCCAAGACCTTTGTGAGCTTGATTATTAAATGCCTGGAGGTAATCTTGTTTGAGTCAAATCTGCTTGGTGTTCTATGACCTTCTTGTACCTGAATATTGATATCTTTCTCTAGGTTTGGAAAATCTCAGTTATTATTTCTTTGAATAAATTTTCTACCTGAATCTCTCTACCTCCTCTTTAAGGCCACTCTTAGATTTGCCCTTTTGAGGCTATTTTCTCAATCTTGTAAGGTGTGCTTCATTCTTCTTTTTACTTTTTGCTCTTCTGACTCTGTATTTTCAAGTAGACTCTTTTCAAGTTCACTAATTCTTCCTTCTACTTGGTCAATTCTGCTGTTTAGAAACTCCAATGCATTTCTGTTTGTCAATTGAATTTTTCAGTTTCAGAATTTCTGCTTTTTATTAGTTCAATCTCTGTCGAATTTCTCTGATAGGCTTCTAAATTCCTTCTTTGTGTTGTCTTGAAGTTCATTGAGCTTCTTCAGGACAGCTATTTTCAATTGTTTTTCTGAGTGGTCACATATCTCCATCACTCCAAGATTGGTCACTGGTAACTTATTTAGTTCATTTAGTGAGGTCAGGTTTTCCTGGATGTTCTTGATACTTGTGGATGTTCATCAATGTCTGGGCATTGAAGAGTTATGTATTTATTTTAATCTTAACAGTCTGGGCTTGTTTGAGCCTGTCCTTCTTGAGAAGGCTTTCCAAATATTCAAAGGGAATTGAGTGTTGTGATCCAATTCTTTGGTCACTACGGTTGTATTAGCACTGGGGTGCCCCAAGCACAGTAATGCTGTGACTCTTACAGACTCCTGGTGGTATTGCCTTAGTGGACTTTGTATAGATATGGGAGAATTCCAAGGATTACAAGGCAAAGTCTCTCATTCTCTTATCTCACTCTCTGTGCTAGGATGATGGAGTTGTGGGAGGGGTGACATGGGCACTCCTTCATGGCCACCAAAACTAGGACTGTGCCAGGTCACACCTGAAGCCACTGTAGTCTCACTCAAAGCCCATGGTGACTGTTGCCTGGCTATCTCTGATGTTTATTCAAAGCCCAAAGGCTCCTTAGTCAGTAGGTGGTGAATCCTTCCAGGACTGGGTTCTTCCCTTCAGGGCAGTGTGTTTCCTTCTGGCCCAGGGTGGATCTAGAAATGCTATTCAGGTACTAAGGCCTTGAATAAGGGGCTCCAGAAGTCTTCCTGGTACTTTATTTTACTATGGTTGAGCTGGTACACAAGTTGCAAAACAAGGTCCTCTGAACTCTTCCTTTCCTTTCCACAAATGGAAGGAGACTCTCCCTGAGCCGCACTGCCTGGAGTTGGAGGAAGAGTGACACAGGCACTGGCTTGGATGCCACCATTGGTGTCTCACTGGGTCATGTGCACCCCAAGTCCACAGGTTCCAAGCCAGCACAGCTGCAAGAATTGCCCAGTCTTTTTTGCCTGATTGCCTTACCAATTTATTACAGGTCCAGGCCACTTTTTGTCAGCTGGTGGTAGGGCATGTTGGAACTCAGGTTTCAGGGCTTAGAATTTCCTTCTGGCCAGGCTATTCTAAATGCCCCCTCCATGGGTGCCAGCAGAATTCTGCCTTGTACTGTGTTCTGCAGTGATAGAGTGGCTCTGAGTTCCAATGCAAAGTCCCACAATCACTTCACGCCCCCTCCTTTAGACACATAGATTCTCTCTCCACTTGACACACTGGAGTGGCACTGCCAGGGGGTGGGAGAGGGGTGGTGTAGACCATGGAAGACTGTCTTTTCTGCCCTCTTTAATAGCTCTTTCCTTGATATAATGTTAAAACCAGCTATTGCAATCACTTACCTGATGTTTGGTTCTTCTGAGGTGCTTCCTTGCATGGATAGTTGTCGAATTTGGTGTTTATGTGGAGGGACGATCACTGGAGGTTTCTATTTGGCCATTTTGTTCTGCCCCCTCTCTCTCTATTCTTTCTTTTTTATTGTGTATATTTAAGGTGTAAAAAAATGATGTTTTGATATACATACACATTGTGAAATGATGGTACAGTTATATTAACATATCCATTTTATTCTCACAGTTTTCATCTTCCCACTGAAAGTACAGATGTGATGTTGCATGTCTTCTACTTTTTCCATTAGCATTTTTGACACAGGGGTTCTCAGCCTTGGCATAATTGACATTTTCAGTCAGATAGTTCTGTTGTAAAATGCTGTCCTGTGCATTGTAGGATGCTTAGACCATCCTGGATTCTACCATCTAGATACCAGTAGCACATTTCCCATTAAGACAATGATAAATGCCTCCAGATGTTTCCAAATGTTCCCTGTAGGCAAAATTGCCTGCTTTTGAGAACCAGTGCTTAAACATGTTAATCACAGTTGTTTTAAATTCTGTTTATGATAGTTCCAACAGCAGACATCTGAGTCTGCTTGGGATGATTTCTTTGTCTCTTCATATAATGTGTATGTGTGGGTTTTTTTAACATAAAATTATCCAGTTTAATGATTTTTAATGGTATAGTTTAGTAGCATTAAGTACATTCACATGTGTGGGTTTTTTTTTTTCTTTTTGGCATGCCACATAATTATTTTCTTAAAAGATGATGATAGGATAGTAATATTGAGATTATTTTTTTTATACTTGAAGATTATCATGTTGTTTTCCTTCTGATGAGCCTTTAGTATGGGGGTTTCTGTTGATCTAGTCAGGAGTTGGACAAGGTTTGAAATTTGCTTAGTTGCTATGGTTACCAGAGTTGGAATTTGTTGCTATGGTTATCAGAGTTGGATTTTGTTGTTGCCATGGGCACCAGACATTTCAAAATCCTCTAGTGATACCTTGTTTTTGTTTCTCCACTTGGCTTTGGATTTTTCTTTTGTTTTGCTCCCCATAGAGAATCAGTCTCTTGCCATTCTTCCAGTTGTACACCACTATAATATTTATTCGAGGTTTGTTAGCCTGATTGGAGGGGCAAAGGTGGGCATTCTCTGATGTTCTATTTAAACCTCAGTGTTAGGCAAGTATTTTTAACTTGGGTTTTGGTGTATATTCTTCACAAGTATTGCTACCCCTAACTCCAAATGTAGAAGCTTTTAGGGAGATGAATATAGGTGCAGTTTTGGTGATAGTCTCCATTTCCCTTACACAATGCTTTGGTACTCCACCAGTGCATTCCATTGCAGAAAAAGTCTTGTTCTGTAGCACAGATGTGGGAGGTATGTTGGTCTAGGTGGATTTTGGCAGTGTCTATTATTCTTTTCCTCCAGCCAGAAATGAGAGAACTTTCTTAGGCTCTTCCTGAGTCTTCCCTGTGGGATTTCTGGAGGAAAAGTTTACAAAGTAGTGGGAATCCACTTAAGCCTGAGAACTGGCTTTATGCTCTTATAGTAGCCCACAATCAGCCTTTAGCAGTTGGGTAATTATTTCTAGCACACTTTAATCTTCCTACAGCTTCCTAGACCTATAGTGTTCAGTGATACCTATTTTGTGTACACAATGATCCAGTCCTGTTCTTCTCCACAGGCACTTCTCTCCAGGTTTCAGGTTAGTTGTTTGCCCTTTGACATCACTTCTCTGATAGGTTCAAGTTGTTAATTTCCATTTTGCTTAGCATTTTTCTTATACAGATCAGAGTCATGCTTCTTCCATATTTCTATATCTTACAGCAGAAATCAGAAACTATTTTAATGAACTTCAAAATAGATTAAAATACTGAAAATTACCTTATATGTTTACCCAATTAGCTATCATTTATGAAGTCCTTCATTTCTTTGTGTAGATCTGTATTTCCACCTGGTATCATTTTCCTTCTACTTGAAGGACTTCACGTAACATTTTTGTAATGCACATCTACTAACGATGAATTCTTCTACCTTCTGATGCCTGTAAAAGTCTTTATTTCATCTTCATATTTGGGGGAAAGATAATTTTGCTGTGTATACAATCTAGGCTGAGAGTTTTTCTCTTTCAGTATTTGTATTAGGGTTTTTCAGGGAAACAGAACCAATAGGTTGTGTGCGTGTGTATTATTTATATATATGTATGTGTGTGTATATATATATATATATTTAGAGAGAGAGAGAGAGAGAGATTTTTAAGAAATTGTCTCACATGACAAGGGAGGCTAGCAAGTCTAATATCTACAGGGTAGGCCAGCAGGCTGGAGTCCCAGGGAAAATCTGATGTTGCAATCTAAGTCTGAAGTTTATCAGGCTAGAGACCAAAGGAAGGGCCAATGTTGCAGTTTAAGTGCAAAGGACGTTTGCTGGCAGAATTCCTTCTTGCCTATGGGAGGTAAGTTTTTGTTCTATAAAGTCCTTCAACTGATTGAATGAGATCCACCACATTATGGAAAGCAATCTGATTTACTCAAAGTCCACCAATTTATATGCTAATCTCTTCCAAAAAATACCCACATAGAAACATTCAGAATGATGTTTGACCAAATATCGTGGCATCATGGCCCAGCCAAGTTGACACATAAAATTAACTCTCACAATACTTTAAAGATATTGATTCACTATCTTCCTGTTTATGCTGTTTTCAATGAGAAACGTACTGTCATCCTTGTATTTTTTCCTCAAGATTTTCTTTTCCCTTGTTTTTAACAATGTAATTATGATATATTTTGGTTTATTATTCTTCATGTTTTCTGCACTTAGGGTTTGTTGAACTTCTTGTATCTATTTTCATCAATTTTTAAAAATTTTGGCTATAATTCTTCAAATATTTTTTTTTCCTTTCCTCCTCTATTGCTTACATATCAGGCCTCTGGAAGTTGTCCCTCAGCTTACTGATACTTTGTTCTCCTTTAATTTTTTTTCTGTTTTATTTCAGATAGTTCCTAGTAGTATGTCATCAAGTTCACTTATCTTTTCTTCTGAAATATCAGCTCTAGTCTTAATACCATATAGTGTAGTTCTCATCTTGTTCATTGTAGTTTTCATCTCTAGAAGTTTGAATTGGGTCCTTTTATAATTTTCTTTAGCTCTGCTTAACTTTTTGAACATATAGCATGTGGACCTCTCAAACCTCAATACTAGTCCAAAGCACCATCTTTGTTAGTGGTCGCCAAGCATGTAGAATATGCCAGGTCCCATCAGCACTCCAAGAAAGGTGGGGTAGAAGCCAATCCTTCAGGTAGATCCTGGAGAAGTTGGAACTCTGAGGGTACAGTCTAACTCTTTTCCTCCTCAGGGAGAAAATGGGAGCTGAGGTTTATCATCCACTTGCTCTATAGTGAGCTAGGGAAAGGAGCTGCGGTGGGTGCCTAAATGCTAGTTCAAACTTCTTTATTCCCTTAATCCCCAGGGGACAATAGTGTGCCAGGCCCTATGAGCTTGTGAGACAGGTAATATAGAAGCCAGTCTTTCAGGTAGCACCCAGAGAAGTTTGGACACTAGATGTACAGTCTATCTCCTTTGCTCTTCAGAGAGAAGTTTGAATCTTGGGGTTCCCTCTTTACCATATGGTGCTGTGTCAGGGGTGGAGGTTTTTTTTTTTTTTTTTTTTTTTTTTTGGCATAGTCTTACTCTGTTGCCCGGGCTAGAGTGCCATGGCGTCAGCCTAGCTCACAGCAACCTCAAACTCCTGGGCTCAAGCGATCCTTCTGCCTCAGCCTCCCAAGTAGCTGGGACTACAGGCATGTGCCACCATGCCCGGCTAATTTTTTCTGTGTATATTTTTAGCTGTCCAGATCATTTCTTTCTATTTTTAGTAGAGACGGGGTCTCGCTCTTGCTCAGGCTGGTCTCAAACTCCTGACCACAAGAGATCCTCCTGCCTCAGCCTCCCAGAGTGCTAGGATTGCAGGTGTGAGCCACCGCGCCCGAACGGGGGGTGGAGATTTTGATGAGAGGGTCTCTCTCCTTTTCCTACCAGTTTTGATGTTGCTTATTTTGCACTCTCCTGCGATGCAGGAATCTCTTAGTTTCTAGATTTCTTTTTTTTTTTTTTTTTTTTTGTTGAGACAAAGTCTCACTTTGTTGCCCAGGCTAGAGTGAGTGCCGTGGCGACAGCTTAGCTCACAGCAACCTCAGACTCCTCGGCTTAAGCGATCCTACTGCCTCAGCCTCCCGAGTAGCTGGGACTACAGGCATGCGCCACTATGCCCGGCTAATTTTTTCTATATAGATTTTTAGTTGTCCATATAATTTCTTTCTATTTTTAGTAGAGATGGGGTCTCGCTCTTGCTCAGGCTGGTCTCGAACTCCTGACCTCAAGCGATCCACCCGCCTCGGCCTCCCAGAGAGCTAGGATTACAGGCGTGAGCCACCACGCCTGGCCTCTAGATTTCTTAAAAAGGGAATTGACACATGTGTTGCTGTGGAAATGGTATGTCCATGAAGTGAATGAGAGTTCAAGGTTTTTCATTATACCATTCTGTTGATGTCTTAGATGCTAGCTATATTTGTATTCCTATAAATATTCTTGAGCTTTATTCTGTGATGTTATTAAGTTGCATAGAAATAGTTTGAGCCTTTCAGCTTCCATTTTTATTATGGTTTTTAGGGGGGACTAGAGTTGTGTTTAGTCTAGGGATAATTATTCCCCAGTACAGAGACCAGACCCTTCTGAGTACCATTATCCCACAAATTATGTGGTTTTCTAGTCTAAATGGTTGGAAGAGGCACTATTTATGAGTGAATGCTGGGAACTCTTCTCTCAGCTTCTCTCATGTGGTTGTTTCTCCTGATTTGGGTACTTTCTTCACATTCAAGCATTGATCAGTAATCTGCTGCATATCTAAGTGGAACCCACTGTTGATACCTCACCAGCACGGTTAGCTTTCTTCTCCTTTACTCGTTCTTGAACACTGTAGTTGTCTTGGTTTCCTTGAACTCTCCACTTCATTTCTTCAACTCTGGGAAGTTTTTTATGGCTCTTTCTGGATTTCCTTTACCTACACTGAGGTCTAGAAACTCTCATGGAAGTGAAGTCAGGCAATTATAGGGCTCATTTTTTTTCCTTTATGATTCTCAAGTTATCACTGTTCTTCACTGCATAATTTTTTTTAAAACTGTTGCTTCATATATTTTGTTCTTTTTGATTGTTTCAGGTAAAATGGTAAATCTGGTCCTTTGTACTCCATTTTAGCCAGAAGCACAAGTCTCATAAATGGGTTCCTTATGTATATTAGACTTGAAATATAAACCAATGTAGACAGTTGGATCTTCCCACACCATTAGCACTAGCAGAGCTCAGGGGGCCAACCCATCAACCCCAATCTGTTAACAGAAGTGCTACCAGCAGAACAGGAAAGGAAGGGTACAACCCATCCCTCAGTTAGCAGCAGTGAGGCAATACACCTATGGCATTTGAAACAGTAGAACACAGCCCTTTCCCTACCTGTGGCCACTGGCAGCAGTGAGTCAATCTGCCTGAATCAGCAGCAACAGGGCAACAGGGAAGCAAAAATAACCCACATGTCAAACCTGCCAGCAGCAGGCAGGCCTCTCTGTAAACACTAGTGGTGCCCAATGTCTCCTAGCTCTCTACCCATTAGCAGATAGCCACTTAGACCCAGCAACTCCTGGCCTTCCACAAATTGGCAGAAAACCCAAGAAAGGTGTCTCCTGGACCTATATCCAATGACAGAAGGCAACCAGGCCCACCAAATCTTGGCCTTCTACCCAGCATTAGAAGGTGAATAAGGCCAATGGTCTCTTGAATCTCCATCTACCAAGACCCTGCAACTCTTGATCCTCCAGTCAATTGAAGAAGATGATACAGATAGGTACTTCCCTTATATGGTGATACTAGTAAGAGATAGAGTGGAGAGCCTACTGGAATTTAGTGGTTGGAAAATAGGCCAGGGGAAATGTTTTCTGTCTAGTGGGACTGGTATCTTCTACTCCTCACCTAACAACACCAATAGTCCTGGGAAGAATCTTCCATCCCCACAGGTGGCACCAACATAGGTAAAGCAGGAGATCAAGAAGAACCAGAATGAAACCAGACCATAATAGCATTTCAAGGGATCAGAAAACTAAATTGTCATTGTAACTACAGCCCACAAAAGTATCCAGAACCTACACATTAAACTACTAGAAGCTACGTGAGAGTCATGGAACAAATTATCTCTCACAGCCCCTGAAGGAACCAGTCCTGCAAACATCTTGTACTTCTAGCCACCAGAGCTATGAGACAATACATTTCTATTGTTTAAGACACCCAATTTGTGGTACTTCATTATGGTAGCCCTAAAAAACTAATATACATCTTCAATGAGAAAGGACAATCAACTGATGCCAATAGCAACATGAATCAGATGTTGGAATTAAATTTATATCTAAAAAATCCTTGTCAGATTTTTTAGAAACAAGTGTATTGAGATATAATTCACATAAGGTAAAATTCTCACATTAAAATGTGCAGATCAATGTTTTTTAGTATATTCATAGTGTTGTGAAACCATTAGCACAATCTAATTTTAGAGCACTTCATCACCTCCCAAAAGAAATCTATATCTATGAGCAGTCAATCACCTACTCACCCAACCACCAGGCCTAGGAAACCACTAACCTACTTGTGTCTTTACGAATTTGCCCAATTTGGGCAGTTCATATATATGAAATCATACAATATGTCATCTTTTGTAACGAGCTTTTTCCACTTAGCATAATGTTTACAAGCATCATCCATGTTGTAGGGTATAATGACATTCCATTGTATAGATATACCACTTTTTCTGTCCATTCATTAGTAGATGAACATTTGGGTTATTTCCACTATTTGGCTATTATAAATAATAGTGCTATAAACAGTTGTGTAAAGTTTCTGTGTGGATGTGTCCTTTAATTTCCTTTGAGTATATACCTCAAAGTGGAATTGATGGATCAGATAGTAACTATACATTTAACTTTTTGATAAATTCCAAAATGTTTCCTACAGTGGCTGCACAAATTTACATTCCCACCAGCACTATATGGGGGTTCTAACTGATCTAATAAGGATTTTATTTTATTGTATTTTAAAGAATCATTATTTTATTTGTTTTTTAGGATTTTTTTTTATTTATTTCATCTTATTGTTATGGGGGATATAGAATTGCAGGTTATATATGTTGCCCATGTACCGCCTTTCCCCCCAAGTCAGATCTCCAGGCGTGTCTGTTCCCCAGATAGTGCGCGTTGCACCCATCATGTAGGTATATATCCCTCCCTTCCCCACCCCCCCTTCCTGAGTCAGCACCTTCAAGCGTTATCATTCCCCAAACGGTGCAATGCACTCATGGTGTAGGCATACCCCCATCCCCTCCCCCACCCCCCACCTCAGTCTGATATCCGATTGGTGTCGTTCCCAGATGTGTATTTAGGTGATGATCAGGGAAACCAATTTTCTGGTGAGTACATGTGATGCTTGTTTTTCCATTCTTGGGATACTTCACTTAATATAATGGGTTCCAACTCTCTCCAGGAGAACCATAGAGATGTCGTATCTTCATTATTTCTTATAGCTCAGGTATATGTATTCCATGGCATACATATACCACAGCTTACTAATCCAATCATGTATTGATGGGCATTTGGGTTGTTTCCACATCTTTGCTATTGTGAATTGTGCTGCTATAAACATTCGGGTACATGTGTCTTTGTTACAGAATGACCTTTTTTCCTTTGGGTATATGCCCAGTAATGGGATTGCTGGATCAAAAGGCAGGTCTACTTGAATCTGTTTAAGATACCTCCATAATGCTTTCCACAGGGGTTGCACTAGTTTGCAGTCCCACCAGCAGTGTATTAGTGTTCCTGTCTCTCCACATCCACGCCAACATGTGTTGTTTTGGGTTTTTTTGATAAAGGCCATTCTCACTGGGGTTAAGTGATATCTCATTGTGGTTTTGATTTGCATTTCTCTGATGATTAGGGATGTTGAGCATTTTTTCATATGTTTGTTAGCCATTCTTATATCTTCTTTCGAGAAGTTTCTATTCATGTCATTTGCCCACTTTTTGATAGGGTTGTTTGATTTTTTCTTGCTGATTTTCCTGAGTTCTAAATAGATTCTTGTTATCAGTCCTTTATCTGATGTGTAGTATGCAAAAATTTTTTCCCATTCTGTAGGTGGTCTGTTTATTCTCGTGACTGTTTCTTTGGCTGTGCAGAAGCTTTTTAATTTAATCATGTCCCATTCATGTATTTTTGTTGCTGCTGTGATTGCCTTGGGGGTCTTCTTCATAAATTCTTTGCCTAGGCCAATGTCTGTAAGAGTCTTTCCTACATTTTCTTCTAGAATTCTGATTGTATCACGCCTAAGGTTTAAGTCTGTTATCCACCGTGATTTGATTTTTGTGAGAGGTGAAAGCTGTGGGTCCTGTTTCAGTCTTCTACAAGTGGCTAACCAATTCTCCCAGCACCATTTATTGAATAGGGATTCTTGTCCCCAGAGTATATTCTTTCCTGCTTTGTCAAAAATTAGGTGACTATATGAGGATGGTTCTATATTTGGATTTTCTGTTGTGTTCCACTGGTCTGTGTCCCTGTACTTGTGCCAGTACCAGGCTGTTTTAAGAACCACGGCCTTGTAGTATAGTTTGAGGTCTGGCAAATTAATACCTCCCATTTTGTTTTTGTTGCTTAAAATTGCTTTTGCTATACGGGGTCTTCTCTGATTCCATACAAAGTGTATAATTATTTTCTCTACGTCTGTGAAGAATGATGTTGGTAATTTAATAGGGATTGCATTGAATCTGTAGATCACTTTGGGTAGTATAGACATTTTAACAATGTTGATTCTTCCGAGCCACAAGCATGGTATATTTTTCCATCTATTTGCAAGTTCTGCTATTTCTTTTCTCAGTGTTTCATAGTTTTCCTTATAGAGGTCTTTTACCTCTTTAGTGAAGGGTATTGAGTCTTTAATTTGGTTTTCCGATTGACTGTTATTGGCATATATAAATGCCTCTGATTTGTGTGTATTAATTTTGTAGCCTGAGACTTTGCTATATTCGTTAATCAATTCCAGGAGTCTCATGGTTGAATCCTGGGGGTTTTCCAGATATAACATCATATCATCAGCAAAAAGTGAGAGTTTGATCTCTTCCTTCCCTATTTGGACTCCCTTGATTTTGCTCTCTTGCCTGATAGCTCTCGCAAGGACTTCCAATACTATGTTGAAAAGTAATGGGGACAGTGGGCAGCCCTGTCTGGTTCCAGTTCTAAGTGGGAGTGCTTTCAATTTTTTTAGGATTTTTTTAAATTTCAAAGTACTAAGGGGATACAAATATTTTGCTACATGGATACCTTATATAATACTTAAGTTGAGGCTTTTAGTGTGCCTATCACCAGAATAGTGTTCATTGTGCCTGACAGGTAAGTTTTATCCCTGACCCCCCTTCTTGGTTTCCAATGTCCTTTATATCTTTGTGCTTGTGTGTGCTCATCATTTAGCTCCCAATTATTAGTGAATACATGTGATGTTTATTTTTCCACTACAGAGATACATCACTTAGGATAATGGTCTCCAGTTCCATCTGAGTTGCTGCAAAAGACATTATTTCATTCCGTTTTATGGCTGAGTAATACTCCATGGTATATATAATACATCAATGGAAAGATATAGATGTACATCAATAAGAAACAACAGCAAAAAGGGAACCATGACCTCCCAAACAAACAAAACAAGGAATCAGTGACTGATCCTAAGAAGACAGCAAAATGTGAACTCTCTAATAAAAATGCAAAATAGAAGTTTTAAGGAAACTTAGTGATCTCCCAAATAACACAGAAAAGCAATTCATAAATTAAGCAGAGACATTTAAGAAACAGATTGGCTTTTATTAAAAAGTCCAAAAACAATAGATTCTGGCATGGATGCAGAGAGAAAGGAATGCTTATACACTGTTGGTGGAACTGAAAATTAGTACAAACTCTATGGAAAAGAGTATGGAGATTCCTTAAAGAACTAAAAGTAGACCTACAATTTGATCCAGCAATTCCACCACTGGGTATTTACTGAAAGGAAAAGAAGTCATTTTATCAAAAAGACACCTGCACTTGAGTGTTTACTGCAGAATACAAATTCTTTTAAAATGTTCATGTAAAATCCATCATGATAGACCATAACTTGGGTCATACAACAAATCAACAAAATTAAGATAATCAAAATCATACAGAGTTTTTTCCAACCATAATCGAATTAAACTGGAAAGAAACAAATAGTACTAAAAAAATCTTCTTAAAAAGCACACTTTGAAAGAATACATATGTCAAACAAGAAGTCTCTGGGACTGCAAACTAGTACAACCTCTGTGAAAAGCAATATGAAGATACCTCAAAGAGATACAAGTAGAACTACCATTTGATCCAGCAATCCCATTACGGGGCATCTACCCAAAAGAACAAAACACATTCTATGAAAAAGACATCTGCACTAGAATGTTTATAGGATCACAATTCACAATTGCAAAGATGTGGAAACAACCCAAATGCCCATCAATACATGAGTGGATCAATAAAATGTGATATATGTATACCATGGAGTTCTACTCAGCCACAGAAAACAATGGTGATATAGCACCTCTTGTATTATCCTGGATAGAGCTGGAACCCATTCTACTAAGTGAATATTCCAAGAATGGAAAAACAAGCACCACATGTACTCACCATCAAATTGGTTTTAACTGGTCAACACTTAAGTGCACATATAGCAATTGCATTCATCGAGTGTCGGGCAGGTGGGAGGGGGGAGGGGGGAGGAGGGGATGGGCATATACATACATAATGAGTACGGTGCGCACCATCTGAAGGATGGACACGCTTGAAGCTCTGACTTGGGTGGGGCAAAGGCAATATATGGAATCTAAACATTTGTACCCCCGTAATATGCTGAAATTTTAAAAAAGATAATATTGTATGCTTTCAGGATGGCTGACTGGTAGCACCATAATATTTAAACTGGAGTTAAAAAAAAAAAAAGCCAAACAAACAAACAAAAAAACCCTCATAATAGTACCCACAATAGCAGAGATAATTTGGCCACAATATTAAACTAGCACTGGTGGGTTAATTTTAGAGGTATTGCTGAGGACCCTTCCAAAACACGTCCTACCTGCCAACAACTGAATTCTGGTAAAACTGTGAAGGTGGACAATTTCCAAAAGTTCTGAATACTTCCAAATGGACTTTACACCAATACCTCCTGCAAGGGGCTATGAATATATTCTTTTTATTATTTGCTTTTCCTTACTGGAGGCCTACAACCTTATTAAATTTAGCAAGGAAGAAAAAGGTTTGTTTTCATGTTTCCAGCCTGGGAAATTCCCATTTCTTCTCCTCTAACAGCAGAAACACTTATTTTACAGTCATTGTTATTAACAAGTTCTCTGAAGTTCTAGCTTTTGGTGAAACACTTCACTATCTTTATCATCCACGGTCTTCAGTAAAAATAGAAGTATTGGAATTCTAAAACTAAAATTAGCATAGCTGTCAGAAACCCACAAACTTCCAAGGCCCAAACTACTGTTACTAGCTTTGTGACAATAAGCTCAAACCTCTCTAGGACCCACAGGTTATCTCCTATTGAGTTAATAGCAGATAGTCTCATGCATTTGGAAATTTCACTTCCAATACAGATTCTACCCTATTACAGACTTATATGATTAGATATTCATACAACACTTCCAACTTTATTAACAGGTAACAAAGTACATTTACAAAATACCCACCTAAACAAACTCTGCATAATCTACAATCTGGAGATTTGGTCTTCTTAAATAGATATCAGAAGAAACTGAGTTTGAACCTAGTTGGACAACGTTTTTCAGGTACTGCTGCCAAGTGGCATAACAATAAAACTCTAAGGTGTTGATACTTTTATTCATGTTTCTCAACCTAAAAGACATACATCACTTCCTCCTAACTACTGGTATATCCATTCTATCAAAATACCTTACACTGAGGATTCATAGGAATATTCCAGAAGCCTGTTACTACAGAAGTGGACAGCTTCCACCCAAGACAATGGAATAAACTTTTACCTTCAAAAATGAGCAGCTTACACCCAAGATAATGCAACAAGATTGATTTTTCAATACTCTTCTGAATCTTTGCATTACTACTAATTTTACTCTCCCTTATCTTCATCCTGTTATCTTTGACCCCATATAGTCTCCTTCTGTCACTTACAGAAAAACAAAATTCTCCTGTATATTTTTTCCAAACCATAGCTACTCTGAATTTAACTGTTTGCTGGATATGACATCTTTCACTTGACCTTGCTGAAATATGTATATGTATACATATATGCAAATATGCAAATACTTCATGCTGCACCTGTATGCTATAAGATAAATAAATAAACCCATGATTACCTGGCTCTCTAAATAGACCCAGCTGGGTTCATTGCCTATATTTTATAATATAGATCCCTGACTTCAAGAATTAAGGACTAATAATCAATTTTTTTTGAAAATTTCTTTTTTTTTTTTTTTTTTTTTTTTTTTGAGAACAGAGGAGAGATTTTTATTTGGGTTTTCTTTTTTTTTTTTTTTTTTTTACCAGATTCTTATATATTATTTTTATTCAAGGGAAAAAAGTCCCAACCATTTCTTTTTTCCAAAAACCATTTCTTTTTTTTTTTCTAGTCAATCAACAAATCTTTTTTTGTGTGTGTTACAGTTGGTCCATGGATCTTGTCTAGAGACTTAAATGCTACTGCTCAGCTCCTGTCACATCAAAGGATTCAACTATCCCTGAAACAAATAGAGCAGTAGAGAGTGACCTGAGTCCACTGTCGAACTGTATTCTCTAAGTAACCTCTGATCAGCAAAATCTCAGCAATGATTAAAACCTGGACATCACATGTGGCCTTACTTTGTCTGCCCTTGGCTGAAAGGGGACACTGGAAAAGCGAAAAATAGCCCCTGACATACACAAGCTGGCCTAGCATACTATCAGGAAGGCCTTGGTGCTCTTCTATTGAACATGAAAATTTTCATACATCATCAACTTCAGATAAGACCACTCTGTGACTATGATTGATCAAGACAAAAACATGACTACTCCATAATCAGATCTGGACACTGAAAAAATATGAAGATTGTCTAAGCCACACAAATTACCAAACTTGCCCCTATCCTGGCTAATATAAGTGAAAGCCACTTCTTTACCAAGTATATTCTTAGCCTCATTCTAGGCTTCCATCCTTCTAGATAAGATTTATTAAGATACCCAAAGACAGAATTATGCCCATTTTCTCATAGGATCGAATCTAGAGTGAATACCCACATCCTTTTGATCCTCCTCCAAATGAAGCCCAAATCCTATAAGTTTTTCTCACATCCTCTTACTAAGATGACTTTCCATGATGTGTGTTATCCCTGAAATGAGTAATAAACCCAACTTGTTCAACTACTGATATGTTCTTAGTGGGCCATGACAAGAGGGTATTTATACTCAAAAGCATTATTGACAAAGATTGGGGAAGACAAAGATGAATGGAGTTGTATACTATATTAATAGATGGGAAGATTCAATATTTTAAAGATATTCATTCTCCCCAAATTGAAAACTGACAAAATGCCAAGGCTTTTGTGTGAACATTGGGAATGAATTCTAAAATTTATATAGAAATGCAATGGAGCATGAATAGTCAAGGCAATCTTGAAGAACAGAGCTGGAAGACTAAAATTACCATATATTAATACCTATCATAAAATTAAAACAATTATGACAGTGTGGTCTTATTACAAGGATAAACAACCCAACCAATGGAACAACATTGAGCATATAGAAACAAACCCACACATATTTGATCACTTGATTTATGACAAATGTGATATGATAGTACCATGATGAAAGGTTTTTCTTTTTTCAATAATGGTGCCTGATCAATTGAAAATGATATGGCACGTTACTGTCTACCCTATGGTAAAAAAGAAACAAATCTTGACCTCTGATCTCACATCATACTCAAAAATGAGTTCCAGATGATTTTTAGATCTCAAAATGAAAGCTAAAACAATATACATTTTTAGAAGCAAGCATAGAAAAACTTCATTGTCACCTGGTGGACACAAGGATTTCTTAAACATGACTCAAAAAGCACGTCAGAAAGAAAATTAATTGATATATATATGATGAATAGAACTTCTCTTCTGTTCCATTGGTCTATGTCTCTATTTTTGTGCCAGTACCGTGCTATTTTGGTTACTATAGCCTTGTAGTATAGCTTAAAGTCTGGTAAAGTGATGCCCCCAGATTTTTTCCTTTTGCTTAAGTTTGCTTTGGCATTTTGGCTCTTTTCTGGTTCCAAATGAAGCATAGAATTATTATTCCTAGAGCTGCAAAAAATGACGTTGGTATTTTGATGGGGATTGCATTGGATCTGTAAATCACGCTGGGTAGTATGGACATTTTAACAATGCTGATTATGCCAAGCCATGGACATGATATGTTTTTCCATTTGTTTACATCATCTGCAATTTCCTTCCTCAGCGATTCATAGTTCTCTTTGTAGAGATCTTTCACCTCCTTGGTTAAGTATTTTCCTAGGTATTTTATCTTCTTTGTTGCCATTGTGAATGGTATTGAGTCTTGGATTTGACTCTCAGCTTGACTGTTATTAATGTATAGGAATGCTACTGATGTGTATACATTGATTTTGTAGCCTGAGACTTTGCTGAATTTATTTATCAATGCCAGGAGTTTCTTGGCAGAATCTTTGGGGTTTTCTAGATATAAGATCATATCATCATCAAAGAGCAATAGTCTGACCTCCTCTTTCCCCATTTGGATACCCTTGAATTCCTGCTCTTGCCCGATTGCACTGGCTAGGAGTTCCAGCACAATGGGAAATAGAAGTGGTGACAGTGGGCATCCTTGTATTGTTCCAGTTCTGAGTGGGAATGATTTAAACTTTTCCCCACTCAGTATGATGTTGTCTATGGGTTTGTCATATATGACTTTTATAATTTTGAGGTATCCTCCATATAGGCCTATTCTGTTAAGCATTCTTATCATAAAAGGGTGCTGGATTTTGTCTAATGCTTTTTCTACATCTGTTGAGATGATCATATGATCTTTGTTTTTGCTTCTGTTTATGTGGTGAATCACATTTGTGGATTTACGTATGTTGAACCACCCTTGCATCCCTGGGATGAAGCCCACTTAGTCATGGTGGATGATTTTTTTATGTGCTGCTGAATTCAGACATTGGTCTATAGTTTTCTTTTTTTGTTGTGTCCTTTTCTGGCTTTGGTATCAAGGTGATACTGGTTTCATAGAATGAATCAGGAAGGATTCCTTCCTTCTCAATGTTATGAAATAATTTCTGCAATATGGGTACCAATCCCCTACAACCCAGATATAAAACCATCCACATGTTGACATCCAATCTTTGACAAAGTAGACAGCAATATACACTGGGGAAAGAATCCCTATTCAATAAGTGGTGCTGGGAAAATTGGATAGCCACATGTAGAATATTGAAACAGGATCCATATCTCTCACCACTCACAAAAATTAATTCAAGATGGGTAACAGACTTAAATTTAAGACATGAAACCTAAGAATTCTAGAAGAGAATTTGGAAAAACTCTTCTAGATATCAGCCTAGGCAAAGAATTTATGAAAAAGACCCCAAAAGCAATCATAGCAATAACAAAAATAAATAAATGGGACTTGATTAAATTAAAAAGCTTCTGAACAACCAAGGAAACAATCAACAGAGCAAATAGACAACCTAAAAAATTGGAGAAAATATTTGGATGCTATACATCCGATAAAGGGCCAATAACCAGAATCTACTAAGAACTCAAGGAAATCAGCAAGAAAAAAATCAAACAACTCCATTAAAAAGTGGGTAAAGGACATGAACAGAAGCTCCTCAAAATAAGACTAATGGCTAACAAACATACAAAAAAAACCCAATGTCACTAATCATCAGAGAAATGCAAATCGAAACCACAATGATATATCACCTAACTCCAGTGAGAATGACTTTTATCAAAAAGTCCCAAAACAATAGATGCTGGCATGGATGCAGAAAGAAAGGAACACTTATACACTGTTGGTGGGACTGCAAATTAGTGCAACCTCTATGGAAAATAGTATGGAGATTCCTCAAAGAACTCAAAGTAGACCTACCATTTAATCCAGCAATCCCACTACTGGGTATTTACCCAAAGGAACAAAAGTCATTTTATCAAAAATACACTTGCACTAGAATGTTTATTGCAGCACAATTCACAACTGTAAAGATGTGGAATCAACTCAAGGGCCCATCAATTCATGAGGGGATTAATAAAATGTGGTATATGTACACCATGGAGAACTACTCTGCCATAAAAAATGAATTAATACCTTTTGCAACAATCTGGATGGAACTGGAGTCCATCCTCCTAAGTGAAGTAACTCAAGAATGGAAAAACAAACACCACATGTACTCCCTATTAAATTGGAAATAACCGATGAGCACTCATGTGCACAAATGGAAGTAAAACTCAATGGAAATCATGCAGGTGGGAGGGGGAGGGGAGTTGGGTGAAATCATACCTATCAGGTACAATGTACACCATCTGGGTGATGGGCACATTTATAATTTTGACTAAAGCAGTGCAAAAGGAATCCATGAAACCAAAACATTTGAACTTCTGTAATATTTTGAAATTAAAAAAAAGAACTGCTGTTGATTGAAAGATAATATTAAGATAGTGAAAATGCAATACTATACCACCCACTAAAATAGTTATAATGAAAGAAAGAAAATACCAAGTGTTCGTTAAGATGCAAAGAAACCAGAACACTCATTCTCTACTTATGAGAGTATAAATTGGTATAACCACTTCTGGAAACTCTTTGATAATAGCTAGAAATATGCATAACCTGTGATCCAGAAATTGTGTTCCTAGGTACCCAACAGAAGTGCATGCAAAAGTTAATGAAAAGACATGCACTAGAGTTGTGGTCCCCAATCCCTGGGCCGCAAACTAGTACTGGTCCGTGGCCTGTTAGGAATCGGGCTGCACAGCAGGAGGTGAGCAAGCAAAGCTTCATATGTGTTTACAGCTGCTACCCATTGCTTGCATCACCACATAAGCTCCACCTCCTGTCAGATCAGTGGTGGCATTAGATTCTCATAGGAGTGCAAACCCTACTGTAAACTGCTCACGTGAAGGATCTAGGGATCACGCTCCTTATGAGAATGTAATACCTGATGATATGAAATGGAGCTGAGATAGTGGGTGGCTGCAAATACAGATTATCATTAGCAGAGAGGTTTGACTACACAATAAATGTAATGCACTTTAATCATCCCTAAACCATCCCCTGCCCCAGTCCATGGAAAAATTGTCTTCCATGGAACCGGTCCCTGGTACCAAAAAGTTTGAGGACCATTGAACTAGAGTATTCATAACAGCACTATTCATTTCAAAAACTGGAAATCACCCAAATGCCAATAAACAGTAGAATGGGTTAAAAAAGTTCTGATATGTTCACAAAATAGAATACTATACAATAAGAAAAATGAATGACTGACTGCTACAAACAACAATATGAATACTGACTGGAAGATGCTAGACATGAAAATAATTATAATGCATGATTCCAATAATATAGAGTTCAAAAATAGGTGAAATAAATCTATAGTGTTAAAACTTAGGATAGTGTTTACCCTTGGAAAAGAGGGTGTTCCAATGAGTGGAAGGAGATGTAAGGGGGACTTTTGGTTGCTGGTTATATTCTGTTTGTTGACTGGTTGCTGGTTACACAAATATGTCCAATTTGTGAAAATTCATTGAGTTGTATACTTATAATTTATGTACTTTTCTACAGAAATGTTATATTTCAATTAAAGTATGGAAAAAGAGACTATTAGAAGGACATATACTAAAATGCTAACAGTAAATATCTCTGGTTGGTGGGAACATGAGTATTTTTAAGATTTTTTGACATGTTCTTATATATTCCAACCCAATAATAGTAAAGTCTTATTATTTGAGTCTGAATAAAATATCACTGCTTAACAAATGAATTGAGTCTAAGTGAGCATTACAATTTTAGATATAAAGGGATAAATATAAAAAGTTGGGTATAACTACCACAATGTTATATCTATACCTCATCCAGAAATGAGACTTTCCATATGTGAGTTTTCTGTGTAATTACATTATTACTTTGAATACCAACCCTTTTAAAACCATGGTATGTATCTTCTGGATTCAAAATTCTATAATAGACATTTATCTACCTTCTTAAGCAGAAGTTAACTTTTTGATGAGTCTATGTCATTAATGATTATACTATACAGTGAAGAATTTGAGAACAATTATGACATCTAGGGCTTTTTGTCCTTGCACCAAATGCCCTAAAAGAACTATAGTATTTTAATTCTAATGTCAGTTTTGAATATTGTTTCCATCTCCTTCCCTTTGAAGTGTCTCCCAATTGTCCCTTCTTGCTGCTATAATATCTTCTACCTGACTTCTAGTATTTCTCATCCTTCTTAATTTTCTGCCTTTACTATCCATTGGCCTGGAAAAATAAATGACTAGTCTCATTTGAAAAGTTGTTTAAAAAAAGCATAATTATGAGTAAAGAAAAAAAACACAATGATATACCACAACACACCCACCAAAATGCCTACAATTAAACAGAATGATAATAACACATGTAGACAAGAGAACACAGAGCAATAGAAACTCTCGTACACTACTGGTGGGGGTGTAAACTGGTGCAAGAATTTTGAAAAATTCTTTGGCAATATCTATGAAAACTAAAAATACTCATACTTCTGATCAAGCAATTCCATTCATAGACTTATTTCCAACATGAATATACTCATGAACCCAAAGACATGTGCAAAAATGTTTCATAGCAGCATTATTCATAATAGCCACAAACTGGAAAAGAGGTAAATGTCCATCGACAGTTGACAGGATAAATTTTAGTACATATTCATACAATGGTAAACTATATAGTAATGAAAATAAACAAACTACTGCCATACATGATGTGGATAAATAACACAACATAGTGGGAGTTTGTTGGAAAAAGAGCGATACTAATAAATACATGCTGTCTAATTCTATTGATATTTAAAGTTTGGGCACAGACAAAAATTAATCTGTGATGCTAGAAGTCAGAATAGGGGTTTCCTTTCAGAACAAATGAGAGGAAAGATATTGGGAGAAAGTTCCATGGGAGCTTCTGAGATGCTGGTAATGATTTATTTCTTGATTGGCACTGTGGTCAGATAGTATGTTAAATTTATCATAATTTATAAAGCTCTACATTCATGATGTGTGCATTTTAATCTGTGTATGTCATATTTTGGTAATAAACTAAAAATACCTTATTAAAATTATGCTGAAGACAAACAATTGTATGGAAAAATATTCAAATGTTTTAAAAGTATAAAAAAGAGGTCAGAAAGTATCAAGAAGTTCATAATGGAGAGTATGATCCCATCTTTTTACATCACATTTAAACAAAGTAGAAAACATGCCATATGTCACAGTCACAGGCACAGCTCCTTTGTTATTTGTTTAGCAATAACTAGAACTTTTTGGAGACTTGTGGAATAGAAATGGCTGAGACTAGAAGTGTAGTCCAATGTGGCCAGGGAACAGATTTCATGGAAGGATGTACTTGGGGATAAAGATAGAGAGCCAAGTGGGGACTAATTTGTTAAGGGTTTAAATGCTGTGGAATGGGATTAGAATGTTATTTCAGAGGTAAGATATTATCATTGAATGTTGTTCTTCTTTATTAGATGGAGAGTGGTGGTAATAGGAGGTCAAACTCATGAGCTGGTTTCAGGGGGAAAATTTTTTGTTTAAAACTGAAGAGATTAAAACTCCTCTTCGAATTTGCCTCTGGGAAGCACCTAAGACAAGGAGCCCTTCTGGAGAAGGGGAAAGACCAGGGTGAGAGACTCCATCAGATCTGATCTCGCTCATACCTTTGTAGCAGCTCGGAAGATGATGCTGCTTTTGGAAACATTCTCCCAAGGAAGGATCAGCACACAAACCATATATTTCTACCTTGTAAAACATACACATTCATTTGTATAAACATTGATCTCTTTAGCCAAGTTTGACCAAATCCATTGTCCTGAACTACCCACATTTGTCTTGTAGAAAGCGCCTGGGATGTAGAAAATGTCAGAGGTGAGTTGCCCCGACATGTGAAGTTACTGGCCTCTGAAGGAATTCCAGGGCACAGGATTACTTAAGGTATCAGTATTCATTACCATCAAGAATTTAAGGAAAGGCCGGGCGCGGTGGCTCACGCCTGTAATCCTAGCACTCTGGGAGGCCGAGGAGGGTGGATCACTCGAGGTCAGCAGTTCGAGACCAGCCTGAGCAAGAGTGAGACCCGTCTCTACTAAAAATAGAAAGAAATTATATGGACAACTAAAATATATATATACAAAAAATTAGCCAGGCATGGTGGCGCATGCCTGTAGTCCCAGCTACTCGGGAGGCTGAGACAGGAGGATAGCTTAAGTCCAGGAGTTTGAGGTTGCTGTGAGCTAGACTGATGCTACGGCACTCACTGTAGCCCGGGCAACAAAGCAAGACTCTGTCTCAAAAAAAAAAAAAAAAAAAAAGAATTTAAGGAAGGATTTCAATTGTGGCTGCCGATGGCAATCTTATATAAACTTTTTCTCTTCCCAATGCTCTACGTATTCCTTGATGATTGAAGGCTAGGATTACAGCTTTGCTTTAGTCCAACGGTTTTGTAGCACTTCCAGAAAATAAAGTAGCTGACCCCTCTCTTCCTGGCCAAAGTGTTTGGATTATGCCTCCCCAAACACCCATGTACACTTACACACATACACATGCATGAACAACCCCTGAATGAACAGGCCCTATTCTCGTGCTACCATTTCCACCCTGTGGGGCCACAATCAGTTCTAACTTCAAAAAATGAAGAACAGGAAATCCAATTGTTCCTGTCTAGACACCTTCATACTCATCTCCCATCCATCCTAGCATACTAGCTCTAGCCACCCTGAGTGACTGGCTTTATTTTGTACTTTCACTCCCATGGGCCTTTCCTGTTGCTGTTCCCTCACACTAGAATGCCCCTATAAACCCTTCTCATCTTTTTCGTCACTTACAGCTCAACTTCTTCTTCAGGCAACTTCCCCCAATCTAAGACACCCCAGACTAAGATGTAATTCATTGCTTACTCCTTCTTCTGTGTTTGTACTATATGTTAATTGACCCTCCCTCAGAGCACCCATTTCCATCTATTTTACACGAGTCATGTTTAATAAATAGGGCTAAAGGTCAGATGTACTTATTCTTAAGACTGACAAACCTGGGTTTAAATCCTGGTCTCTTTCACTTGTTGCTGCTTGACTTTGGACAGGTAAATTCACCTCCCTGACCCAGTTTACTCATCTGTAAAATAAGGATCATTAACAGTAGCTACCTCTTAGCTAAGATTATATGATTTAATATGAAAAGAGCAAAAGCACCAGAAACAGTGCCTGGTATATAGTAACTGTTCCATACGTGTTAGCTCTCATTGATATTACCCTGTTTGAACCTATCTCAGAATGTAAGCTTCACACAAAAAGGAATAATCATTATGTTTGTCCTCTGATGTACCCCTAATACCCAGCACTGAGCCTGGCATGTGGCACGTGGTCAAGAAATATCTGTTGAGTGAGTGGCTGCATTAATGAATCTGTAAAATAACTGTCATCACTAGCATCCTCCTCCTTCTCCTCTGTGAATCCTCTACTGCCTATTAGCATGATTCTTTATACCCCACAGAAAAACGTCAAGTGAAGCATCATTGAACACCTCCCATTCTCTCGCCCCTTTGCTTTATCTCTGCTACCGCCTTTCTTGAATTCGCTTCTCTAACAAGTTTGAGTTCAGCTGCAACCACTTCAACCAGCCTCGCTTGCCCGGCAGGGCGGGAGTGGAAGACTGGGAGTGGGGCGTGGCCACCACGTCGCAGAGCCTGATTGCGCCTGCGTAGCTTGCGGCAAAGCTAAAAGCTCTGAGGCTTGCGGTCATTGCTGGCTAGTGCTCGTGTAGGAAGATCGCTCCCCAGATCTCACTTCTGACCCGCCCAGCTCCTGGGTCTCGGGCTTCGGCTTTGTGCCGAGGCACCAACACACGTACCGTCCTCTCTCCGACTGATCGCTGACCTCCCCCTTCCGCTCCTGTCTCCTGGAACCATGTCTCTGGTAAGCCAGAATGCGCGCCACGGCAGCGCAGAGACCACCGCAGATTACAGCGACGGCCTGGGTGAAATGCAGGCTACTAACGCCTCTGGGCCCCCCATCTCCATGCTAGTCCCTGATGCCCCCCAGGGCCTTCGGGCGCCATTCAACCCTCAGGGTGCCAGTGCTTCCCAGGCTGCTCAGCACCCGAATGACCTCGAGGTCCTGATCGAAGAGCAGTCCCGACGTTTGGGGGCGCTCAGGGTCCACGACCCTCTAGAAGACAGGTCAATTGCTTTGGTGAATTTCATGCGAATGAAAAGCCAAACTGAGGGGTCTATCCAGCAGTCAGAGATGCTGGAGTTTCTCAGAGAATACTCAGATCAGTTCCCTGAGATACTCAGACGAGCTTCAGCTTACCTGGACCGGGTCTTTGGGTTGAACCTGAGGGTTCTTGATCCTCAGGCCGAAACCTACAACTTAGTCAGCAAGCGGGGTCCTCAGACCACGGATCGGATAGCAGAGTCCCTGGACATGCCAAAGGCAGGTCTCCTGGCCCTGGTCCTAGGTCACATCCTCCTGAATGGCAACCGGGCAAGAGAGGCCTCCGTTTGGGACCTGCTGCTAAAAGTTGATATGTTGGATGAGCCTCAGAGGATCAACAACCTTTATGGGAACACAAGGAACCTCCTTACTACTGACTTTGTGCGTATGCGATTCTTGGAGTACTGGCCAGTATATGGCACTAATCCCCTTGAATTTGAGTTCTTGTGGGGCTCTAGAGCCCACAGGGAAATCACAAAGATGGAAGCCCTGAAGTTTGTGGCAGAGGCCCATGATGAAGAACCCTGGAGCTGGCCAGAAGAGTATAACAAGGCCATCGAGGCTGACAAGGCCAAAGAAAGAAGCCAGGCTGCTGGCTTAGAGTTTTGGTCAGAGGACACTATGAATGATAAGGCAAATGATTTGGTACAGTTAGCCATTAATGTCACTGAGGAATTGCTGCCAATACATCAGGATGAGCTATTGGCTCACACTGGCAAAGAATTCGAGGATGTGTTCCCAAATATCCTCAGTCGAGCTACTCTAATCCTTGATCTGTTCTATGGGTTCTCTCTGATTGAGGTTGATACCAGTGAGCACATCTACCTCCTTGTCCAGCAACCAGAATCAGAAGAAGAGCAAGTGATGCTAGAGAGCCTGGGGAGACCCACTCAAGAATATGTGATGCCGATCCTAGGTTTGATCTTCCTGATGGGCAACCGTGTCAAAGAAGCCAATGTCTGGAACTTGCTTCGGAGATTTAGTGTGGATGTAGGGAGAAAGCATGCCATCACCTGTAAGCTTATGAGACAGCGCTACCTGGAATGCAGGCCGCTGTCTTACTCTAATCCAGTTGAATATGAGCTTCTATGGGGTCCTCGAGCTCACCTTGAAACCACCAAAATGAAAGCCTTGGAGTACATGGCCAGGCTCTACAGAAAGAGACCACAGGACTGGCCAGAGCAATATAGGGAGGCTATGGAAGATGAGGAGGCCAGAGCCAGATCTGAGGCAACTGCCATGTTCTTCTTTGGCCCCATGTGAAGATGTATCACTTCAGCTTAATGGCATCAGTTAGAAGGGCCTTGGGAAAATGGGCACTGGGGCCCCAAATCAGAATTCTGGAAGGGTTGGGGTGGGGAGTACACACTGTGCTTGCTGTCTGTGTTCCAGTTCTAATAGTATTTCCTTCCTTTTAATATACCTCTGAATTAGGTTTATAATCAATGTTTATAAGTGAAATTGCTCATTTGCCATCCCTTTCTTGTTTCAGTATAAAAATTCACATAGCTGTGTAAAATGTATTGGTAATATTTACATCTTTGAAATAATCAGTAAAATGATCTGGTATTGGACTTAATTTACAATAACAACACACACATAACAAAAACAAACACAAAATGATCTGTGTTTGCCTTCTCTTTGTGTCTTCTGCTATGTATATATATATTTTAAAAGACTGTCATTTAACTGTATTGGCTTCACTGTTCCTGAGTGTAGTGAAAAATAAAAGCATAATGAATTATACACTGTGCTTATGCACTCATTTATTCTATAAATATTTATTAAGCACCTGCCATGCTCTGAGCACAGTGCTCGGTGCTGGGAATATAAGGGTGAAGAAGACCCAGATGGGCCACAGGGGTTAAGGGGGTGGAGTCATGGAAGTAAACCAGCAATTATATTAAGCTGCAGCAAGTGGTATAATAGGGGTAAGCTCAGAGTGCTGTGGGGATTCCCTGGGATAACTCCCAACTTTAGGTGCTGGGAGGGATGGTGGAGGTGATGGGCTCCAAGAAAAGCTAGGGAAGTACACGGGTGTCAAGCAGGGGAGGAGTGGGGGAGTGGTCAGTGGTGGTGGTGGGGAAGGGGGTATGGAAGTGAAGGTGGTATGGAGGGCTGGGGACAAGATGTGCTTTAGTGACATCTATTGGGAGATCTAAGGTTGAGGAGAGGGAGGGGGAACAGAGGTTGAGGAGAAGACAGGGGCGATGTGTAAAACACCTTCAGGGAATTTAAAAGTGGCTCAGAAGCACAATGTTGAGTTTAAGGGGGGAATGCGAGAGATGAGTCTGTGACAGAGGTAACAGAGAGTGGCTCTTGGGAATCAATAATGGCTTTCCGGAAGGCAGCGAGTCTTGCATCTTGAGTCAGACCAACAATCCGCGTGGAGGAGCCCTGAAGGGGATCCTCTCTGCCAGCAGTTTATTTCAGCACCCAAGCTGTTAAGGTATGTGTTAGTATTTTGGCTCTCTTCATCCTGATCCTCCTCACGGCTTCTAACCTGGCTCACAGCTCTCCTCAAGCCTTCCCTAGAGAGCCGGCAGGTAAGAATTTCTGAGAGGGAGCCCTGGCACAGGGTGGGAGTCATATGGAAAATCACCTATGATAGGGGAGGTGGAAGGCTGCTGCCTACCAGTAGTGGAGGTTTTATAATTCCTCACCTCCTGGTACCCACAAGCTTTCTGCTCTTTTTTCATCCATTTAATCACCAAAGCTACCTCCAACTGCCACTTCCTACCAGATGAGAGAGAGTTGAAAGACATTCCTTACATTTTCGTCAGCCTTAGGAAGAGAACAACACAATCGTCTTGCTGGGGGAGCAAATGGGGGATGGGGAGATATGCCCTTTTGGACCCCAAGTCTGTTGTGCTGCGTTGCAGAAGCCTAATTAGAGCTGCGGGCTTGGGGAAGCCACTGCGCAGGCGCACTCCACAGTTGCCAGGGAGATGCAGCCCCAACTACGTCTCAGTGATCTCCCCTATAGTAGCATTCCAAGAACTGAAAGGCAAGGGCGGGATTTCCGGTAACGAGAAAATGAGTAACTGGAGAGCCTCAGTTGACGAGGTGCTTGAAAATGGGGTGGGGGTGGAGTTTTGAGACACGGAAGTATCCAACTCAAAATCTGGGACTTTGGAGAGGAGTCCTGCCTACGCACTAAAGTGCGAGCCTTTCATTCTTCAACTTCCCTGGACCCTTAATCTGTACATGCTTGTAGGGCATGGGAGGGGAAGGCGGCAAGCACATGAAGCTGCTAAGTTTTCCTTGCTCTGACTTTTTGGATTAGTACTGTATTTGGGTACTCAAACACGTCAGCTCTTCTGGGAGTTTCAGTAGAGAGAGAAACCTGCCAAGGGGAAGGTGTAGCATCTGTACCAACAATTATCAATGTGAAGCTGCCAATTGTTTTATTATTAAATATTTGCCAAGCACTGTGCTGGGTTCTTCACATGCTTAGCTCTGATCTTTCAAGAAGTTCTCCAAGAAGCATTTTAATAGTCCCATTGCATACTACAGGAAACTAAGGCTTAACTAATATGCCCAAGGTCACACAGCAAGTCAATGAGACCTGGGCTTGGAGGCCAAGGAGCCCCACTTTGGGACAGTGTTATGTTCCCACTCAAATTTGCTGACTTTCAGGAGATACAAGGAAAGCCTGCAAGGCCACAGTGGAAGGCAAAATGATAGCCCTTAGAAGGAGGATGAAAGTGATGCTGAAATTTCTCCAGGCTCTTCTTTGTTTCATCACTGGGGCTCCATGAGAGCTGTCTAGGTACAGAATATGCATTTCTGTCCAATTTCTCTACTCTGTCCTCTGAGTCCTCCTCAGTCTGCTCCTCTGAAAGCCTCCAGCATTATCTGCTGCTGGCTTGTCACCCAGGGAGAGTCAAACATCACCATTTCTGGAGTTCCAGAAGTGTTCAGTGATTTTTGGTTTTAGTTTTTTTAATTTCAAAATATTATGGGGATACAAATGTTGAGGTTACATACATTGCCTTTGCACTGCCCGAGTCAGACCTACAAGCGTGCCCATCCCCAGAAAGTGCATACCACACCCATTAGGTGTGAATTTACCCATCCCCTCCTACCCCCTCCCTCCTGCCTGACACCCATGAATATTACTTCCATATGTGGAAGTAAGTGTTGATCAATTAGTACCAATTTGATAGTGATAACATGTGGTGCCCGTTTTTCCATTCTTGTGATGCTTAACTTAGAAGAATGGGCTCCAGCATCATGCAGGATAATATAAGAGGTGCTAGTTCACCATTGTTTTTTGTGGCTAAGTAGTACTCCACAGCATACATATACCACATTTGATTAATCCACTCATGTATTGATGGGCACTTGGGTTGTTTCCACATCTTTGTAATTGTGAATTGTGCTGCTATAAACATTCAAGTGCAGATGTCTTTACTATAGGATGACTTTTTTCATTTGGGTAAATACCCAGTAATAGGATTGATGGATCAAATGGTAGTTCTACTTTTAACTCTTTGAGATATCTCCATATTACTTTCCATAGAGGTGGGACAGCAGTGTATGAGTGTTCCTGTCTCTCCACATTCATGCCAACATTTGTTGTTTGGGGGCTTTTTGATAAAAGCCATTCCCACTTGAGTTAGGTGATATCTCACTGTGGTTTTGATTTGCATTTCCCTGACGATTAGAGATGTTGAGCATTTTTTCATATGTTTGTTGGCCATTATTCTATCTTCTTTTGAAAAGTTTCTGTTCATGTCCTTTGCCCACTTTTTCATGGGGTTGTTTAATTTTTTCTTGCTGATTTGTCTGAGTTCTATATAGATTCTAGTTATCAGCCCTTTGTTAGATATATAAGATGCAAATATTTTCTCTCATTCTGTAGGCTGTCTATTCGCTCTAGTGACAGTTTCTTTGGTTGTGCAGAAGCTTTTTAATTTGATCAGGTCCCATTTATTTATTTTTATTGCTGCTGTGATTGCTTTTGGGGTCTTGTTCAGAAATTCTTTGCCTAGGCCAATGTCTGTAAGAGTTCTTCCAATGTTTTCTTCTAGGATTCTCATGGTTTCATGCCTTAGGTTTAAGTGTGTTATCCATCATGAGTTGATTTTTGTGAGAGGTGAGAGGTGTGGGTCCTGTTTCAGTCTTTTACATGTGGATATCTAGTTTTCCCAGCACCATTTATTGAATAGAGATTCCTTTCCCCAGTGTATGTTTTTATCTTCTTTGTCAAAGATCAGACAGCTATATGAGGATGGTTTTATACTTGGGTTCTCTGTTCTGATACATTGGTCTATGTCTCTGTTTTTGTGCCAGTACCATGCTGTTTTGTGTAGTTTAGCTTGAAGTGTGGTAAATTGATGCCTCCCAATTTGTTCTCTTTTCTTAAAGTTGCTTTAGCTACATAGGATCTTCTCTGGTTCCATAACAAGTGTAGAATTATTTTTTCTAGATCTGTGAAAAATGATGTTGGCATTTTAATAGGGATTGAATTGAATCTGTAGATCACTTTGGGTAATATAGACATTTTAACAATGCTGATTCTACCAATCCATGAATATGGTATGGTTTTCCATCTGTTTACATCCTCTGCTATTTCCTTCCTTAGTGTTTCATAGTTCTCCTTGTAGAGGTCTTTTACACCCTTAATTAAATATATTCCTAGGTATTTTACTTTCTTTGTTGCTATTGTGAAAGGTATTGAGTATTTAACTTGGTTTTCAGTTTGACAGTTGTTGGTGTATATGAATGCTGCTGATTTGTGTATGTTGATTTTGTAACCTGAGACTTTGCTGAACTTATTTATAAATTCCAGTAGTCTATTGTCAGTGATTTTTTTGCAATCCTGAAAGAACAATGACCTGACAAAACTCGTGCCTTGTCCAATGTTACTTTGGGTGCAAAAACAGAAGTGGGAAATAGCCCTGTGTCACAGAGGCCACATGCAGTTTCCCAGAAGTGACAGGAATGAGACTTATGGGGCACCTGTTTATGGTGAGGTAAAGGATATAGTCTCTCTGTGGCCACAGCCATTCCCTTGAATGGCAACAGAGACTTGAGTACTCTCCATTCTTCAGGCACCAACTTAGAATTAACACCCCCTAGGAGAAACACTTAGGGGTGGAAGTGAGTATCTAGTAAACAAGAATTACAGAGGATGCTGCACAAATTACTCCAATGTGCAGTCACTGTTAAGCCTTTAGAACACCAGACCAAATATCTTTCTTATCTGTGTGAATTCATTTGGAGAATGGAAAGGCTTGGGTTCATTTGCAGACTCTGTTGGTCACCAATATTCACCAAGTATTGAAGTTTTGACTATATTGGAGTTTGCAGAGCAGGTGTTGGTTAGATGTAGATTCATCATTCAATATATACAATGTCATCCAGAGCCCCCTTTGACCTATGATTGGGATCCTTCCTGGAGAGAAAACATTGAGAATATATTCACTTTCAGTTGCTAAGGCCCAGGAGTACCCTCTTCTGGAGATGATGGTGGTTAGGGAAGACTTTTCTTGCCCTTTCTCTCCATGAGCTTCTGTATACACACACAAGCCACCCACACATAAACATACAATTCAAGGAATAGCTGAGCTGGACTGGCATATGTAGATTTCAAGGCAATTCCCCCTGTCCCAAGGATTGCTGCTTCTAAATGTTCTGATACTGACAACCTAGATCAGTCCATAAGCACCTTTCAGGTTCAGGCAAGAATCCCATAGCCTCCTTCTCCCTTCTTAGAGGGGATCTCTAGACAGTCAGATTTTTCACTGAACAGGGTTTGTCTTCCCCCTTAATGAGGGCTCAGCAATGTCTTAAGGAATTCTCTACTGGCAGGATTTGAGGGTAGGTGCAAAAAAAATATTGGAAAGGAAAAATACACCCTGAGACACTTTTGTTTTATGCCCCATAGAAATAAAACAAGCACCTGATAAGGAGGGGACAGTATATTAGAATGGTTAAGAACTCTGTATCTGGAAAGTATTGGCTCTGTCACTTACTAGCTGTGTGACCCTGGACAAGTTAATCAACATCTCTTTCTAGACAACTTGAAGCTGTTTTCAAGAACTTGATAGAAAACCCCAGGGCCACACATCCCATCCACTATTTGATTATGTCAGAACTGTAACCCAAGCTAGTTGTATCACAATCTAGTGATATTTCCATGCCACACCACTGCTTTTAAGACTACTACTTGTCAATGCCTTGGTAGCTGAGTTCAAATGAATACTGGGTTGTTGAAATTATTAGTCTTTGTTTTCTTTAAGAAAAAATTTAAGGCAAATATTAACCCAAGTGGTTATGAATTAGTGAGATTTAGCTGCATCAATAATATATTGTTTGTAGACATCAATACACAAGACATTTTCCTGGAAGCTTATGGGTAGTATATTTAAGCAGACTTCAGTGTCCTACAAGAAACCACCTGCCTTACTTACCATTCTGGTGTTCCCAGTTAGTGAGTATGACTTCTCTTCTAAGGGGGCAGAGTTAGAGAGGGAGTTGGGAGCTGAGATCTAAAGTCCAAGCAGTCTGTCTCAAACTGCCTTTTTCTTGATAGTACTTGGTTTGCCATGGGCTGGCCAGGGTAGGGTCTCTGTCCTCTGAGTGTCCACTTCTGTTAAAATATAGAAGAGGAGGAGGATAGGGAAAGGGAGGATACAAGAATGCCCATTGTTTCTGAAGCTGACCTCTCTTGTGGCCAACATGCTTAGACCACAGCTCAGAGAAGCTTCTCTGCCTAAGAAGGCTGCAGGCAACATGGTGTCCTAGGAAGGTCCCAGCCTGGATTTCTCTCCTTTCTGCAAGACAAAGAGGGCTGCTTTCCTGGGATAAAGTGTTCATCATTTCAGCCAGTGAGGGAGACCACCCTGATATCCAGCTGTGGGGGCAGGGAGTGGAGAGCTGGTTTCACATAGGACTGCTCCCCTTTCTCTTGATTGAGGGGGATGCAAGGCCTAGGAGGGATGGGGTAAGGAGAGGGAGCTTTGGCACAGTTGTTAACATCAACCATTTATATAATGCTTCCTCACAGAAATATGGCCATTGACATCCTCATAATTCCTAATAGGTAAGAACTGCAGAACTCTTGGCACTGACACCTCCGCCCAAACCCCTGCAGTAAGCATCACATGTACTCACCATCAAATTGGTATTAACTGATCACACTTAAGTGCACATATAGTAGTAACATTCATCGGGTGTCGGGCAGGTGGGAGGGGGGAGGAAGGGATGGGTATATACACACATAATGAGTGCGATGCGCACCATCTGGGGGATGGACGTGCTTGAAGTTTTGACTCAGGTGGGGCAAGGGCAATGTACGTAACCTAAATATTTTTACCCCCATAATATGCTGAAATAAAAAGGAAAAAAAAAAGAAATTTCACTAAACTCTTGTATGACTTCAAGCAGCATAAGGCTGTGTCCTTATGTGTGATCCCGGCCCCCTATTAAAATACCTGCCAAAGAAAGTTCAATGCTGCCAGGAAAATTTACTGTTTGTTCTAGCCAACATCTGATGATAAGACCCCTTTTTTACAGCATTTACTACAAAAAAGGCTTACCATTGTGAATATGTATCTCTTAAAGCTCAGGAGTGTCTCTCTCAAGGACCTGAGAGCCATTTCTCTGAAACATAATCAACAAATATAGAGCCTCTGTCTCCCAGTCTCTCTGGGAAAAAAGAATCCTTTGTTACTGCTAGGTAACAAACACAGCCGACCTAATCATATTTACATTGACTAACCCTTTGTAATTTTCACTTATCTGATTCTACTGAGCCCCCTCCCTCATTCTCCTTTTAAAATGCCCAGATCACCATTATACAAATTGGAATAGAGCTCGGCTTTTTCCTCTACTGTCAGCAGCTACTAAATAAAATGTTTTTACCACTTTATTTATCTTTGACACAGGGAGGAAGGACAGTAGACAGACACGTGGTGAGGGAAGAGGAGTCAGTCTCCAGCTTTGACAGGGAACAAGCTGCTCCCTGAGGTGAATGGCTGGTGCTAATGCCTCTTTTCTAGATGGCCTTCATTAACTACCCCACCCACAAGGAACCAGACCCTGCTCAGCCCAGCCCTCAGGTAGTTCCACCTGAGAATGTCCTGGGCCCTGTGACCCATCTACACTGGAGAAGCCCCTGGATGTCAGGCTTGTCCAAAGGACACTTACCGAGTTCAATTTAACAAGCAATTGCTAAACACTGATCTTGTTGTATTAGACTAATGGGTGCAGTGTGCACCATCTGGAGGATGGACACACTTGAAGCTCTGACTTGGGTGGGGCAAAGGCAATATATGGAACCTAAACATTTGTACCCTCATAATGTGCTGAAATAAAAAAAAAATTATTAAAAAAAGAAATATATAGACATTGGGGTACAGGGATGAATTAGATGTGGTCCCATCTGATCTGTGTCCCAACTCACTATTCAGCTTTGAGTCTGGTCAAATATATGAGCAATCTATTAATGTTTTTATTTAAATGCATACCTGTTTCATTTCTAGACTTTCTAATTGTTTCTTTTTCAAATATATCTTATTTTAATTTTTTATTTTTTTATTTCAGCATATTACAGGGGTACAAATGTTTAGGTTACATATATTGCCTTTGCCCTGCCCAAGTCAGAGCTTCAAGCGTGTCCATCTCCTAGATGGTGCGCACCACAGCCATTTGGTGAGAATATACCCATCCCGTCCTTCCCCCTCCCACCTGCCAGACACCCAATGAATGTTACTACTATATGTGTGCATAAGCGTTGATCAATTAATACCAATTTGATGGTGACTACATGTGGTGCTTGTTTTTCCATTCTTGCAATACTTCACTTAGTAGAATTTTTAAAAATAAGGTCCTTGTTCTTGTCTTATGGATTCTATTCCTTTTTTCATCACTTTCAACATTTTAAGCAGGCTTATTTTTAAAGTTCCTTTCATATTGATCTACTATTGCATGTTTCTTTGGTTGTGAGTTCTGCCATTTGTTGGGTCTGCTCAGTATTTAATGGTGGTTTGGTTTTGTTTATGCTTTATAACTTATGTCTATGTGCTAAGATTTAGCAGGCCATTATCTTCTGACAGACTCTGAGGCTGCCTCTGCTGCCAGTCTTGTCCTTTTTGAATAGAGTTATTTTTTTTTTTTTTGAGACAGAGTCTCACTCTGTTGCCCAGGCTAGAGTGAGTGCCGTGGTGTCAGCCTAGCTCACAGCAACCTCAGACTCCTGGGCTCAAGCGATCCTCCTGTCGCAGCCTCCCGAGTAGCTAGGACTACAGGCATGCACCACCATGCCCGGCTAATTTTTTCTATATATATTTTTAGCTGTCCATATAATTTCTTTCTATTTTTGGTAGAGATGGGGTCTCGCTCTTGCTCAGGCTGGTCTCGAACTCCTGAGCTCAAACGATCCGCCCACCTCGGCCTCCCAGAGTGCTAGGATTACAGGCGTGAGCCACCGCGCCCGGCCTTGAATAGAGTTATATATAATCTGGTGCAGCTGCTCCACTCCAGTTCTTCCAACATGTCTTTCTGAGCGTGGAGGCTCTCTGGGGCTGTTCCATTGAAGCCTTTTCCTGTAAATATGACTCTGAGATATTTATCCAAGTTTCTGCGCCCTCCATGTCTCATTGTTCTTATGATTTACTCCTTTTATAATGATTTAGTGTCATTTCAATGGAATTTTGGAAGGAAGGGAAAAAGAGGGACATAGTCCCATATCTTGATCAGAACACAACATTTATTTTAATAGATAAAAGTTGAAATCAACCTAAATTTTCACAGCAAATATTTTGTTTTTACTTATTAACAGAATTAGACCCCTCCTCTTAATGAAACAGTATAAAAATCTTTGGGAGTGATTGAGTAGAAGTCTATTAAGGAATAACAAATTATGTTCAATATATATTGTTAAGTACAAACAAAAAACCATGAAACAATACATATAATGTCAATATTTTTTTGTAAAAATGTGTATATTTTAAAACTTATGAAAAGTGGTGTGGTAGGCAAAATAACAGCCCCCCAAAGATGTCCACTTACTAATCCCTGAAACATGTAAATGTGTTACCTTGCATGGCAAAAGGGACTTTTCAGATGCAATTTAATTAATGATCTTGAAATAGGGAGATTATTCTGGGTTATCCAGATGGGCCCAATGTAATCACAAGGGTCCTTATAAGAGGTAGGCAGAAGGATCAGAGTTAATAGTAGAAGATGTGACAATGGAAGCAAGAGGTCAAAGTGGTGTGAAGAAGCGGCCATGAACCAGAGAATGCAGGCAGCTTCTAGAAGCTGAAAAGGGTAAGGAAATGGATTCTCCCCTTAGAAATTTGTGAAAGAACCAGCTCTGCTGACATCTTAACTTTAGTGCAGTGAGACTGATTTTGGACTTCTGTCCTTCAATATTGTAAGCTAATAAATCTTTTTTGTTTTAAGTCAGTAAGTTTGTGGTAATTTGTTACAGCAACAATAGGAAACTAATACAAGTGCTTATCACAGGGTAGAAAAATTTAGTGATTTAAGTTTCTACTTTTGCATGAGATATTAACATTTAGATAAATAAATAAAATGAAATATTTAAAGCAGCTGAATCTGTCCATAATAATGAGACTCTTGTGTCATCTTATGACAGTAAAAAATAAAAGTATTGTAATATCCAGGGTAGGCAAATGCAGAAGGAAATAAAAATACATGTATCTTATTAACATGTCCCATGGAAGTATAAATTGGTAGTGGGTTATATTACATTAAATAGAGCTACATTAAATACTTAATAAAATTTTAGGAAAAGTTTGTCTTGGTACATTGCAGTTCCATTTCTAAGAATTAATTTTTAGAAAATATTTTTTGATATGAGCTTAAGTTTGGCTTAAAGGATCTTTCCAGGCTTGATTTAAGTAAGAAAATACTGAACACCACCTAAATCTTTAATAATATTTAATTGGTAAGGGAAATTAAGGTCTGTCTATGTAGTGGAATAGTATACAGACATTAGAAATGATGTAAAAGAATGGTTAATATCAAGAAAGTTAGTTTAGGAAACAATATTGACAGTACCATTCAATTTCTGTGCGATAAAAAAGGACTATTCGTCCAGCCATATTACAGTCATATTCATCTTTGCTTAGTGGTTTTACGAATGCTTTCTATTTTTGTGTATATTCTAATGTGCATTTTATTAATTTTCCACAGTGAAATTACTTTTCTTTGAATGGAGAAAGAAACATCAAAGGCATATTGTGATAACCTCTTTTTTCTGAAAAGTGAGAAAAGAATTCTAACGTTCTGAATATGTTTTAGGTTGGGGAGATAACTTCTTATACTGTGGTTAGGAGCATACATATGAATAGCCCCATTATGGAGGGAGTGTTGACAGCAAAATGACACTTTTGAAGGTTTTCTCAGGAAATAATCCAGCAGTAAATGTAGATTTGGCTACATGGAGTCCATAGAAATATTGATTGAACAGGTTAAAATTTGAAATGATTTAAAAACCAGAAATTAGCTAAACACAAATTAGGATCTGTGCATTAAATTGAATGGAATTCTGTCACTAAACAGGATGAAGCAGAAAATATTTTAAGGCACATAAATGCTGAAGATATATCATTTTGTGATAAAAAGGAAATATTTTGTATGATTATGTTTTTATAAAAATACACACACACACACCGCAAATGTATAAAACAGAAAGGAATGCTCCCAAATAAACTTCAGTCACATCTCTGTGTTGGGTGGAATTCTGGTCATTTTTTACATCTTTTTATCATGATGTTTTCTTTATCTACAACAAATAACTGGCTCTTGTGTAATAATATTTTAAAGCCTGAACTAAAAAAAGTAACCAAATAGTTTCTGTCAGTTAAATGAACACAGATCCAATGTAATTAAAAATACCTGGTGGAGGCATTCATTTGGGCAAATAGCACTGCATCACATTACTCATGGGACCCTATATTAAAGCAACTTCAACAAGAGCCATTTGGCAATATTTCATTCAAAGACCTGAAATGCACAAGCACTTTCAAAGTGCCACTTAACCTTCTGAAATCTTTGTCCAATAGGTAATTCTAAATATCAGCACATATTTAAGTACAAGGATGTTCTCGATTCACCACCATTTATTTAAATTAAGAACAATTTGAATCACTTTGAATACCTAACAACGAGTAAGAGACAATGATGAGTGAGAGAGTAAGATTTGGGAATTTAAGATATAACAAACATTGCAATTGATGTCACAGAAGAATATTAAAGACATAGAAAACTGTAAAATATAGTTTTTAAACATTTTATTTTGAAATAATTACCAACACATGGGATGTTGCAAAGGTTGTACAGAGATATCCTATGTACTCTTCACCTAATTCTTCCCAATGATTACTACTTAAATATATATAGTACAATATCAAAACCAGGAGACTGATGTGGATACAATGTGTGTGTATAGTTCTATGTTGTTTTATCATATGTAAACACCACCGCACACAAGATACACAACTATTCCATACAAACAAATGGTTCTCTCTTGCTACCCCTTTACAGTCACACCCACGTTCTACCCCACACACATTCCTGCTATCCCTAAACCTTGACAATCATTAATCTGTTTTCCATCTCTATAATCTTATCATTTCAAGAATGTGGTATAAATGGAATTACACAGCATGTAACGTTTTGAGATTGGCTTTTTAGCTCAAAATAATGCCCTTGAGAGCCATCCAAGTTGAGTATATCAATGGTTTGTCCCTTTTTACTGCTGTGTAGGATTCCATGGTATGGATGTACCACAGTTTGTTTAACCATTCACCTATTGAGCAACATTTGGGCTGTTTCCAGTTTTTCACTATTATAAATAAAGTTGATAAGAACAATCACATACAGGTTTTTGTGTAAATTTTTATTTTTCTGAGAAAAATGCTTATTTTTTATTATTTATTTTTTATTTTTCTGAGAAAAATGCTTAGGAGTATAAGTGATGGGTCCCATGGCAACTGAAAGTTTAGTTTATTAAAGGAACTGCCAAACAATTTTCCAGAGTAGCTGTACCATTTTACATCCCTATCAGCTGTGTATTGGAGAGCTAGTTTCTCTGCATCCTTATCAACATTCAATGTTATCACCATTTTTATTTTATCCATTCTGGTAAATATGTATCAAAATATCATTGTGGTTTTAATTTGCATTTCCCTAATGGTTAATGATGCTGAACTTTTTTTCGTGTGCTTATTTGCCATCTGTATATTCTCTACAGTGTAATAGCTGTTTATCACTTTTGACCATTTTGTAATGGGATTGACTGATTTTCCCCTGTTGAGTTTTGAGAGGTTTTTATGAACATATTCTACATACTAGTCCTTTGTAGGATATGTGGTTTTCAAATATTTTCTTCTGGTCTGTATGTAACTTGTCTTTTCATTTTCTTTAAAAGGCCTTTCACAGAGCACATCTTTTAGATTATTATTTAGTTTATTGGTATTATATCTAATAACTCTACCAAACCCTAGGTCCCTAGGATCTTCTCCTATGTTATATTCTCAGTTTTACTGTTTATGTCTTCCATTTAAACCTATGATCCATTTTGAGTTAATTTTTGTATGTGTAAGGCTTACATTGAGGGGTTTTTTTGTTTGTTTGTTTTGTTTTTTTACCTATGGATGTCCAATTGCTTCAGCACTGTTTCCTGAAAAGACTATTTTTTCACCATTGAATTGTTGGTGCAACTTTGTCAAAAATAAGTTGGCTATACAGGTGTGGACAATTTTTAGGTTACTTATTATGTTCCAATGTTCTATGTGTCTATCCCTCCACCAATATCACATAGTCTTCATTATTTTAGCTATACAATAAGTTATGAAATCAAGTAGAACAATTCCTACCACTTTATACTTCTTTTTAATAAATGTTTTAGTTATTCTAGTTCCTTTGCCTTTCCATATACATTTTCAAATTATCTTGTCTATATCTATAAAAATAATCTTCCTGGGATTTTGAAAGGAATTTCATTAAACCTGTATATCAGTTTGATGAGAGTTGAATCTTTCAATCCATGGACACAGTATAGTATGTCTGTCCATTTATTTAGATCTTCTTTTATTTCTTTCATCAGAGTTTTGTAGTTTTCATGTACAAGTCTGGTACATGTTTTCTCAGGTTTACACTTAAGTATTTCATTTTTTGAGTGACTATTAATGTTATTTTACTTTTAATTTTGGTTTTCATGAGATTATTGTTTTTACTAAAATAAAAGTAAAAGTCATTTTTGTTTGTTGATCTTGTATCATGCAATATTGCTGAACTCTTAGTTCTATAAATTTTTGTATAAATTCCTTGGGATTCTGTACATTGCCAACCATGTAACCTGCAAATAGGGATAATTTTATTTCTTCCTTTCTGAACTGTACGCATTTTATATCCTTTTCTTGCCAAACTGTCTTGACTAGAACTTCCAGTACTATGTTGAATAGCAGTAGTGAGGGTAGATATGGTTTGCCTTGTTCCCTATGTTAGCAGGAAAGTATTTAGTCTTTTAATTTAAGCATGATGTTTTTTTTTTTTTTTTTTTTTTTTTTTTTTTTTTTTTGAGACAGAGTCTCACTCTGTTGCCCAGGCTAGAGTGAGTGCCGTGGCGTCAGCCTAGCTCACAGCAACCTCAAACTCCTGAGCTCAAGCGATCCTCCTGTCTCAGCCTCCCGAGTAGCTGGGACTACAGGCATGCGCCACCATGCCCGGCTAATTTTTTCTATATATATTTTTAGCTGTCCATATAATTTCTTTCTATTTTTGGTAGAGATGGGGTCTCGCTCTTGCTCAGGCTGGTCTCGAACTCCTGAGCTCAAACGATCCGCCCACCTCGGCCTCCCAGAGTGCTAGGATTACAGACGTGAGCCACCGCGCCCGGCCTAAGCATGATGTTAAATGTAGGATTCTTTGTAGAAGTTCTTTAACAAATTGAGGAAAATTCCTTTGACTCTTAAGTTTGAGAGTTTTTATCATGAATGGTTGTTGAATTTTGTCCAGTGCTTATTCTGCATCAATATGGTCATACAATTTTTCTTTTTGGCCTATTACTATGGAAGATTACATTGAATCACTTTTGCATCTCTGAGATAAACTCCACTTGGTAATAGTGTATAATTTTTGTGTGTGTACATATAGTTTAATTCTATTTGCCAGTATGTTCTTAAGGTTTTTTCATCTATGTTGCTGAGTGACATTGGTGTGTTGTATTATCTTTTTGTACTTTGTATGTTAGGATATGGCATCATGGCCATACTGACTTTATTAGAAAGAATTGGGAACTGGTCCCTCCTCTTATATTTTCTGGAAGAAATTGTGTAAAATTGGTGTTTTTATGCAAACGTCTGGAAAATTCTCCAGTGATGCTATCTAGGCCTGGCATTTTCTTCTTTTGGGAACTTTTAAAATAACAAATTCAATTACTTTAATACTCATAGGGCAATTCCAAGTATTTATATCCTACTGGGTGAGTTGTGATAGTTTCTGCTTTTTGTTTTTTCCTAAGTTGTAAAATTTACACATATACAGTTGTTCATAGTGTTTCTTCAATATCCTTTTGACATCTTCAGGGTGTGTAGCAATAGCCTCTATTTCATTCCTAATGTTTTTAATTTGTGTCTTCTCCCAATTTTTTGTTGTTAGTCTTGCTAGAATTTTGTCAATTTTATTAATTTTTCTCAAAATATCATCTTTGTATTTTACTGTTTTTTCTCTATTAATTTTATGTTCTTTATATCATTGAATTCTGATTTTACCATAATTATTTCCTTCCTTCTGCAAGCTTTGGATTTATTTTACTCTTGTTTCTCTAGTTTCTTAAAGTGGTAGCTTAGATTATTAAATTAAGAGTTTTATTCTTTTCTAATGTATGCATTTAGTGCCATAAATTTCCCTCTTGGCACTGCTGTAACTGCATCATACATATTTTGATACATTGCAATTTTCAATTTCATTAGGGGTTTTTTGCATTTGTTAATTTCCTGAAACTTCCTCTTTGACCCATGGTTTCTTTTGAAGTGTGTTTTTAGCTTCCAAATGTTTAGAGATTTCCTTTTCTTTTTCTTTATTGACATCTACTTTACTTCCCTGTGTTCAGACAATACACTGTGCATGATATCAATTTTTAAAATTAGTTGAGGTTTGTATTATTGTCCAGACACAGTCTATCTCAGTATACGTTCTGTGTACATTTGAAAAGTATGCATTCTGCCATTCTTGGATATAGTGCTCTATAAAAGTCAACTTTATCCTGTTGATTGAGAGTGTTCTTGGGTTCTTCTACATCCTTGGTGAATTTTTGTCTAGTTGTCCTATGAATTGCTGAGCAGAATCTTCAGGTTATCAACTGTAATTGGAGATATATCTATTTCTCCTTTTCATTCAGTCAGTTTTGCTTCATATATTTTGCAGCTGTTGTTTGGTACATAGATATTTAGTATTGACATATCTTCTTGGTTGATCTATCCCTGTATTGTTATATAATTTCTCTCTCTGTCCTTAAAATTTTCTTTGCTCTGATATCTAATTTATGTGATATTAATATAGCCACTCCTACTTTTTCTTGATTAATTTTATTTTATATCTTTTCTCATCATTTTATTTTTAACCTATCATTATATTTGAAATGAGGTGGGGTTTTTTTCTGTAGCCAGCATATAATTGGGTGATTTTATTTACCCACTCTGCCAATCTTTGTCTTTTAGATGATGTATATAAATCATTTAAATTTAATATAATCTTTTATATGTAAGATTTAAGTATGACTTTTTATTTTTTGTTTTCTGTTTGTTCTCCCTGTTTTTTGTTTCTCCATTTTTTTCATCATGGTTCCTATGAGTTATGTGAACATATTTTCAAATTCAATTTTGATTTATCTATAATGTTTTTGGGTTTACCTCACTGTATAGCTTTCTTAGTGGTTTCTCTATGTATTTATACATATATATTATATATATAATCATAATCTAGTGATGTTAAAATTTTACCAATTTAAATCAAATGCAGAAAACTTACCTCCCTTCACATCCTTTCATCCTCCCTATTTATAATTGTTGTAAACATTTCCTCTACATACATTAAGAACAACAATCGACAGTGTTAAATTTTTTTCTTTGACTTCAAACATAATTTAGAAAACTCAAGAGGAGAAGGATAGTCCATTATATTTACGCATAGTTTTGTTCAATCCATGATCTTTCTTCTTTTGTGATGTTCCAAGATTCCTTCTTGATTGTTTCCTTTCTTATTGAAGAAATTTCTATAGCCATTTTTTAGGGTAGGTCTCTTAAAGAAAACTTACCTTAGTTTATCTTCATCAGTCTTGACTTCCCCTTCATTCTGGAGGGATTTTTTTTTTCACTAGATATAGAATTCTTTTTAAACAGTTCTTTTCTCTCAGCACTAAAAAATGTGCCACTATATTCCATTTTCATGGTTTCTGATAAGAAATCCATTGTCAATCAAATTGTCTTTTCTTACAAATAATGTTTGATTTCTCTCTGAATGCTTTCAAGATTTTTTTCTTGCTCTTTAGTTTTCAAAATTTGATTGTGTTTTTTTATGGCATAAGCTTCTTAGGGTCTATCCTGTTCATGATTTGCTCAGCTTCTTGAATCTGCAGGTTTATGTTTTTAGACCAAATGTGGGCAAATTTAAGTCATTGTTTCTTGGAATAATTTTTAGTCCATCCCCTTTATCTTCTTCATCCAGTATTCTGGTGACATGAATCCTAGATCTTTTGTTATACTATCAAAAGTTTCTTGAGTTTGGTTTGGTTTTGTGGGATTTTGTTTCTTCTTTGGTCTGTATTGTCCAAATTGGATGAATTCTACCTTTTTGTCCTGAAAGTCACTGATTCTATACTCTGTCCACTCGATTTTGTTGTGGAACTCATCCAGTAAGTTTTATTATGGTATTTTTTAGTTATAAATTTTCCATTTGGGAGTGAAGTCAGCATGATGGCAGAATAGGAAGTCCCAGTCCTTGTTCAAAAAAAAAAAAAAACAACAAACAAACAAACAACAATGATCTAACAACAATATGTGGAACAAAATCTCTTTATGAGAATCCCAGATTATTTTTTTGATAAGCACCTGAATTTGGTTTGCTAGGATTTTGTTGAGAATTTTTGTATCTGTATTCCTAAGGGATATTGGTCTGTAGTTTTCTTTTTTTGTTGCGTCTTTTTCTGGTTTTGGTATCAGGGTGATGTTGGCTTCATAAAATGTGTTGGGGAGGATTCTTTCTTTTTCAAAGTTGTGGAATAATTTCTCCATGATAGGCACCAGTTGTTCTTTGTAGGTCTGGTAAAATTCAGGTGTGAAACCATCTGGTCCGGGACTTTTCTTTTTAGGAAGGTTTTTTATTGCTGTTTCAATTTTGGTACGTGATACTGGTCTATTCAGGAACTCTATTTCTTCCTGATTGAGCCTTGGGAGGCTCTGTGTTTCTAAGAATTTGTCCATTTCTTCCACATTTTCCAATTTATGTGCATAGAGGTATTTATAGTATTCATAGATGATATTTTGTATTTCCATGGCATCAGTTGTAATTTATCCTTTTTCATTCCTGATGGAGCTTATCAGAGTTCTTTCTTTTCTCCTTCTCATTAATCTAGCCAGAGGTGTGTCATTTTTGTTTATTTTTTCAAAGAACCAACTTTTTGTTTTATTAATCTTCCATATAATTTTTTGTTATCAATTTCATTTAGATCTGCTCAGATCTTTGTTAGCACCTCTTGTATTATCCTGGATAGAGCTGGAACCCATTCTACTAAGTGAAGTATCCCAAGAATGGAAAAACAAACACCACATGTACTTACCATCAAATTGGTTTTAACTGATCAACACTTAAATGCACATATAGTATATAGTAATAACATTCATCGGGCATCAGGCAGATGAGAGGGTGGAGGAGGGGATGGGTATATATACACATAATGGATGCGGTGTGCACTGTCTGGGGGATGGTCATGCTTGAAGCTCTGACTTGGGAGGGGCAAGGGGAATATATGTAACCTAAACATTTGTACCCCCATAATATGCTGAAATAAAAAAGGACAAAAAAAAAAAAAAAAAAAAACCACTGGAAAACAAAACAAAAAAAAAGGGAATCCCAGATTCTAGTTAAGAAGTAGCAGTCATCCAGACTAGCAAAAATCTAAGAACGGCTATAGTGAAACATGAAAGAAAAGCAACTTACTTTCCCAACATCAGCTACTACCTCAACAAGTATAGCTTAACACCAAGAAAGATGATCTTGATCCATGATTCTACCACAGAGGGAAAGAGAGTAGAGTGAGCCTGATTTCCAGGCCTTTCAGTACACTCTCCAAGGGCCTGGTTTCTTTCTTGTCTTACACTGAGCACTGACAGAACCAGCATAATACATATGCCTAGGGCAGATACAAACAAAGAAAAGGGGGATAGTAGCTCCTTGCAACTGTCACAAATCTTCAAGATTGGGAAGAGGTACATAACTGAGGCTTCTCCCAAGGAGGGAGGAAGAGAAGTGGAGCATGCCTCCAATACCTGAACTTCCAATTCATTCTCTAAGGGTCCACTCGCTGTCTTACCTCACACCAAGCACTGAAGGAAATGGCACAATCAGACAAAAGAAGGTGCAAGAGATTGTAGGATCTTGAAAAAAAAAAAAAAAAAAAAAAGACTGGATGCCAGAGCAGCTAGGAAAAGTGGTCCAGGATGTCTAACTGGGCTGATTGTTAAAGGTCTTTCCCAGTCAGAGCCAGGCCATAAAGACTGGCAGAACTGGTATTTCTTCAAATGCACAGATACCAACTCAAAGCTACAAGAAATGTGAATAATCACTAAAATATGATGCCATGAAAGGAAGAAAATAAATATCCATTGACCATTCATATAGAAATGGAGATCTATGAATTGCTGGACAATGAATTCAAAATAATCAATTTAAAGAATCTCAGTGAGTTAAGAGAAAACACATAAACAAAGGAAATCATGAAAATGATACATGAACAAAATGAGAATAATAACAAAGAGATTTAAATGATAAAAAGAAATAAACAGAAATTGTAGATCTGAAGAATACAAATATTGAACTGAAAAATTCACTATAGGAGTTTAATAGTAGACTTGACATAGCAGAATTAAGAATTAGCAAACTCAAAGACAGTTCATTTAAAATTATTAAGTCTTCAGAGCAAAAAGTTTTTTTAAAAAGAATGAGAAAGAATAAGGAATGCCTAAGGGATTTATGAGACTCTATCAAGTGAATATGCACTATGGATATACATTATGGAAATCCAAGAAGGAGATGAGAGAGAAAGAAGCAGAAAGCTTATATAAGGAAATAATATCTAAAGTGGGGAGAGAAATGAAGATCCAGATTTGTGAACCCCCAAAAGTCCCAAATAAGACAAATCTAAAGAAGTCTACATGAAGGCACATTATAAGCAAGAGTCATAGACAAGCAGAGAATTTTGAAATTACCAAGAGAAAAGGCACTCATCACATATATAGCAGCTTCCATAAGATTATCAGTGGATATCTCAGCAGAAAACTTATAGGCCAGAAGAAAGTGGAATGATATATTCAAAGTATAATGTATTTTATATTTCAAAATAGCTAGAAGAGAGGTGTTTGCAAATTCTGAGCACAAAGGGATGATAAATGTTTAAGGTAATGGATATACTAATTACCCTCACTTGATCATTACGCAATATATACATGTATTGAAACATCACATTGTATTCCATATGTGCAATAATTATGTGTCAATCATAAATTTAAAGAAAACCACCAACCAATAATTCTATACCTGGCAAAACTGTCCTTAAAAAATGTAGGAGAGATAAAGACTTAGACAAACAAAAGCTGAGTGAGTTCATCACTACTAGACTTGCCTTACAAGAAATACTAAAGGGAATTTTTCAAGTTAAAATGAAAAGACACAAAATAGTAACATTAAAGCTTATGAAACTATAAAACTCTCTTGTGTGATTAAATATTCAGAGAAAATACAGAATACTCTAATACTGTAAGGTGTATGTGTAAATCACTCTAACTCTAATATAAATGTTAAAAGACAAAAATATTAAGAATAACAATAACTACAAAAAATTTTAATGAATACAAAATCTAAAGATGTAAATTGTGACATTAATAACAAAGTTTGTGTGGAGAGGAGTAAAACTGTAGAGGTTTTGTATGCAATTGAAGTTAAGTTTTAATCAGCTTAAAAGAGACTGTCATAGAGCTCTTGAACTTATTTCTCCTGACTGTAATTATGTATTCCTTTACCAACATTTCCCTAACCCCTATTCTTGAAAAATGCTAAGAGAGTGGATATTAAGTGTTCTCACCACAAAAACAACTATGTGAAGTGATACATTTGTTAGATTTAACCATTCCACAGTGCATACATAGTTAACCATTCCACAGTGTACATATACTTCATCACATCATGTTTTACATGATAAGTACGCACAATCTTATATGTCAATTTAAAAATAAATAAGTAAATTTGAAAAAATACAAAGAGACTGTGATAAATAAAAGATGTTTTAGGTAAGCCTCATGGTAATAACAAAAAAATAGCTACAGTAGTTACACAAAAGAAAAAGAGAACAGAGAACCCAGATATAACACCATCCACATATTGCCATCCAATCTTTGACAAAGCAGACAAAACATACACTGGGGAAAAGAATCCATATTCAATAAATGGTGCTCAGAAAATTGGATAGCCACACGTAGAAGACTGAAACAGGATCCTCACCTTCTCACCACTCACAAAAATTAATTCACAATGGATAACAGACTTAAACCTAAGGCACAAAACCATAAGAATTCTAGAAGAAAATGTTGGAAAAACTCTTATATACATCAGCCTAGGCAAAGAATTTATGAAAAAGACCCCCAAAGCAATCACAGCATCAAGGAAAACAAATAAATGGGACCTAATCAAATAAAAAAGCTTCTGCACAGCCACGGAAACAATCATTAGAGCAAATAGACAACCTACAGAATGGGAGAAAATATTTGCATGCTATATATCTGATAAAGGGCTGATAACTAGAATCTATAAAGAACTCAGGCAAATTAGCAAGAAAAAAAATCAAACAACGCTATTAAAAAGTAGGTGAAAGACATGAACAGAAACTTTTCAAAAGAAGATAGACTAATGGTCAACAAACATATGAAAAAATGCTCAACATCTCTAATCATCAGGGAAATGCAAATTAAAACCACAATGAGATATCACCTAACTCCAATGAGAATGTTGTTGTCCCTAAACAACAAATGTTGGGATGAGTGTGGATAGATAGGTACACACATACACTGCTGGTGGGACTGCAAACTAGTACAACTTCTATGGAAAGTAGCATGGAGATACCTCAAGGAACTAAAAGTAGAACTACCATCCAGCAATCCCACTACTGGGTATCTACCCAGAGAAAAAAAAGACATCCTATAAAAAGGACATCTGCATTCAAATGTCTATAGCAGCATAATTCACAATTGTGAAGATGTGGAAACAACCCAAGTGCCCACCAATACATGAGTGGCTTAATAAAATGTGGTATATGTGTACCATAGAGTACCACTCAGCCATTAAAAAAAAAAAAGGTGAACTAATACCTCTTATATTAGTCTGGATGTAAATGGAGCCCATTCTTCTAAGTGAAGTATAACAAGAATGGAAAAACAAACACTGCATGTACTCACCAATAAATTGGTACTAATTGATCAACACTTATATGCACATATAGAAGTAACATTCATCAGAGATCAGACAGGTGGCTGGGGGTAGGAGGGGATAGGTAAATTCACACCTAATGGGTGTGGTGTGTGCTTTCTGGGGGATGGGCACACTTGTAGCTTTGACTCAGGCTGTGCAAGGGCAATTTATGTGACCAAAGTGTTTGTACCCTCATAATATTCTTAAATAAAAAAGAAATGTTATTGATATCATAAAAAAGATAAATGAATCAAAGAATATCACTACAAAAAATCATCAAGTCACAAAGATAAATAGCAAGAGAGGAAAAGAAGGACAAAAGAACTAAAAATAGACAGAAGAGAATTAACGATACAATAGTAAGTCCTAACATATAACAAATTACTTTAAAAGTAAATGGATTAGGGGACCGGGTGTGGTGGCTCATGCCTGTAATCCTAGCACTCTGGGAGGCCGAGGCGGGTGGATCGCTCGAGGTCAGGAGTTCGAGACCAGCCTGAACAAGAGCGAGACCCCATCTCTACTAAAAATAGAAAGAAATTATCTGGCCAACTAAAATATATATAGAAAAAATTAGCCGGGCATGGTGGCGCATGCCTGTAGTCCCAGCTCCTCGGGAGGCTGAGGCAGTAGGATTGCTTGAGCCCAGGAGTTTGAGGTTGCTGTGAGCTAGGCTGACGCCACGGCACTCACTCTAGTCAGGGCAACAAAGCGACACTCTGTCTCAAAAAAAAAAAAAAAAAAAAGTAAATGGATTAAACACCATGATCAAAGGACATAAAGTGGTTGCATGAATTGAAAAATAAAGAACCCAACTATATGGCATCTACAGTAGACTCACTTTAGGTTTAAGGACATATGTAGTATGAAAGCAAAGGGATGTAAAAAGATATTCCATGCAAATGGTAGCCAAAAGAGAGTAAGGGTGGCTATATGTGCATCAGACAAAATAGAATTTAAGTGGATTTAAACAATACTATGGACCAAATGGACCTACAGACATATACAAAACATTCCACCAAACAGAAGGTGAATACACATCTTCTCAAGCACATAGATAACATTCTTGAGGATTGATCACATGTTAGGTTACATAACAAGTCTTTTTTTCCCCAAAATATGAATGGAATACAAATGACTTTGTTACATGGATACCTTTTCTAATGCTTATATTTAGCTCCCAATTATTAGTGAGTACATGTGGTGTTTGTTTTTCCAATCCTAAGATACTTTACTTAGGATAAAGGTCTCCAGTTCCACCCAAGTTGCTGCAAAAAAAAAAAATTATTTTATTCCTTTTCATGGCTGAGCAGTACTCATGGTATATATTAATAAATACCACATTTTCTTTATCCACTCATGAATTGATGGACACTTAGATTGATTCCCCATCTTTGCAATTGTGAATTGTGCTGCAATAAACATTTGAGTGCACATGTCTTATTGACAAAATGACTTCTTTTCCTTTGAGTAGATACTCCATAGTGTATTGCTGGATCGAATGGTAGGTCTACTTTTAGTTCTTTGAGGAATCTCCATACTTTTTTCCATAGAGGTTGTACTAATTTGCAGGCCTACCAACAGTGTATAAGTGTTCCTTTCTCTCTACATTCATGCCAGGATCCATCGTTTTTTTTGACCTTTTATTTGTTTATTTTTTATTTCAGCATATTACAGGGGTACAAATGTTTAGGTTACATATATTGCCTTTGCCCCACCTGAGTCAGAGGTATAAGCGTACACTGCATCCATTAGGTTTTAATATACCCATCCCCTCCTCCCCCTCCCACCTGCCATGGAGTACTGCTCAGCCACAAAAAGCAATGGTTAACTAACACCTCTTGCATTATCCTGGCTAGAGCTGGAGCCCATTCTACTAAGTGAAGTAGCACAAGAAAGGAAAAACAAGCACCACATGTACTCACCATCAAATTAGTATTAATTGACTTTTTAATAATGGCCATTTTGACAGGGGTACAGTGGTATCTCATTGTGGTTTTAATTTGCATTTCCCTGATTATTAGTGATGTTGAACATTTTTTCATATGTTTATTGGCCATTTGTCTATCTTCTTTTGAAAAACTTCTGTTCATGTCTTTTGCCCACTTTTTAATGGGGTTGTTTGTTTGTTGATTTGCTTGAGTTCTTTGTAGATTCTAGTTTGTGAATATTTTCTCCCATTCCATAGGTTGTCTTTTTACTCTGTTGATATTTCCTTTATCGTGCAGCTTTTTAATGTAATTAAGTCCCATTTATTTATTATTGTTTTATTTGCCTTTGGCATCTTAGTCATAAGTTCTTTGCCTAGGCCGATATCTAGAAGAGTTTTTCCTATGTTTTCTCCTATAATTTTTATGGTTTCATGCCTTAAATTTAAGTGTTTTATCCATCTTGAATTAAATTTTGGATATGGCAAGAAATAGGGATCCTATTTCATTCTTCTGCATGTTCCTATCCAACTTTCCTAGCACCATTTATTCAATAGGGCTTCCATTCCCCACTGTGTTGTGGTGTCTGCTTTGTCAAAGATCAGTTGGTTGTAGGTAGACGGTTTTATTTCTGGGTTCTCTATTCTGTTCCCTTGGTCTATGTCTCTATTTTTATACCATGCTGATTTGGTTACTGTAGCCTTGTAGTATAATTTGAAGTCAGGTAACGTGATGCCTCCAGATTTGTTCTTTTTGCTTAAGATTGCTGTAGCTATTCAGGCTTTTTTGTGGTTCCAAATGAAGTGTAGAATTGCTTTCTAGATCTGTGAAATATGATGTTGGTATTTTGATGAGAATTATGTTGAATCTGTAAATCACTTTGGGCAGTATGGACATTTTAGTGATGTTGACACTACCAATCCATGAACACGGGATCTTTTTCCATTTGTTTGTGCCATCTATGATTTCTTTCATCAGTGCTTTACAGTTCTCCTTGTAAAGATCTTTCACCTCCTTGGATAAGTATATTCCGAGGTATTTTATTTTCTTTGTAGCTATTATAAATGGTATTGCATCCTTCATTTGACTATCAGCTTGACTTTTATTAATATATAGAAATGCTACTGATTTGTGTACACTGATTTTGTATCCTGAGACTTTGCTGAATTTATCAATTCTAGGAGTCTTTTGGTGGAGTTCTTAGGGTTTTCTAGATACAAGATCATATCATCAGCAAACAGGGATAGTTTGACCTCTTTCCTGATTTGGATACCCTTTATGTTTTCTCCTGCTGGATTGCTCTGGCTAGGACTTCCAGTACAATGTCAAACAGAAGTGATGACAGTGAGAACCTTTGTCTTCTTCCAGTCCTTAGGGTGCATGCTTTCTACTTTTCCCCATTCAGTATGATGTTTGCTGTGGGTTTGTCATATATGGCTTTTTATAATTTTGAGGTATGTTCTGTTTATTCCTAGTTTGTTGAGGTTTTTCCTTTTTAATCATGAAAGGGTGCTGGATTTTATTGAATGTTTTATATTGAGATCATCATATGGTCTCTGTTTTTGCTTCTGTTTATGTCATGAATCATGTTTATTGATTTGCCCATATTGAACCATTGTTGCATACTTGGGATGAAACCCAATTGATCATGGTGAACTGTCTTTCTGATGTTCTTTTGAATTCAGTTTGCTAGTATTTTCTTGAGGATTTTTGCATGTATGTTCATAAGGGATGTTGGTCTGTAGTTTTCTGTTTTTGTTGTTTCCTTTCCTGGCTTTGGTATCAGGGTGATACTGGCTTCATAGAATGAGTTGGAGAGGATTCTCTCCTTCTCGATGTTATAGAATAATTTCTGTATGATAGGTACCAGTTGTTCTTTATGGTAGAATAGGGCTGTGAATCTGTCTGGTCTGGGGCTTTTTATGTTGGGAGATATTTTTTTACTTTGTCAACCTTGCTGCTTGTTATTGGAGTGTTCAGGATTTCTTTTTTTTTTTTTTGAGACAGAGTCTCACTCTGTTGCCCAGGCTAGAGTGAGTGCCGTGGCGTCAGCCTAGCTCACAGCAACCTCAAACTCCTGAGCTCAAGCGATCCTCCTGTCTCAGCCTCCCGAGTAGCTGGGACTACAGGCATGCACCACCATGCCCGGCTAATTTTTTCTATATATATTTTTAGCTGTCCATATAATTTCTTTCTATTTTTAGTAGAGGTGGGGTCTCGCTCTTGCTCAGGCTGGTCTCGAACTCCTGAGCTCAAACGATCCGCCCACCTCGGCCTCCCAGAGTGCTAGGATTACAGGCGTGAGCCACCGCACCCGGCCAGGATTTCTATTTCATTGTGTATGTGTTCCCTAGAATTTATCCATTTCCTCTACATTTTCTAGTTTGTGTGCATAGAGGTTTTTGTAGTATTCATGGATGATATTTTGTATTTTTGTGGTGTCAGTTGTAATGTCTCTTTTTTAATTTCTGATTGAACTTCTTTGAGTCCTTTCTCTTATTATTTCTTGTTAATCTGGCTTGGTCTATCAATTTTGTTTATCGTTTCAAAGAACCAACTTTTTTCCCCCTTAATCCTTTGTACTGATTTTTTGGTTTCCTTTTTGTTTAGTTGTGGTCTGAGCTTTGTTATTTCTTTTCTTCTGCTGGCTTTGGGTGTGGCTTGTTCTTTTTATAGTTCCTTGAGATGTACCCGTAGGTTGTTAATTTGTGATCTTTATGTCTTTTTGATGCATGCATTTAAAACTATGAATAGTCCCTTAGGACTGCCTTTTATGTATCTGATAGATTTTGAAAGCTTGTGTCCCCTTTTAGAAAACAAATCTTAACAAATTTAATAAGACTGAAATCATACCAAGTGCTCTTTTGACAAGAATGGAATGAAAACAGAAATCATTAACAGAAGGAAAACTGAAAAATTCATGAACATATGGAAATTAAGCCACTCTTCAACAACAAATGGGCCAAGGAATAAATTGAAAAGGAAATTAGAAAATACCTTTAGAGACATGAAAATTAAAACACAACATACCAAAACATAGGAGTTGCAGCAAAAGCAGTACTAAGGAGTAAGTTTATGGTGATAAATGCCTACATTCAAAAAGAAGAAAGATCTCAAATATTCAATCTAACTTTACACCTCAGGGAACTATAAAAGAATACATTAAATCGAAAGTTAGTAGAAGGAAGAAAATAACAAAGATTAAAGCAGAACTAAATGAAATAGAAAATAGAAAAACAATAAAAAAGTAAAACTAAGAATAGGGTTTTTAATAAAATAAACAATGAACAAACTCTTAACTAGAAAAACTAAGAAAAAAGATGATTCAAATAAAATTATAAATGAAAGAAGACACATTCCAACTGATGCTGCAGAAATAAAAGGAATTATAAGACACTATTTGAACAATTATTCACCAACAAATTGGATAACCTGGAAGAAATGGATAAACTCCCAGAAATATATAACCTACAAAGACTGAATTATGAAGGAATGGGAAGTCTGAATGGATCTATAACTAGTATAGAGACTGAGTCAATAGTCAAAATCCTCCCAAGAAAGAAAAGTCCAGGACCAGATGGCTTCACTGGCAAATTCTACCAAAAATTTAAAGAATAATTAATGCCAATTCTTTTCAAACTTGTCCAAAAAATTGAAGAAGGGAGAACACTTCTGAACTCATTATATGAGGCCAGTATTACCCTGATAGCAAAACTAGATAAAGACATCACAAGAAAAGAAAACTAAAGGCCAATACCCCTGATGAACATAGATGTAAAAAAATCTGCAACAAAATACCAGCAAACCAAATTTAACAACACATTGAAAGGATCATATGCCATTACCAAATGGGATTTATTCCTAGGATGCAAGAATGGTTCAACATATACGTAAGACAATCAATGTGATACACCATGTTAACAGAATTAAGGATAAAAACCACAATATGTCAATAGATTAAAAAATTTGATAAAATTCAATGTCCTTTTACAATAAAAACTCACAACAAACTAGGGAGAGGGAAATTACCTCAACATAAAAAGGCCATATATGAAAAGCCCACAGCTAACATCATACATAGTGATGAAAAACTAAAAGCTTTATTTTTAAGATGAGGAACAAGGAAAGGATGCTCATTCTCACTATTTCTATTCAACACATTATTGGAAGTCTTATCCAGAGCAATTAAGGCAAAAAAAAAAAAAAAAAAAAAGGAGAGAAAGAAAGAAAGAAAAAGAAAGAAAGAAAGAAATAAAAAGCATTCAACCAGAAAGGAGGGTTTAAAATTATCTCTGCAGATGACATGATCTTTTATATATAAAGACTACACCAAAAAACTATTGGAACTAATAAATGACTTCATTAATATTGCAGGCTACAAAGTCAATATATAAAAAAATCAGTTGTGTATCTATATACTAACAAACAATTTGAAAAGGAAATTTTAAAAAAGTAACCAAATTTACTAGCATTAAAAAGAATACAATGCTTAGGAATAACTTATCCAAAAAGGTGAAAGGTCTGTACACTGAAAATTACAAAAGACCATTGAAAAAAATTAAAAATAAAGCAAAAATAAACAAAAATAAAAGGAAAAACTTCATGTGTTCATAGATTAAAAGACTTAATATTGTTGAAATGTCCATATTACCCAAAGGAATCTACAAATTCAATGCAGTCCCATGAAAACCTAATCGCATTTTTTACAAAAATAGAAACAAAATCCTAAAATTAATATGCAATAACAAAAGACACTGAATAGCCAAAAGATTCTTGAGAAAAACAACAAGGCTGGAGTCATCATACTTTCTTATTTAAAAATATACTATAAAGATATAATAATCCAAATATTCTGGTATTGGCATAAAGACAGACTTGGAAGTCCAATGGAACTTAAAAAGAGCCTAGAAATATGCCCACCCATATGCAGTCAACTTATCTTCAACAAGAGTGCCAAAAACACACAATCAAGAAAGGAGAGTCTCTTCAGCAAATGATGCTTGGAAAACTGCATGTGCAAAAGAACGAAATTGTACCCTTATCTTACACCAAACACAATAATCAACACAAAATAGATTAAAGATTTAAACCTAAGACCTGAAACTATAAAACACTTAGAAGAAAACATAGGGGAAAAGCTTTATGACATTGGTGTTAGTAATGATTTATTGGCTATGACACAGAATGCACAAGCAACAAAAGCAAAAATAGACAAATAAGATTATACCAAACTAAAAGCTTCTGCACAGCAAAGGAAACATTCAACAGAGTGAAAAGACAACCTACAGAATGGGGAAAATGGTTGCAAACCATATATCTGATAAGGGTCTAATATATAAAACATATAAGAAAGCGCTACACCTCAATAGCAAAAAAAATAATAACCAAATTAAAAAATAGACAAAGGTCCAGTCTGTCTGCCTGGATCTAAGGGGAAAAAAATAAGCAAAGGAATTCAACAGATGTTTCTCCAAAGGAGACATACAAATTGCCAGCGGGTATTAAAAGGTGCTAATGTCATTAATCATCAGGGAAATGCAAATAAAAACTACCATGAGTTCCATGCCTGTTAGGCTGGCTAGTATCACAAAAACAGAAGTTAACAAGTATTGGTGAGGATTCGAAGGAATTGGAACGCTTGTATACTGCTGGTGGGATTGAAATAGTGCAACAGCTATGGAAAACATTAAGAAGGTTCCTCAAAAAACTAAAAGGAACTACCATATGATACATCAACCCCACTTATGGGCATACATCCAAAAGAATTGAAATCAGGATCCTAAAGAGATATTTGCAACTTTCTTGTTCATTGCAGTATTATTCACAATACCCAAGATTTGGAAATGTCAATGGACAGATGAATGGATAAATAAAGTATGGCATATACATACAAGGCAATATTATTCAGCCTTAAAAAATAAGGAATTTTTTCCATATGTGACATCATGGATAAATCTGGAGAACAACATGGACGATCCTGGAGAAGTATTACTTAATTTTTCTTAAATTACATATATGTGTGTATATATATATGCACATACACAAACACACACATATATATAAGTTGTACACACACACATATATATGTATGGAAACACAGACACACACACAGAGAAGGAATTATATTCAAATCTTAACACTTTTTTCTTAAGGTTGCTGCTTTTCAGTACAATTCTATTGTTTTTCTTTGTTAACTTACCTTTACTCACTGATTTAATCCACAATATCTGGTATTTGTGGAAAGAAGATGCAAACAAGAAAACATTAAAAAGAATTAGATAGTTTGTTGTATTGAATAAACATAACAAGTGATGTAGTGTGGGAAATAGTGTGAAGAAATGGATATTTTCCTCCCTGCCTGCATGAATATAAATTTGTGATATAACATGTAAACTACATATTTGTAATGCTTAAATCATGTGATATTAACATTCTATGAGCATCAAATTCTACAAGTATTTGTATATTTGTATTTTAGTGTGATTTCATAGCACACTATCTCACAGAGATCATTATAATCACAATTGATCCTGAGTTGCCTTGTGCAAATGTTATATTTGAAGTAGTAATGAGATATACAGTGGATATGTCCAGTGGCTAGTTGAATGTGTAAGTCTAGGATCTCTGAGTTCTCCAGAGGATGCCCATGAAATGCTGCACCCATGCCCTGGAGTGCATGGACACAATGGATGTATGCTGTGATATTTGCTTTTTTTAGGTTGGTGACTGAGAGAGGTTTAAAATTGGTCAAGTTTATAAATCCTAACAAGGTTTGGCTACTTGTTTTTGTTCATATTTGCACAAACATCATCCTGTTCCTTATTTATGATTGAAGAACTAATCTCTCTGTGGCATGGTAAGAGCCTTTGGAATATTTGTAGTCCTCCTCCATTATACCTCCATCCTTACCCAAAACATGTGAACTAAAACCCAGAGTGGTATACATAGGACTTTTTTTTACACATCTTGGCACAAAATATTCTTTTTTTTTTATTTCAGCTTATTATGGGGGTACAAAAGTTCAGGTTATATATATTGCCCATGCCTCCCCATCCCTCCCCGAGTCTGAGCTTCAAGCTTGTCCATTCCCTAGACAGTGCACATCGCACTCATCACGTAGGTATATACCCATCCCCTCCCCCCACCCCCATCCCCCCCAGTCAGAACTTCAAGCGTGTCCATTCCCCAGGCAGTGCGCATCGCAGCACTTATCAAGTAGGTATACACCCATCCCTTCCCCCTAGCCTCCACCTCTGTCCGATACCCTATTGGTGTTATTCCCAAATGTGCACTTAGGTGATGATCAGGGAAACCAATTTGATGGTGAGTACATGTGGTGCTTATTTTTCCATTCTTGGGATACTAAACTTAATAGAATGGGTTCCAACTCTCTCCAGGACAACCAAAGAGATGCCATATCACCGTTATTTCTTATCGCTGAGTAATACTCCATGGTATACATATACCACATTTTACTAATCCATTCATGAATTGATGGGCATTTTTGCCGTGGATGCGGAGAGACAGGAACACTCATACACTGCTGGTGGGACTGTAAACTAGTGCAACCCCTGTGGAAAGCAATATGGAGATACCTTAAACAGATTCAAGTAGACCCACCATTCGATCCAGCAATCCCATTATTGGGCATCTACCCAGAACAAAAGTCATTCATAAAAAAGGCACAAAATATTCTAAGGAATGATATTCTAATATTTTGTTAACAACTTATTAACTCTGTTTAGTTAATTTTTAATTCAATGATATCATTTGGTATAAATTATTAATAACAAAAAGACATCACTAAGGGGTGGAAATATTACAAACAGTAAGTTTATTAGTCTAGAGGAGGGGGTATTTTGAAGATTGGTTTATCTGATGACATACAAATGCCATCTTTTATAGATAACTACTGTCAATATTTGGGCATAGCAGCATTTTTCCCTTTACAAATACACAGGTTTCTTCTTTTTTTGTTTTACTATTACACAAGATTATATAAATCAACTCTGGTATATCCACACAATGAAATACTACTCAGTAGTGAAAGGAAAAGATAGCCATATACACAATAATATGTATGAATCTTGAAACCATTTGTTGAATGAAAAAAAAACACAAAACAGGACATACTGCATTATACCATTTATGTAAGGTTCTAGAAATAGCAAAGCTAATCTACAGAAACACAAAGCCGACCAGTATTTTCCTGTAAGGGATGAGAATAGAGATTAATTGGGAAGAGACATGAGGGAATGTTCTAGGGACATGGGGAGATGACAAAGTTCTCTATACTGATAAAGCTTGGATTCCCAGGTAATGCGATTACCTCAGTATGCGATTGTCAAAACTCAACAAAAGCTAAAGTATGGATTTGTGAATTTGCCAATATAAATTTTACCTCAAAAGGAAAAAAAGGAACCATGAATAAATATTAAATTCTAATTAATCTAGTGTATCATCTAGGGTTTGAATGTACTGTTGACTAGAGCATCCTTTAAATTGCATCTAAAATACAATTTAAATTATGGGCTAAAAAATGGATAGACACATACATATGTGTGTATACATATATAATATTATTATATATATACATGTACATACATATATGTGATGAAGGATAGAAAACTGTTAACACTGTACTCTCTAAGATGATTATATGAATGTTCACTACACAACCCAATCAACCGTTCTGAGTGTTTGACATGTTTCACAATAAAGTCAGAAAAAAATTTAATCATACTGAGCATAAAACTGTACCGTACATTATTCATTTTCAGTATAGCTTGAACATACCTCCTCATCATTTTCTACGCTGCTTCTATCTTCTCAATGGAGCCATATACTCACATTTTCAGGGGATTCTATAATTTCTGCCTTATAACATGTATTAATAATTTTGCAGAACATCATTGATAAACACTATGAGAGTAAAAATGTCATTTCTATGAAGGATTATTACCTTACAATAAATAAGATAATATCTTCAGAGTCAGAAGATACACAAAGTTTTAAGGTGGTAGCATACATTTTATAGAGCAACCTCAAAGTGATGCACATCAATTTGGACTTGTACCAACAGGATTTGAGAGGGCCAATTAGCAATCCAACAGCCAATGCAAAGGAATACAATGATTTATAATTTATTTCTTTGAGTATCTTATTCGTGGAACTCTTGGCTTATACAAATGTTAAATATTTTAAATATTTTTAAAAATGAAAACACTGGTAGAAAATATACCAGAAAGTGCATGTCAACATTAGAAGATGAAAAATAAATATTAACAGTATATACAATCACTATTAATAACTTTTTAAATATATATAATCCCTCTCTTTTCTCTAAGACTGAGGTGTAGAAAAGAATGAATATTGAAGAAAGACACACAGTGTCTGTCTTAGATGACCAAGTGGAAAAAAAGAACATGTAGGCCCTGTGGAGATGATGTAATAGCAGAAATTAGGAGGGCACATTAAGAAACACACACACACACACACACACACAACTCTAATGGGAAATAATAAAGATAATACTATGGAAGATACTGCAAAGAACATCTGAGAAGATACTACAAAGATATGGATCTGAAGACGGGGGAATATTAAGTGATAATTTAGTTATTTATAACAATAAAGATAAAGCAAAAGTAGAAAGACACACCTAGAAACCAGAATAGTGATCACATGGAAGATCTATTTGAAAACACAGGGAAAATATACAAAGGAAACGTTGCTCTTGGATTAAGAATGAACTGGGCTCTGAGCCAAGGCCTTCAGGACAGTTGTCTAAAGCAGAGGCTGAGGTAGATTGGGTATCAGGTAGAGTATGGTAGGGAATGGACTTTGAATCTCAATGCCGTTTATAAAATAGGAGTTCTGAATGTGTGCTGTCCCTGGCTTGTGGGATCCGCACAGCACTGCACTGATCAGGAATGGGCCCAGAATGCTCCCTGACTTCTGATTCTTATGGGAGTCAGGGATGGAGGCTAGACTTGGCACTGGGCTATAAATTTCAAAGCACTCTACAAGTCAGGGAATGGAGGCAGCCTAGGTCCTAGGATTGGAAACCCTGCGGACTTGACTGATTAAGGAGTAAAGATGATAGGATTATGTGTTGGGGATTTTAAACCAGTGGGTGTAGCTGGACCGGACTCACGGCTTCAGATGTCAAAACAAGGATTGCAGGTAGACTGGGATCATGCGATCTCAAAGCACTTTGCTGGACAGTGACTGAGAATCAAAGCGTCCTTGGCTAAGGATATTGTCCTGAATATCAGGGTCCATTTTCCCAAAGCTTGGCCCTGATGGTGCCACGCCCCCTGACTTGATCTCTTTTCGAAAATACCCATATTTCCATTGGAAGGTACTGACAAGAAATGTGGGCAAGGGTGGAGAGAAACAGGTGATGAACTTTCTGATGTGATCTTCTCCTTCTAGGTGAATGGCGGCTACTCCCAATAGGCCCTGAGCAGACAGGCTCTTCAGTGCCCCAAGATGAAACTCCAAAATTCCCTAGAAAATTGGCGAAAAGCAAACACTTTCAGTGTAGTTCCACCTTGACAGTTGTTTAGAGGGAGCTGTAACACGATGGAGATCTGGAGGTCCTTTTGTTTGATGTAGTGAGAGCAGTGCTCCTGGCCACATTGCCACAGCAACTCAAGTACTTGAAATGGAAGGCCACAAAGGAATGTCTTTATGCATATACGGGGCTTCAGGACCATTCAACCTTGAGGACCTGCAAATAAAAATTGAAGGGGGAGGAATGGATTAAGATGGAATATTTCGGGCCCCTCCTTAGTGTACTGCTGCTTCTATTTTACTCTCAGAGCTCAGCATGACTATCAATATTATACCCCATCAGACCATCAGGAGGGCAAGGCCACAGGTGAGTCTGCTCACCAGCTCATCCCCAGACCTACAGTGCCTGCCATGTACAAAGTGCTCACCAGTTCATCCTCAGTCTCTTTCACAGTGCCTTCCATGTAGACAGTGCTCCACCAATTACATTTGAGCACATGAACAAATGAATGAAAGTCAAGGAACTGTGCGGTGTTGGACGGTACAGACCCTGCGCTGGTGTTTGAAGTGGGAAACAGTTTACTCATCAGGGATTAGGGACAGGACAGGCCACTGGTTCAAGTTCATAAGGCACTTTAAGATCACAGTGGGTCTGGGCTGAGTCTGGGACTCAAGATCTGAGAGCATTTTCCTACTTTAGGACTGAAAGAGAGGCCCATCTTGGGTTTTGCTAAGGCTCCTATACCCCATCCTGGATATTCCAAAGCCCTCGATGAGGCAGTGAGAATGGACTAGAGGGCTAGGACTCTGGAAGTAGCACTGGCCTTTAGTGATTATTGGTTGTGACTGGGAATAGGCCCTGGCCAGGGGGAGGGAAGCATCCAATGCTCATTTCTTGCAACTCCATGCATTTTTTTCTGATGAGGCCCTGGGGCTAAACAGGATCACAGGCCTGAGGTACTTTACCCATTGTGAATTATGGTTACTGTGGAACCTGACTTCGGGATTCAAACGCCATTACAGCTTAGAGAGTTGACGCAAATGGGTTCTTACCACCTGGATCTCAATTCAAATGTTTCAAATTTGTAATTCTTTGAAACTGTACTTTCTCCCCTCACCAATGTTGTTTTCAAAATTGGGACAACCAGGTATTTATTGTTTCTTTGTTTTTAATGCAGCAACAGAGAAGAAATTAAGAGAATAAAAGAAAATGTTATGCAAATGCATTTGAAAACCTAGATTAAAGAAATGATTATCTACGAAAATGTAAGTCACCAAATCGAACAGTGGATAGTTAAAAATTACTGATAGATAAATTTCTTGAGAAGAATTTGTGGGATTTATCAAAGATCTACCACCTCCTATCCACCAACCCAGTCCACCCCCTTCAGGGTTTTAGCACTTCCCAAACTGGACTCTGTTTCTCTGTCTTTCCCTCTGCCAGACACTGAGCTCCTCCAGGGAGAAGGAAGGAGAGTGAGTAGTGAGAGAATGGTCAGATGCAAATTCAAACCATTACCTTGCACACCTTTATTTTCCACACTGCTATAGTTGAGTCATGCAATGGTCTCACTGACCAGAGGCAGCTCTTGGGGTCTGCCCCAAGCAGAAAGCTGTTAGCCCAGGTCCTGATGCTCTCTTGCTCTGGTAAATTTCTTCAACTATCTATGGAAAGGCCCAAGTGGTTTCAGCTCTGACAGTGACAGTTCTGGGTTACTCAGCAGCTAACATTTTGGCTAGTATATTTTAAGAGAGCTGAAAGTCCAAAGCCCTCTGGGTTTGCCAGGGTTTTTCCCCTCAAGCAATGCTTTACTGGCTCAAAGAATGTTAGACCTGCATAAGACCTTTGGAGATTATACGGTCAAACACTATCTCCCCACAACCCTAGCTCTCTTATTTTGCAAGTGGAGGAACCAAGGCTTCAGGAAGGAAAGTGAAATGCCTGAGGTCAACGGGTATGGAAGTGGCAGCTTTAAGACTCAAATCCAGGATGCCTCATCCCCATTCTATTTTATTTTCCCAAGCCACAGCTTATGACTCTAAAAGCCCAGGTCTGCCGGTCAGTTCCAACTGTATAGTGAAAAGAAGAGGGGGGATTAGGACCCATGTATTGAAAAGAATGGGAAGGCCGGGTACGGTGGCTCACGCCTGTAATCCTAGCACTCTGGGAGGCCGAGGTGGGCGGATCGTTTGAGCTCAGGAGTTCGAGACCAGCCTGAGCAAGAGTGAGACCCCATCTCTTCTAAAAATAGAAAGAAATTACATGGACAGCTAAAAATATATATAGAAAAAATTAGCCGGGCATGGTGGTGCATGCCTGTAGTCCCAGCTACTCAGGAGGCTGAGACAGGAGGATCTCTTGAGCTCAGGAGTTTGAGGTTGCTGTGAGCTAGGCTGACGCCACGGCACTCACTCTAGCCTGGGCAACAGAGTGAGACTCTGTCTCAAAAAAAAAAAAAAAAAAAGAAAAGAAAAGAGTGGGAAAAGGGGAGCTAAGAATATATAAGATCAGTTGTTTGGGCTGGCTGGAGCCTTTGCTGTAAAAATACTGTCATCTCTGGTCTGACTCCAGCCTCCTTTGCTTTCATAGGTGGTGGAAAACTCACAACATCATGGCATGACTTGTCTTAAAGATAGGTTTCATTTGTTCTATAAATAATGTTAAAGATTTTGAAAACGAATACCTGTGCAGTTGACTACAGTACTCACCACTAACTAATGTCTCATACCAGGCCAACTCAAAGTGCAAAGAGTGCAAGACCATGCTGGCATGGATCAGCTATATATGCGCTTGTGCTTCCATGTCTGCACATATAGGCCCTCACGTGTGTGCATAAAACCTGCCCTCCAACATCCTATTAGTCCCTGTCATCCACATGCAAGGGTATTGGAACAAAATGGGCCCCCACAAGCTTTCATGTGGTCTTAGGCGAAAACATGTCTCCCCACACACACAGAATCATGCAATCACCTGTGTGTGAGGATATGGGAAGGAAACATGTCTGCACACATATGTAAGTGTGTAGCTTATCTGCTGGCTTGGTTGTTGGGAGAGAATTGGCATGATTCCACGAAAGTTGTTCATACAAGTAACTGTTCAGGGTCGGACTCTCTAACACATGGCTGTCCCAGCCTCTGGAAGCCAGGCCCTTGGGCAGAGGGTCTCAAACAGTCTGATCCTTCCTCACCACATCACTCTCCTGTGGACCCTGGATGCGAGAGGCACTGTCCTGATTCCGAGTGTCAGTGGAGTACAGCTCCCAGCACTGGGGCTGTGTCATTCCTTTTTACTCCTCTGCTTGTTGTGTTCCAGGGACAGCAAGAACGCTGGTATGGCTGGAGTCTTGTGCAGGAGGGATGCCATAACAGGAGATGGGATTAAGGAGTTAAAAGGATAGTATAGTGTTTAGTAGGTCATAGGGTGTGCGCAACAGGAAGCCATTGGAAGGTTCTGAGCAGAGAAGTGGCATAAACTTGCATAAAAGGCCCAGTCTGGTGTGCCCATGAAAGACTGTAAGGGGGCAAGGCAATAATAGAGGGTCCAGTTGGAAGGCCATTGCAATAACAGAGGTGACAGAGGATGGTGTATTGTGCCAGAGTGATACATATGGAGGGGGATGAGAAGCGTGGGGATTTGGAGTCTCTTCTGAAGGTAGAAATGACAGTATCCATGAATACGGGATGAAAGGGATAGGAATCCAAAGATGCCTGGAAGGTTTCCGGCCTGAGCAAGAGGAAGGATGAAGCTGCCCTCCTAGGATGGGGAAAATGATGGCAGGAATAGGTTTGACAGAAAGGTAAACAGGAGCTCAATTCTGTGTATGATGAATTTGAATTTAAGATGAATATTAGAGATCCAAGTGATGATATTTAATAGGCAACTGGACATACAGGACTGGAGTCCCAGGAGAGGACTGGGCTTGAAATATTAATGTGTGATTCTTCTATCTGTGGGTAGGATCAAAGACATGGAACTGTGTTTGATTCTTAGAAAGTAGGCACAGGTAAAGAAAAGATGTCTGAGAGCCAAACCCTAGAGAACCCCAATGCAGAGAGGTCAATGAGGTGAGGAGTAACCAGCCATGACTCTGAAAAGTAGCAGACACTGAGACACAAGGAGTATCAAGGGATAGAAATGTCCTGTAAACCGAGTGAGGAAAGTATTGCAAGGAACAGGAAGTGATCAACAGTGTCAAATTCTACTTATCAGTCAAGTAGGCCCAGCACTGAGAAATGGCCACGAGGTTTAGCAACATGCAGGTTGTTTAGGGACCTTGAGAAGAGCTATTTCAACAGAGTGGTGGGGACAAAAGCTTGGTTGGGGTGGGTTCAAAGAAATGGGAGTAGAGGAAGGGGTGCAATCAAGAATACAAGAAATCAAGAATAAAACAATGATTTTTTTTGAGGAACTTTGGTGTACGTGGCAAATAGAGAGATGATGATGCAGTAGATGAAGTAGGTTCTACAGTTGAGGTACAGTGATTTGTTACTTTCTTGGTTTTTTGTTTTTTTAAGATGGGAGACTTTGCAGAAAGTTTGTGCACGATGGCAATCACCCAGTAAAGAAGGGTAAATTGGTGATGTGGGAAAGAGCACAGGGAGCATTGCTGGGGCCATGCGTTGAACAGTGAAGAAGGGATGGAATCTTGTGGCCAACTGTATGGCTGGGTTTTGATAGCAGTGGGGAGAGTTTCATCCATACTGACAAGAGGGAAGGCAGAACGTCTAGGCACAGATGCAGATAGGTGGAAAGTTTTGCAAGGCCTTTCCTTACTTCCATGATCTCAGTGTCATCAGCTGGCCCTGTGGATACTCCAGTAGTAAATGGAGTTTTGCAGAGAGAGGATACAGTGTGAACTGCAACACCTAAGATGGAGAGAGTAAACAGGGGAAGTGCATGCGGTCACTCCGAAAACACAGTATTTCTGACACTGTTCTGCACGTGGGAGATGCAGCCATGGGAATGCACATGTGCAACACTTATTCATTCCTGTGTGTTTGTTTGGTAAAATGGTGGGGCATGGAGGTACCTGGTGCCCTTGCCCGGCCTTGGGACAAAGGATACATATTTCTGGTCCAAACACAGGCCTTGGACCCCAGGGGAACAAAACCCACTCGGCCCACCCATCACCTGCAGGTACAGGGATGGAGGATGGGGTGGAGACTGTGTTGGAACACTGAAGGGCCTGGTGACCCACTTCTCTCCAGCTGAGTGTTAAGGTATTTTCTTCCCAAAAGGTAGTCTCTCTGCAACAGACAGTCCACTAAGCTTTGGTGTCAAATAATTGCCTCAGCCTCCTGCTCAGCCTGGCTTCTGGTTGCTATGGCAATATGGCCAGGAACACTGCTCTCTCACTGTAAATGAGTAGGAGTCTGTGAATGTAGAGGGGTACGTTGGAGGGAGGGGGAAATTCTAGAAGGTGAGAATAGCCTAATACATTTAGGTCCTTTGGTGATTAACACCTCCCACTCGCCCTCCCCCAGCAGTTACACCACTATTCCCAGGAGGCAGGCTAGTTAGAGTGTAAACAGGGAGCCTGAAAGCAGATAGCAGAGGCTTTTCATTAGAGTCATTTCCCAGAAGTATGCCGTGCATTAGGAAGTCTTCACTTGCTCACATTCCAAGGTGCTCTCGCTGCGCTCTCACTAGTAGTGTTCTTTCTTGTAGGACTGCTGGGCACCAAGCACTCCAAGGGTACCTGCTTAATGCCAGGTAACTTAATAGGAACTGGAGATGCCCAGGGGAAAGGGCATGCATGCAGGTTTGGGTTTGGGACCATGGCAGGAGTTACAGACTAAGGGCAAAAGTTCTGATGTCCAATTCAGACATTCATCCTTAATAGGGGACAGCCCTCCTCATTCCAGCTCTCTCCTTCTTTTGCACACAGGGGGCAAAGATGAAGTTAGAGGTGGGAGGTTTGGCTGAAGTTCTGAGGCACTTAGCTGCCCCTTCTCCCTAGCTAAGAGCCACTTTGTCTTAATTCTAGCAGTCTTGCTTAGCCATCCAAATTTCCAGAGTCATGATTAGCTTTGCATGTCAGTGTCCTGATCCACAATGGCCTAACCTGCCTGGTGACTGGTTGCTATGGCAATCCTGCCAGGAGCTTTCCTCACTAAATGAAATTTAAAGGGCGTAGGAAAGGGGTGGGGTGGGAAGGGTGGCTGGCCATGTGGAGGAATGGGGAGAATTGCAATTTGAATACCCTAATTACACTAATTGATAGACCTTTGTGAACACAAACACAGGCCCAGGCATCAGGGGGCTTGACTGGGAAAAGAGAGCTTCAAACAGTAGGAAAAGGCGTTTTTCATTAGAGAAACTCCTACAGAGTAAAATTCGGAAGATGAGGATTCAGAGTTAACTCAGTAGTTGACTCTGCCTGTTACTCTGCATTTTCTCTAAACATCCAGATCGAAATCCCTGGGCTTGGGGCATATTGGCAGGTAGATGTCTAGAGTTACTTCTCTGAGTGGAGAAGGGGCCTAGAAGCCCTTTCTCTGGACTGGTGGCTGAGAGCACATGCTGTGGTGTGGGCACCCAGGCCCGTGGCTCCCAAGGAGTCCAGGTCGGAATGGTTTGCAGCACTCAGCTACTCTGCTGCCTACTCCTCTGCAGCTGAGACATGCTTTGTTTTCCTTCTTTCAGCCTCCCTCCTTCAACCAATATTCTGGACTCTATAATCAGCTTAGGTGTCTAATGACTCAGTCAGGGCTTAATTGGCCCTAGCTGCTGGTTGCTATGGTGATGCAGCCAGGAGCTCTTTGCTGGCTAAGTTAAAATAAGAGGGAACCTGAGGTGGGAGGGGGATAGCAGAAGGACAGGGCCCAAACTGAAGATGAGAATACTCTAATTACACTAATTGATAGCCTTTGGTGATTAAAAACTGATAAATACAGGTCCCAGGCAAAGGCAGAGGGAGCTGGAGGCTTACCTGGGAAAATAAAGCATCGAACACAAGGAAAGTGCTTTTCAGTAGAGACATATCCAAGAAGTAATCCAGAGGGTAAGAAAAGGCTCTAGCGTGAAGCTCTGACTCGGGTGGGGCAAAGGCAATATATGTAACCTAAACATTTGTACCCCCACAATATGCTGAAATAAAAAAAATTAAAAATTAAAAAAAAAGAAATGGCACTACATGCTCAAGATCACAGGATATGCGTTTTATAAAGACACAGGCATGTTCGGGGATCAAGGTCCTCATTTGCAGGAGTCTAAGACTTCTCAATTGTCAGTCATGACCATTCAGATGGGAAACTGAGGCTCAGAAGTGGGAAAGGACTGGAACTAAATCGCATGCTAGGTTAGTAAGAGAGCTGTGACTGGAGTCCAGGGCTCTGGGTGACCATACCACAGCTCTATCTATGACCCCCATCTGCCTCCAGATAGAGCCTGGGGTGGTCAAACAACTCATTTTACAAAGAGATGAAGCCCAGAGAGGGGAAACCACCTGCCCAGGGCCACAGAGTCCCTTCCTTGAGCCATTTAGAGATTTTAGCCATTTAGCATTTAGAGATTTTTTTTTCCCTGAGGATATCGTGCTAGAGAACCTAGGGGATCATGATGCTAATTTGCAGGCCCCCATCAGTATGTAACTGGGAAAACTAGTATACCAGAGTGAGGAGTGACATCCCCAATATCAGACTCTGGGCTACTGTCAAAGCTGTGATCCCAGCCCTCATAACCACATTGCCAGTGCTCTGTCTAGCAGGAGTGCAGGCAGCAGGAATTGTACTCTCTAGGTGCCCAGCACTTCTCTGGAAATAAACCATGGGCAGAGCATGCTCACACCTGGGCGTCGGGGGACATGGTGGCAGGGAGGCATCCCCCATGCACTTTCCTGAAGTGACCTTGTGCCCCCCCTCTGGCCTATGGGCAAAAGATACATGGCTCCAACCAGGAAGATCTTGAAGTACAGCAGGAGAAAATGATGGCTGTGGTCAGCATTGACACAGAAGCAGTTAAAAGCAAAAGGTAATGAATAATCAGAGACTCCCTGTGAAGCAGGGGTCCCCAACCTATGGTGAGTTGTGTAATTATTTCCTTATATAGTACAATGTAATAATAATAGAAATAAAGTACACAATAAATGTAATGCACTTGAATCATCCTGAAACCATTCCCCCACTCCCTGCTCTGTGGAAAAATTGTCTTCCGTGAAGACGGTCCCTGGTGCCAAAAAGGTTGGAGACTGCTGCTGTAGAGGACTTGGCTGATGTGGGTCGAAAGGACTGGAAGGTTTTGCAAGGATTACTTTAGTAAAAATATTAAATATTAGGAATATTTGGGATTGGAGAAATCTTGGAAGCTGGGTCAGAGTTAGGAGACTTTTAGAGTCAGCTAGGGAAATGAGGACCCCAGGAAAGAGGCGGCACGATTCAGGAGGGACTCTGCAAGGCTTAGCTGAATATCTGGTATCTACAGGGGTGGAGAGGGTAAAATGAGGCCCTAGGTACATAGCTGGAAGTGAGCTGGGGCTGCTAACAAAGAATGAAAAGAGCAAAGAAGGGAGGAAGGGAAGAAGGGGAGGAAGCGAGGGACAGAAAAGATAAAGACAAAGATGAAGATGAAGACGGAGGTGCAAAGAGAAAGAAAAAGAGCCATAAGATGAAAGAAGAGGAGGAAAAGTAGGGGTAGGTAGCGGCAAAGGAAAAGAGAAGAGACAGAACCTTGTCAATCATTGTGATATTTGCTTAGAAAATGCCAGACACACAGCACCCCCTGCATTGATCTGCAGTTTTATATGTGTGTGTATGCACGTGTGTACACACACCTCCCAACACACATATTTGTTAACCTCTCAGGTGGATGTAAAATATTGAGGACTTAGAGAGAAGTGGCTGACACCTTGGCTGTTACTTCTGCCCTTGAGAAAAGCCACCATCCCTCCCTCCCTTGAGCCCCTCTCCTGCTCTAGTTTTAGCCTCTTCCTAGTAGCCCTTCCAGGTTTCTGGCCTGTCCTCCTCCTGGTGGGCTGCACTCTTCCCTTCATCTTGAAAGAAAACAAGCCCCTCCTTTGTCACCTGAAGGGAACTTTGCAAACCAGTTTTACATCTATTCCTTTGCTGTGAAATTGCAATTGAAAAACAGCATCTGCTCTGGGTTACAAAGGCACCAGTAGGCATCATTACAGAGAAGCTGAGTGCATGAGTGGAGCTCAGAACCCCAGGACTGTCTCTGTATAGGACATAAGGAGCAGTTTGTTAAAGAAAACTCTTGCAGCATCCTGTGACAGAGGAAAATGATAGTATATGAAGGAGAAATCCAGGAAAAGCAATTTCACGTGATTCAGAGACAGAGATAACCACAGAGAAGATTAATATGCGAGCAGTATTCAGTACATTTAGAGACACAGTGGATTATCTAGCTCTAAGGTATTCAAACCTCTGTCCTCTAAGGAGCTATTCATTTGTTAGTCACTTAGGAGCCATCTTAATTGTCAGATTGAGAGATCATGAGAAGGACTTCCCATACCAAAATGGCAGTGCAAAATCAAGGTGGCTTCACTCCCTCCCACAAACAAATATATAGTACTGAAAATATCACCAGCAATATCCGAGAACTCAAATTTGAAGATCAGACAGTCCCAAAGCCACAGAGTTGTAAAAAAACTCTGAGTAGATCATATGAGAAGGAGACTTTTTAATCCAGAGTTGCCTTCTTCCCAGTCTGCCCTACACCAAGTGGGTAGAAAATTGTCCCCTAACTTACAGTTTCTACACTGGAAAGACAGATTAGGGTGGACAACCAGCTTCCCCACCATCTTGGGTTCCCTGGCAGGAGAACTGTTCCTGCTTTAACCCATGGGAAGTATCACAAAAACCTGAAGGGAGAAATGTCCCTGAGTACAGAAAGTTACAAATCGGAGACGTGGGACTACCATTCCCAGCCCTGGAAACTCTGCTCTAATTTGAACATAGGAGATGCCAAATCAGAGTGGCTCTTCAATAGCTCCATGCTAACGGAGTACATCCAATATGTCCCCTGGGCACGAACCCCTAGCCAACCTTCCCATGCTGGTGAGATATCCCCTTTGGGATATCCTGCATCCTGGAGGGATAGTTCTCTGATGTTTTAGTACAGCTGAGCCAAACCTGAATTTAAGGCACCAGCTAGTGTCAAAAAGGAGGCAGCAACCTAGTGGGCAGGGTGGGGGGAGAAAGAAATTCATAAGTTACAAAGAATCTGTAAGCAAACATACCCAATAAAACCCAAACAAGCCTGATGAGAAGACTGGAATAAATAATTTTTCAATACAAAGAAATAAACTTATATTAACAAAAAACAAAAGCAAACAGGGAACCATGACATCCCTAAACAGGCAAAGCTAAGAACCAGTGACTGACCATAACAAGACAGCTATGTATGAACTCCCTGACCAAAAAATTCAAATTCTAGTTTTAACTAAGAAATACATTTGCTAAATGGAAAAATCCATTAGAGGATCTCAACAGCAGAATAGATCACGCAGAGGAAAGAATCAATTAGCTATAGGGAAAAGTATATGAAAATACATAGAGGACAATAAAGATAAAAGAATGAAAAAGAGCAAAGATCATTTACAAGATACAGAAAATTGCCTGAAAAGACTAAATCTAAGAATTATTGGTGTTCAAGAGGGAGTTGAGCATGAGCAAGGTGTTGAAACATTATTCAAAGAAATAATAGAAAATTTTCTAATGTTTGAAAAAGATGTAAATATTCAGGTACAGGAAGATCAAAGAATGCTAAACAGTCCTGAACCAAAAAAGACGAGGCCAAGGTATATAATAGTCAAACTGTCAAAAGTCAAGGACTAAAAGAGGATCATAAAAGCAATAAAAGAAATGAAATAAATAATATATAAATAAGCTTCAATTTGTCTTGCAACAGAGCTTTCAACAGAAACTATATAGGCCAGAATGAAGTGAGACAATATTTTTTACGTGCTAAAAGGAAAAAAAAAACTGCCATTCAAAAATATTGTATCCAGCAAAGCTATCCTACACATACAAAGGAAAGATAAATTCTTTCCCAAACAAACACAAGCTGCAAGAATCCACCACTACCAGACTCATCTTAAAAGAAATACTAAAGGGAGTTCTTCAATCTGAAAAAAAAATTATATATATATATATATATATATAAAGAAAACATTTTAAGGTATAAAACCTACTGGTAAAATTAAGTACACAGACAACTCCAGAATACTATAATATTGTAACTGTCGTATGCAAGTCATACAAAACTCTAGTTTGAGGCCTAAAAGACAAATTTTTCAAAAGCAATAATAGCTACAGCTACCTGTTAAGTGATAGGCAATATAAAATTTATAAATTGAGACAGAAAAGAGTCAAAATATGGGAAGATGTAGTAAAAATATACAATTTTTTAGTTTTTTGTTTGTTTCTATTCAAAGATAAGCTGACATCACTTTAAAATAACTTAATATATATATCTGTAAGATTTTTTTGGTAAGCCTCTTGGTAGCCACAATGCACAAGCCTATAATAGATACTTTAAAATTGAAAAAAGAATGAATTAAAACGTATGACGAGAGAAAAATCACCTAACCACAAAAAAGACAGTAAAAAAGTAAGAAAGGAAGAAAAGAGTTATAAAACAACCAAAGAAGTGACAGTAGTAAGTCCTTGATTTTCAATACTAACACTGAATGTAAATGGACTCAGTTCTCCAATTAAAAGACATAGAGGGGCTGAATGGATAAAGAAACAATACCCAACTACATTCTGCCTACAAGACATCCATCTCACCTATAAAGACACACATAAACTAAAAGTGAAGAACTAGAAAAAGATATTCCATGCAAGTGGAATCCCCACCCCCAAATCAGGAGTAACTATACATATATATCAGATAAAATAGACTACAAATGAAAGACTATAAAATGAGACAAAGAAGGTCACTATATAACGACATAGGGGTCAATTCAGAATGATGATATAAAAATTTTAAATATTTATGAACCCAACAGTGGAGAACCCAAGTATATAAACCAAACATTAACATACAAAAAGAAAGCAATAGACTGTGACACAATAATTGCAGAGTACTTCAACACCCCACTCTCAATAATGCACACATAATCCAGAAAGGAAATGAACAAAGAAATATTGGAGTTAAACTATACACTAGACCAAATAGGCCTAAGTGACATTTACAGAACATGTCACCCAATGGCTGCAGAATACACATTCTTTTCAACAGTATATGGAACATTCTCCAGAACAGATCATATCTAAGGCCACAAAACAATCCTAAACAAAATTTAAAAAGTCAAAACCATATGAATTATCTTTTCTGACCACAATGAAATAAATTAGAAATCAACAATAAGAGGAACCACGAAAACTACACAAACACATGGAAATAAACAACATGCTTCTGAACAACCAATGAGTCAGTGAAAAATTAAGAAAGAAATCTAAAAATTTTTGGAAACAAATGAACGTGGAAATACAACATACCAAAATCTATGGGTTACATCAAATCTATGGGAGGTTTATAGCAATAAATGCCTACATCAAAAAAGTAGAAAGACTTAAAATAAACAACGTAATGATGCACCTCAAGGAACTAGAAAAGCAAGAACAAACCAAACCCCAAATTAGCATAAAAAAAGAAATAATAAGGATCAGAGCAAATATAAATGAAATTGAGACTGACAAAAAGAATACAGAATATTAATTAAATAAAAAGGTGGTTTTTTGAAAAGTTAAACAAAATCTATAAACAGTTAGGCTAAGAAAAAAGAGAGAATACCCAAATAAATAAATCAGAAATGAAAAAGGAAACATAACAACTGCCACATAAATACAAAGAATCATTAGACAGTATTATGAACAACTACATGCCAAAGAATTGGAAAACTAGAAAAATGGATAAATTCCTGGACACATACAATTCACCAAGATTGAACCATGAAGACATAGAAAACCTCACCAAACCAACAAGCAATGAGATTGAAGCCATAATAAAAAATCTCCCATCAATGAAAAGCCCAGGATCTGATGGTTTCACTCTTCATTTCTACTAAACATTTAAAGAAGAACTAATACCAATTCTACTCAAACTCTTCACAAAAATTAAAAAGGAGAAAATACTTCCAAACTCATTCTATGAGGCCAGAATTACCCTCATACCAAAACCAGACAAGGACATAACCAAAAAAAAAGAAAGAAAGAAAGAAAGAAAGAAAACTGCAGGCCAATATCACTGATGAACAATGATGCAAAAATCCTCAACAAAATACTAACAAACTGAGTTCAACAATACATTAAAAGATCATTTACCATGATTGAGTGAGATTCATTCCAGGGATGCAAGGATGGTTCAACATATGCAAATCAATAAATGTGATACATCATATTAACAGAAACAAGAACAAAAACCATATAATCATTTCAATACATGCTGAAAGTATTCAATAAAATCTAACATCCCTTTATGGTAAAACCCTCAACAAACTGCATAGAAGGAACATTCCTCAAAATAACAAAATCCATATATGAAAAACCCACAGCCAACCTCATACTGACCGAGGAAAAATTGAAAGCCTTTCCTCTAAGATCAGGAACAGGACAGGGATGCCCACATTCACCATTTTCATTCAACATAACACTAGAAGTCCTGGCCAGAGTAATCAAGCAAGAGAAAGAAATGAAGGGCACCTAAATTAGAAAGGAAGAAGTCAAGTTATTCTCATTCACAGATGACATGATCATATATTAGGAAAATCTAACAACTCCACCAAAAAAACTGTTAGAACTGATGAAAGAATTCAGTAAAGTTGCAGGATACAAAATCAATATACAAAAATCAGTAGCATTTATATACACTAACAATGAACAAGCTGAAAAAGAAATCAAGAAAGCAATCCAATTTACAAAACCTACAAAGAATATAATTAGCAATCAATTTAAGCAAATAAGTGAGAAATCAATACAAGAAAAACTATAAAACACTGATGCAAGAAATTGAAAAGGATACCAAAAATTGGAAAGATAGTCTATGCTCATGGATTCAAAGAATTAATATTGTTTAAATGTCACTACTACCCAAAGCAATTTACACATACAATGCAATTCTTATCAAAATGCCAATGACATTCTTCACAGAAACAGAAAAAAACAATCCTAAAATTTATATGGAACCATAAGAGATCCCAAATAGCCAAAGCAATATTAAGCCAAAAAAAAAAAAAAAAAAAAAAGGTGGAGGCATCATTCCACCTGCCTTCAAAATATACTATAAAGCTATAGTAACAAAATCAGCGTGGTGCTGCTACTGGTATGAATTCAGACACATAGACTAATGGAAGAGAATAGAGCAATCAGATATAAATCCTTTCAGTTATTGCCAACTGATTTTCCACAAAGGTGCCAAGAACATACAAGGAGAAAGGTCAGTCTCTTCAGTAAATGGTGATGGGAAGACTGGATATCTACATGCATAAGAATGAAACTGGACCCCTATCTTTCATCATATACAAAAATCAACTCAAAATGTATTAAAGACTTAAATCTAAGACCTGAAACTATAAAACCTCTCATGAAAACATTTGGAAAACACTTCAGGATATTGGTCTGGGGAAAAGTTTTTTGTGTAAGACCTCAAAAGCACAGGCAACTAAAGCAAAAAAAAAAAAAAAAAAAAAAAGAAGAAAGAAAAAAAGACAAATGGGATTATATCAAGCTAAAAAGCTTATCCATAGCAAAGGAAACAATCAACAGATGGAAGGGAAAACTTACAGAATGGGAGAAAATATTTGCAAGCTATCCCTTTGACAAAGAATTACCCAGAATATGTAAGGAGCTCAAACAATTCAAAAGAAAAAAAAAAAGGAAAAAAACAAATAATCTGATTTAAAAATGGGTGAAAGATATGAATAGACATTTTTCAAAAGAAGACATACAAATGGCCAAATGTTATATAAAAAAGCTCAATATTACTAATCATCAGAGAAATGCAAATGAAAACCACAATAAGATATCTATCATCTTACCTCACTTCAAATGATTTGTATCAAAAAGACAGGGAATAACAGATGCTGGTGAGGATACAGAGAAAGGGGAACCCTTATATACTATTGGTGGGGATGGAAATTATTAATAGTATAACCACTATAGAGAACAGTATTGAGCTTCCTTAAAAAACTAAAAATAGAACTACCATATGATTCAGCAATACCACTATTAGATATATATCCAAAAGAAAGGAAATCAATATATCAAAAAGATAGCTGCACTCCCATGTTTATTGCAGCACTATTCACAATAGCCAAAACATGGAATCAACCTAAGTGCCATCAATGGATGAATAAAGGAACTATGGTACATATACATAATGGAATATTACTCAGCCACAAAAAAGATTTAAATACTATCATTTGCAGCAACATGGATAGAACTGAAGGTCATTATGTTAACTGAAATAAGCCAATCACAGAAAGACAAATACTACATGTTCTCACTTATACGTGGGGACTATAAATGTGGATCTCATGATTATAGAGAGTGGATTGGTGGTTACCAGAGGTTGGGAAGAGTAGAGTGGAAGGGGGATAAAGAGAAGTTGATTAATGGGCATAAATATACAGTTAGATAGAATAAATAAGACCTAGTGTTGGATAGACTAGTAGGTGACTATAGCTAACATTTATTAATCTATTGTACATTTCAAAATAGCTAGAAGAGAATAATTCAAAAGTTCCTAGCTTAAAGATAAAATAAATATTTAATGTGATGGATATCCCAATTACCCTGGTTTTGTTACTGGATGTTGACCTCAGTTCTTGTCTTCTTGTGATCCAAGAATGAAAGCAAAAGAGTTTTGAAGCAGCAACCAGCAAAGTTTATTAAAGTGAAAGTTCACACTTAAGGGGTTAAGAGCAGGCACACATCCAAGTGGACTGTGGCACTGGGGTTTCTGTGTAATCAGCAAGCAACATACACTCCCAAAGTGGGTAGGAGTGGGCACACATCCCAGCAGACAATGGCACTGGGGTCTCTGTATCATCCCTTTTTCTCTTATCTGGCCTCTCCTCCTTCCTGATATTGTCTCTTCTTTTTTTTTGTCTTGACCAAAGGGATGTTGTCTCCTTCCTGCTGTCAGTTGGGGGAGTTTTCCACCTTATATGGTTAGGGATGGATGTATTTTGGTGTCCAAAGCCCATGGGGTGGGGGGCGGGGAAGCAAACTGTAATGTATAATGTGCCTTGTGTTATTTCTGTTATATTTCTTGTGACAGTTGTGGTTACCCTTTATCTTGTTATTATTACAGTATGTTCTCTTACTCAACATCCCATTTGTTTGTTTCTTGGTTTCATATATTCTCTGCTCATTTCTCTTTTCTTACACTGACATTTTGTGACACTTGCAGTTACCCTTATCTTGCAACTGTGTTTTCTTACTGAGTATCCTGTTTGTATACATGGCCCATTCTATACTTCCTCTGGTCATGTCTTACTTTCCTACCTTTGCTAACACTTTAATCTTTATACTTTATATGAATGCATCAAATTATCACAAGTACCTTGAAAATATGTACATCTATTACATACCCATGAAAATAAATTTTAAAAATACCTATATCAACTTTCTTACAATTACAGTTAAGTTTTAGATACATTTGTTTGGCCCTGAGCATGATAATAGACACCCATGCTGATACTGAAGGCTTGTGGATGCATCCAAGCAGCTGCCTGGGACTATTTTCCCAGGGACCTCCCCCCAGGATCCTCCTGGCCCCGGCATCATCAACCTTTGGCACATGCTTAAACTTTTGCAATAGAGAAACAGTTTCTGGATCTGAAAGATGTCTTTTCGTACAACTTCAATACAAGTGACCAGATTCTTATTTCTCCCTTCCACGGGTTTGACTTCCAAAAGGAAGCCCTTATTTGACCTTCATTGTGAGGGTCCTGGTTTCTGGGATGCCCCAATACTAGGGAAGGATTAGGAAATCTGTACAGAAGTTCTCCTGGTTCTGTCTGGTTTCTGGTTTCTGAGATCTGGTTCTAGCTGCAGCATAGATAATATAAAAATATATTTTTGACTGGATGTGTCCAGGATTTGAAACAATGGGAAGTAAATCCTTCAAAACCGAAACAACAGGGCACTGGACAACCAACCTCTAGTTGGCACTCTGGCAGCCTTCATGTATACAGAGCTTATACTTGCAAGTATTCACCTAAATATGAGGGGTTTACTAAAGGAGATTTAACATTGAAATGGCCTAAATGGTTTTTTTTTTTTTAACCTGACATTGTGAACATAGGGATTCTTGAGCATTAAGGCATGCCAGGGACTCCAGCTGGGACTGGAGCTGGGACTCCAGCTGGCTATATGTTATAGCCCATTTTAGTGCATCATTTAGAACTGATAGCTAAATTACAACAAAGAAAATTCAAAGATCAAATAGCTATTATTCAAAAAACCTACAACTAAAGAGTTAACATGTAGTCTTCTGAAGTTCTCTGCTATCTCCTCTATTTTTTCCCTGCCTACTTTGAATTTGCTGACTTTTCTACTGGTGTTGAGATAAAACTTACAGTTTGTTCCCAGTGTTACTAATTCAAGGTTACTTGGCTAAAGGGAAAAAAAAAAGAATGAAGGAGGACTTTTTAAAATTGAACTGCCACAGAAACTACTTTACCCATTGGGACAATAAAGTTTAGCCTTGTGAACAATTTCCAGTTTTGTCAGGAAAATAAGTTGGATCCAACTGTCTTGTTCACATATATACACGTATTATGTTATATGTTGTGTCCACATGGTACCAAACTGGCTTATAAAAGAAAATTAATAAATTAAATAAATAAGCCCAAATGCTTTTTAAGTTCACATGACTTTAATAATTTTTAGTATATAAAGATAATTTTTAAATTGTTTATAAAATGAAATGGAAATATCTTTAAAATTTTTTTTTGCTTCAAAATTGCATTTTCACCTGCTTCTGTAGAGTGTGTGCCTCTTTTTTTCTTTCAGCTTATTATGAGGGTACAAAAGTTTAAGTTATGTATATTGCTCATGCCCTCCCCCGCCCCCGAGTCAGAGCTTCAAGCATGTCCATTCCCCAGACAGTGCACATCACACTCATTATGTAGGTAATCAGGGAAATGCAAATCAAAACCACAATGAGATATCCCTTAACTCCAGTGAGAATGGCCTTTATCAAAAAGTCCCAAAGCAATACATATTGGCGTGGATGCTGATAGACAGGAACACTCATACACTGCTGGTGGGACTGCAAACTAGTGCAACCCCTGTGGAAAGCAATATGGAGATACCTTAAACAGATACAAGTAGACCTGCCATTTGATCCAGGAATCCCATTATTGGGCATCTACCCAAAAGAACAAAAGACATTCTATAACAAAGACATCTGCACCCAAATTGTTTATAGCAGCACAATTCACAATTGCAAAGATGTGGAAATATCTTTAAATTTTAATTTATACGTTGTTGCTTTGGTCTATTGGTCACACAGGTTTATACTATCTAGATGTTTTAAGGTCATAAAACTGTTTCTTCTATGATATTTTTGATATTTGCTTAATTTGTGAGCTTATGTCTTTAGAAGAAAAATGAAATGAAATACCTTATGTCCAGTCTTTTATGTTGTCACATCAGAATAAGCCTGTACAGAAAAAAAAATGTAAGATCACAGTTTAACATGAAGGAAAGGCAAAGAAACTTGTTTTGCCTGATTCTGATGAAAAGGGCCACTCCTATATGGTGGCACTACTCCACTGACACTTCCTGAGCCACAACCCCAGGTTTGGGCTCTCTTCATCCCTGAGGGTCAGGAGATAGAAATGGTTTCTCCTTCTCATACCCATCAGGGTACTAAATTTGGCCAGTGGGCTGCCCAAACCCTGGTAGGGCAATACTCACTAAGGCAAGTTCCTATTAGATATGGATGTGGCCACCAGACAGCCAATGGGACTGATTTGGATCCACTCTCCCTTTTCTACCTTAGATCTGTTTAATTAGAAGAACATGCCCACCTAAAGGGATGATCCTAAAAGAATGAAAAATCTTTTTTCATCAATTTTTGCTAATCATAATTCCACCTGGGCTGATGTACAGAATTTATTAACTGCCCTCCTCTCTGCTGAGGAATGCCAGATAGTTTTTAAAAAGACTAGAGAGAAAGCCAATTTCACTACATGTGGAGACCTCAGGAAATCCCATAAGGGCTAAGGTGGCTGTGGCCATCCTCACAACTGACCCTCACTGGACTATAAATAGAAGAGACAGAGCCAGACTTGAATGTTGCTGAGATTGCACTTTAGCCAGGGCTCTGTAAAGGGGTCCCAAAACAAAGGAATCTAAATAAAATTCAGGAGGTAAGACAAAAAGCCTCAAGAGAACCCTTCAGTATTTCTGGAAAGGATTTTTAAAGCACATAGGCAATACATGAATATAAATCCTGAGGTCCCCGAAAACTTAAAAATAATAAATACGACCTACATTAGCCAAAGTGCTCTGGATATTGAGAAAAAAACTACAGAAAACAGAGGGGCCCTTGGGGGTGCTGATGTCTCAACTGGTTGAATTGCCTTTAATGTTTTCAATGGCAGGGATTAGGTCCAATACAAAAAAAACAGTGACAGAAAATTAAACAATAAGTCACCCTGCTGGCAGCAGCACTGATCCAGGAACAAATTCAAGGCACACAACCAGGAAGACCTCAATTATAAGTAGGCACCCCCCTGCTCCAGATTCCAAACTATAAAGGACACCCCACAGTGGGACCCACCGATGTGCCTACTATAAACAAGAAGGCCATTCACAGAAAGAATGCCCCAATTGAAACAAAGTTCTTGGAGAAGATAGAGAACAGATAGTGTACCAAATGCCTGAGATCATTGATAATGATGAGGCCTGGGGGCTCCTTCCAACCTTACTGATCTCATTAAGATTTCCCACATGGAGCCTCAGATGATCATGATGGTAGGAAATAAATCTCTGGATTTTCTTATTGACACTGGGGCTACCTATTCAGTCCTAAACATTCAGCTTTCCAAATTCTCTGAAAAAAACAATGCTAATGACCAGGGTCTCTGGAGAAACCGTTAAAAAGTCATTTCTCTGATCCTTAGACTGCCCAAATCACACCCAAAACACAGTTTCTTGAATATTTCTGAAGGTCCCATCCCACTGCTGGAATGGGACCTACTAACCAAGCTGAATGCTAGAATGACTTTTGTACCTGGACAGATAGACATCAAAATGCCACCAGAACAAGCATGTGCCCTCCAGGCGGTGTTACTACAAGTCAAGAAACCCCCAGTGGAGGTCCCTGAAGACATCTTTGGAGAGGTAAGACTGTATGTATGGGCAGACAGGAGGCCTGGATGGATGAAGAGAACAGCATTTATACACGTTAAAGTTCTTCCTGAGTCGAGAGTTCCAAACTTGAGACAATATCCACTAAAGGAACACGCTAAAGAAGGTATTCAACCTGTCTTAACTACTTTTCTTGAATATGACCTCATCTGCCCACGCTGATTCCCATATAACACTCCAATTTTACTGGTACAGAAGCCAGGCACACAGAACTATTGCTTTGTGCAGAACTTAAAGGCATTAACCAGATTATGAAAGATATCCATCAAGTGACGCCTAACCCTTATACTTTGCTTACTACTCTGTCTGGAGACTTTAGCTGATTTACTGTTTTGGACGGTATGGATGCATTTTTAGCATACCTCTGAGCCCTCTCAGGAGCTTTTTGCTTTTGAATGGGAAGATCTTGAGACTAGGTTCAAACAAAATATTGTTTGACTGTACTTCCTCAAGGCTTTAAAAACTATATCACTCTTTTTGATGAAATCTTAGTCAGAGATTTGAGGGATCTCCAGTTAGATGAAGGAGTACTTCTCCAATACGCAGATGACATCCTGATTGTCAGCAAGACTAAAGAAGCCTCAAACCAGAACATGATTTTGACCTTACATTTCCTAGTTGGACAGGGCTATAAAGTCTCAAAAAAAATTCCATATCTCCCAACCTTCTGTTAAATACCTGGGATTTGAGTTGTAACAGGAACGGAGGAGTTTACTCCCTGATAAGAAAGAAGCACTGGAAAGGGTAACGGTACCCACCACCAGGAGACAACTACATGGATTCCTAGGTATGACAGGGTTTTGTTATATCTGCATCCCTAATTTTCGACTGATAGCCAAGCCCCTCTATAAAAGAAAGAAACAATGAGCCCCTCAATTAGGCTAATGAATGCCATAAGGCTTTCCAAGTTATTAAAAAGAATTACTCGCTCCTCTAAGTCTGCTGGACATTAGGACGTTTTTTGACCTGTTTGTCCATAAAGACAAGGGATTAGCCTTGGAGTATTAACCCAAAATCTAAATAATATGAGATAACCCATTACCTGTTTCTCAAAGCAACTAGATATAATGACTAAGGGATGGCCCATATGCCTGAGGACAGTAGCAGCAACCTATGATTTACTACAAAAAATAGAAAAGTTCACCTTAGGCTAGCCTGCCACTGTACATGCTCCCCACTATGTACTTCCTCTATCAGAACAAAAAGGAGGCTAGGCAAGTACCAAGCCATATTATTAGACAATCCAAACAGGATCTCCATTAGTAATAAAAGGAGTCAAATCCAGAGGCACCAGACCCAGAGAAGACTGACAAATTGACTTTACCTTGATGCGGAGAGCCACTGGGAATTTCAGGTACTTATTAGTATTGATGAACACTTTCACTGGGTGGGTGGAGGCCTTTTCTGTTGGTCTAAAAAGGCTTCTGAGGTTATAAAAGCTCTATTAAAAGAAACAGTTCCCCAGTTTGGGCTACCTGAGTCTATCCAAAATGACAATGGAGGAGCCTTTATAACAAAAATAATTCAAGAAGTCTCTGGTGCCTTGGACAGTCATTGGAAATTACATGCTTCTTGGCAGCTGCAATCTACTGACAAGACAGAAAAGATAAACAATACTCTTAAAAAGACTAGCTAAAATTTGTCAAGAGACCAATTTACCTAGAGATAAGACCTTACCAAGTTGCCCTGCTTTGGGTGAGCATAGTCCCTAAAAACAAGCTCCAATGGAGCCCCTATAAAATTTTATATGGGAGACTCTTCCTATACTCAAAAGATAGACAGGGTGACCCAGAGGGAAGCCAAACTAAAGAATTAAATATTGTCAGGTACGTGCAATCATTGGAGGAGGGGTCACTCTAACTACCATACATAAGTTTACTTACAGCAGGTTAATATTTCCTACAGATGTTTCCCTGCACCACCTCTGCCCTGCTAAAGTCCTAGAAGAATAAACATCTGGAAGACCAGTTTTGTCCTCATTGGACCTTATGAGGTGCTGCTGGTCGAGTTGAAGAGTCAAGTTAAAGAGTCAAGTCAAGTCAAGTCAAGTCAACCTGAGTTATGCTAGTCCCAGAATGGTTGCCAAACCCACCCACACCCTGTATACAGAAATGCCTCTGGGAACAGAACCACACAGCAGAAGAACACTATAGCCAGGATCACTCAACCCTCAGTTGGCAGTACACACTAGATACTGACTTCTCCAAATGGACCACTGAACCTCTGACTGACCTCAAGTTTCTGTCTGAGAGACAGCCCCTAAAGATAAGTAATGAGTGACTCCCAGGTTCTTTCTTTACTTGTTGATTAACTTGGTTGTTTTCTCCTAACTCTCTACCTCCCTATGATTTACTGTATATTTCCTGAAGGCTTCAACCACCTTCTTTGGCAACAGGGCTAATATGCCTTTCCATAAGTCATAAACATGATCACATTCTTCCTTTTCTGTTGTGCCTTCTTATTGACTATGAACCCCTATGGATAGAAAGACAACTCAATGGTAAGAATTTCTAAGGTGGTAGAGATGACAGGTAAACTTTCTAAATGCTAGATATGTCACCCAAAGCCTTTTTCTGTACATGTTCATACTGATCTCTTAGTTATGCCTGTAATAACCCTTTGGACTGTCACCAATTTTACCATGATTTATAATTAAAACATTGGATATAACCTAGCAGAGCAGATTAATTAACAGAGGGTCACCTGTTCCCTGTTTCTTTTTTAACACCCCCCACAGAAACACCTACGCTAGTCTCTAGAGAACAATGATAAAATAAATAAACCATGATAAAATAAAATAATGGAGACAAAATAAGACAACAAGCTACCTGGTACTTCCCCAGAAGTACCAGGCCCTGACTGGTATTCTGAATTGTTTTTGTAGATTCCCCAGGGAATTAAATCTCTCCTCCAAGGGTTACTAAAATTTGGGCTATCTATACATTTTATTCTTTTGAGAGAGCCGAATCCTAACCACTAGACCACCAGGAAAGGTTCTTTTGATAGGGTATTTACTTTTATTTATTTTTTTTTTTTTGAAAATACATGTCTTTATTTCCTAGGGCTACAAATGAATTATTATTTCCTTTCGATGGAGACAGTTTAAAAGGTGGTTGGTAAATATAAATATATATTCTCCAAAAGTATTTCCAAACAAGTTATATACTTATCTACTCCCAACGTGGATATAAGTTTTTTAAAAAAATAATTGCATTGAACTTATATATCTGCCCGACTGTTACATCATAGGTTAGGCCTTACACAAACTCCAGTGTCCCCCAGTCTCCATTGTTTCTCCTGGTTATTCCTCTCCTTAGCCAAGTTTGAGCTGGAAAGGATGTCCTTACCCTAGGGATGGAGGTATATTTTATTCTGAGCACCACACATTTACCCCACAGATAACAGTACACGTCATGCATGCTGCTAGTGCTACCTTTCTAGTATTAACATGTTTAAAAGTAGTAACTAGAGCAGTTATCACCGGAACTAAGAATTTTAGGAAACCCGTTTAACTTCCTTTCTACCTCTTTAATAAGTTTGTTTTATTATCTAAACATTTCTTTCACATAGTTATAATTTATTTGTAGACAAGTTTTTTAATGTAAAAATATAGTGCCTTTAGTTTTAACTTATTTTCATATGTTCTCAGAACTGCTAAATTCAGTGCTATCAGTAAGGTTTAATTAGCAGTTCACTGACCCTGTAGGACAGGAACAGTCAGCTTGGTCAGAATTTTATATTGTTAAACACATCACTCAAGGTAAGTATAAAAATATTTATTGATAAAAAATAAACTTATAATTCAGTAACTTAAAGTTCCAGGAGCTTTTGTGTTGTTCCTATGTCACTAAATTAAGCCCTTGATTTTTCACATTAAGGAGGGCAAGAAAGCTAAGCATGTTACTTGAAGCAGTTCTTTCCCAATCACCATCACATTATTGATCCTGTGCATAAAAATATGTGAGGAGCTATTCTGCCACCGTCTTTGGTTCTGACGGAGGTATTCTATGGACTGCTGCATTGAGAAGGACTTGCTGTTTTCATCCAACACCTTTGTGTTGTGTGTTCTTGCTTTATATTAAAAACTTGAGACTTAGTTTCCACTTCAAAAGTTTGTATATCACTTTCTTTGCAGTAACTTTCTGCCCCGACTGTATCCATAGTATTGCTTCCACAATTCTGCGTATTGTAGCCACTATCCATCTGAATGTTACTGCTTTCACAAGGAATGACACTGCTTTCAGCAAGAGGCGACATGCACATGTGAGAGTTTTCAATACTGAAGGCAATGCCACTCATAAAATCAGTCATGGGTAAACTCCCATTATCAACCGGCTCCTTAATCCAAGTGTTCTCATCTGCTATCTCTATAGGATCAACCATATCCACAGTGTTATTCTCCTTCTCACTTTCAACATCCTGCAACAGTGCTAATTCTTTCTCAGAAGCACTGGACTGATTTTGTGTAATAGACATGGCAGTCACAACTAGATGTGTGCCATGTGTAGAAGCATCACTATTCAACTGCCGTAGGTGTATTTCAGCAGCATCCATGCCTGGTGATGAAACATCTGTGGAAGGAATATTCTCTTTATCTTCTTTATCTTCACTGTGAGTCTCAAGAGTAAAAGGTATCTGAAGCAGTGAGGTCCGATACTGAGTACCACCTCTACACATCTCGAGTCTCATAGGAGACCAATTTTTAATTGGTGAGCAGCCATCTATATAAGGACTTCTGATACATGGATTAGTAATTCCATTAGAATTTGTTCCAGATGAAGCATCAGGAGAATGAAAACCAAACTTCCTTTGTTCTGAGAGTGGAGTCTTTCTTATTTGAAATGCAACTGGTGAGAAAGTGGGTGAAGAAATAGGTGAAGGACTGGTTATGCTTCCCAAACTGTATTTTTTTGCACTAGCTTGAATTGGGCTAGAAGAAAATTGCCCCGAACTTGGTGTCTGCCCAGGGCTCCTACACTGTACAGGAGATAAATCTATTGAATAAAAAACCTCAAGTGATGCTTGAGCACTGCTATGAGGACTTCTGGAAGAAGCTGAAGGTAAGGAGTCAGAGATGCTTCCGTTCCCATCTAAAAACAGCTTTCTTCTGAGGGATGAAGAACTGAGGTTTCCAGGAGATTGATCTGCAAATTCATCAGCTCTAAAATAGTCACCTAATATATTTTCTAAATTAAAATCCACAGGAAGAGACAGCAATGTCTGACAAGCAGCATTGCTTTTCTCAGAATCAATGGTCAGCTTTTTTCCAATTGGAGAGTCACTACATATGTTAATGCATTTACTGGAATGATACTCTGAAAGCTGTTTCCCTTCATGATCAGTCCAAGGAGAGGGTACGATGACATCTTTAGTGAAAAACTCTTCAATGGCTTTTTGTCTTTTGTCTTCCACATCTTTATCTATTCGAGAATGACTTAAGTATAAAGCTTGACGATGAATATCTTCTGGATCTATTTCTACAGGATTTATTACAGCTAGTTGATCGATAGACCATCTAAATTTCCCTGGAGTTGGTAATTTTGTTGATTTAAAAACAGAAGGGCTGGCAAGAGTTTGTTCATGAAGATTAGAATAATCACTAGGACTTTCAAAAGGATTTAAAACAGGGATCCTTCCTGGAGTTTCCGGTGTTATTTGCATTTTTGATTCTTTGACATCTCCCATAGCCCAGAGAGAAGGCTGAGTATATAGAAAGGAAGCCCCCAATACCGACTCCAGGGTGCTCCCGGGGGCCAAGCCAGCCGGGTATTTACTTTTAAATTTGCTTTCAAATGTTATACTAAGACTATTAAACAAGATACCAAAGTTCTGATAATCTAAAATGTTAACCTAAAACTGGGGACAAGAGAATAGTTTCAAATGAATACCAGACAGTTTCGTTCCTTGCATCCAGATCTGTGTCCCAATTCAGCAGGAAGTGGCTACAGTGGCCATTGCCCCAAATCTCTCAAGAATGAGGAATGGAAAAATATTGCAGGAACTGAAATCAAGGGGTTAGTTTTATCAGGTTTGCCTTTCTTGCTTGCTTTTGGTCACTTGCTTTTTATTATTTCTCCCTCCTTTTCCATAAAGCTAAAGGCCTCAGTAGCTGAAGGCCACATCACTGAATACTGAAACTTCAACTTTACTGGCTACGTTATAGATAACATTCATAAGTTATCGTGATAGTTGAGAAAGGGGGAAAGATGGCTGACTAGAGACATTGCTTGCTGGACCATACCAGAGAAAAGGAAGGGTTTGAGATAATGGAGATGGGAGAGGGAACGCAGCTCAGGTGTAGGTCAGAGAGAAAAGTACCAGAGCCTGCTGGGGACCTCATTGAGGAAAAGTGAAAAGTAGAGAAGGAAGAGGATAAAGGAAAAAGAAAAAGATATCAGTGAGGATCAAACCCAGAGAGGCTCCAAGCCCAGTGAAAGGGTAAGGGGGGATCCTTTTCTCCCTCCCCCACTCTTTCAGTGATCAGCAGGTTACCAAATTACTTGGAAGCTTTTCCACCCCCATGAGCCCAAGCACTACAGCAACCATGGAATTGTGAGGAGAACTTGCATGATTCTAGAGCTTGCACATTCTGTGTGGGGTTCCCCTCCAAGGAGAGTAACCCAAGAGGCCAGAGAGCTGGCTTTCTTCCATTCAGACTGTTGTCTATTCCCACCCCTCCACCAACCACTGCAACCGGTAGAACAGTTTAAGCCAAAAATTTGGAGAGCAGCCACCTCTCCCCAGCTGGTTCGTCTGCCAGTCTGAGGTTTCCACAGAGAGTGGGGCCCACACCTTTCCCCTTGAGGACCTGCAGTGGACCCAGGGTGCCCAATCTAGGAGCTCCCTGCCTGCTGGCATTTCTTGGAGATGCACGCCAGCAGGTCAGACACATGGGCTGGATTCTGTGCCCACTGGACTTGAGCAGGTTGCAGAGGGACACGGGGAGGTTTAAAAGTTGGACTTGGGAGGCAAGGGAGCCCATGTGGGTGGAACTGATAGGAGAATACTATGGGGGTCCAAGACATAGTGATCTTGGAAAGTGCCCATCCACCCCCCACAGGAAAGCCACACTGTTGGACTAGGGTAGGTCCTCAGGTGGGGAAAATCAAAACACGCAGCACAATAGCAACTGAGTACGGTACAATCAGATGCACCTGTTTGCAACCAGACACTGGGGAGCAGGGTTAATGCAAGAGGGGCAGAGCTCACACCCAACAGCCAGCTGGGGAATTGTGGCCCCTTCCCTATGAACAGCCTTCCCAGCCTGGAAAGCTAGCCTTGACCCTCCTCCCAGCACCTTTCCCTAGCAGCTGGGAAAATTATCTTGGAGCCCTGCTGAGGCTCAAAGCCATGCTGTCAGATTAAGGAGGGTCCCCCAACAGGGTAGAATGCCAACCCATGGTGCCATAGCAACCGAGTTCAGGTGCAGCTGTTTGCAACAAGACACCAGACTGCAGGGGTAATATAAGAGGGGCAGAGTTCACTCCCAATAGCCAGTCAGGAAATTGCACCACCTCCCCACAAGCAGTGAGTGCCTTGACCCTCCTCCTAGTGGCTCCCCCAGAGGCCTAGAAAATGACCTCTGAGCCCTGCCAAAGCTTTGCAAAGCCTTCCAGGCTCACACAACCTAATCACACCCAGCCTCACAACTCCACCCACCTCTGCCGTAGTGAAGATCAAGCAACCCCTGGGAGCTACAGGGCCTCTCCCAAAGCCTGGGGCATTAAAGTTTTCCATGTAAGGGACTAGAGCTTATCACAGGCACAAAAGAACATTTATGCAGTTGGCTCTTTCCTGAAAGCATCAACCACTGACAGGGAGAACAACTCCATAGCTCATTACAATATCTACCAACTCAATCAAATAGGGCATAGCTAATTTTTACGGGCATCAACCACCATCTTGGAGATTAAGCTAGGGGACCCAACAATTCACACTGCTGGGAAGAGGTGAAGAAAGCAGGATAGAAGCAACCTGAGGGGACACTGCTTTTTAGGAGAGAAACAAAAGTTACAGGCAGCTCAATCTATGAGGGGTCTCTCTCTTCCACTGCAGACCTCTGAGCTGATTGGGAAGCTGCTCAGAATCTGTGCAGAGACATTCCAGCAGAGGGCAGGTGCAGCAGAGATCTGGTACCTGCCAATTCGAGGTTTCTGCAACTGAATCCATCGTGAAAACTCTGGTGCACAGAGCCAGGTCCGCTCGGGATCCAGCCATTTAGCAGTAGCCTTTGCATCAACCACACTAGGCTGGACAGGCAACAGATGCTCCACCGTGTCATGCCCTATGACTGGGAGCCGAGTATGTCTCCTCCCCAGTGTAGGAGCCAAACAAAGAAGGAGTCCCAGACACCACAGACACAACTTGACCAGCCTGGGGAGACCCCCTCAGTGGGTCCTAGGTGTGGGTGGAGAACCTTGGCACCAATAGCTCCAGCCCACCTACACAGACCCTGGGCTGCTGAGAAAAAACTCTGGCTACATGACTGGACACCAGCAGTCCCCATACCAGTGGAACAGCTCCCCACATGGGCAGCTCTGCCTCCAAAATCCCCAGAGCCAGCTCTGAAACTCTTGCTGTGTCTGAGCCTAAGGCTCTGCCCCCATAGCTCTAGGGCTGCTTCCAGGCCTGTGACTCCAACCCTGAGAATCCAGAGTGTGTCTGGACACCAAGACCCCACTACCAAGTCCCCACCACTACCACTGGGCTGGCAGAACCTACCCAAGGTCCAATATGTCACTCAGAAACCTCCAGGCCTGAGCAGCCATTAGTCCTGGACTTGCTTTGAGAGAGTTCCCAGCAAAGAAGAACAGTTATCCTGCAATCCTAATAATCCAGAGCTGACAGAAGAGGAACGAGGTGAGAAGAACCCAGCAAAAGAACCCTGGCAAGATGAAAAAACAAAATAGTTTGACATCCCCAAGGGAACACAGTGGAACTACAGTAGTGGACTCCACCCACAAGGAAATTATTGAAATGACAGGAATGGAATTCAGAAAATGGATGGCAAATAATATGAATGGAATTGAAGAAAAAGTTGAAAAACAACAAAAACAAGCCAAAAAAATTACAGGAAATCAGTGAAAAAATGAAAAAGACACTAGAGAGCTAAACAATGTAAGAAAGGATATAATAGAACTTAAAGAAATGAAAGAGTCATTTAGGGAATTTGAAAACACAACAGAATGACTTAATAACAGGCTCAACCAAGGAGAAGAAAGAATCTCAGAGCTTAAAAACAAGGCTCTTGAGATAACCCAGTCAGTCAAAAGTAATGAACAGAGAATTAAGAGGAATAAAATGTAGTGAGAATAAGAGAAAAGACCAGAGTCTGCAAGAAATGTGGAATTATGTGAAGAAGCATAACGTGAGAGTTATGGGCATTCCTAGGGTGAAGAAGAAAATACGCAAGGGTTGTATAAGCTACACAGAAGATATAATTGAGGAAAATTTCCCAGGCCTTGCTAAAAATCTAGTTATACAGGTACAAGAAGCCCAAAGGACCCCTGGGATATTGATTGCAAATAGGAAGACACCACGTCATGCAGTAATCGGACTGACCAAAATATCCACTAAAGAGGTGCTTCTTCGAGCTGTAAGGCAAAAGAAACAAGTAACATCCAAGGAAAGCCCATCCAAATAACGCCAGATTTCTCAACTGAAACCTTACAATGAAGAAGAGACTGGGGCCCCATCCTCACTCTTCTGAAACAGAATAATGCCCAGCCTAGAATCTTGTACCCAGCAAAGCTAAGCTTTGTATATGAAGGAGAAATTAAGACATTCTCAGATAAACAAAGACTGAGAGAATTCACCAAGACAAGACCAGCCCTCCAAGAAGTACTTAAAACAGAGTTGCACATGGACCAACACAAGAAACACTCACGAATGTAAAACTACTCAAAAGCTAAAGATCAAAGGCCAGATACCACAATAGCTCAAGAGAGAAAATGTATCAATGAAGTTCTACCCAACAGGATGTACACAAATCTGCCCCACCTATCAGTTCTCTCAATAAATGTTAATGGCTTGAACTCCCCACTCAAGAGACATAGGTTGGCCCAATGGATAAAAAAATACAAGCCAAGTATCTGCTGTCTCCAGGAAACTCATCTAACCCTCAAGGACTCATACAGACTCAAGGTGAAAGGATGGAAAAAAATATCACATGCAAATAGAAATGAAAAGACAGCAGAGGTAGCCATTCTCATATCAGATAAAATTGACTTTAAATTAACAATAGTAAAGAAAGACAAAGATGATCATCATATAATGATAAATAGAACAATTCAACAAGAAGATATAACAATGCTAAATATTTATGCACCTAAAACAGGAATGCACAGATTGATAAAGCAAATGCTACTAGATCTAAGCAAAGAGATAAACAGCAGTAATTGCTGGGGACTCCAACACCCCACTGACAGAACCAGACAGATTATCTAAACAGAAAATATATACAGAAACATGAGACTTAAATGGGACGTTAGAACAAATGGGCATAACAGAAATTTACAGAACATTTTACACAAAAACTACTGAATATAGATTCTTCTCATCAGTACATGGAACATTCTCCAAGACTGATCATATCATACACCATAAAACATGTCCCAACAAATTTAAAAAAGTAGAAATCATACCAGGTATCTTCTTAGACCAGTTCTCAGTGGAGCAAAACTAGAAATAAACTCCAAGAGAAACATTCAATTCTACACAAAGTCATGGAAATTAAAAAACCTGCTACTGAACAATTATTGGGTTAATAATTAAAAAAAGATTGAAATCAAAAGATTCCTCAAACTGAATGACAAAAGGGACAAAAGCTACCAAATCTATAAGATTCAGCAAAAGTATTCCTAAAAGGAAAATTCACAGCCTTAAATGCCTACATCAAAAAGACAGAGAGATCACATATTAACAATCTAATGACACTTCTCAAGGAAATACAAAAGGAAGAGCAAACCAAAGGCAAGGCTAGCAGAATAAAAGAAATAAGAAAGGTCAGAGCAGAACTAAAGAAAATGGAAAACCAAAAAGCAATACAAAGGATCAATGAAACAAAACCTTGGTTCTTTGACAAGATAAACAAAATTGAGTAAGCAGGAAAAGAAAAGAAAGAACTCAAATAAACTCTATCAGAAACTAAAAAGGAGATATTACAAGTAATACTACAGAAATACAAGATATTATTAGTGTATAATATGAAAACTTCTAAGTATATAAACTTAAAACATAGAGGAAATGGACAACTCCTGGAAACACACAACTTGCCAAGACCCAATGAGAAAGAAACAGAACTCCTGAACAGACCAATAGTGAGCAAGGAGACTAAAGCAGTAATAAAAATATCTTCCAACAAAAAAAGCCCCAGACCAGATGGTTTCACATATGAATTTTACCAGACCTACAAAGAAGAGCTCGTACCCGTACTTCAGAAATTATTCCAAAACATTCAGAAGGAAGAAATTGTCACCAACTCATTCTACAAAGCCAGTATCACCTTGACACCAAAGCCAGAAAAGGACAGAAAAACAAAAATGAAAATTACGTGCCCATATCCCTTATAAACATATATGCAAAGCTCCTCAATAAAATGCTAGCAAACTGAATTCAACAGCACATCAAAAAAAAAAAAAAAAAAAATCCACCATAACCAAGTGGGCTTCATCCTAGGGATGCAAGGATGGTTTACATATGTAAACCAATAAATGTGATTCACCACATAAACAGAGGCAAAAACAAAGACCATATGATCATCTCAATAGATGCAGAAAATGCATTTGAGAAAATTCAGAACACTTTCATGATAAAACCCCTCAAAAAACTAGGCACAGAAGAAACATATCTTAAGATTATAAAATCCATATATGACAAACCCACAGCCAACATCATACTGAATGGGGAAAGTTTAAAGCATTCCCATGAAGAACTGGAATAAGAAAACTGTGCTCAGTGTCACCACTTGTATTAAACATAGTGCCAGAAATCCTAGCCAGAGCAATCAGGCAAGAAAAAGAAACAAAGGGTATCCAATTCAGGAAAGAAGAGGTCAAACTATCACTTTTTGCTGATGATATGATCTTATATCTATAAAACCCCAAGGATTCCACCAAGAAAATCATGGGATTAATAAATAAATCCAGCCAAGTCTCAGGGTACAAAATCAGCGTACACAAATCAGTAGCATTTCTATACACCCATAACAGTCAAGCTGAGAGTCAAATCAAAGACTCGATATCATTCACAAGAGTTACAAAGAAAATAAAATACCTAGGAATATACTTAACCAAGGAGGTAAAAGATCTCTACAAAGAGACCTACAAAACACTGAGGAAAGAAATTGCAGATGATACAAACAAATGGAGAAACATGTCATGCTAATGGATCGGTAGAATCAATATTGTTAAAATGTCCATACTGCCCAAAGTGATTTACAGACTCAATGCAATCCTGATTAAAATACCAAAGTCATATTTCACAGGCCTAGAGAAAATAATTTTACACTTCATTTGGAACCAGAAAAAAAAAAAGCCCAAATAGCAATCTTAAGCAAAAAGAAAAAATCTGGAGGAATCGCATTACCAGACTTCAAACTATACTACAAGGCTATAGTAACCAAAATAGCATGATATTGGCATAGAAATAGAGACACAGACCAGTGGACCAGAACAGAGAACTCAGATATAAAATCATCCACATACAGCCAACTGATCTTTGACAAAGCAGACACAATATACATTGGGGAAAAGAAACCCTATTCAATAAATGGTGCTGGGAAAATTGGATAGCCACATGCAGAAGAATGAAACAGGAGACCTACCTCTCACCACTCACAAAAATTAATTCAAGATGGATAAGACACTTAAATGTAAGGCATGAAACCGTAAGAATTCTAGAAGAAAATATTGGAAAAACTCTTCTAGGTATTGGCCTAGGCAAAAAAATTATGAAGAAAAACCCAATGGCAATCACAGCAACAAGAAAAATAAATAAATGGGACTTGATTAAATTAAAAAGCTTCTGCACAGCTAAGTAAATAATCAACAGAACATATAGACAACCTACAGAATGGGAAAAAAAATATTCTCAAGCTACACATCCAAAAAAGGGCTAATAACCACAATCTACAAAGAACTCAAGCAAATCATCAAGGAAAAGCAAACAACCCTATTGAAAAGTGGGCAAAAGACATGAACAGAAGCTTTTCAAAGGGAGATAGACAAATTGCCAATAAATGTACAAAAACAATGCTCAACATCACTAATCATCAGGGAAGTACAAATTAAAACCACAGTGAGATATCACATTACCCACTTAGAATGGCTTTTATGAAAAAGTGAAAAAACAGTAGATTCTGGCATGGATGCAGAGAGAAAGGAACACTTATACACTGTTGGTAGGACTGCAAATTAGTACAACTGCTATGGAAAAGAGTATGGAGATCCCTCAGAGAACTAAAAGTAGACCTACCATTTGATCTAGCAAGCCCACTACATGGTATTTACAAAGAAGAAAAGAAATGATTTTATTAAAAAGACATCTGCACTCGAATGTTTATTGCAGCACAATTTGCAATTGCAAAGATGTGGATTCAACCCACATGCCCATCAATTCATGCGTGGATTAAACACATATGAGATATATATCCTATGGAGTACTACTCAGCCACAAAGAAGGATGACTTAATGCCTCTTGCAACAATTTGGATGGAACTTGAGACCATTATCCTCAGTGAAGTATCTAAAGAATGGGAAAACAAAACACCACATGTTCTTGCTATTAAATTGGAACTAACCAATGAGCATACATGTGCAAAGAGGGCAGTAAAATTCAGTGGAAATCAAACAGGGGGAGCAGGGAGGAGGAGACGGTCAAAATCCTACCTAATATGTACAATGAACACTATCTGGTTGATGGGCACACTTATAACCCTGACTCAAGCATAATAAAATTGACACATGTAAACAGAAACATTTGTACTCCCGTAATATTTTTTTAAGTAACCGAGACTTTTTTTTTATTTCAGGATATTATGGGGGTACAAACATTTTGGTTACATGTTATGACTTTGCCACATCCAAACCATAATTTCAGGCATGCCCTTCCCCCCTGTACAACACTCACCGCATCCTTTAATTGTGAGTTTACCCACCCCCAACCCCCCAACCCCCAAAGAATATTACTACTGCGTGAGCACCTTAGTGTTGATCAGTCAGTACCAATTTGATGGTGAGTACATATGGTGCCTATTCTTCCAGTCTTGTGATGCCTCATTTCAGAGGATGGGCTCAAGTTCTATCCAAAATATATTTATGAAAATATAAAAGGTGCTAGATCACCGTCTTTTTTTTATAATTGAGTAGTATTCCATTGTATACATGTGCCATATTTTATTAATCAACTCATGGATTGACAGGCACTTGGGTTGTTTCCACATCCTTGCCAAAGTGAATTGTGCTGCCATAAACATTCGAGTGCAGATGTCCTTATTATAGAATGACTTTTGTTCCTTTCAGTAGATGCCTAATAGTGCTATTGCTGGAGCAAATGGTATTTCTATTTTTAGCTCCTTGAGGTATCTCCAAATTCTTTTCCACAGAGGTTGCACTAATTTGCAGTCCCACCAGCAGTGTAAGAGTGTTCCTATCTCTTCACATCCTCACCAGCATTTGTGGCTTTGGGATTTTTTGATAAAGGCCAATCTCACTGAGGTTAGGTGATATCTCATTGTGGTTTTGATTTGCATTTCCCTAATGATTAGAGATGTTGAGCATTTTTTATATGTTTCCTAGCCATTCTTCTGTCTTCTTTTGAAAAGTTTCTGTTCATGTCCTTTGCCCATTTATTGATGGGGGCTGATTTTTTCTTGTTGATTTTTTTGAGTTCTAGATAGATTCTTGTTATCAGCCCTTTATTGGATGTGTAGAGAGCAAATATTTTCTCCCATTCTGTAGGCTGTCTATTAGCTCTAATGATAGTTTCCTTGGCTGCACAAAAGCTTTTTAATTTGATCAGGTCCCATTTATTTATTTTTGTAGCTGCTGTGATTGCTTTAGGGGTCTTCTTCATAAATTCTTTGCCTAGGCCGATGTCTGAAAGTCTTCCCTACATTTTCTTCTAGGATTCTTAAGGTTTCGTGCCTTAGGTTTAAGCCTGTTATCCATATTGAATTGATTTTTGTAAGAGGTAAGAGGTGGGGATCCAGTTTCAATCTTCTGGATGTGGCTATCCAGTTTTCCCAGCACCATTTATTGAAAACGGATTCTTTTCCCCAGTGTATATTTTTGTCTGCTTTTGTCAAAATTAGATGACAATATGTGGATGGTTACATCTCTGGATTCTCAGTCCTGTTCCAAAGGTCTATGTCTCTATTCTTTTGCCAGTACCATGCTGTTATAATTACTATAGCCTTGTAGTGCAACTTGAAGTCTGGTAGACTGATACCTCCTAGTTTTTTCTTTTTGCCCATGATTGCTTTGGCTACACAAGGTCTTCTCTGGTTCCATACAAAGGGTAGAATTATTTTTTCTAAATATGTAAAGAATGATGATAGTACTTTGATAGGGATTGCATTAATTCTGTGGATCACTTTAGGTAGTATGGACATTTTAACAATATTGATTCTATCAATCCATGAGCAAGGTAGATTTTCCCATCTGTTTACATCTTCTACAATTTCTTTTCTTAGTCTTTTGTAGTTCTCCTTGTATATGTCTCTCACCTCTTTCGTTAAATACATTCCTAGATTTTTAATTTTCTTTGAGGCAATTGTAAAATATATTGCGTTTTTGATTTGAATTTTGGCTTGAGTGCTATTGGCGTATAAGAATCCCTCTGATTTGTGTGTATTGATTTTGTATCCTGAGACTTTACTGAATTCATTTATCAATTCCAGGAGTCTCTTAAAGTAACCAAGACTTTTTATAAAAATGTAGTTCTTATTTAACAAGGAAATTCTCAGATAACATTATGAAAGGTATAATTTCTCATTATAATTATTTTCTGTCACGCTTATACATGCAATTTTTTGTTACTCTCTATGTGTCCACTTTAATTTTATGTTTCTCATTTATTCAGAAAATGCTAAATCAGGATTATTAGAATTATATGTAAACAATAATGACTAGGAATTAATGGTTGGGAAGATTGCCCAGTAGCAGGGAATTAGATAAATAATAATGCTCAGATATCATATCTAACTTTGATGCTAGGAGACTTTTAAAATTAAATTCCTTCTTCTGAGTTATGGGTTTTATTTTTTTTTAATTTCAGACTATTACATACCCCTGTAATATTTTAAAATAAAAAAGTTAAAAACTTTTATGCATCAATCGGCATTATCAAAATAGTAAGATGACATCTACAGAATGGGGGAGAAAATTTAAAAATCATATATATGATGTCTTAGTCTGCTCCAGCTGCTATGACAAAATACCATAAAGTGGGTAGCTTATAAACAACAAAAATTTATTTATTTCTCACAGCTCTTTTTTTATTTAAAAATATTAAGGGGTAAAAATGTTTTAGGTTACCTGCATTTCATTTGTAATTCTTGAGTCTGGGCTATAGATGTGCCCACCACCCAAATAGTTTTCATTGTACTCATTAGGTAGCCTTTTGTCTCTCCCCTGCTCCCCTCCCTCCTCTTGTCAATTTCCACTGAATTTTACTTCCCTCTGTGCATATATGTGCTCATCAGTTTGAATTTAATAGTGAGTACATGTGGTGTTTGTTTTTCCATTCTTGGGATAGTTTTTGTAAGAAATTGCCAACCTATTTTCCAGAATGGCTGTACCATTTTACATTCCCAACAGTAATGTATGTATGACCCACTTTTTCTCCATTCTCACTAGTGGTTGATGTTGTCACAATTTTTTTTTTTAATTTTAACTATTCTGATACACGTGTAGTGATTGCTACTTTCTTTTTTACTATTGAGTCTTGAGAGTTCTTTATATATTCTAGATATTATTCCTTTGTGATATAATTGGTTTCTAAATATTTTTACCCAGTCTGTAGCTTGTCCTTTTGTTCTCCTCACAAGGTCTTTTTAAAATTTTGATGGGATGTAATTTGTCAAATTTTCCTTTTATAGATTGTGCTGTTGATGTCAATGCTTTCAAGATTTTTTTCTTTGTCTTTCATTTTCAGAAGTTTGACTATTATGTGTCTTGGTGTGGATTTTTTTGTTTGTTTTATCCTGCTTGGGGTTTACTCATCTTCTTGAGTCTGCAGGTTTAGGTCTCTTATCAAATTTGGAAAGTTTCCTGTCATTTCTTTGAATACATTTTCAGTCTCACTTTCTCTCTTCTCTCCTGGAACTCTGATGGCATGAACCTTACATCATTTGCCATATTCCCTAGGTCCATGAGGCTCTGCTCATTTTTTTCTCAGTTCATTTTCTCTGTTTTTCAAATTGGTTAATTTGTATTGTTCTATCTTCCAGTTCACTGATCTTTCCTTTGTCCCTTCTGTTCTGCTGTTGAGCCCATCCACTGAGCTTCTATGGTTGCTGTATTTTTCAACTCTAAAATTTGCATTTAGTTCTTCTTTATAGCTTCTATGTCTTTGCTGAGACTTTCTATTTTTGTGTGTCTCAAGAGTGGTGTTATAGCTTGTTAAAACTTTTTTTTATCATGTCTGCCTTAATATCTTTGTCAGATAATTTTAATATCTCTTATCTCAGTGCTGGTGTCTATTGATTATCTTTTTTTCCATTCGGTTTGAGATCTTCCTGGTTCTTGGTATGATGACTGATTACCAATCAAAACCAGTACATTTTAGATATTATGTTATGAGGCTCTAGATCTTATTCAAACTTTCTATTTTAGCTGGGTTCCTCTGATACTACTCCAGCGGGAGAAGAGGGAGTGCTGATACCTTGTTATTAATAGTTTCAAGTGTGGGTAGAAGCTCAGGTTCTCCACTTGGCCTCTATTGACACCTAATGGGAGGGAATGAGAGTTACATTTCCTCACTAGGCCTCCCCTGATACCTCCCAGGTTGGGAGGCATAGTTATGCCTTGTTACTTCTCCCAACCATAGTATCTATTAACACCTAGGTGGGTGGCTCATCAGCACTGGGTTATGGTGAAAAGCCCTGAACCTCCACCATTCCTCTGAAACTACCCTAGAGGGGAGAAGGAAGGAAAGAGTTACCTCATTTCTGACTGCCAGTTCGAAGTGCAAGCCCAGGCTCCCCACATGATCTATACTGACAATATGGGGAGGAAACTCTGTCATCTCCTAACAGGGACAAAAGTCCCAGCTCCACACTTGTTCTTCTCCAACACTACCCTGGCAGGGAGGAAGAAGGATGTCTTCTTATGGCAAGGTGTAGGTGCAAATTCAGGCTCTACACATGGTCTCCACTGACACTACGGTGATAATGAAGCAGATGTTACTCAGTGCTACCTACCTGGAATAAAAGTCCTGGATCCCTACTTGAGTTTCTCAGGTACCACCCTGGCAGATAAATTGATATAGATTTTTTTGAGCCTAGTGAGGTTGGAAGTATAGGCTCCACACTTGCCTTTTCTGGCATTGATTTGGGTGCTGCCACAGGTTTTTTTCTGTGATATTTGGCTGGAGTAGAGCAGTTATTGTCTAAAATATTTCTACCTTGGTATCCTGTCCCTTCCCTGATCTTTAGTCTAAACAGTGCAGAATTTTTGTGGGGATTTTTTTTTTCTTTTGTCTGCATCCATTGGCATTTCCATCTTGCTGGTGCCTTCAGCTCCAAGTCTGAGATATGTGAGGTGAAAAGAAACACAGTGTAACCACCATTTCTCTTAGGGTCCCAAGGTCCCTAGCTGCTCTGTCTTCTTCTCTATACCTTTCAGAGTCTCCTTATATTTGTCTTATATATCGTGTCTAGGGTTTCCATCACTGTTGTAGTTATTGTTGTTGAACTTAGCAGGAGGCATATAGAAAATTATGTTTACTCCATCTTCCCCAAAGCAGAAGTCTTTTATATACATTGTTTTTATTTCAAAATATTACAGGGGTATAAATATTTTTGGTTACATGGATTACTTTTATAATGCTTGGGTCATGGTTATAAGTGTGCCTATCACCCAAATAGTGTTCATTGCACCCATTAGGTAAGTTTTCACCTACCCTCTCCTCTCCCCTCCCCCCTACTTGATTTCCATTGAGTTTTACTTCCCTCTATGCAGATGTGTACTCATTAATTAGTTAAAATTTAATAGAGAGTACATGTGGTGTTTGTTTTTCCATTCTTTAGATACTTCACCTAGGATAATGGTCTCTAGTTCCATCCAAGTTGTTGCAAAAGGCACTAAATCATCCTTCTTCATGGCTAAGTAGTAGTCCATGGTGTACATATATCACATTCTGTTAATCCACTCATGAATTGATGGGCACTTGGGTTGATTCCACATCTTTGCAATTGAGAATTGTGCTGCAATAAACATTCGAGCGTAGGTGTCTTTTTGATAAAATGACTTCTTTTCCTTTGGGTAAATACCCAGTAGAGGAATTGCTGAATCGAATGGTAGGTCTAGGGCTACTTTTAGTTTTTTGAGATACCTCCATGTTATTTTCCATAGCGGTTGTACTAATTTGCAATCCTACCAACAGTGTACAAGTGTTCCTTTCTCTCTGTATGCATGCCAGCATCTATTATTACTGAACTTTTTAATAAAAGCCATTCTAACAGGGGTAGAGTAATACCCTATTATGGTTTTAATTTGCATTGCCCTGATCCACGAGCATGATATGTTTCTCCATCTGTTTGTATCATCTGTGATTTCTTTCCTCACTGTTTCATAATTTTCTTTGTAGAGATATTTCACCTCCTTGTTTAAGCACATTCCTAGGTATTTTATTTTCTTTGTTGCTATTGTGAATGGTATTGAGTCTTGAATTTGATTCTCAGCTTGACTGTTATTAATGTATAGGAATGCTATTGATTCGTATACATTGATTTTGTATGCTGAGATTTTGCTGAATTAATTTATCAATTCCAATACTATCATGGTGGAATTTTTGGAGTTTTCTAGATATAAGATCATATCATCAGCAAAAAGTGATAGTTTGAAATCCTCTTTCCCCATTTGGATACACTTAATTTCTTTCTCTTGCCTGATTGCTCTGACTAGGACTTCCAGCACTATGTTGAATGGAAGTAGTGACAATGAGCATTCTTGTCTTGCTCCAGTTCTTATTGGAAATGCTTTCAGCTTTTCCCCATTAGGTATGATGTGGCTTTGTCATATATGGCCTTTATAACTTTTAGATATGTTCTTTCTATGCCTGGTTTGTTGAAGGTTTTCATCATGAAAGAGTGTTGAATTTTGTCGAATGCATTTTCTGCATCTATTGAGATGATCATATGATTACTGTTCTTGCTTCTGTTTATGTAGTGAATCACATTTATCAATTTGCATATGTTGAACCATCCTTGCACCTATTCCTGGTTAATCTAGCAAGAGGTCTTTCTATTTTGTTTATCTTTTCAAAAAAACAACTTTACTTCTGCTGGCTTTGGGTTTCGTTTACTTTTCCTTTTCTAGTTCCTTGAGATGTGTCATTAGATTGTTAATTTGTAATCTTTCTGTCTTTTTGTTTTAGGCATTTAAGGCTATGAATTTTCACCTTAGAACAATTTTTGCTGAATCCCAAAGATTTTGATAATTTGTGTTCCCTTTGTTATTCAGTTTGAGGAATCTTCTGATTTCCATCTTTTTTTTTTTTTTTTTTTTTTTTTGAGACAGAGTCTCACTCTGTTGCCCAGGCTAGAGTGAGTGCCATGGCGTCAGCCTAGCTCACAGCAACCTCAAACTCCTGAGCTCAAGCGATCCTCCTGTCTCAGCCTCCCGAGTAGCTGGGACTACAGGCATGCACCACCATGCCCGGCTAATTTTTTCTATATATATTTTTAGCTGTCCATATAATTTCTTTCTATTTTTTTTTTAGTAGAGATGGGGTCTCGCTCTTGCTCAGGCTGGTCTCGAACTCCTGAGCTCAAACGATCTGCCCACCTCGGCCTCCCAGAGTGCTAGGATTACAGGCGTGAGCCACCGCGCCCGGCCTGATTTCCATCTTAATTTCATCATTGACCAAATAATCGTTCAGCAACAGGTTGTTTAATTTCTATGACTTTGAGTAAAATTGGGTGTTTCTCTTGGAGTTGATTTCAACTTTTATTCAATTGTCATGTGGGAGGGTACATGGTATGTGTTCAATTTTTTTTGAATTTTTTGAGCCATGATTTGTGGCTGAAAATATGATCAATCTTGGAGAATGTTCCATGTGTTGATGAGAAGAATGTATATTCAGTAATTTTGGGGTAAAGTGTTCTGTAAATGTCTGTTAAGCCCAATTTTTCTAGTTTCCCATTTAAGTCCAGTGTTTCTTTCTTTGTTCTCTGCTTGGATGATTTGTCCTGTTCTGTCAGTGGGATGTTGAAGTCCCCAGCAATTATGATGCTGCTGTTTATCTGTCTACTTAGATCTAGTAGGGTTTGCTTTATGAATCTGGGCACTCCTGTGTTAGGTACATAAATATTTAGGATTGTTATGTCTTCTTGTTGAATTGCTCTGTTTACCATTATATAATGACCATCTTTTTCTTTACTATTGTTAATTAAAGTCAATTTTATCTGATACAAGAATGGATACACCTGCTTTCTTTTGGTTTCCATTTGCATGAAATAATTTTTTCCATCCCAACTTGAGTCTGTAAGAGTCTTTGAGGGTTAGATGTGTTCCTGGAGACAGCAGATATTTGGGTTGTATTTTTTCATCCATTCAACCAGCCTATGTCTCTTGAGTGTGGAATTGAAACCATTCATGTTGATTGATAGAATTGATATGTGAGATACTGTTCTGTTCATCCTGTTGGGTAGTACCTTGTTGCTTTGTTTTACCTCTTGTACTATTGTTTTGTATGAGCTCTGAGCTTTAGCTTTTGGGTAGTTTTACACTGGTGGGTGACCACCGTGCTGATCCATGTATAATGCAGTTCTGAGTATTTCCTCCAGGGCAGATCTGGTCTTGACAAATTCCCTCAGTGTTTGCTTGTCTGTAAAAGTCTTTATTTTTCCTTGGGGCCCCAATCCCTTCTGGCTTATAAAGTCTCAGATGAAATGTCTGTAGTTAGCTTCATGGATTTTCCTTTGAAAGTTACTTCATGTTGACTTTGGCCAGTCTGATGACTATATGTCTTCATGATGGTCTCTTTGTGATGAGTCTCCTAGGTGTTCATTGAGCTTCTTGTATCTGGATGTCTAAATCTCTAGCAAGACCAAAGAAGTTTTCCTCAATTATTCCCTCAAATCGGTTTTCCATCCCTTGTGCATTTTCTTCTTCAGGGATGCCTATGATTCTTATATTTGGCCATTTTACATAATCTCATATTTCTCACAGACTTTGTTCATTCCTCTTAATTCTCTGTTCATTATTTTGACTGGCTGAGTTAATTTGAAAGAGCTGTCTTCAAGCTCTGATATTCTTTCTTCTGCCTGGTCTAGTCTATTCTTAAAACTTTCCACTGTGTTTTGCATTTCCTTAAATGAATTTTTCATTTCCAGAAGTTCTATTTGGTTTTTCTTTAGTATGTCAACCTCTTTAGTGAATTTTTCCTTCATTTCCTGAATTGTTTTTCTGGTTTCTTTGAGTTGGTTTTCCATTTTCTCTTGAATTTCATTGAGTTTCCTTACAATCCATATTTGGAATTCTTTATCTGTCATTTCAATATTTTCATTTTGGTTGGTATCCATCGCTACAGAGCTGGTCTTCCCTTTTGGAGGTGTCCTTTCACTCCAGCTTTTCATATTTCCAGAGTTCTTTCATTGATTTCTTCTCATCTGGAACAGCTGTTGCTTCTTATTTTTCAACTTTCTTTTATTTAGATGGGGCTTCCCCTGCCCCCTCATATGGTATGTTTGTAGAATATGTTGGATAAGGTCCTTTGGCTTTGTTTGTGGCTGCTTTGATGGTGATCTAGGTTCTGGATAGATGCCTTGATTTTAGATATCCTTCGTGTGGTGGTTTTCTCAGTTGCTAGTTGTTTGTAGGCTGTAGCAGTGGTGACCTATGTGTGTGTACACATTCCCTGCTTCACTTTGATGAGAGAGGATGGAAGTCTTTGAAATCCTTTCTCTTTCCCACCCCTGTGGTCTTCTTAGTAGTGTGAAATGTATTGGCATGCCCAGTTTAATCTCTGAGACAGTAGGTGGTGCTTGTGGGTGAGAAACAATTTCACCCTGTATGATCAAGTCAGTAACTGCTGTAAAGGGCTGTGCAAATTGACCTCCCTATCAGTAGGTGGTGCTTGCCAGAAGTAATAAGCTGCTGTGTTGCTTCTGAGACCTGTGACTGGCTCTAGTTCCTCGGGTAGAGCATTCAAATGCTCCAGGTGGTGGGTGGGGCCCTGAAACTTCCAGGTGAATCCTTTTACTCTGCCACAGGCGATGTGTGTGGAGGAGAGTGAGGCTGGGCAGGGCTGGGTTGGGTAAGCCTACCTTCAGGCTCCACAACAGCTGATAAGGCAGCTGTTTCAGCAGGGTTCAAAGGTCTGTTCCCAACTTCTAGGGAAACCCACCAAGGAGGGGCTGAAGTGGCCCCACCCAACCAGAAAGTCTGCTTGTAGAGACAGAGCTGTCTGAGATTCACAATCTGGTTTTCCGACTCTCAGACCTCCCCCCGGCCTGCATATCTGATCCACTAGTGTGCGTCTTCACAAAACACCAGTGGGTAGGGTGCTTCCAAATTGGGCACCCTGGGTCCACCATAAGTCTTCAAGGGAAAAGTTATGGGCCCCACTCTCTGTGGAGGCCTCAGCCTGGAGAATGTGCCCACTGGGGAGAGGCAGCCACTAGCCAAATTCTTGACTCAAACTTTTTTCCTGGTCGGAATTCATGGAGAAGTAGCCACAGGTCCAGGTCAGCCAGAGCACCTGAATGCAGAGCCCGGTTGCTATGGCTCCTGGAGCTGTACTCTTCCTTGCTGTAGGATCAACCCTAATCCAACAGGGTGGTTTTCGTGCAGGGGGAATGGGTGTTCTCCCAGCTCCCCATGTCTCAGAACCTCACAGTATTCTCCCATCAGTTCTGTCCATGTGGGCTTCCTTGCCACCCAAGTCCAGCTGCCAGATCTTTCCTTTGTGTCCCCAGTAACCTGTTCGAGTCTGGGGGACACGGGGACCAGTCTGCTTGTCTGTCCCACTGGTATGCAACTCCTCGAAACACCAGTGGGCAGGGAGCTCCCCATTTGGGCACCCTGGGTCCACTGCAGGCCCCCAAGAGGAAAGGCATGGAACCTACTCTCCATGGAAACCTCAGCCTGCAGCATGTGCCTGGTGGAGAAAGGCAGCTGCTTGCCCTTTTATTATACATTTTTAACCTCGTGAACACTCCTCACATGTGTGACTGCCTGCCTTTTCCCAAATACAGTCCTAAAAATCTCAGGCTATCACCTACAAATTGAAATCATCTTCACCTACATTTTTGTTATTCCGATTTGTGCCCAAATTTGAGCATGTCTATCACCTCCAGGTGGCAAATCAGTTTAATCCCTAAGTTCTCACTAAAGTCTCTATTTTGATGAGTAAAACTGTCATGCTCATCCTTTAATTATGGTCACCTGGACGTAATTATACCTGCTTTACCCTGAGCTTTAGAGCCCTGGAAGTTGAGTATTTTCCTTCATCCTCTCACTCCTCCTTCTCCTCCTGTGGGCCTCCCTCTGTTAATGGCCCAGATCATACTTAAAAACTAAGTCTTACCTCCTCCCGAAGCACCTCACAACCAATCAGCAGTCAGGTCTCAGAGATGCCACCTAGTTAACACCCTCCAGCAATACCAACACAGTCTCACCGAGGTTCCTTTCTTCATTCTATCCCACCCTCCAATCTAACTAGGCATCACCTTTAGCCAATGAACTCATTACCCTTCCACTGTTCTGACCAGAGTAAGGAGAAGTCATCAATAAAAATGTCAAATAAATGGAAGAAGATCTGCCTAAATGAACATTCTATATGTACTCGAGTGAACTATAGCACATCTTCCAGCATACTCTGTACTCCAGTTTCCTAATATGCCTGGATATTTCATTAATATAGGCCCTATACCTGTAAGGACCACACCTTTCCTTGTACTGTCACTTCCATCTGTAAGGAGCTTCCTCAACATAGCCCCCAGAGTTCTGCAAAGACATGACACACTCCCTACAACATTCACTTTATGGTATTATACCCTCTAGTGGAATAATCGAGTATAAAAATGAGTAAAATTATTCCAGACATTGATAAAGTCATGAGAAGCAAATAACACAGGGAATGGTGATATACAGTTATAAAGGGTGTGGTAGGAACAGGCTGAGGTAATCTACTTTAAGTAAAAGGGTCAGAGGAGGCCTTTCTGTGTGTATAACAATCAGGAGGTGGAAGCAAAGGCTAAGAGACAATCTTTGGGAGCAGATTTCAGGGAAGAGTGAAGAGCAAATAGAAGACTTGGGGACAGAGACTTTCCTAAGAGTAGGTGGTAATACTCACAGGGGACAGGATTCCATGAAAAGAGGTTCCTAGTACTGTGACCTAAAGCAGAGTTCTAGCCACAGCATGGTATAGAGGGCCTGTTCACATAAACATCACTGTACAGCCTGAGGTGTGGCATCCCTTGTCTCTAATCCAGGCAGGGGACAAGTTCTATGTTAACTCTATCTCTGAAATGAGAGTCCTAATCCTAGGAATCCCAGGCCCCTTTTCACTGCTCCAGAGACTTTCCTTTGGTCTATTTTCATCCCCCAGTGACTGATTCACAGCCTTCATTCAATCCCCTATGCTGCTATACCAGTGATTTTTCCAATCACAAATCCACATCCCACAGCATCATACCACAAACATACTTACAAAGTTTTAATCTCTTCTCATTGACTACAGAATAAACTCAAATCTCCTCTGATGAACATTTGTTTTTTTTCTAGGAGTCAGACATAGCATTATCCTACTTGCTAGCTCCCCACATATCCCTCACCCATTCTACCATTTGGCTAATGGCTCTTCTCAGAAAGGCCCTGTACCTGGAAAAACCTCTTCCCACACTTCACATGAATTCAGTCCATGCTGAAATCCTTGTCCCTGGACGAGGTATTCACAGATACCATAAAGTGGAAATTTCTGTTATTCCAAGACTCATTTTTCTATTTTCTTTTTTTTAGGAGCAGAGAAAACTTTTAGTCTTTATAAGGAACAGTAAGTAAATGATATTACCTGGGAATACTCTCCTGGGAGGAGTTCAAAAACATACCTCTTGCTATTTTAATTTAAAACATATCTTACAAAGATATCAGGCCTTGGCTAGGTCTGTAAAAACATTTGAAAGAATGTTTTTACAAAATAAATTCTCTTTTTTAACATTATAATAATGACCATTTATTGAGGAACTTATGTCATCTTTTATTTCACCTTAAATACTTATCACTTATTCCTCCTAACTGTAACTTTGTACCCTTTGACCAACATCTCCTCATTCCCCCCATTCCCACCCTCTGACAACCATCATTCTACTCTCTGCTTTTATGAGTTCTATTATTTCAGATTGTACATATAAGTGAGAACAGGCAATATTTGTCTTTCTGTGCCTGCCTTATGTCACTTAGCATAATGTCCTCCAGGTTCATCCACGTTTTTGAAAATAGCAGGATTTTCTTATTTTTTAAGGCTGAGTATCAAGAATCATTTTTCTAAAGCACTGATCTGACTCTTCCTTCATTCCTAGGTGCCAACATATTTGCTTCCCCTAGAGTACCTATAAGCAAAATCTGGACTCCCCTGGGTTGAGCATACAAAGACTACCAGATTCTAGCTCCCATCCACTTTTCAAAAAGTAAAACCTTTCCCCAAATGCTTCATAATCCATCCATTGTGGACTACTTGCTGTGTCCCTAAAATAAGCCCTATACATTCTCAGACTGGATCCTTCAAGCTGGTCTATTTGTCCCCCATCATTATGTCATTCAAGGCCATATCCACATTTTATCACTGACATAAGAAATTTATTGCTTCCCTAAGCTGAAATTTTTATCGTTCCCCTCTTCTGTCATTGAAAGCTATATCTCTCATAAGGTTCTTGTCATTGGCATTATTATATGATAGTCAGCTTTATGTATATGGATTTGGAGACACCAAATAGCAGGGACTGCATAATTTTTTTACCTGGGCATCCTATAGATACATACAAATACTATAATGCACAAATTGAGGACTCAAAGTACATTTACCTTTACTTCACAGACACAAAACTGGAGATCAAAGATGTTAAGGAATTTGTTCAAGGACACACAGTTGTTTAATGGTAGAAAGAGAACCAGATTGCTGCAAAAGACAATATTTCATTCCTTTTTGCAGCAACTTGGATAGAATTGGAGACCATTATCTTAAGTGAAGTATCTCAGGAATGGAAAAACAAACACCACATGTACTCTGTGGGAGCTAATCGATGGGTACACATGGGTACAAAGAGATGTAAAGGTAATAGGAAATCAAGAAAGGGGGAGGGAAGGAAGAAGAGAGAGGTAAAAACCTACCTATTGGGTACAATGAATACTATTCAGATGATGGGCATGCTAAAAGCCCCAACTTAAGCATTATAAAATGTATCTATGTAACAAAAACATTTGCACCTCCTTAATATTTTGAAATTAAAAAAAAAGAAAGAAAGAAAGAAAGCGGACTAGGATCCAGGACACTAGACCTCAGTTCAGCAATCTTTCTATTCTGTGTGTAGATTCTTCATTTCACCAGAGATTGGAGATTCGAATAATATGGGTGCAAAGACAGTGAGAAAGGAGAAAACCTTTCAACTAATCTGTTTCTCTGAGACCTTAATCTCACCTGCAGATAGGGGGAGGCAATGAGAAGACACACTCCTCCAACTGCCCCTGGCAGCCAGTTCAGGGTCTTTTCCTTGATCCATTACGACAGCCCTTGTAAATTAATTTCCAAGCCACCAATTTCTTTTTTTCCCTTGTTTTCTGAATGATTTTTCCATACAGGAAGTTAAATCAGCCAGCACTGTACCATAAATATGATGAAAAAAAATTTTAGAGTATACTAAACTCTTCTTTGATAAATGCTCAAAATTTTTCAGGAAACAGAGCATTACCACTAGCACCCCCACCCAGCACATCAGACAGTCTAACATTTCTGACATCTGGCTAATGGTTCTTCTTTAACCAGACCCTGCACTAGAAAGACTTTACCCCAGTCTTTCAGTCCAAGCTAAAATCCTATACGTTTCACACAATTAACAACCCTTATCTCAATTAAATTTCCTATGAACTTGGTTCCACACTATTTGCTTTAAACCTTTGGAAAATAATTCCCAGGTCTTACAAACCATTTCCCTCTCCTTTGACAAGCATAAGAAGATTTATACATTTCTTTAACTTCACAGAATTTTCATGTTTCTCTGACCTTTGCATGTGCCAAATCATACTGCCAAGAATACTGTCTCTCACATACCCTTGCCTGTGCAATGATTATTCATGCTTTAGGTTTCATATTAGATGTCACTTCCTTCCAGAAGCCTATATGGAAACACAAGTCCTGGTCAGGTGCCCCTCTTATTAGTTTCCAGTAAACCCAGTACAAACATTCTACTTTTTTGGTACCCCAGACCATACTATGTTGTGTTTTCCAATTTCCTATAGTCCCCACTAGACCATAAGTTCCCCAAAGGCAAGGAATTTGACCAGCATTTTCAGTGTCTAACCCAGTACCTGGATGGAATAGGTAGGCTTTTGCAGAATAAATGAATGAATAAACAGACTAATAAATATGTGAGAGCTATAGATATGTGTATAGAGCACAATATATCTCCACATACTCTTCACTCCAGTCTCTTCCAATCATTGGCAGATTCACCCAGAGCAGACCCTTGTCATACCCATGACCTCACATTTAGTCTACATGATGTCCACAATACATGAGACAACCTTCCCCAACTTTTCTTACAGTGTACTGTCTGGGACTTCTCTGTCAGCCAGCATGGTATATCTTTATTGTCCATATTCCACATAACCTCGAACACACAATACTCAAGGGCCTGGAAGCCTGGCATGAGGATGGGTACTGGGGAGGAGTCAGGTGGTGATCTAGGAAACAACTGTGGACCACTGAAGCTTGAACACTAATAAAGCAGCAAGCCTCCGCAGAACCTCTAGATCATGTACTATCCTTAAGACCTTATCTTATATTAATAAATTCTAACCTACCCTGATAGTGTGTTGTGGTTTCAGGTTAGGAGCTTGCAGAAGGTGGAGAAGTTTAAAAAGAGTTTGTTGTGGAATGGATAAGAGAACTCATCAAGAAAATGCAGAAGGATGGACAGGCCTCATCTTTCCCATAGTGAAGCAGATGAGAAAAGCTCAAAAGAGATGTCCAGGGAATTTCCTCTAGTCAGACCACTAAGGTGTGTGTCAGACTTGGAGTAGAATCAGGATTAGAACCATGATGCTGATGCCAGGAGTCTTGGTTCATTTCATGTTGCTTCTATATTAAATAAGTACCCAGCTAACTGTGAGTGAGTGTATGGGTTATGCAGGTGAAGGGACTATAATTCAAATATTAGAGAATATGGACAACTTGCTAACAAGAGGCCAATCAGGCAGGAATGTTTTGAGGTTAAAAGCTCCCCAACTTGTCTTTACTTACTTTCTTATGAATATTTGGAGAATCAAAAGCCACAAACCCTAGCTTAATGTATGAGGGCTATGATATTTAGAGGGAAAAGAGAATAATGACACACCTTGACTATTTCCACCTTAGTCCACTAGCTAGACCTTAATGTATACATCAATCAGACTAGTGGTGCAAAAGAGGAGAAGAAAGGGACCTCATGGGATCATGAATTGCAGCACAACAAATTCCTGAGTCTCTGTATGTTTGCAATTAAGGAAAAATGCACTCAGGCCTCTTTTGTACAGTGGTTTTCCTGGTGATCATAAACAGGCATCAGTGAAAGAATCAGAAAAGCATCAACTTTTGGACCCATTACTGAGCACTCATGCTTCATAGTCCCTGAATTCTAGCCCTTGAATCCTAGTTAATAGTGGTATGAGGAAGCAAAATTTAGACAGTGACATAACAGTGAAAGACACCTGAAATGTCAGGCTAAGTACTATGTTGGAGAATGTACAGGGAAAAGCAGGTACCTGCCTTGGAAGAGCATCCACCTCAGTCTGAAGAGCCAAACAGTCATTCATGGATAAATACAGAGAAAAACAGCAGGGAAAAAAACCCAGCTTGACTCTGGTTCAACAGAGTCAGCCCTGGGAAAGCCCTCCTCTCTTTAACCATATTTTACAGGAATTCATGGTTTTTGAAATACTTACATATAAAGGGATTTGACTGGGCAGATGGGAGGGGAGTGGGGGGATGGGTATATATATATACATAATGAGTACGGTGCACACCATCTGGGGGATGGACACGCTTGAAGCTCTGACTCGGGTGGGGCAAGGGCAATATACGTAACCTAAACATTTATACCCCCATAATAATGCTGAAATATAAAAGAAAAAAAAGGGATTTGACCTTCAAAAATAAGAAAATTTGAAAAATACCCAATTCCAAAATGGTGAAATGACTTTTGTTTATAATTTTCAATGGTGTCTTGATGCCAACATACTCCTCTAAGGAATCTCAAGTCCACTTCTGATTGTGTATGGTAGGTATCTCCTTTGCTCACATGGTCTTTGGCTGTCTCAGTTTGAAGTCCTACCCTCCCTCATTGTGAACAGCAGAAGCAGTATGACCTAACAATATGGAAACCCTGTCCAGAAGTTCTGGAATAGGCCTTAAGGTATAGCAGGGGAGAGAGCAGCCCTTGGAAACAAATATTGGAGCAAAACACTGTTTTCCACCTTCTCCCCTTCTACTCATGCTCATCCTCCTTTTCCCTCTCCTCTACCCCAGTTTCCACTACTCTATGACACACATTCCTCCTATCAGTCACTGAGGTTGAATGCTAGCCATCACACCCATCCCACCCTTATCCAGTTCTACCTCTGGAATGCTGCTCCACTCTGTCCACTCTTTATTCACATGGCCCCAAACTTGGTGTGAGTCCTGATTGTGTCTCACCTAGACTGCTGGGAGTGCCTCCCAAATGAACTGCACATCAGCATTTTCTCTCCCCCTAATTTATAAGCTAGGTTTTATAATTCCTAGAGTAACATGTCTAGTGTATAATATGAGCGGTATTTAATTTCACTGTCACAATTCTCATTCATTCATTTAAGAAATATATATTTATTGCCTATTAGTCAGGCATTCTTCTGGGCATTTGAGAAAAACATTACTTGTTCAACTTCTCCTCCAACATAAACCTGAAAACGCCTTGATTAACAGACAGGGACCACTAAGGTCTGTTTGTTGCTTGCTTTCTAGCCCAGAAGACATCTCTACAACATATGTTCCAGCTACAACTGACTCTTAAAGTTTTAGCTTCAATCTTCAATAGTACCTATAAAAACTCTATCTATAGAAAAGTTTACCTAGTTGTCTACCATTTCTCCATACAGAAACATTATTAACTATCATACAGTGTTCTAAGACCTTTATATATGTTAACTCACTTAATCATAACAAATTATTTTATCCTCATTTTATAGATAATGAAACTGAGGCTCAGAGAGGTTAAGTTATTTTATCCTCATTTTATAGATAATGAAACTGAGGCTCAGAGAGGTTAAGTTTTATCCCCAAGATACCGCAGCTGCTAAGTGGTAGAGCTTGGATTCAAACCCAGGAAGTATAACTCCAAAGCTTATTTCCCCAATGATTCAAGATTCAAACTCAAGCCTTTAACCTGAAATCATCTTCCCCTGTATTTGAATCATGCTCAGTTCTTACCTCATCCTAAAGTCTCCACAGATGTCATGGGATCATGAGTTAGAATTAATTCCTCTCTCCCTTCCTCTCTCACTGAATGATCTGTACTTATCAGAGATTCCATTCTCTCTTTCTCTCTCTTTCTCCCTCTTCCTCTGTTTCTCTCTTTCTCTCTCTGTCCTCTGCCTCCCTCTTTATTGTGAACTCATGAAGGATATCTCTGTATCCTCCCATAGAAATATTAGGAAACTGCAAAAGATGCATTTATGAATCTGAAGGTTTTTCAAATGGGTTTCAGGTATCTCAGAGATTATCTGGTTCACCCTCTTAACGAAGATGAGAAAACTGGAGGTGGGATATATTAAGCAATGTTTCCCAGGCCATTCAGCTATTTACTTATAAAGCCACAACTCCTAGTCTGAAAGGAGCCTTTCACAACTCCTATTCTAGAAGTCTTTCTAGTCTACATGTTGGTTCTAGATTACATCAATGAATACAACATTGACTACCTATAGTCAACAATACTGTACTGAACATTACGAAGATTTGTTAAGAGGGCAGATCCCATGTTAAGTGTTCTTACCACAATAAAATAAAATTAATACGTAACCTAAACATTTGTACCCCCATAATATGCTGAAATAAAAAAATAAAGTAAAAAAATACTGTCTACCAGTGATGGTGTTACCAGATTGAAAGGAGTCAGGTTCAGGCAGGAGGGAGAAAAGAGAAGGGAATAGTGAAAACAGAAAAAAAAGGAAGTGGGGAGGGCAATCCCACTTGCTACTCACCCGTGTACTAGAATTGTGACCTCTTTAGAAAGTTTTTTCAGGCAGGGATAGATGTCAGTAGCCTTTTGGATAACAAGGCCATAACATCTGTGCATGAACGTATTTAATCTGCAAGAAACATAATGATACTGTTACAATGTGTCATTATTTACTCTAACTATTCTATGTAAAAATAATTAGAGACTGAGAGCAAAACAAAGGTGACAGTAGATCTGCACCATTATCCTCTTTTCACTCATACTTTCAATTTGGTCCCTATGATGTATAGCCCACAGCTATCTGCCATCCTTGACTCCTTGAGGCTATTGGCAAAAGATAGGCCAGCCTCCCCTGAAAGAGTATAATGAAGGACCACGCACTGAATCAACACACTCAGTGTGTATTCATGGTTGGGAGTCAAATCTTGTGGCTGAGAGTCATGGCCATCCCCTGGAGAAAAAAGGGCAGTCCTCGGGACTGAGATATCCAGCCTTTTATATGACAGGAGAGGTGCTTTGCGTAGCCAGGACTGGGTCTTGATCTGGCATCCTCTTTCTGCTTTCACATCCTCACAGGGCTTCAACATGAAGGCAGCTATCTTGGCCTGGGAGATGGCAAAGAGGGGCAGTTCATGAATTCAGTAGTTCCTACCCTAGACCACCCATGATGAATGACCCTCAAAACTCATTAAGGTGTTATTCTTAGTCCATGGCCTTGTAGATATGGCAAAGCTGGAGGCAGTTTCTTGAGAGATGATAATACTATTTTTATGCTCCAGATTTACATGAATTATTCTCACAAGGGAAAAAAAAGCACCATGTCCATCCTTCACAGTCTCTGTCAATAAGCAGATTTTACCAATGTATTTCTGGTGAGAATGCATCTGGTCATCTATATCAATTTCATTGGGGTGGAGAACCTGCAGCCTTGGGGCCACATATGGCCTTCTGGATCCTTGAGTGTGGCCTTTTGACTAAATCCAAATTCTGTGAAATTTGGATTCGGTTGAGGGGCTGCACTTGGGGATCTGGAGGGCCACATGTGGCCTTGAGGCAGCAAGTTCCTCACAGTTTGCAGAATGCGATGCTGCCATGTAGACACCAGGGGCAATGTTGCCTGGCAAATACAGGCCTTGGAAGACAGCTGCAGGGAAAATTTCTGCAACTCTTTCTGCAGTAAGAAAAAAAAAAAATAGTGGCCATCCACTATTTTATCCACTTAACTCACAACACTGTCAAGTTAAACATGAGCTTGAAACTATTACTTGAAATGTACAAGATAATTTTGAATTTCACTTCCATGTACTTTATAACCATGAGACCTCTGAACTGAATTAGCTCAAGTTTAGCATCTTCACTTCACTCTATGTCTGTTACTTTTATTCCTGTGTTCAATATTTCTCAAGTAATTTTTAAGTTGGAAAAATGTCCTTTGTATTAAAATTTACTTCATTTGGAATTATAAAAAAACAGGAATATAGCAGTCATTTCAAACAGAAATTAAAAAAACGGGGAGGGTATTTTTCTCTCTACTGTTTTGTGTACTATGTTCTTCTCTCTGTTCTCTCATTTGCTCAGAATGGAGATCCTCCCTCCTCAACATACACATGTACACACTTCAGCCAAATCCTGGAAAACCTATCTTTATTGGCATCTCTAAAAGTTAATCCCTTTTATCTATTTGCACTAAGCCATCCCTACTTCTCTTCTGCCACGTTTTGACCTCTGGTCCCTGCATCTAGATTTTTCGTCTCAATGCTTCTAAGTGTCTCTATTTAAAACACAGATTTAATCTCTTAGCATTCCTCTGCATAGAAACCTCCAATCATACAGGATGCTCCATCTCATACACGAAGGGTTGGTAAAAGGTGCCTTTAAAGGGCCAAATAGTAGGTATCTTAGACTTTGTGAGCATATGGTCTCTATTGCAACTACTCATCTCTGCTGTTGTAGCACAAAAGAAGCCATAGATAATACATAAATAAATGGGCATGGCTGTGTTCCAATAAAATTTTATGTACAAAAACTGGTAATGGGCCAGATTTGAACTGTTGGCTATAGTTTTCTTGACTCACTATAAACATACAAAGCCTCCCTCCTGGCTTCCTGATATCTGGCTGGGGTGAAGACGGGACCTCCTCACTTTATGTACCTATGAACTAATTCAGAAGGCAGGCCTGCTCAATTTAACCCAACAGTCCATGAGCCCCATTCACTTTCTGACTCTTACATATATAAGCATAGAGTTTCCTTGTTAGGATAAACTAGGAGGAAGACTCACCAAAAGAGTCACCCCAAATACTTACAATGGAGGCAGGAATATGAGGACTACTAAGAAGAGATTTCTTACCAAGTGACTGTGAGTGATCTGATGATGGGACAGGAGTATTTAATCATAGGCAAAGGGAATAAAATAACAATAACAACAGCAGGTAATACAGAAAAGAGAAATGATTAAAGGGAAGTGGTCAAGACAAAGAAAGTTATTAGGTGTTTCTTTCTACTCACCTGCTTTCAAGGACTGTTGGCCTCTTTTGAGGTAGCACAGAATAACATTCAAGAGCCTGGGCCATGGAGTCAGGCTGCCTAAGCTTTGAATATTGGCTCAGTCACTTACATTCTGTGTGAATTGTAGGCAAGCCTGTGCCTTAGTTTCTGTATCTCAAAACAGGGAATGGTAATAGTACAATCTCTGAGAGTTTTTGATATGATTAAACAAACAGTATACACAAAGCACTTAAGACAGGGCCTAGCACATGGTAAACAGTCAATAAGTGTCAACTACTATTACTGTGGGAATCTGGGGACAGAGCCAGCATTCACATAATTGTCAGGGGGTGATGAGTCTGTAGACTTTGGCTAGTTCTGTCTCAGGGTCTGAATTCCAGAACTTCTATTCTGATACAAGATAGGCTATAACCTACCAAATATATACTCAAAGGCCTGCTGTTCTAGAATTTTATGGAATTGGGTTCTTAGCCACAACACATGAAGGAAGGGTCTTTTCAAATAAAGAACTTAATAAAACAAAGCATTTTTTTCTACCAATCAAATCAGTGGCTAATTCCTGCAGATTTTATCATACATGTTCTTTCTGTTTTACTCCTTTCAATCTATCCTCCACACATTTCAGAGTAGTCTTTGTACAAATCAGATTCTAATACGCTTTTTGCTGCCCAACTTAAAACTTTTATTTCCTCCCCACTCCTTGATTAATAAATCCCCAATTCCTCTGCTGGGTATTCAAGGTCTACTATATTCTGGCTCCATTCCACTATTTTTTAAATGAATTAGGTCCATGCTTATTTAACTACATGGTTAGTATTTTGATATTTAATTTATCTAACATTTATTTTTTAAATTAAAATAAAGCAAAATATGATTTGGGGCATACAGTTCTATGAATTTTTACACAGGCAAAGATTTGTATAACCACTACTACAGTCATGATAAAGGACAGTTACAGCACCCAGAAAAAGTCCCTCATGCTATTCCTTTGTAGTCATACCATATCACCACCCTTAACCCCTGGGAACCACTAATCTGTTCTTTGACACTTTAATTTTGTCTTTTTGAGAATGATATATAAATAGAATAGTACTCTAAGCAATGTTTCGAAGCTGGCTTTTTTTCATTCAGCATAATGCCTTTCAGAATTGCCCAACTTGTTGCATATATGGCTAGTTCATTCCTATTTGTTGCTGAGTAGTATTCCATGGTATGAATGTACTGTAGTTTGTTTAACCATTCACCATTAAAGGGAATCTGGGTTCTTTCTACTTTTTAGCTTTTATAAATAAAACCACTATGAATATTCATGTACAATTTTTTTGTATGGACATAAATTTTCATTTATCTGGGATAAATGCTCCAAAATGCAATTGTTGTGTCATATTGTAATTGCGTGCTTAGTTTTCTAAGAAACTTCGAAACTGTCAAGGAGCAGGTGAAAGCAGTCAAGGGCCATCCAAAAATAATAATAATTATAATAAGACAGGCTCACTCCTAAACAGAGCATAGTAAGGATGCTCGACAAAGTCCTGAGAGTGGCACAGATGAGAGATGAACAAAAAGGTTTATAGCTTTTCTTCCTAAGCTGATCTACAGGAAACAGAATGCTGGAACTTCTATACTATGCCCCCATAAGCTGACTACCAAAGCAATAAATATTGCTACCCCAGAAAGTATGATTCTACCTTGATTTTGTAGCATTGGGAGTGGCCAGAAAGGCTGCAACAGAGATATATTAGGTTCCTCACCTTGTAGGGCTGGGACTGTAGAGAAAAATAAATAACAAAGAATTTTAAAAGGAAAGACTTCTCCAACCCCCCGAGAAGAGGCTATCTATCAAGCTGCTCTGTGTACCTCCATTTTTTTTAGGACTGGTAGAGCTTCAGGAGAATATGGCTGTGAAACATGGTCCTAGATAGTGGGTTTGAGGGCCTACACTATGTTTAAATTATTCTATGACAAGTATTTGAACCATTTACAATTACAGAGTTTGGACAAATGGTATTTAAGTGGATAAAGTGCCAGAGCCAAAAATCAGTAGAGTGTAATAATGGTTAAGGGTGACAATGGCTGACATACTTAATATACAAAGAACTCTTAAGAATTGAGCGAATACAACCAAAAACCCAATAGAAAAATGGGGAAAGATATAAACAGACAACTCACAAAATAGATATAAAAACCATCTTCAAACATATGAAAATACGTTCAAACTCACTCAAAATTAGAGAAGTACAAAGTCAAAATACACTGAGACACCATTTCTCATCTATCACACTGGTAAAAAATAATACGACAATACATTCTGTTGGTGAGGCTGTGAGGAAATAGGCACTCTCATACACTGATGGTGGGAAAGCAAATTTCTACAACTCTTCTGGTAGTAACTCTACAATATCTAATAAATCTACACATGTCCTTACATTAAAAAAAACAGCTTTATTAAGATATAATTCATATACCATACAATTCACCCATTTATTATTTTTTTTTTCAGACCAAGTCTCGCTCTGTAGCCCAGGCTACAGTACAGTGGCAGGATCATAGCTCACTGGTACCTCAAACTCCTGGGCTCAAGCAATCCTCCCACCTTAGCCTTCCAAGTAGCGAGGACTACAAGTGTACATCACCATGGCTGGCTAATTTTTTTTTAAACTTTTTTGTAGAGACAGAGTCTTGCTATGTTGCTCAGGCTTGTCTCAAACTTCTAGCTTCAAGCAATCTTCCCACCTCGACCTCCCAAAGTTCTGGGATTATAGTCATGAGCCACCATGCCCAGCCAATTCACCCATTTAAAGTGTATAATTCAATGGGTTTTCATAAATTCAGAGTTGTGTAACCATCACCACAATTAATTTTAGAACATTTTCATCACACTTAAAAGAAACTCCATTCTCATCAGCTATCATTCCTCCTTTCCTCTCACAACTCTCCCCCACCCTTAGCCCTAGGCAACCACTGATATCTATTAATACTTTCTGTCTCTAAATAATAAATAGGCACATATTAAGGTATAAGATTAAACATTCACAGAAATCATAGGGAGGATACTGGACTTGCACAGGTTGTGAAATTGAAAATTCAAGCTACAATTATTTAAATTCCCAGGGAAAAGGAAGCTCCAAGTGACATCTGTGTTAAAAGTGAATGACACCCTTGATTTTAGAGCAAGTATTAATACAACACTATCACCTCTAGATCAACCTTGAGAAATTCGCTTTCAAGAGCCTTAAAGAGAAGTTCTTGAACTATGTTGGTTGAGCCAAGGCATCCACATGATTCCAGAGAAACATCTCACAAGTTCTATACTGAGAAGCCCTCCAGATAATCAAGAAAGTTCAGCAGTTCTGGAGTTGCTGGATATTATTAATATTTTCTTCATCATCCTTTCATAATGATCACTCCACTAAATCACTTGTCCAGAAAAGGAAAGAGTTATATAGAACAGAGTTATACATTCCAGAAGCTGAAAACTATTTCTCCAATAATATTGGCCTACTAAGATCCAACCATTATTCTGGCAAATTCATCCTCAGTCCCCAGTTCTCAAAAATGGCTGATAATAGCTAAAGACAGCTATCCAATATTAGAAAAGTAAGTTGATGACCAAGGCCACTAAGATATGGATACACGACCTTGAAGGACAGCAAAATTTCATGGAGATCTAATCTAATTTTCACAATTTAGATCATTGGAGGCCAGAAAAACTTAGTCTATGCCAAGTGAGGTAGACTTCCTGCTATAAATACTTTAACTTTTCCTTTTCCTATTATCCTAAAGTCAAAACAGGCTCCAAATCTTAGGAGGTAGCAGAGAAATCCTATTCTGAAAGATTATCTGGCCTGGGAACATTCTTATCATCCATCTCAGCTGTAGCACAGCAGATGGATAGTGTGCAGAAAAGAGTTAATGTAGCAGGCCTGAGACTGCTATCCTTTGAAGGGCCTGCTTACAAGGTTGGCCCTTGGCTGGCATCTGGGAACTTGGCTCTTAGAGTATTCCCAAATCAACAGTTAACTGATTAGGATGGCACACTGTGCCTAGACTATTTGTGCAAGCAATGTGGTTTATGCTGAACACCTACTTTTCTTCTGGGAGTCTGCCATTTTGGTATGTGCTAGGCAGAAAGTACTTATGTGACTAGTCCCCAACAAAAAATCTTGGCACTGAGTCTCTAGTGGGCTTCCATGGTAGAAAACATTTCACATGTGTCGCTGTATTTTCATTGCTGGGGGAAGAGAGCACCCTGGGTAACCTCTCATAAAAGAAAGAGGGCATACAAAGCCTGCACAGGGATTTCTCTGGACTCCACTCATGTCTTTTTCCCTTATGATCCAGCAGTGTATCCTTACTACATCACTACAACAACTCTTAACTATAACCATGAATAAAACTATATGCTGAGTCCTGTGAATCATTCTAGAAAATCATCAAACCCAGAGGTAGTCTTGGGATCTTTGACATAAGACGCTTATTCATCTAACCACTCACAGTTAACCCCAATGGTCAGAGTATTCTGTGTCGTCTAAGGAGTAGCCTGAACTTCAGGTATGTGGTTCTGTTACATTACCTTAAGCAGTCACTGCAGCCCATTCAAAACTCTAAACATGGCTAGTAAGTGAAAAATTTATTTACTCATGGAAAAATATTTATTGAACACCTACTATATGACAAGCACTATGGTTTTAGACTGAGGACAGGCAATGGAAACCCCAAAGTATTACTCTATCCTATCCTGACCACCAAATTCTCCATAAAATACCATTTCATTGGTCTTCAACACGGATCTTTCTCCTTCCCACAGGCATGACACCATACTGAAAGTGGTAAAACCCTCATTAAGATGATATGTTTCATCCACTTACCTAGACTCCCATTCCACAACTAGTACTGCCACATTGTTTATCAAAAAAGTATTCCTTCCATTTCCATGAACTTCATAACGACCTGAAATTTGACCAAGGGTCTCATTTAATATCCTGATTCGGAAAAGCACTATTCATAGCCCTCTATATTCTACCTACATGCACATCCACGTCTGTATTATCCTATACCTGTGAACCAATAGGAAAAGTAACAGGCATGCTTTATCAAAGTGCTGGAAGGGTACCTGCACTGCTATACCTCTTCAAACAATATGACACCACGACCCTGGCAGGTCCCATAGTACCCAGAAGGGGTACAAACCACTCAAGAAGATCTACAATACAGTATGCTGAATAGCTCCAGGGAAGATATAAAAGTGTAACATGCTGTCTTCTCTTTTTCAGACAATCACCATTATCTAACCCTGCCAGTAATATCTGTGGGTATTGAATACCAAGCCTTCCAAGTTCTAATTATTTCCCACCCATATAGTTTTAATATCTCTTCAACCACTCCCTGCTAGGTCCTACCTATCAAAGCTATCCCATGCATCTCCACCTGCCTGGGAAACTTCACATGGGGAGTCAGAATATGTGGTGAAACAAGTATTTGCCACTGATACTAATCAGTTGCAATATTTGGTGCAATTGGATGGGTATCAGCTAGAACAACAGTCACGAGAGCTTTCCTGCCACTAAAAAACACTCCAAAATATGTCAAAATTTTCCTTCAGGCAAATCTATTTAATAGAAATAGTGTGCCCCGACTCAGAAAAGGGTAATGTCTGCCATTGTTTGGTTAATATGATCCACCTAAGTATCACACACCGGCTGACTCATAAAACTAAGCTACAAGCACTAATAGGCATTTTAATAATCACCTCAGACATCCCTTACCACCCCTAAAAACATACTCTCATTCTGACATTCTTTCCCACTACCCCAACCACCCATTGCAATTGCTGCTGCCATTGATTCAAACTCATTTGCATTTGTTCCTGCTCTCATCTTTTAATCTCCCTTCCCTGGTTTGGGCTGTCTGGCTCTGTGTCTTGGTTTCAAATTCCTGCCTCTGGATTTTACCTTTTTTTTAAGGGACAGGGTCTTGCTGTCACGCTGGCTGGAGTGCAGTGGCATGATCATGGCTCACTGCAGCTTTGCACTCCTGAGCATGAACAATCCTCCTGCCTCAGCCTCCCAAGTAGCTAGGACTACAGGCATGTACCACCACACCTGGCTAATTTTTCTTTTTATTTTTTTTTTGTAGAGAAAGGGTCTCACTATATTGCCCAGTCTGGTCTCAAACTCCTAGCCTAAAGTGATCCTCGCACCTCAGCCTCCCAAAGTGCTAGGATTATGGTATAAGCCACTGTGCCTGGCCCCTCTAACCTTCTTTGACATGAAATAACTTTGAGTCAATTCCCCTTCCTTCTTAGCCATCATCTTTCCTACCTTGTTTTACCTCAGCTTGTTCAATTCCTTTAGATATATACTCAGAAGTGCAAATACCCAACTTTCAATAATAGATAGAACATTCAGACAGAAAATCAATAAAGAAACAGCTGACTTGAACAAAATTATAGACCAAATGGACCTAACAGACATATACAGAACTTTCCACCTAATAGCAAATATTCTTCTCAAGGACACACAGAACCTTCTCCAGGATATATCACATGTTAGGTTAGAAAAATAAATTTTAACAAATTTAAGAATACTGAAATCATTCGAAATATCTTTTCTGATCACAGTGAAATAAAACTAAAAATCAGTTAGAAAATGAGAAAATTCACAAATACATGAAAACTAAATAACATAGTCTTGAACAAACACTGGATCAAAGAGAAAATCAAAAGGAAATTTTAAGAACACCTTAAAACAAACAAAAATGAAAACATAACATACCAAAATGTATGGGATGAAGCAACAAAGGACTAGAGGAAAGTTTATAGCAATAAATGTCTATATTAAAAAAGAAGAAAGATCTCAAAAAACCCAAGTTTAATTTCAAAGAACTAGAAAAAGAAGAACAAACTAAGCCCAAAGTTAGAAGGAACTAATAAAGACTAGAGCAGAAATAAATCAAATAGAGAATAGCTATTTCATTTATAATTTTATTTATTTACATGTATTTATTTTTATTTTTCTTCCTTTTTTCATGGAAATACAAGGATCATAAGGGATTACTATGGACAATTATATGCCAACAATAGGAGAACCTTAAAGAAATGGATAAATTTTGAGAAATATACAACTTACTAACACTGAATTAAGAAGAAATAAAAAATCTGAATAGACCAATAACAAGTAAGGAGATGGAATCAGTAATCAATAATCTCCCAACAAAGAACTCCACAGGACCACACGATTTCAGTAGTGAATTCTACCACATATTTTAAAAGAATTAGTGCCAATCCTTATCAAACTCTTCCAAAAACTTGAAGAGAAAGAAACAATGACCATACTAAATGCTTGTGAGGGTGTAGAAAAACAGGAACTGTCAGCTATGCTGGTGGAAATGCAAAATGTTACAGCCACTTTGGAAGACACTTTGGCACTTTCTTACAAACTAAGCATACTCTTACCATATGATCCAATAATCCCGCTCCTTGGTATTTACCCTAATGAGCTGAAAACTTATGTCCATACAAAAACTTGCACACAGATGTTTATAACAACTTTATTCATAATTGTGAAGACTTGGAAGCAACCAAGATGTCCTTCAGTGAATAATGGATAAACTGTGGTACATCTAGACAATGGAATATTTTTCAGCACTAAAAAGAAATGAGCTATCAAGCCATGAAAAGACATGGAGGAATCTTAAATGCATATAACTAAGTGAAAGAAATCAATCTGAAAAGGTTACATACTGTATGATTCTAGCTATATGACATTCTGGAAAAGCAAAACTGATAGTAAAAAGATTAGTGGTTACCAGGGGTTATGGGGAGGAAGAGATGAATAGGCAGAACATAAAGGATTTTTAGGGCAGTGGAAATGCTCCAAGTGATAATATAATTAATGGTAGATACATGTCATTATACATTTGTCCAAACCCATAGACTGTCTAACACCAGAGTTAATACTAATATAACTATGGAATTTGAAAGATAATGATGTGTCAATGTAGATTCATAGATTATAACAAATGTACCATTTTGGTGGAGGACATTGATAATAGGGGAGGCTATGCATGTGGGGTCACGGGATTTATGGGAAATCTCTGAACCTTCCTTTCAATTTTGTTGTTAATCTAAAACTGCTCTCAAACAGTAAAGTCTTTAATAAACACTTTTAAAAAATGGAGGCTTTGAGTGCCATATGATCTATGCCATGAGTACTCAACTCTGCCATTGTGCAAAATAGCCATAGACTATAGATAAATAGACATGAATGTGTTACAATAAAATTTTATTCATAAAAAACAATCTTTGGGCCATATTTGGTTCATGAGCATAGTTTGCCAACTCCTGCTCTATATACATTTGAACTTGGTTTGTCTCTCTGGTTCTTGGCCCTCCATGCTGCTCTGGGTGTGAACTATACCTATCAAAAGCACCCTGCCCCAGACGATTTGATTGGTGTTGAGGATACCTTAGAAGAGGAGGATTTAGGCAAAACTCATCATGTCCAAAAATGAAAGTTATCATGTTCCACCATCAAAACTGCTCTTCTCACAATAGCCCCTATTATGGCAATTGGCAACATTTTTCATCCAGGCATTGAAGATAGAAATCTGGTTGCTAGCTTTGATTTATCTCACTCCTCACCTGCCAATTGGTTGACAAATTCTGTTGATTCTCTCCCCCAAATACTATTACATCTGCCCCCTCCACTTCATCCCCTTATCCCCTGTCTTAGACCCAGGGTCTCATCACCTCTTGATTAGATTACTGTAATTATCTTCCAGCAAGACCAGATTATTTGCAGTACCCCAAATATGCTGTGATATTTCACATCTTTGTAACTACATATTTCTTTTTGCCCAGAAACCTCTCCTTCTTAAATCCCAACTCAGACTTTCCCTTTCACATTGAATCATTACCTCCTCCTCAAGGCTACTTGGTTTAAATAGTATACCCTTGACAATTCCAAGATATATGTTCCAAGATTCCTAAATTCATGAATAATGAAACATTAAAGTATCCACATTAGAATCTTAGGGCTCAAATAATTAATCAGGCTTTTAAATATTATAACTAAAATGAACTCTGCATTTCATTACATCACGACTTTAGCAACATCAACCATAAAGTTAACTTAATCTAATCTGAAAAGAAACAATAAAGCTCTTATCACTTCAGGAAGTTTATTGCAAATATAGCCATAAATTAAAAAAGGGAGAGCAACCTTGTAGAAATCCTTCCTCCCATACAGTAGACACACAGGATGCAAATCAAACATGGGTTTCAGCAAAATAACCAATTTGTTCATGTATCAGACCTTTGGAAATCACTGAAACAGTGTCAAATCCATAAATACCAAGAGCCTACCTACTTCTATTATTATACTTGTGTCAATGAACACCTATTGCCAATGAGAACATGAGCTTCTTGGGGACAGGTCCCCTGTTTTGTCATTCTTTTTATATTAATACCAAAGTTGACCTAACAGAAAGCAACTACTTCAAAAACATTTGGCAATTGGCTTCCAGGCCATCTTCATCTCCAAAATCCTGGCAGTTCTACAAAAACACATCTCTGATGTCACCCCATTACTCCAAAACCTTTGATGGCTGTTCATAATCTGCTTTACAGGATTATGCCCCCACACCCTGGCAGGGCATATAAGGGTCTTCACACCACAGCCTCAGTTTATACTCTCAGTCTCATTCTCAGCCTCTCCTCTTCACACACACTTTCCTCAAGCTGCACTAGCTGTTCCCAGAACACTTTTGGACTTTCATTACTTCATGCCTTTGCAAATGCTGCTTCCTCTGTCTGAAAGTTCCTCCCCATCTCACCTGCCTGGAAAACTCTAATTTATTAATAAAGCTCAGCTTAAATATCACTACTTTTGTAGCTTTCCCTGACCACTCCCAGAATCACTGTCTCCTTCATTTGTTTTTCTGTACCAATGTGTTTGTTCTGAAAATATACTAAGCTAATTCTGTGGGGAGGGAAGGAAGGGGTGCCATGTCAATGGACTTACCCAAGCAGCGACTGCGGCACTAGGGCACTACGTGTTAAGCATAGAGTTCAAGCAGCAGTGGGAGAATGGAGCTGGATGACCTTTATGTCAAAAGACGCTATGGTTCCCATCTTTCACACTGCGTGCATGAGTACTGTGTGTTTGTGTGTAAGAGTGTGGGGGGAGCAGTAAGAGGGAAAGAGAAAGAGGGGGGAGGGAGAGACAAAGAGACAGAGACAGAGAGAGACAGAGACAGAGAGAGACAGAGATCAAAGAGAACAGGGTGGACGCAGTGCAGTAAGAGCAGATGGGCGGACCCAAATTTCTTCCGCTTTACAGTTTTGCAGAGGTCCAGCCTGCATCTAGAGCTGAAGCAAGGGGTGGGGGATAAGGGGGAGAAGCGGAAAGGGGAGGGACTGCACTCCTTCGGAGCGTGCCCAACCTCGACTGCCTGACGGATCACCTTCCGCTCCAACAAGGCCAGTTCCTCCACACCGTGACTCACGCCTATTGTGCCAGGCTGGACGCACTCAGCCGTGCAGCCCCACAGGTGGCATCAGCTTGGTGAGACGGTTCCCGCCAGGCTAGGCAGTGGAGCGCCGCACAGCGCGCCTTCCCGCCTCCCAGCCGCCGCCCAAGCAGTTCCGACCCAGCGCCAGCAGGCCTGGTCGGTCGATCTTCGAGCCGAAGATGCGGCGGGGTTGGAAGATGGCTCTGTCTGGGGGGCTACGGTGCTGCCGCCGGGTACTTTCCTGGGTACCAGTGCTTGTTATTGTCCTCGTCGTGCTCTGGTCCTACTATGCCTACGTCTTTGAACTCTGCCTGGGTAAGTGGGGCTGGGCACCTAAGGTGGGGAAATTATGCTCCAGCATAATCGTCCACCCTACCCTTCACACTGGTGTCCCCTGTGTTCTCAGCCCTCACTCTGCGGTTTTCCTTTCGTTCCTTGGAGAGCTCTCTGTCTCCAGTCTCTGGCTTCCCACAATATTTTCTGGGCCCTCCCACGAGGGTCCCACCATGTCGGCATCGCCTCCCACTTAGGGTGTGTTTATTTCCTTGCCCTATCCACAATAATTTCCTGGCGCTTCCCACTAGGGCCCCCTTTTCTCATGCAGGGCAACCACTTGGCGCCTTGTGCTCTGGTTCTGGGAGTGCCCACCCTACCTAATTGAGGAAACAACATACCTCGTGTCCTTAAACTGCCCGCTCACGCTACAAATCCCACCAATACATCCAACTGGGAGGCCCACCATTTTCCCTCCTACTAGAATCTTACTAGGATTCCGTAGTAGGGACTCCCTACTAAGAATCCCCAAATATTTCCTGTACTCTCATAATAGCTCTCCTTTTACCCACACTGGGTTGCATCCTTTTCCCACAATCCTCTCACACTGGCTGAAGAGCTTCATAACTTCACCTACTTGTGACCCCACAGTATACCCTGTTCTATCTCACTGTTCTCTCCCCATTTCACATAGTGGTAAGCCCTCCATTCTCTTTCTGTGTTCTCCTCATTTTCTCATCTTCTTTAATGCAATGTGGGTTCTACAATACAACCTTTCCCCTCACACTAGAGCCCCTGATTTTTATCACACTGGGATTCCCTTCAGTCTCCTGCCTTCCTGCTTGGAGGAGCATTTAACTCCTTCCCATTAGGGGCCCCACATTATTTGCTGACACCTCATACCTGTGACCCTGCTTTTGTCATGTGATGATCCTACCTTTTCCCCTGTCTTCTCCCACTACAGTGATCTCTTTACCTTCCCTCAAGGGTTCCCACAATCTCTCTGATACCTTATCAAAGGGCCACTACTTTTCCTATCATGATTCTTCCTTGTTATCTTTTCTGGGAAACCCACTCCCCACCTCCTGCAGTGCTCTTCCACTGTTAGCCCCACATTCTGCCCTTCTCTTCATTTGGGGTTTCTTATTATTTCCTCTTACTCCTCCCTAGAATTGCATTTGATCCCTGTCTTCCCATACTGAGGAAATCCCATTCTTTCCCACTGGGGTTTCTAATATTTTCTATCCCTCCCAATGGAAATATCATTTCTTGCTCCCTCTCATTAGAACACCCCTTTTTTAATTCTGTGGTCTTCCCTTGTACCGTGTCCTGTCACACTAGGGAGCGCTCCACCCCCTCCTTATTTATAAAATAGTTCCCACAGTATAGCTTGTGCATTCAAACTCAAAATTCCACAAAATTTTCCAACACAAATCTCAAGTTCCTCCCCTATATTATTTCCCACTTGGCTTCCCCCTAGTCACCTATTCTTATCACTAAAGGCCTTGTAATGTTCTCATCAACTCACAATGGAGTTTTCTTATTATATCCTATCTTGTTACAACAGGACCCCTGCTTTTCTCACAGTAAAATCTCCCCTTATGCTCAGCTTCTCACACTGAAGAATCCTCGTCTCTTCTCAGAAGAGATTCCACTAATATTTATTGTCACTTCAACACTAGAATCTCACTGCCAGCGTCTTTAAACATGTGACCTACTATGTTCCCTATTCATTCAGTGTGGGACTCCAGAATATTTCCACTCCTCTCACATTAGGACTCCTGCCCTGTTGGACATCTCCTCCTCTCACTCCCATGTTCTTCTAAGACTACTTATTTATTTATTATTTCAAAGTATTATGGGGTACAAATGTTTTTGGTTACAGGGATCACTTTTGTAATGCTTGAGTCAGGGTTAAAAATGTGCCTGTGACCCAGATACTATTCATTGTACCCATTAGGTAGGTTCCCACCCATCCTCTCCTACCTTCTCCCACCTACTTGATTTCCATTGAGTTTTACTTACCTCTGTGCACATGTGTGCTCATCAGTTAGTTCCAATTTAATAGTGAGTACATGGGGTGTTTTTTTTTCCATTCTTTAGATACTTGACTTAGGATGATGTTCTTCAGTTCCATCCAAATTGTTTCAAAAGGCATTAAGTCATCCTTATTCGTGGCTAAGTAGTATTCCATGGTATATATATACCACATTTTATTAATCCACTAATGAATTGATGGGCATTTGAGTTAATTCCACATCTTTGCAATTGAGAATTGTGCTGCAGTAAACACTCAAATGCAGGTGTCTTTTTGATAAAATGACTTCTTTTCCTTTGGGTAAGTACCCAGTAGTGGGATTGCTGGATCACATGGTAGGTTGACTTCTAGTTCTTTGAAGAATCTCCGTACTATTTTCCATAGGGATTGTACTAATTTGCAGTCCCACCAACAGTGTATAAGCATTCCTTTCTCCCTGCATCCATCCCAGCATCTATTGTTTTTGGACTTTTTCATAAAAGCCATTCTGACTGGGGTAAGGTGATATCTCACTATGGTTTTAATTTGCGTTTCCCTGATGATTAGTGTCATTGAGCATCTTTGCATATGTTTATTGGCCATTTGTCATCTTTTGAGAAGCTCTGTTCATGTCTTTTGCCCACTTTTTAATGGGGTTGTTTTATTTTTTTCTTGCTGACTTGCTTGAGTTCTTTGTAGATTCTGGTTATTAGTCTTTTGTTGGATGTGTAGTTGCAAATATTTTCTCCCATTCTGTAGGTTGTCTATTTGCTCTATTCATTATTTCCTTGGCTGAGCAGAAGCTTTTTAATTTAATCAAGTCCCATTTCTTTATTCGTGTTGTTGCTGTGATTGCCATTGGGGTTTCTTCATAAATCAAGACTCTTTTATTTTTTCATACCAGACTCTTCTCACCTGACAAATTATGGTGGGGGTGCTGCTTTTTTCAACCCCAGGCCTTGACTCTAATTATAACTTCTTTCTCTTACATACTTACAAAGCAACAGTCTACCCTAGGTAGACTGGGATGAACTAGAAAGGCAGGAGATGACCCTCTTTTCCAATATAGAACTCTCTTTTAATAAATTCTGCATCAGAGTTTGAACTTTTCTCACTTCCTTCTTAGAGATATTATGGAAAATGTAGAAAGAGCTCTTTAAATAAATTTCATTAGTTGCCTTCATAGATACAAGTTTAGACTATTTTTCTTTTTCATCACTGTCTGGTACTGAGATGCATAAAACAGACTATGCAATGACTTGGATGTTTTCTATTCTCAAACCTTACCATTTTGGCTTTTTTGGATGATTAATTGAAGGATCAAAAGTTGAACTCCATTATTATGGTATGAACATTGCTCCTAAGATCAAAGCCATATTGTAAGCATTATTAAACATATTTTGGAGTTTTTCAGTATTGACTCACATAAGTTTTGCCAAGAAATCTTTTAAAGATTAATAATGATAATGCCTAACACTTATATAGTGTTTGCTCTGTGCAAAAAAATATTCTAATTTAGATACATTAACTCTCTATATAATAATTGATTTAATCCTCACAATAACTATATGAGGCAGGCACCATTACTATCTCCATTGTGCAGATGTGTAAACTGAGGCACAGATGAGCAAACTGAGGTAAAGACCAAGTTAGAATCAGTGTAAATAATCAGCTTTCTGTAAGTTCTTACTTAGTTATATAATATTAAAAGCTGAAAAGAAGCTTAGGACTTATTTATTTTGTTTTATTTAACATACTTGCATAGCATTTGCTACACACCAGGCACTATTTCTAAGGGACTACACACACACACACACACACACACTCACATACATTCACACACTTAATCCTCATAACAATCTTACAAGATACATGCTATCATTATGCCCGGTTTGCAAACAAATAAACTGAGGAACAGACAGATTAAGTAGCTCACCTAAGGTCACAGAGTTAGTAAATGGCCAAGCTTGGATGGCAACCCTGGTAGTATGGCTCAACAGTCCTTGCTCTTAGCCACCACATTATTTTAACACCCTGTCTCCTTTCAGCTAACACAAAGGTAAAAATTTGTGACTCACAGGCCAGATGTGGCCTGAAGATGTATTTTGTTTGGCCTGCACCATGTTTTCTTAACATTTTGTATTAGTTGCTGTTATTTAAAAGTCAGGAGAATGAGGAAGCCCTGACTTCCAATTCTGGCTTCACCAGTCTATCCTGTCATTATCATTCTACAATCTTTTAAGTTAATGAGCAACCTGGGTTTCAGAAAGATTAAATCAAATTTTCCTAAAGTCACACATTTAGTAAATAGCGGAGATTTGGGTGTCAAGGCTGCCTGATACCAAGGCCATGCCTTTTCCAGCACAACCAAATTAAAAGAATGGAGTTTCAGTGTGACTCAAAAAGTAATATTAAGGACCTAACTTCTTTCTAGGGATAGAACCTGATGTCATTTTCCCTAATGTCAAATTAGAGCTGAAACCAAAAGTGATATTTTTATCCTACAATTCTTAGAGTTTGAATTCTGCCAGTTACTAGCTAGGAGGCAAGTTACCCAATCTCTTTCAACCTCGGTTGCCTCACGTGTACCTTGCTTATATGGTTGTCTATTCATACCACAAATACTTGCTTAGCACTTTCTATATACCAAGCATTACTGTTGTGAGGTTTAAATAGCATGGTCCCTAAAAAGCATAAGTCACAGTTCACAGCACATTTTAAGAGCTCATTAGATAGTAACTTGCCATTACTCTTATTAATAAGAGTATAAAGGATTCTTCTTGACTCAGGAAAATAAAAAGCTTGGACTTTTAGAGAAGGAAGAAAGCAACAGTATCCATTTTATTGGAGTAAAATTTATATAACATAAAATTAACCATTTTAAAATGTTTACTTCAGTGCCATTTAGTACATTCACAATGTTGTGCAACCATCACCTCTATGTAATTCCAAAACATTTTTGTCACCCCAAAAGGAAACCTCATAAGCATTAAGCAGTCACTCCCTGTTCCCCACCACCGCCCCCAGTCCCTGCCAACCAAACCATTAATCTGCATTTGTCTGTATGGATTTACCTATTCTGGATGTTTTATATAAATAGAATCATACAATATGTGTCCTTTTCTGTCTGGCTTGTTTTAATTAGCGTAATATTTTCAAGATCCACACACATTGTAGCATGTAGCAGTAATTTATTCCTTTTTATGGCTGAGTAATATTCTATTGTGTAGATACCACGGTCTGTTTATCCATTTATCTGTAGATGGACATTTGGGCTGTTTCCACCTTTTGTCTATTCTGAATAGTGCTGTTATGAACATTCATGTACAAGTATTTGTTTGAATATCTGTCTTAAATTCTTTTGAGTATGTACCAAGGAGAAGGGTGGGAATTATTGGACTACATGGTAATTCTATGTTTAACTTTTTGAGGAACCTCCAAAATATTTTCCACAGTGGCTACACATTTTACATTTCCACCAGCAGTGTAAGAGGGTTACAATTTTTCCGTATCCTCACCAGGACTTGTTATTTTCCATTTTTTATTGTAACTATCTTACTAAGTATGAAGTGGTATCTCATTGTATTTGATTTTTATTTCCCTAATGACTAAAGATGTTGACCATCTTTCCATGTAATTGTTGGCCAATTGTTTCTTTGGGAAAATGTCTATTCAAGCCATTGCCCATTTTGAAATTGGGTTCTTTGTCTTTTTGTTGTTGAATTATAATATCTCTTTATATATTCTGAATATTTGACCCTTATCAGATAAATTACTTGCAAATTTTTTTGCCATTCCATGGGTTGTCTTTTTATTTTCTTGATAGTATCATTTGATACACAAAGTTTTTTAATTCTGATAAAATTCAATTTATCTAGTTTTTCTTTTGTCACCTATGCTTTTGTTGTCATAACTAAGAATCCATTGCCAAATGCAAGACCATAAATATTTTACCCGTGTGTTTTCTTGTAAGAGTTTTATAGTTTAGCTCTTACATTTAGGTCTTTGATCCATTGTGAGTTAATTTTTGTATGTGATGTAAGGTAGGAATCCTGGCAGGTTCTTTTTTTTTCTTTTTTTGTTTTGGATATGGCTACCTTATTGTTCCAGCACCATTTGTTTGTAGAAGAGACTATTCTTTCTCCACTGAATGGTCTTGACATGATTGTCAATTGACCATAGATGTATGCATTTATTTATGGAACCTCAATTATGTTCTATTGATTTATTTGTCTATCTTGCCAAGTACCACACTGTGTTGATTACTGTACCTTTGTAATAAATTTTGAAATCAAGAAGCATGATTCCTCCAACTTTCTTTTTCTTTTTTTAAAATTGTTTTGTCTATTCAGATTCCTTTGCAATTCCATATGAATTTTAGGTTCACCTTTTCCACTTCTTCAAAAATAGAAGTTGGGATTTTGATGGGAATTGCACTTAATCTGTAGATTGCTTTGGAGAGAATTGCCATCTTAACAATATCAAGTCTTCCAATCCATGAACACGGGATGCTTTTCCATGTATTTAGGTCTTTAATTGCTTTCAACAGTGTTTTGCAATTTTAAATGTATAGTCTTGAGGCTCCTTGGTTAAATTTATCCCTAAATGTTTTATTCCTTTTGATGTTATTGTAAAGGGAATCATTTTATTAATTTCCTCTGCTGATTGTTCATTGCTAGTACGTAGAAATAGAACTGATTTGGGGTGTTGCTCTTGTATTCTACAACTTTGCTGAATTCATTCATTAGCACTAAGATTCTTCTTTGGATTCTTTACAATTATCTATACGTAGGAACATGTTATCTGCCAATAAAGATAATTTCGCTTCTTTCCATTTTTGGATGCCTTTTATTCTTTTTCCTGCCTAATTTCATTGGCTTGAACTTCCAGTACAATGTTGAATAGAAGTGGTGAAAACAGGGATCTTGGTCTTGTTCCTGATCTTAGGAGGAAAGCTTTTAGTCTTTCACCATTGAGTATACTGTTAGCTGTGGAGTTTCCATAAATGCTTTTTATCAAGTTGAATAAATTCCCTTGTATTAATAATTTCTTGAGCATGAGCATTTTTTTCATTAAGGTGTGCAGAATACTGTCTAATGCTTTTCCAGCATCCTTTGAGATAATCATGTGGGTTTTTTCCTTCATTCTATTAATATGGTGTATTACATGATTGATTTTTGTATGTTCAATTGCCTTTACATTTCTTGGATAAATCCCACTTGATCATGCTGTTTAATCCTCTATTGTCACAAATTATGTATTTATACATTGTGTGCCCCTTAAGATAGATTTAGCATTATTGTTTTATGGATCTATATTTTAAATTGTATAGTAAATAAGAGTTAAAAACCAAAAAATAAAATAATATAAAAACCAAAAATGTCATACTACCAACTTTTATATTTACCTATGTGGTTAATTTTGCCAGTGTTCTTTGTTTCTTTGTTTGAGTTACAATTAGTGCCCTTTCATTTTTACTAGAGAACTTCCTTTGTCATTTCTTGTAGAGCAGTTCTACTAGTAATCAACTCCCTCAGCTTTTGTTTATCTGAGAATGTCTTCTTTTCTCTTTTGTTTTTTTGAAATATAGTGTTGCTGGATGTAGAATTCTTGGTTGACAAATCTTTTTTCTTTCAGAATTTTAAATATGACTGCCTTCTGGCCTGTACAGATTCTGAGGGAAATCAGCTATTTGTCTTATTATTTCTTCTATGTAAAGAGTCACTTTTCCTGATTTAAAGATTTCCTTTTTGTCTTTATCTTTTCATAGTTTGACCATAATGTGTCTAAGTGTGGATATCCTTTAATTTATTCTATGTGGAATTTATTGTACTTCTTAGATGTTTAGATTTGTATCTTTTATCAAATTTGGGAAGTTTTTAGCTGTTGCTTTCTCAAATACTCTTTCTATTTTCTCTTTTGTATCCCTCTAGAAGTCCCATTATTACAATGATGGCGTCCTACAGGTCTCTTAGACTCTGTTCATTTAAAAAATTTTTTTTCTCATTCAGCTCCTCAGACTGAATAATTTCAGTTGGCCTGTCTTCATGTTCACTGACTCTTTCTTCTGCCTGCTTAAATCTATTTATTGTTAAACCTCTCTAGTGAATTTTTTATTTCAGTGTTATCCTTTTCAGTTTGAAAATTTCTATTTGGTTCCTTTCTAAAATTTCTGCCTCTTTGTTTATATTCTCTATTTAATGGGACATCATTCTCCTGGTTTCCTTTAGTTCTTTTTCCATGGCTTACTTTAGCTCTTTGAGCATATTTAAGACAGTTGATTTAAAATCTTTTTTCTAGTAGTCCAGTGTCTGGGCTTCCTCATGGACAGTTTCTATTAATTTCTTTTTTCCTGTTAATAGGCCATACTGTTTTGTTTCTTTGTATGCCTTGTAATTTTTTGTTTAAAAACTGTGCATTTTGACCATTATAACATGGCAACTCTGGAAATCAGTTTCACCTCCTTCCCAGGGGTTGGTTGTTACTGCTTGTCATAAGTTGTTTGCTTGTTTTGTGACTTTACTAACCTGTATTCTAAGAACTGTATTCTTTGTTGTGTATGGTCTCTGAAGTCTCTGTTCCTTAAACCTGTAGTCAGTTTGGCAGAGATTTATGAATACCTGAAGTAAAAAAAAAATAGAAAAGAGGAAAAAATGTACTTTACAGGCTTTACAGATTGGTTCTTTATTGGAGTACTTCTTCAACCCCTTAGCCAGGCTATTTGTAATTGTGCCTTAGCCTTCACTCCTTTTGCAGTGCCTGAAGGCCAGCTAGAAGTGAAAGATAAAGGTTTTCTCAGGCCTTTTCTGAGCATGCATCCCATCTTGGGTGTGTGCATGCCCTTCTCAGTTCTATAGTACACATGGGAGCATTTAAATACCTTCATTCCCCCACTTTTGTTAACCTTTTTCCTCCCAGGCTTTTTGGTCTGTCTATTGTCAACTGTTGTCCCTTTCCCAAAACTGCTGTTGTCAATACCTGTCCCTTTAAGTGCTTCTGACAAAAACCACCCAGGAAGCTGCCCCATCCCTGGAAATACTCTGAGTCAGACAAAACACAGGGAATCATTTGCATTGGCCTTTGAGTGAGCTACCAGATGGACGAGGCTCACAACCACTGCTCTTTGAGAGCATGGTCCTTATTGCACCCTCTGGCATTGGAAACCTGCACCACGAATGTGGGCTACCATCCTCACAGCCTCTGCTGAGCTAGGATGTGGAGGATGGTAGGCAGCCTATTTTAAATGTCACAACATTCTCTTACTACAAAGCAACAGCTCTTTTCTTCACCAAGTCTTTCCCCCTTGTTGTTGTAAGATTTTTACTAAATTTCAGAGTTCTGCAAAAGTTGAGTCTGACAGGTTTTACCAGCTTATTAGTTGCTTTTGAGGAGGGATGGCAGTCTAGAATTCCCTATTCTGTCATTTTGGATGACCAACAGTATCCAGTTTGAGATTAAAAAACAAAAAGGAGGCCGGGTGCGGTGGCTCATGCCTGTAATCCTAGCACTCTGGGAGGCCAAGGCGGGTGGATCGCTCAAGGTCAGGAATTCGAGACCAGCCTGAGCAAGAGCGAGACCCCGTCTCTACTAAAAATAGAAAGAAATTATCTGGCCAACTAAAATATATAGAAAAATTAGCTGGGCATGGTGGCACATGCCTGTAGTCCTAGCTACCCGGGAGGCTGAGGCAGGAGGATCGCTTAAGCCCAGGAGTTTGAGGTTGCTGTGAGCTAGGCTGACGCCACGGCACTCACTCTAGCCAGGGCAACAAAGTGACACTCTGTCTCAAAAAAAAAAAAAAAAAGGTCTAGGAAATAATTCTACTCAAAAGGAGGAAATTCATTAAAGAGAGTCAGAAGAAATGGAAACTGATAAGGCAAAAAAACAAAAGGAACATTTTCTAGAAACCAAGTTTCTACAGACGTAAAAGCTGTTCATTCAGCCCTATATGAATCATGGTATTACCACATCTAAAATATTGTTATGTCATTCATATGTCAAACAATTAAATGTATCACACCTGACTAATAAGGTATCATACCAAGCTTCTAAAATAACTCCAATGGTTCTTAAACCTGGCTGATAATCAGAATCACCTGCTGAGTTTTTTTTTTAAATACAAATTCCTGTACTTCCACTCAGAGACTTGTTAAGTGAAGGGAGCCTTGGAATCTATATTTTTATCATGCTCCCTAAATAATTATTAAGATAATCTAGGTTTGAGAATGACTGCCTAAAAGGTAAATGAGTGGCTAGTATGAGTAACTTTTTCAGAGGGGTAAATGAAGGCTGGCATGATTAGCTTGCTTTTGACAACAGAGAACACTCAGAAATGTATCTCAGTTCCCTATTTCAAATTCTATTCCCTCTCCTAACCTAGAATCTAAGAAACATCTATGGGAAAAAGTGGGAGTCCAAGTTATTCATTTTGACATTGAATGAATTATTTTTAAACTATCATATATAATTTTGGGAATCCATAACATGTTTTTTTTTTTTTTTTTTTTTTTTTACGGTAAAGTGCTATTTTTATTGAGCTTTCTGTTACACTTTGATTAAAAACCAAATGTAAATTCAATGTGATGAGTGAAAACATTTGAAGCCTTTTCCCCACAGGTAAACAATTTGTTGAGAATTTAGAAGAAGAACACACTAAGACATTTAAAAAGATACAGTAATGCGGTTTCCGTAGTGTAGTGGCTATCACGTTCGCCTCACATAACATGTTTTAATCAGAATTGTTTTGTCCTAAACTATTACAAAACCTCACTGAACAATTCGCCTTTCTCAGAAAAATGATATAAATAGCTAACAATAATTGATTACTTATGTGCAAAACACCCATGTACTTTACACATATTTTATCCTTTAATATTTTTAACAACCTGATAACATAAATAATTTTATTCTTATTTTACAGATGAGGAAACTGAGGCACAGAATAAATAATTCATTAAATAACTTGCTTTAGGTCACAGAACAAGTAGGTGTCAGAGTCAGAATATGAATACATACCAAAGTGTATGCTGTACATCATTACAATAAACTCCCTCCCCAAACATGTTATTAACTATTAATAAAAGAGAACTTCATTCTGTGAGCACTTATCTCACTGAACTGTTAATATTTTCAAACTTCCCACCCTCCTTTCACAAGTCCTTTTGAACTACACTAATTCAGTAGCCATTAGCCACATGTGGCTATTAAACACTTGAAATGTGGCATCTCAATTGAGATGTGCTAGAGCATATAATACACACCAGCTTTCAAAAACATAATGCAATATATATAATATCTCATTCATAATTTTTATATATAACATGTTTAAATGAAAATATTTTTATATATTGGATTACATAAAATATATTATTAAAATTAATTTTACTTGTTTTCTTTTAACTTTTTTAAATGATTCCACTAGGAAATTTAAACTACCTGGCTCACATTATATATCTGTTGGACAACACTACTGTAGTTTCTTCCATGTCCTTTCTATGATTATTGACCTTCCACATTTAGCCCAAAATTAGGCTTATTCTACTCATACCATTCCGTGGCTCATACAATATGCATCTACTTAAAGGAAGTGATGAGATATGCTTTGGTTTTAACACAAGTTGTCTGCGATGAAAAGCCATTTCATATACTCCATCCTTCCATAACTTTTCTCTATACCTAGCTGCAAAGAATCAGTGAATAGATGAGAGAAAAAAGGAGAGACAGTGTAAGATGCTATTTGGTGATAACTCCAGTCTTTTAACTCCCCAGTAGCAAACTGAAATTTGAAAAAATGGAGCAGGTGTGATTACATGTATCACCTCATCACTCTGTAATCATGTGTAGCAAGTTACCCACAGAATGGCTAAATGTACACTTGCCTAACAGATTTGCATTAAATATTCATTTTATAAAAGATTAGTGTGACTCTTGTAACATTTTCATTTTAAATGTGACTGAAGTATTTTAGCCTTTTCCACTAATAGTACAAAAGGCAATATTAGAAAAATAAAGGAAAGGCAGAACTACCAAGATAAATGCCACAGTCTTTTAGAATAAAGGCCCCCTTTTTTCCTCAGAAGTATGCAACTTCCAACAGGGAAAATTGCAAGAAAATATTTTTCCCTTAAACTTATTGACTTCTTACAGAATTTCAGGTGTGAAAAAGACTTTAAAAGTCAAGTCCACTGCCAAACTAACATCTGAATGTCCTCTGCAACGCTTTGAAGTGTCTGTAGTGGAAAACACTCCTTCCCAAGGCTGCTGGTCATTGTTGTTGTCATTTTTCACCATTTTTATCATTTTTTCTTATATTTAGCTAAAATGTGTTAACCTGTAGCTTTTACCCATTAGTTCTATTTCTGTGCTCTGCTCTTGGATCACATAAACCAATCACACTTGCACATAAGAGTCCTGTCATTACTTAAAGATAGTTGTCTTCTATCTGGAGAATTCACTGGTTCCCACTCATTCTTCTATGTACACATTGTCTCATTCCAACATCTACAAGTACTAGGTGATCTTCCCTCACCCACAATGCTGTAGCAGGTGACTAAGCAAATGGGAGTTAGGACTTCCACCTCTTGTTTAGAACAAGTCTTCAGCCAGAGGTAGAAGGAGATATACTAAACAACAATTTATCAGCTACTCTTTATTAATATTGGTCTTCAAGCAACTCTGCTCTCTCTCACTCCATTTTAAAGAGATGTTGTTAGCCCAATTCAGGGCCTATTGAAATCAATGCAGACATACAACATGCATGTGCAAAATCACAAAGTCCCAGGCTGACCCATCAAGTCTTCTTGTTTACCCTTCTATTGTATTGTCAAAGTAGAGTATGTGCCTCTTTCAAGCATTCTTAACCAGAATTCTTTAACTGGAAAAAAAAAGGAATTAGTATCAGTCTGTAGGCAGGTTTATTAGAAAAAAAGAAGAAAACATCATCTGGTCAGATTTTTAGCACAGACAAAATGTAACAGTTTTAACAATGTCCATTCAAATGATCATTAAAAGGAGAATTTTTAAAGATTCAACAAAATAGACCAGCATATGAAGAGAAAGAGAAAATATGACTGATGAAGGGCCTAAGGAAATAGCCCCTGGAACATAGTTGCATTCTGTTTGGATTTTTTCCCCGGTTTTCTGGTTCCTAAATGTTGATTGTTTTGTATGAAAACCATCTTAATTAAACAGCTTACTAAGATTGAGAGATATGCCTCATAAATTATTTACCTCAACACCTAGGACAAATGCACACACATAGTAAAGACAGGTGAGTAAAGACAGGTAGGCCTTAGTTTGTACAAATGACATTCTGAACAAAAGTTATGTGTATATCACAGTAAGCCAGCAAAGAATGATTGAGGGAGGTAGACACGGTACATGGAAAAAACCCTGGAGGCTGGAATCTAGTCCCAACTCTACCACTAACTTGCTCTATAACCTTAGGCAAATCATTTGATACTACCCTAGTTCATTTTTCCCATCCACAAAATATTACTCTAGTTCATTTTTCCCATCCACAAAATGAGATAGATAAACCATATAATTGCTAAAATTCTTTCCGTTTCTGATACTATGTGAAATCTTAGTTAAAAGGTAATAATAATTAATATTCATTAAGTACTTGTGTTTTACTAGATACTATGCTAAGCAGTATTTACATGTATTAACTCATTTAATTTTTAAGTAACCTTGTGAGGTAGATACTGTTAGGGAAGTTAAGGAACTTGCCCAGGGTCACAAAATAGCACAACTGGTCTTCTAATGCAGTCTGACTTCAGAATTGGCATGCAACATCCACATTGTATTACCTCCAAATGTACTAGAGAAACTTGGCATTTAAAGACATCCTAAAGTGAATACTTTGGGGAAGTAATCATCTCCTAATTTACCAGCTTTTAAGTTCTTACTGCCATGTTATATAACTTGAGTGTTTCCATTTGTTGGATTTTTTTAAAAATCAGGTTATACCTTGTTTTTGTTAAATGAGTAGATATTCTTAATTACTGAAGGTTTAAGATGAAAGAAGGCAGCAAAAGGTGGAATTTATTCATCCTTGCCTTTCCACATTTTTGGCTGGTGGTTTCCTAAAGTACCATCATACAAATTGCTCAAAAATGATGCTGTGGAAAAATGAGTTAGAAAAGACATTTTTAAATATAACTAATTTTGATCTCTCTCTCTCTCCCCCCACCCCGACCTTTCCCCACAGTGACAGTTTTGAGCCCAGCAGAAAAAGGTAAGACGATGTTGTAAATTGTATTGGTCAGGACTGTATCCTTCTTTCTATCTAAAAGTAAATTACATAAAGGCGTATAAATTGAGCAACTTCCCCACGAATACACTTAGGTAAATGGCAAGTTTAGGATGACAGTTTTCAGGAAGCTTACCTGGAAATAGAGCAGTGCATATACAGCAAGGCTCTACTAGTTGGCTGTATAAAAGCGATTGGAAATTACCAAGATTTATGGTAGAGAAGGACACAGGTAACCATTCTGTCTGCCATAGTGACCTTAGGCTCTTTCTTGGTTCATCACTGTTGTCCTAGATATCTTGCCTTTCTGCCCAATCCATCCCCTCTTCAAAGCATGGAGTAAGGGCCCCCCAGGGGACTTTAAAGGCTAACTCCTTCACCATCACAGTTCTAGTATATTTACTGTGCTCCTCTCCACTCACCATCATCTTGGCTTGACCTGCAATTTATACTACCTTTCTAAAGAGATTGAGGCATTTTCCATTGAAAAAAGTATAAGCTAAGCATGAGTCTTAACAAATCTATAGCTTTATGTTATCTTATCAGTAACAATCATGAGTATTTATGTAGCCACTTTATATGGCCACTTTTAATTCTCACTTCATGGAAATTAATTGTTATAATTCATTAACCTACCTAGCATTCATATTATGCTGTTTTAAAGCTCTAGTTTGCTATTAGTCATTTAACAGAGGCATTGACTATAGAGGCAACAGAGTGGAATGGTTGGGAGATAGTAGACCATGGTATTTAAAAGTGTATGTTCTGGATTTACAGTGTCTGAATTCAAATCCTGGCTCTGGGCCAGGTGTGGTGGCTCATGCCTGTAATCCTAGCACCCTGGGAGGCCGAGGCTGGAGAGTCACTTGAGTTCAGGAGTTTGAGACCAGCCCGAGCACAAGCAAGACCCCATCTCTACAAAAAATAGAAAAATTTGCGGGGTGTGGTGGCATGTGCCTGTATTCCCAGCTACTTGGGAGGCTGAGGCAGGAGGATCACTTGAGCCCAGGAGTTTGAGGTTGCAATGAGCTATGATGATGCCTCTGCAGTCTATCTGTCTCAAATATATATATATATATATATATATATATATATCTCCTGGCTCTGCTACCTCCTAGTACATTATTTTACCTCCTTGTACCCATTTTATTCATCTGTAGAATTGAAATAATAATACTCATTTCATAGAGTTGTGAAAATATTAGTTAATGTATGTAAAGCACTTAGAACAGTGGTGAAGAAAGTACATACTGATGACTCAATAAAGGTTTGCTTACTATGATTATAGTGTTAGAGCAAATCTTGAGTTGCCTCTTATTCATGTGCATGGTTCTTAAGGTCAGAGATCATCTTCTGTATAAAAATATTAATAAATAATTATAAGTAAATATTTTCCACAACACACTTTCAAGACAAGTTGAGTGGAGGCTTAGATGATGCTCTATCATAATAGGAATAATAATACAATTTGTTGTGCCAGGTACTATGCTAAGTATTATATATACATTATATCATGTAATATTTACATCAACACAATGATGTAAATGCTCTTATATCCATTTTATACAGAGCAAAACTGAAATTTAGAGAAATTAAGTAACTTATCCCAGTTCATCTAGCTAGTAAGTGATAGGATTCAAACTCAGAACTGTCTGACTTCAAAGCCCATGCACCTATCCAAACTTACACTTGTATTTTAGTTTACTTTTATTTTATTTTTTAGAGTGGGGTCTTGCTATGTTGCCCAGACTGGCCTCAATCTCTTACACTCAAGCAATCCTCCCATCTTAGCCTCCTGATTATCTAGGACTATAAGCGCTTGCCATTGCACCTGGCTTATATTTTATTTTTCAATGTACAACTCCTAAGTTTGTTTAGCTGAGCTCTTTACTCAGAAACTTGATGTTCAATTGCTGTTTTTTCCAGTGTCCAAAATACCATATCTTTATTTTTGTGTGTGTTATTGGTGAACTCAACTACACCAGTGTGGGGTGTCATTTGTAAGTCCAATTCAGTTCAAAGCCTTCCTGATAGCATCAATCCATTTACCAGGATTTGAGTTCTCTAGGAGATTGTTACTACAATGTATGATCTCTACAGTCTCTTCTGACTTTAGGATTCTGTGATTCCAAAGCACTTTCCTCCTGATGGTTCTTAGATTTATCAACACAGTAAAGAATAAGATTAGGTTTTGCTTCTTCCTTCTGCAGCAGGGCATAATGGGACCAAGCACAAGATTTATGCAACAGAAGATCTGTGTTGGAGTTCAAGCTCTATCATTTACTAGCTCTATGACCTTTGGAAAATGCCTCAACTTTCTGAACCTCAATTTCTATAAAATGAGGCTAATTTAATAACATCTTACAGATTTATTGTAAGCTAGTGAAAGTATACAGCAGTAAACTGCTTTGTAAATGCTAAATATTAACAATCTCAGTTGTTATTTTTTTTTATGTCAGGATTCTCAGAGACAGTGGAAGCCATAAAGAAAAACAATATTCAATTATAACAAAAAATACAAAGGTTCGACTTGTAAAGAACTTCTGAATGGTAGGGCAGGTTACTAAGTGCTGTGGATTCCCCTTTTCAGAAAATATCAGACACATGTACTCACCATCAAATTGGTATTAACTGATCAACACTTAAGTACACATATAGTAGTAGTAACATTCATCAGGTGTCGGGCAGATGGGAAGGAGGAGGAGGTGCACACCATCGGGGGGGGTGGACATGCTTGAAACTCTGACTAGGGTGGGGCAAAGGCAATATATGTAACCTAAACATTTGTACCCCCGTAATATGCTGAAATAAAAATAAATAAATAAAAAAGTATCAGACACCCAACTATCTAACATAAATCAGTGAGCCTTGCCTAGAAACAGACCAAGAGGCTAATGACTATCTGAGGTCCCTTCTAACCCTGTGAATCTGTGACTTGTTTAAACTATGCTGCACTATTAAAGTAGAAAACAATACAGTATATGACTGTCAGTAAGAACATTATTTGCCAAAGTCAAAGAAAATACAAGGCAAAGAAATGAAAGCCTCAAAACACATAACCTTTCATTAGTCTCCAAAGCTTAAGGAAACCATAGTCAAACGTACTGCAGAAGTTTTCACATTTCTTGTCTACTTAATGGCTCTTGTACTGGGTTGAAGAATGTCTTCCCAAAATTCATGTCCACCTGGAACTTGTGAATGTGCCTTATTTAGAAATAAGAGTCTTTTCAGATGTAATCAACTTAAGCTGAGTTCATACTGGATTAGAGTGAGCCCTAATCCAGTAACTAGTGTCCTTTTAAAAGAGGGAAATTTGGATATACAGATACACAAAGAGAGAGGATGGCCATGTGAAGATGGAGGCAGAGATTGGGGTTATGCTGCCACAGAGGAATGCTAGGGTTGCCAACAACTACCAGAAGCTAGAAAGAGGGAAGGAAGGATCCTCCCCTGGAACCTTCAGTAAGAGCATGGCCTTGCCTATACCTTGGTCTCAGACTTCTAGCCTCCAAAGCTGAGAGAATAAATTTCTGTTATTTTAAGCCATCCAGTTTGTTGTAATTTGTTATCACAGCACTAGGAAACTAATACCATTCCTGATAAATTTCAATATCTACTGTACTGTTAAAAGCAACATAACAATAGCAAAAAGCATAGTAACAGTAGCAGATAAGCAAAGATTTTGGCATCAGACCCACCTGGGATTGAGTCTTGACTTTGCAACTTACCACATATATAATGTTGGGGAACTTAACCTAAATTTCACTTTCTTCCTCTGTAAAGTGGAGATAATACTTACCTTTCATGGTTATTTTGAGTATTAATGAGAGTGCTCAAGAGTATATAAGTCTCTTGGTATAGTTTCTGGCACATGATAAATATAAAATAAATAGTAGTGAATACTAGTATGATTATTATTGTTATTGGTATTAACATTGGAGAGGATCTAAAAGATCTTTTTTCTAAGAAGTATAACATATTTCAGGACTGTAATTCCTTATGACTCCTCTTGTGAATAGATTGTCAGAATCCATGCATTTATATTTTATAGGTAGAACAACTGAGATTCAAAGAAGTAAAATATGTTCACCTGGTCATGCTGATTCTAGTGTACAGAAAGGACTAAAGCCCAAGTCATCTGAACCACAGTCCTGAATATTATATGTCAGCTTTAGTTTTATAGGACTTAGATATTCTTTTTTTAAAGACATGAGTCCATATTTTCTTCCATATATCATACTTTTTAAGACATGATAATAATGTATTTTTCTTTCATAAATGTTTTACATAAATGATCTTATTAAGCATCATACTATCCATATTTTGAAGATCTTGACTGAAAAGTCTTCCCTCCTCTACCCTTGAAGTGAGGATCTGTGGTGAGCCGGAGGTTAGGAATTTAGTAGGGTCCAAGGATGGAGTAAGGGTAAGTAAGAGATCAACTTAGGAATGAGGTAGACATCAAGCATGATCCATCAGACAATTCACATACAATCAAGAGTAATGCATTGCCCACAGTTGCTCATCTTCAAAAAGGGCCATTAATCACTTTAAACAAATGTTCAACCCACTCTCTGAAAATTCATTTGTGTTTTGAATGGTTTGCATACTAAATTTTCTGATTTCTCCCTTAAAATGGTGGTAATTATCTACCTTTTCAGAAATAGATATCATTCCTAAATAATAGAGCTGTTATGGGATGACTTGTGTCCCCTCAAAATTCTTATGTTGAAGTCCTACCCCTCCAGCACCTCACAATGTGACTATATTTGGAGAAAGGGCCTTTAAAGGTAATTAAGTTAAAATGAGGTCACCAGGGTAGTCCATAATCCAATTTGACTGGTGTCCTTATAAGAAAAGGAAATTTGGACATTGATAGGTACAGAAAGAAGACCATGTGATGACATAGGGAAAAGATGGCCATCTTCATGCTAAGGAGAGAGGCCTCAGAAAGAGCCAAACCTACCAAGACCTTGATCTTGGACTTCTAATCTCCAGAATTGTGAGAAAATAAATTTATGTCATTTAAAGCACCCAGTCTGTGGTACTTTATTATGGCAGCCCTAGAAAACTGATACAAGAAGTTAATTGGTTTCTATTCAAAAATCAAGAACATGGAAATACCTGCTTTGTGTTAGCTTCTCAGTTAGATTAACCTTAACTTATTGGTGATATATTAAACATCAGGAAGGTGAGAGGGCATTGGGAGGAAAATGTTTGGGCCACAGTATGATCTTTAATACTCACTGTATGGGAAATCTTCAGTTTGGTTTTGAGCAGTTATCTCAGTGCTCTCAATAATATACTATTTTTTATTTATTGTTATAAAATTACCTTACAGTGAAGGTTTGGGGACCAGACAAAAGCCCCCTTTAGTGGGTAACCTACTTCTAAAAGATTCTTAAATATTAAAATTTTGTTAAAAAAATAATATTTATTGAAAATTCAAATAATACAGAAATGTAGAAGATAATCTCAAGTCCTCCTAACACTGCCCCCTCTCCTATCACTATTCACAGACAACTACTGCATTTTGTTTGATTGGTATTCTTTTAGATCTTTCTCTCTGCATTTACACACAAACATATAAGTATAGATGTATATATTTGTATAGGCTCAGTTGGGTGGATAATGCTGTGCATGTTGTTCCATAACTTGATTTTTTCACTTAATGATATATCACATGTGTCTTTCCATGTTAGCATATACAAATGTATTTCATTTTTAAAATCTCAAAGTATTCCATAGTTGGATATACCATGATGTATTTAACCATTCCCTAATGATATACTTAAAAATAAAACATTGTTTTTCTTGATTATAAAAGTAATAGAACCTCATAAAATGCAAACAATGCAGAAACTGATAAAATAAAAAGTGTTAAGTCCTTCATAATCACTGCAAGATTAAGGATGGAATACAGTTCAGTGGTGTCTATTGTGCGCATCACTTGGTGAATTTTTTTAAAAGTGATTTTACCCCTTTACATTTTGACAAATCTCTTTTTAATATATAAAACATATATATAAAACATGTTTTTATTTTTTTTCTTTTTTATGTCAGCATATTATGGGGATACAAATGTTTAGGTTACGTATATTGCCCTTGCCCCACCCTAGTCTGAGCTTCAAGCATGTCCATCCCCCAGACGGTGCGCATCGTACTCATTAGGAGTGAATATACCCATCCCCTCCTCCCCCCTCCATCTGCCTGACACCTGATGAATGTTATTGCTATATGTGCACTTAAGTGTTGATCACTTAAAACCAATTTGATGGTGAGTACATGTGGTGCTTATTTTCCATTTGATCCAGAAATCCCATTACTGGGCATCTACCCAAAAGGACAAATCTCTTTTGATATAACTACATCTAAATGTACCATTTCAAACCTCTGATTTCCCCATGCTTCAACTCATCTCTCCCCAGCGAGCTAGATTAGAACTTCCATACTCCTGTGTCCTTCCCAACATGCCCCTGAAAACTACTTCTATCAGGTTACTGATGGGTGGAGACATATATTGAGCCAAAATGATAAGCTCAATATATATGAAGAAATATCAGCCACAGTGCAGCCAATGCTAGGTTTTAGAGTCATGATTTTGCTTCCTACCCCAGCTTTATACTTATGAACACTACTTTCAGTCCTATAGCCCATAATTCCTAACACATGTAAATATGGCTATTGAGGAAAATAAAAAATTACACTGGGAAGTCAGGATAAATATTTATTTTGCTAAATGTCAGAAAATCTAATAAGAAAAGACATCAAAGGAAAGGTTCATTTGTAGATCTCTTTGTTTTTTGTTTGTTTGCTTGAGACAGGGTCTCACTCTGTCACCCAGGCTGGAGTGCAGTGATGTGATCATAGCTCACTGCAACCTCAAATTCCTGGGCCCAAGCAATTCTCCTGCCTCAGCCTCCCAAGTAGCTAATACTACAAGCACACTTCTGGCTAATTTTTTAATTGTTTGTAGAGATGGTGTCTTGCTATTTTGCCTAGGCTGGTCTCAAATTCCCAGCCTGAAGTGATGCTCACATCAGCTTCCCAAAGTGCTGGGATTACAGGCGTGAGCCACTGCACCTGGCCTATTATTGTTTTTGTCAGGTTTCTTGAGATATAATTTACATAAAATAGAGTCACCCTTTTTAAGTGTACAGGTTGATGATATGTATACAGTGGTGTAAACACTACCACCATAGAGATATAGAATATATTACCCTATATTATTCCCTCTGCCCCATTTGTAAGCAGTCCTCTTACTCCCCACCCCTGGCAACCATTGATCTGTTTTCTGTCCCTATAGTTTATCTTTCTCATAATGTCATATAAATTGAATCACACAGTTTGTAGCCTTTTGTATTTGGTTTCTTTCACTTAGCAGCATACATTTTTAATATTCATCTATGTCGGTGCATATATGAGTAATTTGTTCCTTTTTATTGCTAAGTAGTATTCCATATTACAAATGTACCACAATTTGCTTATTCATTCACCAGTTTAGGAACATTTGGGTTGTTTTCAGTTTTTAGCTATTTTTTAAATTTTTCATTATTATGGGTACTTAATAGTTGTTTATAGGGTACATGTGATGTTTTGATATAGGCATGCAATGTGAATTAATCAAATCAGGGTAATTGGGGTATTTATCACCTCAAACATTTATCATTTCTTTGTGTTAGGAACATTCCAATTCCACTCTTTTAGTTATTTTAAAGTATAACCTAAATTATTGTTGATTATAGTCACTTTGTTGTGCTATGAAATATTGTTCATTGTATCTATCGAACCATATTTTTGTACCCACTAATAATACCCACTTTATTCCCCCCTCCCTGCTGCCCTTCCCAGCCTCTGGTAACCATCATTCTACTCTCTGTCTCTATGAGATCAATTCTTTAAATATTTAGCTCCCACATATGAGTGAGAACATGCAAGATTTATCTTTTGTGCCTATTTCACTTAACATAATATTCTCCAGTTCCATCCATTTTGTTACAAATGGCATGGTTCTTTTTTATGGCTATATGATACTCTATTGTGTATATATACTACAATTTCTTTATCCATTCATCCATTGATGGACACCTAGGTTGATTTCAAATCTTGGCTATCGTAAATAGTGTTGCAATTAACATGAAAGGGCAGATATCTTTTTGATATACTGATTTCCCTTCTTTTGGATAAATACCTAGCAGTGGGATTGCTGGGTCATATGGTATTAATAGTTATATTTTTAGTTTTGTATGGAACCTTCATACTGTTCTCCATAGTGGTTGCCCTAATTTTTATTACCACCAACAGTATACAAGTTTCCCCTTTCTCTGCATCCTTGCCAGCATTCTTATTGCCTTTTTGATAAAAGCCATTTTTACTGGGGTGAGATGATATCTGATTATCAGATATCTCTGATAACTAATGATGTTGAGTTTTTTTTCATATGCTTTTTGGCCATTTGTATATCTTCTTTTGAGAAATGTCTATTCAGATCTTTACCCATTTTAAAATCTGATTATTTTCTTATTGAGCTGTTGGAGTACCTCCTATATTTTAGTCATTAATGCCTTGTCAGATGGGTAGTTTGAAAATATTGTCTCCCATTCTGTGGATTGTCTCTTCCTTTTGTTGATTACTTTGCTGTGCAGAAGCTTTTTAGTTTGATGTGATCCCATTTTTCCAATTTTGCTTTGGTTGCCTGTGCTTTGAGTATATTTCTCAAGAAGTCCTTGCTCAGACCCATATCTTGAAGTATTTTCCCAATGTTTTCCTTCAGTGATTTCATTGTTTCAGATCTTAGATTTAAGTCTTTAATCCATGTGATTTGATTTTTTTATGTGGTGAGAGATGAGGATCTGTTTTCATTCTTCTGCATATGGATATCAAGCTTTCCCAGCACCATTTATTGAAGAGACTGTCCTTTTCTCAATTCATGTTCTTGGCACCTTTGTTGAAGATAAGTTCACTACAGGTGTGTAGGTTTATTTCTGGGTCTTGTATTTGGCTCCATTGCTCTATATGTCTGTGTTTATGATGGTACCATGCTGTTTTGGTTACTACAGCTCTGGAGTATAATTTGAAGTCAGGTAGTGTGAGTCCTCCAGTTTTGTTTTTTGTGCTCAGGATAGCTTTGGCCATTCTGGATCTTTTGCAGTCCCACACAAATTTTAGGATTATTGTTTCTATTTCTGTGAAGAATATCACTGGTATTTTGGTGGAGATTGCATTGAATTTATAGATTCTTTTGGGTAGTATGGACATTTTAACAATATTGATTCTTCCAATCCATGAGCATGGAATATCTTTCCATTTTTTTGTGTCCTCTTCAATTTCTTTCATCAATGTTTTATAGTTTCAATTGTAGAGATCTTTCACTTCTTTGGTTAAGTTTATTCCTAGGTATTTTATTTTATTTGTAGCTATTGTAAATGGGATTACTTTCTCAGTTTCTTTTTTAGATTGTTTGCTGTTGGCATATAGAAATGCTATTGATTTCTTTATGTTGATTTTGTATCCTGCAATTTTACTGAATTGTTTATCAGTTCTAAGAGGTTTTTTTTTGTGAAGTTTTTAGGTTTTCTCTAGATATAAGATCATATCATCTGCAAACAAGGATAATTTGACTTCTTCCTTTCCAATTTGGATGCCCTTTTATTTCTTTCTCTTATCTGATTTCTCTAGCTAGAACCTCTAGTACTATGTTGAATAACAGTGTTGAGAGTGGACATACTTGTCTTGTTCCAGATCTTGGAGGAAAGGCTTTGAGTTTTTGCCCATTCAGTATGGTACCAGCTATGGGTCTATTATATATGGCTTTTATTGTGTTGAGATATGTTCCTTCTATACCCAGTTTTTTTGGCGTTTTTACAATGAAGGGATGTTGAATTTTATCAAATGCTTTTCAGCATAAATTGAAATGATCATATGGATTTTGTCCTTCATTTTGTTGATATGATGTATCATATTGACAGATCGGCATATGTTGTTGAACTGTCCTTACATCCCTGGGATGAATCCCACTTGATCATGATGAATAATCTTTTTACCGTGTTGTTGAATTCTGTTTGCTAGTGTTTTGTTGAGGATTTTTGCATCTATGCTCATCGGAGATGTTGGCCTGTAGTTTTCTTTTTTTGTTGTGTCTTTGTCTGGTTTTGGTGTCAGGGTGATACAGGCCTCATAGAATGAGTTTGGGAGTATTTCCTCCTCCTAAATTTTTTTTATAATTTAAGTAGGATTGGTATTAGTTCTTCTTTAAATGCGTGGTAGAATTCAGCAGTGAAGCCATCAGGTCCTGGGCTTTGTGATGGAAGACTTTGTATTGCTGCTTCTATCTCATGACTTGTTATTGGTTTATTCAGGTTTTGGATTTCTTCCTGGTTCAGTTTTGGGCTATTTTGACTAAAGCTGATAAGAATATACATGTACAGGCCTTTGTGAGGATGTATGTTTTTATTTCTCTTGGGTAAATACCGAGGAGTGAGATTTCTGGGTCATATGGTAAGTGTATATTTAACTTTATAGGGAACTGCCAAAGTGTTTTCCAAAAAGGTTCTACCATTTTGCTTTCTTACCAGTGGTATATGAGAGTTGCTCTACATCTTCACTATCACTTGATGTTGTCACTTTGTTTTTGTTTCTGTTGTTTTACCATTCTATTAGGTAGGAAGTGGTGGTATCTCCTTATGGTTTTTAATTTGCACTTCTGTAATGCCTAGTGTTATTAAGCATCTTTTAATGTGTTTGTTTGCCATCTGTATGTCTCGTTTTGTGAAGTGTCTAAGTCTTTTGCCCATTTTTTATTGAGTTGGTTGTCTTATTGAATTGTAAGAGATCTTTAAATGTCTGAATATACATCTCTTTGTTTTTAAGCAAATTTGATTTCCCTCCATGGAGGAAAATTAGTATCAATGAGAGGTCCTTGCCAGGAGGCATATTTATGCTTAATATGAGGAATATGCATCTAACAATTAGAGTTTTCCAACAATAGAATGGCTGCCCCAGTAGTTGATAAGTTCCCCATTACTTAAGATGTTCAAACAAAACTGGGTAACCAATTATTAGGGATAATGTAAAACAGATCAATGCATCTTCTAGACCATTGGACTAAATAGTATCTAAGATCCCTTCCAACTCTGAAAATTTATGATATTAAAATAAATTAAGTCAACCTCATGTTAATGAGGAAGAGGAATTACTGGTTGCAAAGGGTAATACATTCTGAGGGAACCAAGCTGTGATTGGTAGAACCTCTGCCACTTCACCAGCCAGTGAACTAGATTACAAATCCCTAGCCACCATGTAGACAATAGAGATTTTCTGTTCCCCTTCAGAGTCTTCTGTGAATATCCCTGACAACATGGAGGGATTGAGTTGGACTTAATCGAAATTATACCTACAGAATGATGATATCCCAACTATTCATTTTAAACCAAGAAAGGAGCCAAAGATTATTCCCCAAGGGATATTGTCCTGTGTACTTCTTTATCCCCAAGATTAAAGAATCAATGAAATTTGGGGTAGACATTATTAATAAAAGGCCTAGAAACAAACCATTTTCCTCTTTTTATTTTTTTTTGTAGAGACAGGGTCTTTCTGTATTGCCTGTTCTCAAACTGTTGGCCTCAAGCGATACTCCTGAACTCCCAAAGTGTCAGGATGGATTAGAGGAGTAAGCCACTGTGCCCGGCATTCTCCTCTTTTTAAACAAAGCAATGGTGTGATGCCCCTGAAGTCTGTGTAATTTTCATCATCATATCTCAGAAAACAAATCACTAAGATTTAAGAAGAAGGAAGGGATAGGAAGAAAACTGATGTTTATTCAGTCCATAGAGTATGTCAGTTACTTTCACATAATTAAGTCAATTAGCTCTCACAACAACCTTGTCAGGCAGGTATTTTAATTATATACAATACATCTATATGATATATATAAACACACATACATATAAATATATATGATCATATATATACACATATGATTATTGGAAAGGTTAACCAGCTTCTCAAAAACACATAGTTATTAAGTGGCAGATCCAGACTTCAAACCCTAGTCATCTAATTCCGAATCCATTGTATTTTACACAACACCTCAATGCTCAAAACAGACCAAAAAGGAAAGGCCTTTTTAGCATGGAAAAAACAAAAACTGAAAGGGACTATAATCCAAGTTCATAAACATATGAAGTTTATGTATTTTGTTAGCTTGGTGTCATTCTCCAAATCCCAATTCACAGGGATTAGAAAGCTCTTTGAAACTTAAAAATACTAACTTTAAGACAACTAAAATGAATCCCTGCTTTGCATAGTGGCTGGCAAACTTACAAGACTCATTACCCCCAAGAATTGATATAGACTGAAAACATAATCAGCTTTATAAAAGTTTTATATAAATTGATAAGTGGTAGATGCCTAATGGATAATTAGGAGAAATTTGTATGCTTGAGATAATCCTAACTTTTGAAGTGAATATCAATGAGGAAAACCATGCCCTTTAAAAACATAATGCCACTTATTGGCATCAGAATTTGATCTTACCTTAGGGATACTTCTAGGGAGTAGGTGGCTAAACCTCGGAAACAACTTTTGAGAAAATCTTGAATTTTAAGGGGTAGCTAAATCATGGAAACAGCTCTTGGGCAATTCTTGTATTTTCATGAAGTATCCTTAGGTCCTTGAGCACAACACATAGCCCTCTTACCTTATTCTCTCTTTTCCTTCAGATAGCTGAGAGACAAGGTGTAGCTCTTACATTTAGGAATAACATTAATCGGGTGTTGGGCAGATGTGGGGGGGGAGGGGATGGGTGTATACATACATAATGAGTGCGATGCACACCATCTAGGGGATGGACATGCTTGAAGCTCTGATTTGGGGGGGAGGAGGGCAAGGACAATATATGTAACCTAAACTTTTGTACCCCCATAGTATGCTGAAATAAAAAAAAAAGTTGAATTAAAAAAAGAAGCATAATAAATGAAAAAAGGTATGTACAAAATTATACAAATTCTTTGATAATAACAAGAAATATGTAAGCATATAGATAGCCTAGAAAGGAACACCTAAAAATGGAAATCATGGTTGTGTTTAGAGTGCAGGGGTAATGAGGAAATTGTCCTTAAATTTCTGGCAATGTTGGTCTAATATTATTTTAAAATAAATAAAATTTAATGAGAAAAAAAGGTGGAGCTCTTTCTTAGAGCTTGTAAAGCAGTGAAAGTAAAGTAAGCCAGTGAACCCAAATATTAGAATCAATACCTCATTGCTAAGTGTTCTGCACAAAGGGAGATGTGACTGTCTGGCTGACAAATTTCCCCCTGATCATAATTTGGGGGTTTCCATCCCGAGCCAAAATGGGGATTTTAATGAAGACTTTTTCAATTGCTAAGACAACAGCTACTGTTCCTATTTGAATTATAGTGTGTAGTTGCAAGGTACTCCTCCTCCCCATTAGTCCCCTCAACCAACCCAAATGCTATTAGTAATCAATTGATATGAAAGATGTTACAGAAAATAGTGTCTTTTTAAACTAGTTTCCAACAATAGCTTTTAAAGGAAAGAGGTGTGTTATATAATTGCCACAGTAACAGCCTTAGCATTTATGTGTCTGAATATGTATAGTAAAGCTGCATTACTTTCCTCTTTTCTCCACTTTGGTTCTCATCTTGCTGCATTCATTCTTATTCTCATAAGAAGGTTCATGCAGGCATCACATACGTGCCTGTGTCTGCGCGTGCGTGCGCGCGCGCACACACACACACACACACACACACAATCACCCATTTTCTACTAGTCTCTGGAAGCAACACTTAGAAAGGGCATCCTGCTGGCGAAAGATGTTGCTAACAACTTTATGCTATTTCCACCATGTAATTTCAGATTCCATAATTTTTATCAAAGTGTTTATAAATCATTATTTCAGAAAAAAAGCTCAAGTAGTCTTTCTCATTTCAGAAGCTATTTCCATAATGGGATATTCACATCATAACACAGTGACTAAATTCAGAACAAATTCATGCTTGGGTGGATTTTTCCTTGGCAGTTGGTCACGTTCCTTATGGTTGATTTCTGCTCCCCCTGAAAACCTTTACACCTTGTGGAAGGAAAGAAAAAAAGCACTTGAAAGGCTTTTGGCTTTCATGCAATAATCATAGCTCTAGCAGCTTCTGATGTTCCATGACTGTAATCACTGCCAGATAAGTGAAAGGCTCTACTGTGCCTATTTGCTTAAAAAGATGTTTTCCCATTTCCATTCCAATGTCGATAAGTAGCAACAGTTCAGGGATATAATTCATAGCTGTTTGATTTCTCTAATGCTCTGAAACACTACTGCAACATCACACTTGAAAGGAAAGACTCAGTGTCCCTGAAGTTTGTAAGGATGACTGTTCTAAGTACAAAAGAATTAATTATAAAGAAATGTGTTGCACATTTTTAAGGCAAAAAAGAATAGACATGCATACATTTGGGACCATAGCTTAGAAACATCATATATATATGTGTGTGTGTGTGTGTGTGTGTGTGTGTGTATATATATATATATATATGGGGAGAAACAAATTGGAAATCATGAGGCCTGCCCGGAGTTCAAGAATACTCACTTTAGTGTATTGGTAGAGATGACATAATTGCTTCCAGGGGTGTTGGAGAGGAGCTTCCTTCTTGAGATGGTAGGCTGGACAACCAAATGTCCTCTAAGACCCTGTTTTTCGTGGATCATCTACCTCACAATCACCTGGGGGAGTTGTTGGATTCTTGGACTCCATCTCAAACTACTGATTTAGAATCTTTGGTATAGGGGTTGGAAATCTGCATTTTAATAACCTTTCTGGGTGATTTTGATGCAAACTGAATTTTGAGAATCACTGCTCCAAGGAAAATCACTCTGGACTGGAAGTGAAGAAACTTGGATTCTGGTTCCATTGCTTCCATACCTTTGCTGGGTAATCCTGATCAAATCACTTGCCCTCCCTTGGGCCTCACTTACCTCTCTATAAAATAAGAGGATTGAACTAGGTGATCTCTATGGTCTCACCCAACTCTAAGATTTTTATGAAATCTGTGGTACATTCCCTATTCTAGCAATCTATTGAATGACCTTGACTTAGGCATTTAACCTCAAAATCCTTCATTTTCCACCCATCTACAAAAAAGTACCCATAATTCTATGAAACCCTAGAATACAGGAATGGGAGCCAGTTATTTCCAGTTCCATGATTAAACCAGTTAGTTATTGGTATGTAGTAACAGCTGGAACAAGTTAAAATCCCAGACTTCCCATCTTAGTCTTTGGAATAAAAACTATAGTTTAATGCCCTTAAAATACTTCCAAGAGTAAGAGTTTAGTTCTCAACCATTTAGGTGACCCAAATTGGTTAACCTCATTGCTCTCAAAGAGCACAATGAGAGGGTAAACATAAAATTGTTTTCTCCTAATCTCTTTAAAATCAAAGATTCCATACTGAAGGAACATGGGTTACCATATATTCCTTCTAACTTTGGCATTGGATTTTCCCTGAATAAAACTCATAAAATCAAAGAAACAAAACCACAGCAAAAGATAACACATAAAGAAACATTTGGTCCAGCAATCCCCCTACTGGGTATTTACCCAAAGGAAAAAGAAAAGACATTCTATAAAAGACATCTGCACTCGAATGTTTCTAGTAGCACAATTCACAATTGCAAAGATGTGGAAATAACCCAAGTGCCCATCAATACTTGAGTGGATTAATAAAATGTGGTATATGTAAACCATGGAGTATTACTCAGCCATAAAAAATGGTGAACTAACACCTCTTGTATCATCCTGGATGGAGCTGGAGCCCATTCTTCTAAGTGAAGTATCACAATAATGGAAAAACAAACACCACATGTGCTCACCATTAAATTGGTACTAATTGATAAACGCTTATGGGCACATATGGAAGTAGCATTCATCAGGGATCGGGCAGATGGGAGGGGGTAGGAGGGGATGGGTAAATTCACACCTAATGGGTGTGGTGCTTGTTGCTGGGGGACAGACATGCTTGCAGCTTTGACTTGGGCTGTGCAAAGGCAATTTATGTGACCAAGTGTTTGTACCTCCATAATATTTTGAAATAAAAAAAGAAAAATGGAAACAAAAATAAGAAACAATTTAAAGGCCTTACCTAAGATCAAAAATTCTAAAGCACTTCACAAAGGCTAAACTATGGAGGAAGAGGCACTCTAATTCATTGATGATGAGAATATAAATTAAATATAACTTTTCTTAATGGCAATTTGGCAATATCTACCAAAAGGCATACCATTTGGCCTTGCAGTTCCACTTCAGGGAATTTATCCTACAGACATTTTTTATACATGTGCTGATGACATATATACAAATTATTCATTAAAGCATTATTTGTAGTACCAAGAGAAGGGAGGGAAAACTAAATTTCCACCATAGACAGTCTGGTTAAATAAATTATGATACCTTCATGCAATGGAATCCCATTTAACCTTTTAAGAGGAGAGTGAGGAAGCTCACTCTCTCTAATATACAGTAAATGAAAAAGAAGTAAGATGCAAAAAAAGGTGTGTATTGAATACTGCTATTTGTGTGAGAAAACACAATATTTGAGTGATTTTATATGTATAAAATCTGAAAGAATACACAATAAAGTCATGGCCTTGTGACATTGGTTTCTTCCGTAGGGTAACTGGGTGGCTGAGGGACAGGGTTAAGAGGGAGAGTTTTCACTGTATACTAGTCTATACTTCTAAATTTTGAACTTTATGAATGTATTACCTTTCAAAAAATACAATGAAAAATTTAAAATATTACAAACATGTCATGTTTATTGTGTGCATATATTTATATAAACATATAAAAATAAGATCTGGAATGATACATACCAAACACCAAGGAAGTGTTATGCTTTAGGATGGGGAAGTGAGAAGTAAGATGTATGCATGTAATGGACATTTATTTTTTACCTTATATTGCTTGAATTTTAAGATGAGATTTTATAATTATAAAAATAAAGCACATATAAAAGGTCTTAAAGTATTGGTCTTTGAGCACTGGGCCAAAAGAGTAAGGCTTTTTCCAATTCAGCCATAAATGTATGAATGGCTCAGTCCTATTAACTTTGGTCTTATCACATCATTCCCTTGAGTCTTTCTGATGGATTGAAATAATAAGACTATGCCATTCAAGGACTTGCAGTGAAACAGTAAACTGATTTTCAGTTTTATAACCACCTCTGTGCAGAATACCAAAATTCCCCATATTAGAAGAGCTATCTAAAAGAGGCAAAGAATATGAAAAGAAAGGCAGTGGAGAGCCACATGTACAATTGTCTCAAAAGTATAACTCACACTTCAAAAGTGTATAGTCTTTGGAGCTACTGAAAAGAACTTTGGATTTAGAGTCTGAAGTCCTGTGTTTAATACCTGGCTACGTTATAGAGTAAGTGTGTGACTCTGGTTAATCAACTACCCCTGATAGTTTATCAGCTATCCTTATCCTATTACCTATCTCATAAAGTTATTGAGAAAATTAAATGAGATAATATATGTGAAAGCTTGTTGTAAACTCTAAAATGCTGTGTAAATTATATCATCATCACCTTTGAGTACCCACAGTGGCAGAGATAATGACAATTGGCTAGAGTATTAAATAGCTTCCCCTACATTGTCATATAAAGGACATTCCCCACTTTGCTTCCAGAATCACATGACAACTTTAAAGGCATGCAACTTCCAGAATGTCTTTGGTTCAAAATTTGGCATTATGACTTGTTTGTGGCACTGCATGGGAAAATGCTAATAATTGACATTTCATAATAATATTAGAGAATATGTGATAATAGGAAAAGAAATAGAAATTTGTCATTGAGCTTTGTCTTAGAAATAGATAAAAAGATAATATAAACACTGTTTTTTTTTTTAATTTCAGTTATCTACCTCATACTCTATCATGCCATCTTTGTGTTCTTTGCCTGGACCTACTGGAAGTCTATCTTTACACTTCCACAGCAGCCAAACCAGAAGGTAAGAATATTGGTTACTTCTTAAAGGCTAAGAACAGAGGAAAGTAGAAATACCAATAAAGCAAGAAGAGGACAATAAAAGGAGCAAATAACTTCTATTATTCTATAACAAAAGAGTCATGGTAATCTTAAAGAAGGACTCTTATAGGTGAATTAAGGATAGGCTAGGCTATTGAAGGAATTTGTAGACTAGAAAACCACTACCTGCATTGATAATATAATTAGAAAACAAGAACCCACTTGGATTGTGGGGCCTCATCAAGTTCAATTCTATAAAACTATTATTTTAGTACCCAGCAAGACTCTGAAAAAAAAATGCAACAGTTAAATCAAACATTTTCAAACTGTATTCTTCTGAATCCAAATGTTTCATGCAACATTTGGAAGGGTTTGTGAAAGAATTTGTATTCATGTCAGGCATTTATAATGTGTAACTACTCTAAAACAGGTTAGGTTCTAAACTAGGAAAAAAACAACAGCAGAGATTTTAACTGCCTCTAAACATTAGGAAAAAATACTGGTTTAAATTTTTGCCTTCCTGGAATTGAAATGGTACACAAGAAAAATAAAATTAACCACAGAGAAGGGCAAGAATTGAAGAAAATAAGAGATACAAGATATATAGAAAATAAAGAACAAAATGGTAGAAGTCCTTCCTAATGAATAATTACTTGAAATGTAAATGGATTAAACTATCCAATTAAAAGTCTGAGATTGGCAGAGTGGTTAAAAAACTCATGATCTATCATATCTTTTTAAAAATTTTTTTAAATTTCAGAATATTACAGGGGTACAAACATTTAGGTTACATATGTGGACTTTGAACCACACGAGTCAGAGCTATAAGCATGCCTATCCCCCAGACAGTACGCACCTCACCAACTGGTGTGAATATACCCATCCTCTCTTCCCCCTTCTCACTTGCCTGACACCTGATGAATGTTACTTCCATATGTGCACATAAGTGTTGATCAATTAGTACCAATTTGATGGCTAGTACATATGGTGCTTGTTTTTCCATTCTTGTGATACTTCACTTAGAAGAATGGGCTCCAGCTCCATCCAGGATAATACAAGAGGTTCACCATTGTTTTTTTTGTGACTGAGTAATACTCCATGGTATACATATATCACATTTTATTAATCCACTCATGTACTTATAGGCACTTGGGTTGTTTCCACATCTTTGCAGTTGTGAATTGTGCTGCTATAAACATCTAAGTGCAGATGTGTTTATTAGAGAATGTCTTTTTTTCCTCTGGGTAGATGCCCAGTAGTGGGATTGCTGGATCAAATTGGTAGTTCTACTTTTAGTTCTTTGAGGTACCTCCATATTGCTTTCCACAGAGTTTGTACTAGTTATATCTTTATGCTGTCTGCAAAAGACTAAGTTTAGAACCAAAGACATGAATAAGTTGAAAGTGAAAGATTCTAAAAAGATATTCCATGCAAATAATAATCAAAACAGAGCAAGGGTGGCTGCAATAATATCACACAAAAGAGACTTTACATCAAAAACTGTTACAAGAGACAAAAGAAGGACATTACATATTGATAAAAGGGTCAATTTATCAAGACTATATGACAGTTATATACATATGCACCTAACAAGAGAGCCCCAAAATATAAGAAGCAAAAACTTATGACAAAATTAAAGGAAAAAATACACACAGTTCTACAATAGTAGCTGGAGACTTCAGTGCTCCATTTTTCAATAATGGATAGAACAACTAAACAGAAGATCAATAAGGAAATGGAGAATTTGAACAACACTATAAACCAGCAACATGTAACATACATGTATAGAACGCTCCATTCCAAAACAACAGAAAACAGCTTCTTCCCAAGTGTACATGGCATATTCTCTAGGATAGACCATGTATTGAGCCATAAAACAAATCTCAATAACTTTAAAAGTTTTAAATCATGTAAAGTATCTTCTCTGACTGCAATGGAATGAAACTGAAATCAACAACATAAGGAAAACTACAAATTTACAAATATGTGGAATTAAACATACTCTGAACCAATTAATCAAATAAGAAATCACAAGGGAAATTATGAGATGAATGAAAAAAAAATGCCAAAAATATGGGATGCAATAAAGCAGTGCTCATAGGAAAGTTTATAGCTATAAACACCTACATTTAAAAAGGATAAATATCTCAATATAAATTGTCTAACTATACATCTTAAAGAACCGGAAAATAAATAGCAATCTAAAACCAAAGTCAACAGAAGGAAATAATAAGGATTACAACAGAATAGAGAATAAAAAACAATGGAATAACAAAACTTAAAGTGAAACTTTGAAAAGCTTAATAAAATTGACAAACATTTAGCTAGACTGAGAAAGATGGAGGGAAGGGAAGGAAAGGGAGTGGAAGGAGAAAGGAAAGCAGACACAAATAACTAGTATCCGAAATGAAAATGAGGACATTACTACCAACTTTACAGAAATAGAAGAATTGTAAGAAGATAATATGAAGAATTGTGTGCCAGCTGGCCGTGGTGGCTCACGCCTGTAATCCTAGCACTCTGGGAGGCCGAGGCGGGTGGATCGTTTGAGCTCAGGAGTTCGAGACCAGCCTGAGCAAGAGTGAGACCCCCGTCTCTACTAAAAATAGAAAGAAATTATATGGACAACTAAAAATATATATAGAAAAAATTAGCCGGGCATGGTGGCGCATGCCTGTAGTCCCAGCTACTTGGGAGGCTGAGGCCGGAGGATTGCTTAAGTCCAGGAGTTTGAGGTTGCTGTGAGCTAGGCTGATGCCACGGCACTCTAGCCCAGGCAACAGAGTGAAACTCTGTAAACAGAATTGTGTGCCAACAAATTAGATAACCTAAATGAAATGGACAAATTCCTAGAAACACACAAATTGCCTAAACTGACTGAAGAAGAGATAAAAAAAAAATCTGGATAGACCTACAACATGTAAAAAAATTGAATTAATAATCCAAAACCTACCAACAAAGGAGATCTGAGGACCAGATGGCTTCACAGATGAATTCTATCAAATATTTAAGAAAGAATAACATCTATCCTTCTCAAATTCTTCCAAAAATAATGAAGGAAGGAACACTTCCTCTGGCCAGTGTAACTAAACAAGAAAAAGAAATAAAAGGCATCCAAACTGTACAGGAAGAAGTAAAATTATCTCTGTTTGCAGATGACATGATCTTATAAATAGAAAGCCATAAAGATTCCACACACAAAAAAAACTATTATAACTAGTAAATGAATTCATCAAAGTTGCAGTATATAAAATCAACATATCAACACACAAAAATCAATTGTATTGATATACTAACAATGAACAATCTGAAAGGAAATTTTTTAAAAATTCCATTTATAATAGCATCAAAAAGAATAAAATACTTAGGAATAAATTTAACCAAAGAGGTGAAAGACTTGTACAATAAAAACTAAAAAATATTACTGAAAGAAATTAGACAAAATTAAATGGAAAGACATTCTGTGTTCATGGATTGCAAGAGTTAATATTGTTAAGATGTTAATACTACCCAAATTAATCTACAGATTCAATGCAATCTCTATCAAAATCCCAATGATTTTTTTTGCAGAAATAGAAAATTCCATTGTAAAATTTATATGGACTTTCAAAGGGATTGCAAATAGCCAAAACAATCTTGAAAAAGAACAAAGTTGGCATTTCACACTTCCTGATTTCAAAACTTACTACAAAGCTACAGTAATAAAAACGATGTGATACTGGCATAAAGACAGACATATAGACCCATGGAATACAATAGAGAGCCCAGAAATAAGAAAACTCATATATTTAGTCAGAAATTTTCAACAAGGATGCTAAGACCATTCATTGGAGAAAGGATAGTCTTTTCAGCAAGGGCTGCTGGAAAACCTGGATAGCCACATGCAAAGGAATAAAGTAGGACCCTTACCTTACACAATATACAAAAATTAACTCAAAATAGATCAAAGACCTAAACATAAGAGCTAGAACTATAAAACTCTTAGGAAAAAATACAGGGAAAAATTTTAGGACATTGGATTTGTCAATGATTTCTTGGATATGACACCAAAAGTACAGGAAACAAAAGTAAAAATACATAAATTGGACATCAAAATTAAAAACTTTCATGCATCAAAAGACACAATCAACAGAGTGAAAAGGCAACCTACAAAATGGGAGAAAATATTTGCAAATCATATATCTGACAAGGAGCTAGTATCCAGAATATAAAAGAACTTCTACAATTCAGCAACAAAAATACAAACAACTCATTAAAAATGATCAAAGGACTCGACTAGACAGTTCTCCAAAGAAGAAGTACAAATTACCAAGAAGCACATGAAAAGATGCTGAACATCACTAATCATTATGTAAACGTAAATCAAAACCACAAGGAGATACCACTTCACACCTATTAGGATGCCTACTATCAAGAAAAAAATGGAAAACAGCAAGGGTTGGCAATAATGCAGAGAACTTGGAACACCTGTGAGCTGTTGGTGGGTATGATACAGCCACTATGGAAAACTGTATATTGGTTCTTCAAAGAATTAAAAATAGAACACCATACGATCTAGCAATTCCACTTCTGAGTATATACCCAAAAGAATGGAAAGGAAGGTTTCGAAGAAATATTTGTATGCCCATGTTTATAGCAACATTATTCACAATAGCCAAAAGGTGGAAGTAACCCAAATGAATGGATAAATAAAATTTGGTATATAGATAAAATGGAATATTATTCAGCTTTTGAAAAGGAAAGAAATTCTGACATGTGCTACAACATAGATGAAACTCGAGGACATTATGCTAAACGAAATAAACCAGTCACAAAAAGGTGAATACTGAACTGGGCATAGTGACTTACACCTGTAATCCCAGCATTTTTGGAGGCCAAGGCAGCAGGATTGCTTGAGGCCAGGAGTTTGAGACCAGGTTGGGCAACATAGAAAGACATCATCTCTACAAAAAATTTCAAAATTATCCAGGTGTGGTGGCACGTGCCTGTGGTTCTAGCTACTCAGGAGGCTGAGGTGGGAGAATCACTTGAGCCCAGGAGTTTAAGGTTGCAGTGAGCTATGATCATGCCACTGCACTCCAGCCTGGGCAACAGATTGAAACATTATCTCTTAAAAAAAAAGGCAAATACTGCATGATTCTGCTTGTATGAGGTACCTAGAGTAGTCAAATTCACAGAAATAAAAAGTGGAATAGTCTTTTCTAGGAACTGGGAGGAAGAGGAAATGGGGAGTTATTGTTTAATGAGAATAAAATTTCAGTTTGAGAAGATGGAAAAAATTCTGTAGATAGATGATAGTGACGGCTATACAACAATGTGAAGGTACTTAGTGCCACTGAGCTTATGTTTTAAAATGGTTACAATGGTTAAATTTTATGTTATGTATATTTTATAACAATTAAATAAAGGATAGGGCTGGGTGCAGTGCCTCACACCTGTAATCCTAGCACTTTGGGAGGCCCAGGTGGGAGGATTGCTTGAGGCCAGGAGTTTGAGACCAGCTGAGCAAGAGTGAGACCCTATTTCTACAAAAAAAAGAATAGAAAAATTACCTGGGCATGGTGGTGCATGCCTGTAGTCCTAGCTACTTGGGAGGCTGAGGCAGAAGAATCATTTGAGCCCAGGAATTTGAGGTTACAGTGAGCTATATTGATGTCACTGCACTCTAGCCTGGGAGACAGAACAAGACCCTGTCTCCAAAATAAAATAAAATAAAATAAAATTGAAGACCTAAATAAATGTAAGACCTAACCTACAAAACTTGGGAGAAAATCTTCATGACCTTGGATTTGGCAATGGATTGTTAGATATGACACCAAAAACACAAGCAGCAAAAAAAGGGGATAAATTTGACTTTTATCAAAATTAAAAACTTTTGTACATCAAACAACACTATCAGGAAAATGAGATAACCACCCAAGGAATGGGAGAAAATATTTGCAAATCATATATCTGACATATCAAGTGTTCAAATTATATAAAGAATTCATACAACTCAATAACAAAAAGACAAATAATTTAAAATGGGGAAGGGACTTGAGTAGACATTTCTCCAAAGAATATAATACAGAAATGGCTGAAAAGCACATGAAAAGATGCTTGACATCATAAGTCATTAGAGAGATACAAATCAAGACCATGATGAGATTACCACTTTGCACCTACTAGAATAGTCAAAATTAAATAATTTAATGAATGAAAAATAACAAGTGTTTGTGAGGATGTGAAGAAATCAGAATCCTTATACATTGATACTAGGAATGTAAAATGGTATAGCCAGTATGGAAAAACAGCTGTGCAACTCCTTGTAAAGTTAAATATGGAATTACCATGTGACCCAGAAATTCCACTCCTAGGTATATACTCAAAAGAATTGAAAACAATTATCAAAACAAATACTTGAGTGTTTATATCAGCACTATTTACTATAGCCACAAGGTGGAAACAACCCAAATGTCCATCAACGGATAAAGGGATTTAAAAAGTGTGGTATGTCCACACAGTGGAATATTATTCAGCCATGAAAAGGAATGTAGTACCTATGTATACTACAACATGGATGAATCTTTAAAACATTATGCTAATTGAAAGACACCAGACACCAAAGACCACATAGTTTTGATCACATGTATATGAAATATCTAGAAAGGCCAATCCACAGAGACAGAAAATAGATTAATGATTGCCAGGGTCTGGGGATAGGGAGGGATGGGGAATGACACTATAATGGGTATGGGATTTCCTTTTGGGGAGATGAAAATGTTCTGGAACTAGATAACTGCACAACACTGTGAATGCACTAAATGCCACTGAATTATACACTACAAAATGTATACTTTAAAATGGAATTTTATGTTATGTGAATTTTATCTTAATAAAAATAATTGTCCCCTTCACATTACTTATGAAGCTTGTAGGCCAGTAGAAATGCTGATTGATTGGGAATCTTATAGGCCTAAACTGGGTGACATGATAGGATTTAGACAAGCACTGCAAATATCTAACATTTAAGACCACATCTTCATCGTTTTTAATTTGTAAAAAGAAAAGGAGAGTACTTTGGTCCTATTTAATAGCCACAAAATTAATTTCTCTAATACAAGATACATCCCAACATATCATCAGCCATCCCATCCAAAATGCATTTACTGGCTCATTGCATTCTAATTCTTGATAAGGCTTGGTTAGTGCCAGAAATAGAACATCCAGGCCTGGCATCTTATTCCAAACCAAAGCTGACCTGTTCAATAACCACAAGGTATTTATCACATACAAATATAAACAACTCTGCCTGTGCCCTTCAGGTAGGTTCAGTGTACCATAAGAAAGTTATATTCCCAAGGATATACCAAAATTTTTTTTCTTTTTTTTATTTCAGCATATTATGGGGGTACAAATGTTTAGGTTATGTATATTGGCCTTTCCCGACCCGAGTCAGAGCTTCAAGCGTGTCCATCCCCCAGATGGTGCACACTGCACTCACTATATGTATATATACCCATCCCCTCCTCCCCCCCTCCTACCTGCCCAACACCCGATGAATGTTATTGCTATATGTGCACTTAAGTGTTGATCAGTTAAAACCAATTTGATGGTGAGTACATGTGGTGCTTGTTTTTCCATTCTTGGGATACTTCACTTAGTAGAATGGGTTCCAGCTCTATCCAGGTTAATAAAAGAGGTGCTGTATCACCATTGTTTTGGGTGGCTGAATAGAACTCCATGGTATACATATACCACATTTTATTAATCCATTCATGTATTGATGGGCACTTGGGTTGTTTCCATATCTTTGCAATTGTGAATTGTGCTGCTGCCAAAAATTAAAGTGCTGCTCTGAGGCACTACTTTTAATTATGAAAGTTAGAAAGAATTTTTTAAAACCTTATACTTTTGTGTTAGTCAGTATAATTATTCTTTTAAGAAAATAAAGTAACCAGTTGTTTTTTCTATTAATTTATAATATTTAGGTACTATTTTATCACATTGATTTATTGCCTTTTTGTTGGGAAAATTCTTAGTTATGTGCATCTATTCAGTTCATTGCAGAATCTGTAGCACGCTGGGCTAAGGATTAAATGCCCATAGCATACCACACTTATTGTAACAGCCCAAATGCCCCTGCATATTTCCACATACCCCCAGGGGGGGACTTAATTCTCACTCTACTTGAGAATGACATAATACCATAAAAATACCTTACTAGTTAATGATTCTTAAAATAGAGTGGCCACAGCAGTGTGGTGGCACATACCTGTAGTCCTAGCTACTTGGGAGGCTGAGACAGGAGGATTGCTTGTGGCCAGGAGTTCAAGTCTTGAGTGAGCTATGATCACACCACTGCACTCCAGCCTTGGTGACAAAATAAGACTCCATCTGTCTCTAAAAAAAAAAAAATTAAATTAAATAAAGCAGAGTGAATTTATATATTTCCAATGTTTAAAGTTAGATAATTTAAATTATCTCATCAACAAATAGCAATAGTTTGACCTCTTCTGCCCCCATGTGGATACCCTTGATTTCCTTCTCTTGTCTGATTGCTCTGGCTAGGACTTCCAGCACTATGTTGAATAGAAGTGGTGATAGAGGGCAACCTTGTCTGGTTCCAGTTCTAAGCAGGAATGCTTTCAATTTTTCCCCATTCAGTATGATGTTGGCTGTGGATTTGTCATATATGGCTTTTATCATTTTTAGGTAAGTCCCGTCTATGCCTATTTTGTTGCGTGTTCTTATAAAAGGGTGCTGAATTTTGTCAAATACTTTTTCTGACTCTATTGAGAAGATTATATGGCCTTCATTTTTATTTCTATTTATGTGTTGAATTACATTTATAGATTTGCATATGTTGAACCATCCCTGCATCTCTGGGATGAAGCCCACTTGGTCATGATAGATTATCTTTTTGATAAGCACCTGAATTTGGTTGCTAGAATTTTTTTGAGAATTTTTACATCTATATTCATAAGGGATATTGGTCTGTAGTTTTCTTTTTTTGCTGCATCCTTTCCTGGTTTTGGTATCTGGATGATGTTGGCTTCATAAAACATATTTCATACCCCTTTCCAATCAACCCCCTCTGAGAGGTAACCACTAATCTGACTTCTATCACCATAAATCACTTTTGCTTGTTTTTGAATCTCATAAAAAAGGAATCATAGTATGCACTATTTCTGTGTAAGCCTTTCACTCAACAGTGTTTTTTAGATTCATCCATGTTGATGCATTTTTCAGTTGTTCATTTCCTTTTATTACTGTTAGTTCTTCCCTTTTATCACAGTTTATCCATTCACTCATTGGTGAAGGACACTTGGGTTGTTATTATTTTTTTATTATGAATAAAGCTGCTATGGACATTCTTGTACATGTCTTTTGGGTGTGTGTATATATCCTCAGTATCCACAGGGGAATGGTTCCAGGACCCCCACAGTTACCAAAATCTGCAGATGCTCAAGTCCCCTATGTAAAATGGCATAGTATCTGCATACAATCTATGCATATCTTCCAATATACTTTAAATAATCTCCAGATTACTTATAATACCTAACACGCTGTAAATGCTATGTAAATAGTTGTTACACTGTATTGTTTTTTATTTGTATTATTTTTATTGTTGTATTTTTAAAAATATTTGTGATCCATAGCAGGTTGAATCTGTGAATGCAGAACCTCGGATAGGGAGGGCCAACTGTGTGTGTGTGTGTGTGTGTGTGTGTATATATATATATATATATGTAAAACTCTAACACACACATATATACGCACACATGCTCATTTCTCTTGGGCATATAACTAGGAATGGAATTGCTAGGTCGTAGGGAAGGCATATATTTAGCTTAAAAAGATAATGCCAAAATTTTCCAAACTGGTCATATAAATCTACATTCCCACTAAGATCTTTTGTCCCTCAAAATGCACCATAAAGGAAGTGAAAAGAAAAGCCACAGACTGGTAGAAAATATTCCACAAAAGACTAGTATCTAAAATATAAAAAGAATTCCTACAAATCAATACAAAAAAAGACAGCCCAGTTTTTTTTTTTTAATGGACAAAAGACTCGAATTGGGCATTTCACAAAAGGCTATCCAAATGGCCAATAAACTCATGAAAAGGTCCTCAATATCATTAGTAATCAGAGGAGTACAGAATAAAATCACAATGAGATACCATTACACACCAACTAGAAGAGTTAAAATTACAAAGATTCACAATATCAAATATTTTTACATGATCCCATAAATGAGACTTCTAAAGGAGTCTTTTAATTACTTATTATCCAGCACTTCTGTACCAATCTTATGAAGTAGGTATTATTTCCTCTATTTCACAAATGAAGAAATTTAGGTTGAGAGTGTTGGCATATCTTTGCAAGATTAGCAAAGGGTAGCACTAATGTGGTGACAAGGTCCATACCAGACTAAAAAATTCTCAGATAGTGATAATATCCAAATTTCTACTCATTTGCAAGATTAGAATATACACACAATGTCACAAGGACTCTCATCTAGCTTCTCATCAGTGTCATCTATGAAAAACACTCACAACTTAATATGCGTGGTGAATCATCAACAGGGTCCTGGCAGCAATGTGTCATGTATCTGTATGCAACATCATATTATGGTTTAATGGGAAGGACACAAGTCTTGAAGTCAGAGTAATTGGGTTTGGGGCCTAGGGTTGTAACTTACTAGTTGAGTGAGTGTAACCTTGGTTGAGATAAAAGCCAGATAAGATCATTGAGATAATTAGGCCAAGAGAGTTATAACCCAAATTGGTGCCTGGGCTTCAAGGGTGGATAACAAATACTTTCATTTAAGTAGTTATTGTTGTTGTTTTTAATTTCTTCTGTGAACCTTGGATAATAAAGTCTTACCTATCACTTCTGTTTCCAGTTCCACTTGTCCTATACAGACAAAGAGCGCTATGAAAATGAAGAGAGGCCTGAGGTTCAGAAGCAGATGCTTGTTGATATGGCCAAGAAGCTACCAGTTTACACAAGAACCGGGAGTGGAGGTCAGTTCATCCAAAGTCAGCTAGAGAGGCAGCTCACCAAAAATCTCAGAAAGGCTAAGGTCATATATGTTCTCAAACTAGCCCTTTTTTCTCCCATCTTCTGAATACCACTATTGAGTTTTTTCCTCAATATTTTATTATAAAAATTTTCAAATACATATCAAAGTAGAAAGAATGATATAATAAACACCTGTACACTCAACACTGGATTCTACCACTTTACCATATTGCTTTATCACATATCCAGCCACCTGTCCATCCCTGTATTCATCTTCCATCAAGTCATCTTATTTTTCTGATGCATTTCAAATAAATAGCTAGTATCAGTAAATATCCACTTAAATATTTTATCATTCTTTTTTTGGTAAAATTTACATATAAAAACACACACAAATCTTAGGTATATAATTTGATGTGTTTTGAAAAATGTACACATCTGTATAATTAAAATCCCTGTAAACATTACCATCACCCCAGAAAGTTCTGTTATGCCCCGTTTCCAATCAATCCCACCCCACCCTACTTCATCGCCCCCAGATAACCACTATTCTGATAGTTTTCTACTGCAAATTAGTTTTTCATCCTCTAGAATTTTACATAATGGGAATCATACAGTATTTACTGTTGTGTCCAGCTTCTTTTATTCAGCATAATGTTTTTGAGATTCGTGCCTATTGTTGTGTATTTTATTTCTTTTATTGCCAAGTAATATTACATGAATATATCACAGTTTGTTTATCCATACATTGGTTGATACACATTCGGCTTGTTTCCAGTGCTTAGCTATTATGAATCAATCTGCTATAAACATTCTTGTACAAGTATTTGTACGAAGATACATCTTCATTTTTCTTAGGTAGATATCCACTATGGAATTTTACTCTTAGGTTTCATCTGCATGACTAGAACAGTACTTGCTGAACCAATTCTCCACTTTTTAAAATTTGGAAACAAAGACTCTTCTGATAAGTCATCCTAATGTTTCTATAATAAGGAAGATCATGTTTCAAAGCTTTGTAAAGTGCACTGTCAGATATTTATATTCATTTGTTCATCATTTATTTATTCAATAAATATTTATTAAGATACCGTGTGACAATTGGGGAAATGTTAATGTGGTCTTGGTATTACATGATATTCAGAACTTACTGTTAATTTTGTTAGAGCAGTAATATCATAGTGGTTATGATTTTTTTAAAGTATCCATATATACTGAAATATTTATGGTTTGAAATAACACAGTGTTTGGGATTTGCTTTAAAATGATCAAGTAAAAAGCCAGTGGAGGAAATAGGTGGAGGAAAATGGCACAGTATTGATAATTTTTGAAGCTAGGTAATGGTACATGGGGTTCATTATACTATTATCTCTGCTTTTAGTGTATGTTTGAGAACTTCCATAATACTAATTTTTAAAGTGACTACTATGAGTGAGGCACTGTTCCAAACATTGAGAATACAGAATTGAACAGACAGGCAAGGTCCCTTATGGAGTTTAAACTGATGAAAAGGAGACAGACAGGAAATTATATAATTTCAGGTAGTAGTAAACAGAATGATGTAATAGAGCAGAGGTTACAAACTAGGGGTATATGGGATGAATTGGGCTCAGATATGTTTTGTTTGATTTCTAATGTATCTTTTAAAACTGCATTTATTACTAGTTTTTAACAATTAGAATATTTCCACATACAAATCCAGATTTTTATGGCTTCTCTTGATAGACAATCTGGCAACATTGAATTTGTATATCCACATGGCAAAAATTAGCTGGAACTACGTAGTGGCAGCCCTCTTTAGGGAGAGCATGAATCCTCAGGTTCCACACAATCCCCAACTGGCTGCCTTATTCACTACTCACTATCCTCTGGACCCTTGATGGATTGGTTTGCAGCCCCCACGATAGAGAGTAATAGGAAAGGCTTCTCTGAGGAAATGCCATTTGAGCTGAGACCTGAAAGTTAAAGAACTAGCCATGTGTAATAGAGTAGTCCAGAGAAGCAGAACCAATAGAATAATAGAATATGTATCTATATGTGTATAAATAAATAAATGTATTCATATGTGTGTGTGTATGTATATATATAGAAGGGGGGAGATTTTGTGAGAAATTGGCTCACGTGATTATAGAAGCTAAGAAGTCATAGCTGGTATAACTCCTTTCTTCCACTACCCATTCTACATTACCTTTACCTTCAGCAAGCACCTCAGCAGGTGTGGTTCTTTGCCTGGTGGAGTGACTCAAACCTTCAGTTCTGCCTGAATTGGGTTGTTGTACAATAGTTTTTCATTGACTTAATCACAAGGCATGGTATTACTAAGAGATGTCCTAAGGCATCTCCTGTATTCTAGACATACTCTTCCTTATCTCCATTGTGGGGTAGTTGTCCAATTTCCCCTTAGTAATAAGGATCAATTATCTCAGCCAACATCGCACCTGCCTTCTTGGCCTATTGATTCAGAGACATGAGGAGTCCAAAGTGCCTGGTGGCAGTCTTAACTTCCAGTTCAGTGAAATCATTGTTGTGTGTCTCCTGGCAGAAGCATTCCTCCCTCTGGGACTAAGACTTCTAGGCCAGTAGAGCAGAAAGTCACAGGAACAGAGTGCAAAAATTTTTTTAGTGGGTCACTAAGGGTAATGGTAAGTGATGCCACTCCCATTTCCACCATCTTGATTCCTGGACCTGTGAGTCCGGGCTATCAGAGAAACAGCATCATATTAGGTCATTAAATATGAAATGTCTGATTTCAAATCAAAAGTATAGTTTATTATATCTCAAGAAGCAGTACAGTTAATCAAAGTATGCGCCTAGACTATCGACAGTTTTGACATCTTAATGGTAGCTTGTTTATGCCAGCACTGAAGAAGCCTGGAGAGTTAGTGGTGATGAAATTGCAAAAGGCATTTTCCACAGTTTATTGAGAATGGAATATTTTTCCTTGCAAGAAGTGGTCCAAAGCCTGTAAGAAGTGGTAGTTAGTTAGTGCAAGGTCTGGTGAATACAGTGGATGGATGACAGAGAGTTTCCAAGTCCAGCTTCTGTAGTTTGAGCAGTGTTGTTTGTGTGACATGTGGTCAAGTGTTGTCTTGCAAGAGGGTTGGCCTGTGTCTATTGACCAATCTCGTCTGCTTAATCACAAACATCCTCATCATTGCATCCAATTGGTTGCAGTAGACATGCACTGTAACCGATTGACTGGGTTTCATGAAGCTGTGGTGGATAATACCAGCACTGGACCACCAAACAGACACCATTAACTTTTTTTGTTAAATATTCAGTTTTGGACTGTGTCTCAGCACTTCATCTTTATCAGGCCATTGTGCTGAACGCTTATGATTGTCAAAAAGAATCCATTTTTCATCACACATAACAATGCAGTGTAGAAATGGTTTGCCTTTATATCATGTTGTGATAGCAAAGAAAGGTAAGCCTTGAGACGATTTCTCTTCTGAAGCTCATTTAATTCATGTAGAACCCATCTATCCAGCTCCTTTACCTTGCCCATTTGTTTCAAATGGTCCAATGTTGTCGGAATAGTAACGTCAAGCCTTGTTGCTAATTCATGCATAGGTTGAGATGGACTCACTTCCACTAAAGCTTTCAGCTCATCATCATCCACTTTGGTCTCAGGTCGCCTACATGGCTCATTTTCAAGATTAAAATCACCAAAATGGAACTTCTCAAACCATTGATGTACTGTGCATTCATTAGCCACGTCCTTCCCAAATATTTCGTTGATATTTCAAGCTGTCTGCATTGACAACAGAACTTATATTCAAAAATAACAAAATTTTTGACTTTTCTATGTTTTCATAAAAATTGCTCTAAATAAAAATTTGACAGATAATCACAAACCAAAACGTGTGTTTGAAAGACTGAGGATGTACCTTCACAATAAAAATAAAACAAGAAGTGTCAAAGTGAAATGTCAGAGATATCAACTGTCAAACTTAGTACTTGAGGAAATCGGACATTTCATACTTAATAACCTAACATACTAGATGCTGGTTCAGAGGATATACATCTTTCTAAAGAACCTTGCCTCAGCCCTGCAAGGTATTGCCACCTATCTGGCACTATAACTGACCCTTCAAAAGACCATTCCACCATTCTATCAAGCCAACTGCTTTAGGATGGTGAGAAACATGGTAAGACCAGTAAATTCCATGAGTATGGGCCCACCACCACACTTCTCTTGCTGTGAAGTGAGTTTCTTAATCAGAAGCAATGCTGTGTGGAATATCATGATGGTAGGTAAGGCATTCTGTAAGTCCATGGATGGTACTTTTGTCAGAAGCATTGCATGTAGGGAAGACAAATGTAAATCCAGAATGTCTTTTCCAGTAAAGGCTAAATGCTGCTCCTTCTATGATAAAAGTAGCCCAGTGTAATCAACCTGACATCAGGTAGATGGCTGATCACCCCAGGGAATGATGCCATATTGAAGGCTCAGTGTTCTCTGCTGCTGGCAGATTGGGCACTCAGCAGTGGCCATAACCAGGTCAGTCTTGGTCAGTGGAAGTCCATGTTTTTGAGCCCATAGAACCTCTATCCCTTCCACCATGGCCACTTTGTTCATGAGCTCATTGGGCAGTAACAGGAATGGCTGCGAAGAGAGGCTGACAGGTGTCAATAGAACAGGTTATTCTAAACACTTGATTATTGAAAGCATTCATTCTCTGCTGTGTGGTTCCTTGGTATGAATGTTTGTTTGCCCTCAAAATTCGTATGTTGAGATCCTAACCACCAAGGTGATGGTATTAGGAGGTAGAGCCTTTGGGGAGGTGATTAGGTCATGAGGGTAGAGCCCTCATGAATGGGATTATTACACTTATAAAAAGGACCCAGAGAGCTGCCTTGCCCCTTTCACCATGTGAGGACACAGAGCGAAGGCACCACCTATGAAACAGGCCCTCACCAACACTGAGTCTGATAATACCTTGATCTCAGACCTCCTAACCTCTATAACTATAAGAAATAAATTTGTTGGTTAGAGGCTACCCAGTCTATGGCATTTTGTTACAGTAGCCCCAACAGATTAAGATGTGAGCATTCACATGAGACAAAATATCTTCACACTTTTTGCCCAGAGAGGTCTGTTCACATACTTCTCCAAATTTCCTTATCTCCAATTTTCCAGTCAACTTCCTTCCAAGTCCCTGACCATCCAGCCAAACCAGCAGCCACAGCCCATGAATTGGATATGATCACATGCCTGTCCATTTCTCCTTCCAAGCAAAGTGAACAACCAGGTGCACTGTTCAGAGTTCTGCTCCCTGGGAGGATTTCCCTTCACCACTGTCCTTCAGACATGTCTCAAAAAGGGGCTGTCATGCTGCAGCTGTCTATGTTTGGGTGGTGCCTGCATATCATACAGAGCTATCTTTAAAACCAGGCCCAATCTTCTCTTCCTCCATTAAGTAAGAAACTCCTCATGAGGCCATAAGTGTAGACTAGGAGAGAGAAGGTAGTGTAGTAGTAGTGGGAGCCATGGGCATTTTGGCCACTTCTTCATGTAACTTACTTGTGCCTTCAGGGCATGCTTGGGCCTGATCACATATATACCACTTCCATTTGATGACAGAATTTTGCCATGCATGCCCAATTTTATGGTTTGGTGGGTCAAATAATATCTGGTTCATGATGGGCAGCTCAGGTCACATGGTGACATGGTTGCCCATGGTTAAACATTCAGTCTTTATTAAGGCCCAACTAATAATAAAATATTCTCCTGTTTCTCAAAAGAATAGTTATCTATGAAGGATGGCAGGGCTTTGCTCCAAAATCCTAAGGGCCTGCACTACAATTCACATGTAGGGGCCTGCTTAAGTCTCCAAACAGCATTCCTATCTGATACTGACACTTCAAGCACCATTGAATCTGCTGGATCATGTGGCCCAAGCAGCAAAGCAGCTTATACAGCAGCCTGTACCTTTTGCAGAACCTTCTCTTATTCTGGGCCCCACCGAAAACTAGCAGTTTTTGGGGTCACTCAGTAAATGGGCTAGAATAACATGCCCAAATGAGGAATATGTTGCTTCCAAAATTCAAAGAGGCCCACTAGACATTATGCCTCTTTTTTGGCGGGGGTGGGGTGGGGGGGAGGGGGGATGGGTTGTAGGAGGGACGAGATGCAACAATTTATCATTTGCCTTAGAAGGCATATCTCGACATGTCTCCCACCACTGGACCCCTAGAAATTTCACTGAGGTGGAAGGCCCCTGAATTTTTGTTAGATTTATCTCCCATCCTCTGGCATGCAAATGTCTTACCAATAATTTTAGAGAAGTTGCTACTTCTTGCTCACTAGATCCAATCATCATAATGTTATCAATATAACGGACCAGTGTGATATCTTGTGGAAGGGAAAGGCGATCGAGGTCTCTGTGAATGAAATTATGACGTAGAGCTGGAGAGTTGATACAGTACTGAGGTAAGATAGTCAAAGTATATTGCTGGCCTGTCCAGCTGAAAGCAAACAGTTTCTGATGGGCCTTATTGACAGGGATGGAGAAGGCATTTGCCAGATCAACAGATGCATACCAGGTACCAGGAAATGTGTTAATTTACTTGAGCAATGAAACCACATCTAGTACAGCAGCTACAATTATGGTCACCACCTGATTAAGCTTACGATAATACACTGTCATTCTCTAAGACCCATTTGTCTTCTACATGGGCCAAATTGGTGAGTTGAATGGGGATGTGGTAATAATCACCACTCCTACATCCTTCAAGTCCTTGATGGTGGCACTTATCTCTGCAATACCTTCAAGAATGCAGTATTGCTTTTGGTTTACTATTTTCCTAGGTAGAAGCAGCTCTAATGGCTTCTATTTGGCCTTTCCCACTGTAATATCCCTTACTCTACAGATCAGGGAACTAATGTGGTCATTATACCAGCTGCTAAGTATGTCTATTCTAATTATACATTCTGAAACTTGAGAAATATCTACAGGAGGTGTTTGGGGACCCACTAGACCCACTGTGAGATGGACCTGAGCTAAAACTCTATTGATCATCTGATTTCCATAAGCCGTGACTCTGACTAGTGAACCACATTGATATTTTGGGTTTCTTAGAATTAGTGGCAGTTCAGAGCCAGTGTACCATACTCCCCCAAAGGACTGATTATTTCCTTTTTCCCAATGCACAGTCACCCTGGTAAAAGGTCATAGGTCCCTTTGGGGAATACTGGGAGAAAGATTAACAGTATAAATTTTTGGTAGTGTTCTGGGGTCCATCCTCAAGGGGACCTGCCCTTCCTTTTATTCAAAGGATTCTAGGTCTATAAACCAGCTCAAGTCTGCGAATTGATTGAGAGGTCATGACTGTTTTTATAATTCAGGTTATACATTTGTTCACCTTCTCTTGAACTTTTATGCTTATACAGATCAAGTAAGAATTTAGCAGGCTTCCTATCTATTTCACTTCTAGGAACACCATGATCAACTAGCTAACACCATAGGTCTGCACAAGTCAGACTATTCTGTTTGCTGCTTTGATTCTATTGTCCATTACGGTAACTATGCCCACCTTGCGTTTAGCAGTTGAGTGCCACCACTTGGCCCCTGCCACCCCAGAATCCAATTATTTCCATTGCATTTAGGTTTCCCAATTCAGTGACTGTAGTTCTCACTGTGAGATCTGGCCTACAGAGAAGAGCAGTCACAGAACTCTCATGCATGCTGGGGCTCTATTCATGAATTTATTTCTCACGATATTGGTAAAAAGTATGTTTTCTGGATCCTCCCAGTGTGAGTGAGCATGTCTTAAGTGACAAATCCACTCTAACATTCTAATCTCCCTACACCTTTGAATCCTTCTCTCTCCATTAAACCAAAGCAGATCTGGCATTTCCAGTTCACTCAGTGGGCCACCTTTTGATCGTGTTTCAGCCAACCAACAAAACAAACTGTTAGAGTACTTTCTAACTCCCTGACCTGCAACATTAAATGCAGAGTCTCAGCTTCGTGAGCTCTTATCAATAAATTCAGCCAGATCTTACTTTATGTTTCTTCCAATATTATCCCACATCTTTAGTATCCATTCCCACACATGTTTCATAGATTTCTGTCTGTGTAATTAGAAAACTCAAGTAGTTCTTTTGGAGTATAGCATACCTCCATAAGGGTCACGCGTAGTACCTCACCTTTAAGGGGCTTGAGTCTAATTATAAGTTGAGAAGTAAAGAGGGGTGGGTCCTAAGTAGAATCAGCATTGTCTTGTATGGTGCCTCAATTTCCTCAGGCAATGCAGGGTTAATTCCTTCAGACAGGTATGGAGAGGCCAATACCACTGAAGGTGGGAGTACTGCTTCCACTGGTGGTAGGAAGGCCTCTTCTTCTAGTAAAGAAGACACATCAGAATTTAGGGGCTCAATATAACTGTATTCACCCATATCCCCATCCTAACTTACAGGATCCCATTCTTTCCCAATCAGTGCCCTCATTTTAACAGTAGACATCCTGCAAGACTGAAAATTCAACTATCATTGTAATTCACGTAGTTGCAGAATAAAATTCTCTACTTGATTTTCAGCAATCTCAGTCCTATAGCTACAGGGGACACACTGAAATTTTTATGTCATTTTTGCAGCACTTGAGCTGGGAATTTGAATACCTGAGATCATCCTTTTCTTTCACCACTTTGTCCAGTGACATTAGGAGCAACTAGCCAACCTTATTGTATTCATCAGTTTTTCAGAAATGTTCAACAGTATCATATACAGTCACCCAGCTACTTCTTGTAAATGGTTGATTAAGAGCATTCATGGAAAATATTTGGCACATTTGCATGTTACCAGTGCTGTCTTTATTATTGGGACTAGAGTCATTAGCATCTTTAATCAGAATTTCTGAAGAGCCAATTCCAGAAACTCTAGAACCAATTCAGAAAACTCATTCTCAAAATTCCGTTTCTCTAGACTCACTGTCAGCATGAAAATATCTATTAGTTACAGTTCTCCAGAGAAAAAGAACCAATAGGTTATACACACATGCACACACACACACACACACACACACAGATATATGATACACACGCATATATATAATGTATTTGGTAATGTAGTTCTGGTCTGAGTCCAAAGACCTGAGAGCCAGGAATGCTGATGGTGTCAATCCCAGTTTGAAGGCAAGAGAAGATTGATGTCCCAGCTATGTAGTCAGGGAAAGAGAGCAAATTCTCCCTTCCTCCACATTTTTGTTCTATTCAGGTCCTGAAAAGATTGGATGAGGCCCACCCACACTGAGGAGGACAATCTGCTGATTCAAATGCTAATCTCACCCAGAAACACTCTCATAGAGACACCCAAAAATAATGTTTAACCAAATATCTGGGCACCCTATGACCCAGTCAAGTTGAGACATAAAATTAACCATCACACCATGCAAGGAGCAGAGGGATGATTATCTCAAGCAGAAGAAACTGCAAGCACAAAAAGTCCTGAATCAGGAACCAGTTTAGAGTATTACAAGAGCAGATAATCAGCCAGTGTCACTGGAACATAATAGGTGGAGAGTCATACAAGATAAGGTTGAAGAGATAGGCAGAGACCAGATGATACAGGCCATGGTAAGGAGTTTGCATTCTATTTTAATGGAATTGGAAATCCATTGAGAGTTTTTAGTGGGGAGTGATATGATCTGATTTACATTTTGACAGATCACCAAGCTACTCTGTATAGTAGAAATTGTAAGGGGCAAGAATGAAAGCAGAGTGATCAATTATACAGCTCTTGTAGTTATCTAGGTGAGAGATGATGGTGGCTTAAACCAGGACAGTGCCATTAACAATATATTTAAAAATATGCTAGAGGACCTAGATATGCATATCCCTGTCCATTTCTCCTTGACTCAATTATACCTACAACTTTAGTCTCACATACCTTCATTATTAGAAATGAACACAAAACTCTGCTGAATTAGCAGTTTATTGTATTGAATCAGTTGTGTGTGCTTAATGTACACTTCAGATGAAATTATTATATTAGTTTAAATTATTCATAATTTTAGGTTTCACACGTAATAATAATCACATTAAACACAGTCATACTCTATTAATGAACATGAAGAAAATAAGAAGGAAAGGAAAATGCCTTTCATCTAAGGAACAGGAAGGAAGGAAAGAGGGAGCAAGGGAGGAGAAAATTATTTTATATATTAGACTTAACAGAGTGAAGAGAATCCTAAAATAAGAAGTCAGGAAAACTATACAGGTCACAGCCCTGCAGCTGACTTGCTGTGTGACCTTGGACAAATCACTTGATATGGCCCAAGTCTTTATTTCCTTTATGTGTGAAACGGTCAATTGAACTAATTGTTCTAGAATGTCTCTACTGTTCTCCAAATTGTTATTCTAAGAACCACTCTCTTTATCATGTTGTAGGAGTTTTATCCACCTCATACAATCCAACCTCTGGAGACAGGAGATAAATTATGAATCCTGGCCAGGCAGAGTGGCTCATGCCTGTAATCCTAGCACTCTGAAAGGCTGAAGTGGGATGATCGCTTGAGCTCAGTAGTTCGAGACCAACCTGAGCAAGAGCAAGACCGTACCTCTACAAAAAACTAGAAAAATTAGCCAGGCGTGGTGGTGCATGCCTGTAGTCCCAGCTACTTGGGAAGCTGAGGCAGGAGGATCACTTGAGCCCAGGAGCTTAAGGTTTCAGTGAGCTAAGATGATACCACTGCACTCTAGCCTGGCAGAGAGGGACCCTGTCTCAAAAGAAAAATATGAATCCTTATTTTCAGATAGGAAAATTGGGGTAAAAAGAGAATAACTGATTTTTCAAGATCCCTCAAGCAGTTGATAGTATAGTTTGTTTTATAATATAAAATCTTATGATAGATATCCAGATATAAAACTTTTCCTCTTCCTTTCCTCCTCCAAAAGGTGCTCTCAAAATTGATCCAACAAGGAAAAATATACGTACCATGATTCTATGTGATCTACCTTTTGCTTGGCAATTTGAAATGAGTTTGACTATCTATAATCAGTATATAACAAGCCATCCAGATAGCCTAATAAGGTAGGCTCTCTTGTTGAGCCCTAACAAGTGCTAACCACCTTATTTTTCCTATAGCCGTACGATTCTGTGACCGGTGCCATCTGATCAAGCCAGACCGCTGCCACCACTGCTCTGTCTGTGCCATGTAAGTGACAGCCATATTTCCCCTGGGCTGAGCTTGGCCACTGATAGTTGCCTAGACAACAAAATGACTGATCCTAACATGTAACCATGCCTAGATAAAAACAATTCCTTTCAATCATAATGAGCACATGCCAAAACCCTCACAGGGATTATGATGGTTCAAGCTGTTCTAAAGATAGGAAAGGAAAATAAAACCACATTTTCAAAATAAATTTTTAAATTTTAGAACAGTTTTAGACCTACAGTTTTATTGTGAAGACAGTTCTTATATGCCCCACACCTAGTTTCCCTCATTAGTAGCATCTTATATTTGGATGGTACATTTGTTACAATTAATGAACTAATATTGGTACATTATTTCTAACTGAAGTTCATACTTTATTTAGATTTTCCTCAGTTTTTCTGTGATGTCCTTTATCTCTCCAGGATACCATTCAGGTTGCCACATTACAGTTAGTAGTCATGTCTCCTTAGCTCCTCTTAGTTGTGACAGTTTCTCAGACTTTACTTGCTTTTGATGACCTTGACAGTTTTCAGGATTAATGGTCAGGTATTTTGTAGAATGTCCCTCGATTGAGATTTGTTTGATGTTTTTCTCATTATTATTAGACTAAGGTAATGTGATTTAGGGAGGAAGACCGTAAAGGTAAAGTGCCGTTCTTATTACATCATATCAAGAGTACATGTAAACATGACTTATCACTGCAGCGTTAATCTTGATCATCTGGCTGACATGGTGTTTGTCAGGTTTCTCCACTGTAAAGTTATTCACCCTCCCCCCTTTCTATACTGTACTCTTTGAAAGGAAGTCACTGTGCGTAGCCCACACTAAAGGAATGGGAAGTATGCCTTCTCTCCTTGAAGGTGGAATATCTACATAAATTATTTGGAATTCTTTTGCTTAGAAGATTTTTCTCTTCCCTGCATTTGTTTATTGAATCATTTATTTATATCAGTATGGAGGCATGGCTATTCATTTTATATTTTGTGTTATAGTGCAATACTACTTTATTTTATTGCTCAAATTATTCCAGCTTTGTAAAATCCCATTTTTATGTTGATACATATAATCTTCATATCTTTCTTCTTGAGTGCTTATCCCACCCATATTTCTCTTACCTTTGATTCAAACAGAGGCTATAGCCATATATTTTCTTCTGTACTTTTATTGAACTGTGTATTGAACAAAATGAGAAGAGACATCTTAGACCTTTGTATCTGTATTAATATCCTGGAATTCCCAATCCCTTTTAAAGTTTGGTCTTCTAGGCATGTAACTTTCTGCCAGCATGATCCTATAAAGTGTTGCTGTGATTGCCTCATCCTGGGAATAACTGAAGACACAATAGTTTTGGAGTCACTATGGATGTACTGGAACCGTATAATAAAAATACTGGTGAAAAGACGTGTTGCTTCATTTCCATAGCCTCACTTATCACACTGTATTTTGTCCCCTTTGTAGGTGTGTATTAAAAATGGATCATCACTGCCCTTGGTATGTCCCTTTGATTCATTTCTCTCCTATAAAAGGGTCAAAGTTGCTGAATACGCCTACTTCCCTAAGCATGGTTATAACATGCCTGTTTCTGCCAACATAATTCACTGAGTTTTTTATTTGTGTAGGGGACAGGGAGGGGTAATATTTTAAAGCAAGAATAAATATATCTCCAAAAGTATGGGTAGTGAATTCCTGGGGTCACAAAGCTAATGGTCTCCTATCCATTAACTTTAGCAATTGAGCATAGTAATGACACACAGCACAAATATTTCTCTTCTTCAACATTACACAATTCAGTTCTTTTGCTCGCTGGCTCTATGTTTGAAATACTCTAGATTGTTGAATTCAACAATTCTCCAAATGTTCTATGGCAGACTTAGAGAGCCAGTCTGAAATCACCTAACTACAAAGAGAACATGCCACAACTATACCAAGAGTAGCTGCTAAAACTGTAATAGATTTTTAGCAGCCAGGATCCAGGTTTGCTTGGGTGTATCAGGAACCAGTCCAGAACTATTAGATAGGCCAAGTGTCTCTGTGCCTATAAATGAAAGGAGAAACAAGTGAGATGTGAACTTGTTTTTCCAGTCTCTCCTTATTAAGGGACTTCTATGTTGGGTTTCTACAAGACACATAACAAAGCAGCAGGAATAACATGCTTCCATTACTTAGTCCACTTATGTATCAATGTGTTCTCAATCAATGGGTCCTGATTTCAAATTAGTTTTTCTTTTTCTTTTTTTAGGGTTAATAACTGCATTGGATTTTCCAACTACAAATTCTTCCTTCAGTTCTTAGCTTATTCTGTTCTCTACTGCCTGTACATTGCTACAACAGTCTTCAGCTATTTCATCAAATACTGGAGAGTAAGTTAAAAATATCTTGAAGGGTTCCCACCCAAGAACAAATGTATACCTATTCCAATTTGACATTATTCACCCTATATCTTTTTACATTTTGAGATAGATAATACTGAGGTAACCAGAAGGGAAGGCACTAAAACCAAGTTTTACATGTTGAATACTCTGAGATCTAGAAGGCTATTATTTAAAGATTCCATTTAAACAAGTTTCTGTCATACATGAGAATTTTGCTAAGGCCTTTAGGAACCTAACCTCTTGACTCCTACTGATTCTTTATAATGAACTTCTCCAGTTGAGTTGTAAAGATCCACTTCTTACCAGTTACAGATTTTAAAAATGTTGAAACTAATTCTAAATCCCTAGTTTCCTAAGAAAAAGGCTAACAAAGCACCCCTCTTTTGTTAGAAAATACTTCCTAATTCCCTGTTCAAAGGAGAGTTGCTAAATTCCTACTGGACAGAAACATATACTGACTCATCTTTACGTATGACCAAAATGAAATAGGAAGTTTGTTTTTTTAACTTTGTATTACAAACACTGGGTTGGAAATTAGGAGAGTAGGGATCTAATTCTGTCTCTGTTCCCTGCTTCACTGGCTCATTGCCAAGATCAAATGAAACAGATGTTTAAAGTGCTTTACCTTTCAAAATGTGATTCCAATAATTATAATGAAATCTCAAAAAAATCCTTTCATCTTTCCTTTACTTGAAAATGTCAATCATATCCATTTATTTAGAAAATACAAACTTAAAGCAGATTTTCCAGTTACAAATGTATATAGGGTTTGGCAGAAATATAGCAAAATATGTTCTTTTTTAATTTTATGATGGTGGACTCCAGAAGATATCCCTTCCCCACAACTCCAGTACAATTACTAAGATGTCCATGATAAGGGCTGTCCAAACTGAACCTGAATAGCAAGAGACAGATGTGGGCAGAGCTACTAGTTAATACTTTAGGAATTGCACAAGAGCATGTGTAACAGGAATGTCTCACCTCAAATGGAGAGGTAAAGCTGTAGGGAAAGAATATGAATCATGTGATCAGAATGCAGATTATAATAAACTGGAGAAAAAGGAGAAAGGGAAGGCAGTGAGAACCTAAATAGCTAAGAATATTTAAATTATCAAGTAGTATTTCAGTCCCTACTAGTGTAGAAAATATAGTGTAGAAAATTATAGCAATGTGTGCTTTTCATTTTCCCTTCAACTTGCCTAATCAGTTCAGATATTTAATAACTTTAAGAATAAGGAATTATATAGTGGATAACAAAATCACCAACTCAGAGACACAAACAAAAGTATAAGCAGAAAGGAAGTTTTTCATACATTTTCTTCAAATATGAAATGCTTCACCATGCTACTCATCTTGAAATCTCTTCCTTGGCCCCTTTCCACAGCACAGGATCTATTTTCTATTGCTCAGGTTTCTATGACCCCGCCTTTGGCATTGTATCTATATGCCAAGCTACTCACTGAAATGTGAAGAAAATCTGCTGCAGTCAATCAGCGGTGAAAGTATCAGCCTTGGTCTTCCCTACAGACCTTTCTTGGTCCTTAACAGTAGGCAACTGTTCAAGAACCACCTTTTACCCTCATAACAGAGTAAATAATATTGCATTTCCCACATTTTGCCTTTAGCCATCTTAGCCAATAATCAAATACCACAATGCCTGCCAGGTGCTGTATGCTTTTTTCTCTCTTGAAAGATGATATTTGGAAATGAATTAATCCCCAGAAATGTGCCAGTATTCACAAGCAATACCAGGTGTAAACACAGCCTTGTCCTTTTCTTATTCCCTCACTTTTTTCCCCACAATTGACTAGCTCATGCCCAACAGATGAGAGACAAGAAAACCTGTCTTGGCTTGCCCTCATAAGGAAAAGGGCATTGGCAGTTCAGGGAAATGATTCTTTGCAGTCTCTCCAGCCAGAGAGTCCTTTAGTGTGTTTTAGGGGATGGCTTTCTCAGTTTAATTTTAAACTCCCCTTACAATAAAACATAACACTGCTATGTATTTTAAAAGCCATGTATCAAGGTGACATGCTGTGCCCCTAAGAACAGCAACTTCTATTTGTATGGTACTTTACAGTTTTTGAAGCACTTTCATATCCATTAACTCATCTGATCCTCATAACAACCCTATGAAGTAGGCAAAGCAGGAATTACTAGTCTCATTCAAAGATAATAAAACTGAGGCTCTTGGTAGTTAAGTAACTTGCCCAGGATCACCCAGCTTGTAAATTTTAAAGTCAGGACTTTTATCTAAGTCTGATCCTAAGCCCAGTGATCTTACACACTGTTCTACTGCCCATTATCGTTCTGCTATGAAGAAACTCTGGTTCCTTTAAAGAATTCAGAAAACCATCAGATTATTTCTCTCCTCTCAATATTAATTTAAACAATAGCTACTTTCATAAGAGATTGATCTTTGCCTCATGTAAAAGTAGTAATACACAGTTTTCACACTGGGCCATGAATCTTTTCACAGAGACTGTGAATTATTTTAGAAACAAGATAATAGCGTTATTCTACCAATATTCCTCTGAACTGTCTCTGGTAGTTATTGCTTTGACTGATTCAGCTTGGTTATCTTCTGAGAAGGTATTTTTGAACATAGAGCCGTCACCCTCTTCTAACAAAAAAAGTTTCGTATTAAGAATTCTATCAAGGAACAACACAGCAGATATGCTATGGCAGGCAGAATAAAGTTCTGCAAGAGTAGTGGGGTCGGAGGAGACTTCCACCTCAGCTACACAGGGTGTGGACTGACTTTATTTCAGTCCCTCATGCCCAGCCATTTCCTACTGCCCATTTAAATGTGAGAAATAAGAAGTAAAATAAATGTGAGCTTTAAGCTTTAAAATTGTTCTCAAAAAGTAGAGATTATGAAAGCAAAATCCCAGTCAAGGCAAAACTACTGCAAAGCAATATATGGAATCTTTTCTATAAATTCAAAATAAACAAAAATCAATCCAATTCAAATGGGGTGCTTAGGGCAAGATTTTGCAGAGGGATAATTTCAAAAAGGAGAGTTTCACAGGTGATCGGTACACCAAAAGACCAGAGTCCACCACTGTACAATGTAGACATGTAACAGAATTCAACTTATACCCACTAAATCTATTAAAATATTTTAGAAAGGAAAAAGATAAAGTAATAGAACTAATAAACACACTTAGCAAGCTAGTGGAAAAAATTTATGAATTAAATTATGCTAAACTTAAAACTATAGCATATTAATATTTTCAGTAGGTCAACTTACTTTTGTCTCTTGTATCCCTTACATTGACTTTCTCACTTCAGGTATGTTATGAATAAATAATAAACATAATACTGATATTTTAAAATTTTTAAAAAGGAGAGTTTCAGGTAAAGGTTCCTGAAGGTTGAAGTCCTTGAGGTAGTTATTTTCTGGGCTGCTCTGCCCCCATGCAATTTTCATCCAGACCTCCCCTCAGCTAAAAGCATCTGACTGGCTTACTTCCACTTCTCTGCATCCTTCAAATATATACAACCTGGAAGATTCCCAATATTTCCTTACATAAAAATGAATAAAAATATTCACTGAGAGAAGAAAAAATCTGTACTATCTGAACTTTCCAAGTGTTGCCAAGCCTTAACTTTCTCCTTCCAAACTGGAGTAGATGGTAGACTCCCCACCCCCCAATTACTCTTGCATTTGGAAGTTACGGTCCACTTCACTTAGAATCATTTTTAACTTTATTACTAGAGAGCATTTGGAAATATTTCAAAGTGACTCATCATACCAAAACAATAATCATCATGGGAAAAGAGGAAATAAACAATAGTCATTTCTCCAACTGCTCACTCCAAAATTGAAAATGTTTTCTTAGGTTCTCTTCAGAAGACAAAATGCTACATGCTCTGCATGCTACAGAACTTTAGAACATTCATTCTAGTCTAGGCTGCATGTAAAAAAAAAAATCTGGTGCCACATGGAAAATAAGTTGTCCCAGATAGCTATAAAAATATTTAGCCACCTACTTTTACAATTGCTTGTAAAATCTTGCTTGATCTTTACTGTCTAAACAGCTGTTCCACAGGATGTAATATACCAGCACATTCCACTTCAGCTAGAAAAAGCCAACCACACAAAATTTGCAACAGCTTTAAAATCAGGTCATGACTTACAGGTAGAACATTTTAAAATTCTACCTATATATTTTAACTTCCTACACACATCACTGTGACATTTTCAATACACATATGTCCAAGGAAGCATGACATATAAGGGATCCCAGAATAGCCCACCTTGAGACAAGAGGATGACCATATGGCTTCAAGATCTCAAACTAAATGGAGTACAAGCTTTAAAAGGTTGTATGCCAATTATGGCCTGAGTATACCCTTTTAACGTTATCCTTTTCTAATTGGTACATTATATACTCTATTTTACACTGAACTGCACTTAAGCAAGAATCCATTTTAGGCTTGTAGGCTGAGATCATATCCACAATGAGTTATGGTCTTCAATAAGAAGAACCATTTTGTAAGAATTTTACAAAATCTATTTCTTTTTACAAAATATACTTTTTAAATTACAGCTATACATTTTATACATGTGAAAAACTATTAATACTAACCTATATAGGAAAACTAGCCAAGCTTTACCACCTTAATCTTTTGTTTTGTTTGTTTATTATTTCTTTTCTAGGGGGAATTGCCCAGTGTTCGCTCTAAGTTCCATGTCCTTTTTCTCCTCTTTGTGGCCTGCATGTTTTTTGTCAGCCTTGTGATTCTCTTTGGTTACCATTGTTGGCTTGTCAGCAGAAACAAAACCACCTTAGGTAAGACTGAATATTAAGACTAGGAAAAAACATATTAATGTGTATCAGAGTGACCTGTGGATTGTTTCTAAGGAAGAGAAAAACTTCTAATGAAGCAATTTAGCAGCAGTGACACCCCTTAGCCCCCAAACTGAGACAAATGGAAATACATTTTACCAAACTGGAGCGCCATAGTGAATAAAGCTTACAGACTAATAAGAGCCTTAGTGAATGAAACCCCACACAAAACCAAAAATGACCGTTGCTCTTTATAGTACATATTGGATAATACCTCCCCAGATTTATCGCTCAGAAGTTTTCTAAAAGGTGTTCACATGAGGAAATGAAGGAAAGAATCAATACAGAAGGGAATGTTAGAATGAAGAGGTCAATAAAGATAGAAGAATCTAATTTATTAAGCACATCCAAAAATAAGAGTCCTGAGGAAAAAAAATCCAAACCAACAACAAGAATCCAAAAGGCTTGAGAAAAAAAATCAAATCAATGAATATCTATAATCATCAAAAAGCTGTGTAGGGACTGTGGATATGAGGTAAACATATGAACAAATGAGTTTCTAGAAAATGAGTTCAAGAAATGAACATATTTTCTGTCAGTTACTCTATTCACTAGGCTGCTATTTGGAGGACTATATTTCTGATGGACTCTAGTACAACACTTTTTTTTCATCTATGGTGCAACAAATATTTACATTATATACAAATTAGTACATAAGGAGTGAGGAGAAAGTGTCCAAATGTTGAATGTTTAGCTAGGGTAGATTTGAGGAAAGTTAGTGCAAAAGCCACTAAACTATGGAAATTTATTTGCTAATAATGCTAACAGCTAAGAAAGTATTTGCACCCATTTCTTAATCAAATATATAAGTAGCACTTGCTAGGGTGGTAGATTAACACATTTATTTTAGAGGTCAACTAGAAAGTAGAATAGTACTAAAAGCTTCATGATAACAGTCTGAAAACAAAGAACGAATGGGAAGTAGTCAGATTCACCCAAAGTGCAACAGTGAAAGTGTTTGCTTAATGGGATAAATGTGTGTCTAAAAATAATGTGCACTAACATGGTCCAATTCCTCATAGTCTTTGAAGTGATTATAGTTCACTCATTGATATTTTATCTGAAATATAACTCAGTTTCTTACTCTGCAAGCTTCAGCGTGAACATCTTCATTTCTGAATTGTTTCAAAACAAAATCAATATCATTACTGTCTCTCTATGTATGTGTCAGTAGTTTGGTCCCAGCTCTAAAGATGGCGACCATTTAGCTGTTGTTGCCACTTAGAATCAAGTAAAGTGCTGTTAAATCTGTTCCTTTACTCCTTAAATCCAGTAGTACAAAATGCATACTATCCCCACAGTTGCTTCATTATTTCTACCATCGTGTGTTTCCCCTGCCTTTTAATTAAGAGATTCTATTAAAATAATTCTTTATATTGAATAACAAGCTTAGTTTGTACTATATGATTAAACTGGTATTTACTAAGTAATTTAGCAATAACTAAGAACTAGGGGCCTATACTACCACAGCAAAAAGATATCATAGTTCCATTGTAGATTATGACACTAAAAATAAATTTTAAAAAAAGATATCATAGGATGAAATCATATTCATAGAGAATTGTAAAATCACTGTGCTGAAATTTGTTCTTTTATTGCTTTCTTCCTCTTTTCTTTAATTCCCCTACCCTGTCCCAGAGGCCTTCTGCACTCCAGTGTTTACAAGTGGCCCAGAGAAAAATGGGTTCAACCTTGGCTTCATCAAGAATATCCAGCAAGTGTTTGGAGATAACAAGAAGTTCTGGTTAATACCTATTGGGTCCAGGTAGGTAAATATTACCATTGTAAGAAGTTGATGCTGGATCATGCCTTGAAGCAGCAAATTCAAATTCAATTTTGATTGTAGTATATAGCAAGTATCAGTCCAATGTGAAACTCTATTCCCCAAGTTTTTCATTTCTAGGTTAGTAAAGACAAATCAGGAGGTAAGGGTATGATAAAATAGACATTCTCATGCTTTGTTTGTGGCAGTATAAACTGGAACCAATCTTTTATAACTGAATTTGGTAATATCTATCCCAAAACCATAAGAATCTACATGTCTATCATCCCAGTAATTCCATATCTGGGAATCTACCCTAAGGACAGAGATAAGCTATGCACAAAAATGTTCATCACAGCATTATTTACAGTTGATAATTAGGAAACAACCTAAATATCCAACAATGTAGGAATGGAGAAATATCTATATATGTATATATCTATCTATCGCCAATGGATGGAATATTATGTAGTAAAAGGTAATGGTTATAAAAACTATGTCATAGTGAAGGGAAATATTTACCATATTTTTGAGTGAGAAATGTAAAATCCAAAATGGTATGTACACTGTGATTAAAAATTTAAATAAATGTTTATAGAAGGAAAATAACAGAAGAGAAATATACAAAAATGCTAAAAGTGGTAAGGGCAATAGTTTTAGAGATTTCTCCATTTTTCATATTTTGGGGTGAAATGCTAATATTATTTTTATGAAGGACAAAATTAAAATAAAAAGCAGGAGCAAACAAAGATTGATTTAGAGACTGTAGGTAATTCTTATAACTACAACAAAAAATGCAGGGAAATCAGTGAACGAGAAATGCACAGAGCTAAGCTTGTGTTCTCCAAGTGACTTCATGAATCAGATTGAACCACCATCAACCAAAATAGCTCTAGAGTAGAGCTTGTTTACAGCCTTCCTGCAGCCTCCTTTAGAGCTCCTCCTCCAACAGAGATACATTCCATTTCACTTATTTGAGGAAACTTTGTTGGGGTAGGATGATAATTAAGGAAAAATTTCTCCCCCCACCCCCCTGGTACTCATTGCCCTAATATTTTGTTTGCACGAGTCAATGTTTTACAGGCTCACGTATTTAAAAGATGTAGTATATCCTACTGTCTGGTCTATGAATCACAAGACAAAACTATGTCAGTGGGTAATATTGATTAATAACTTGTTACCAGCATTACCTATACCCCAGTCACACCATCACCACATCAAAGGAAGATCTATTATAAAATGAGCCTTCTCTGGAATAAAGAACAAAAACAAAAATAATCAAAGCCCATTTACTTACATTTTCTGTAGAATACTGTCAATAAAATCTGTCAGCTTTCAATTAAGTATATCCATGAACAGGAGAAAAGAAATAGGTACTATCAAATGAATAATCCAAAATTAATACATATTTAAATTTGGAATGCATTCAGATATATAGACTCAAATGTTCAAACTGTATCCCAGTCTAGCCAGAGCCAGCTCAGTTCCTTCCAATGTATCCCATCCCTTAATGGCCAGAAATTAACCAGAGAGGTGACCCTAGCTTACCATAGATATCCACAGAGTGGGATTACCATATGTGGATAATTGCCCCCAAAATATACACTCTAGAGATGCCTCACTCTGGCTCTTTCCCCTAGTTTCTTAATAACATTTCTGCCATGCAATCCAAATAAATAACAGGGCACTCAATAATTATCTCTTACCAATTCACAACAGCTTATCTCCACTGTATTCAATGATTCTGAGTCTGTTCACCTTTCTTGAAAATTTAGAATCAAAGCAATAAGATAATGGTATATAAATTGGGGTCATAATCATTAAATGATATTTATGAAGCTTGCTTTGTATGCATATTGCCATACTGGGCATTGTGGGAAGTGAATTAAAGAGTTGCTTACAAACGACAACAGTCAACAGCGATGGAGACAAATAAACAAGATATGGAAATTGAGAGCAATGCTATCTTAAGAGCCTATTCCACCATGGCTTTAGACAATAAGCTTAAATATTCCTAAGAAATGCCCCCATCCTATTTCTAAGAGGATTATGGCCTTCATAGAAAGTCTATATCAGCTGCAGCAGCTCACAGCCATTCTTTCCCCATCAGCCCTGGTGATGGACACTCCTTCCCTATGAGATCTATGAATGAGTCACAGAACCCACTGCTAGCAAATGAAGAACCCTGGGAAGACAATGAGGATGACAACCAAGGTCAGTATGGTCAGAAGGAAGTCTTGCGCCAGCAGACCAAGCACTATAAAGTCCATGTTAATATAGCCAGTGTAACATGGTGACTAAATAGTGTCCAGAAAGATTTTTATAAGCTTATCAACTTCATACATGCCCTCTGGTTGGAGGAGGGCAAGTATGGCCAGATTTGTTTAGCAAACATGGTAGTTTCAGTAAGTTTACATGGCAGCTTGGAAGGTTCCTTACTAGCTTTGTGATACCATGATTTATATATCCAGTCAGATAAATCAAGAAACATAATAAACAGTGCTGTGCCTGCTTGTAAATAATACTGCCAGGTGATCACTCGTGGTGCTTTGCTTGAATGTGAAGTTGTAATTCAATCAATGGGCAACAGTTCACCTTTCTTTATCCTACTTCATTCACACTGGTTGAATTTTTTTAAATCTTATTGTCTTTTAGAATGGTTTAAATACATTAAAAAATAAAAGATAGTAACAGGGGCAAGCCTACACCTGCTTGTAGTCTACTTTTCTAAAAGGCAGAAGGTCAAAGGAAAAATAAGGAAACAGAACTTTACCCTTCCAACTTTCTCCCACCAGATCATTGGGTCATCTTGAGACTTCTTGTGAAGAGCTAAAAGTTTAAGTTCTCATGTTATGTATCTCCATTGCCATCCCTATTCTTTGTCTCCACCTGTTGTTATACCTACTTCTGTGCCTCCAACATTTGCATATGTTGCTAATACCAGCCATCAGAGAGTAGTTTTTAGCTACTGGTCCCAATAATGCAGTACCTGGCAGCAATTTTGAGTAGGAACTTCCAATTATCACAAACTGTACCTGAGGTGAAAGAGGCTGAATGAGGACATGGAAAGGCATTGGGGTGGGAGCAGAGGTAGAGAGCAAGCCTTTCTAAATTTTCGCCCAGTTAGATTATCCAGGCCCAGTTTCTCTACCCAGAAGTCCATTTTTACAGAAAAGCTTATTACTAGGACTAAAGAAGAGACTAAACAGCCTTAAATTTATAGTTAAAAAAGAAAACAGTTCTTGCCCAGAGAACTTACAACACAAACAACGCCCTTACCTCCTCCTGCTGACTATTGAAAGATTGACTGTATTTTGACCTACCTTCCTTCAGCCTTCAGTCTTTCTAAATAGACTTTTATTTACAGCAGTCACAAGTGATAAGAACTCTTGTGTTGGTTTTAAAAACCCAAACATTAATAGAAATCAGAGACTTATCAGGTCCTAACGTAGTTTGAAACAACTCCACTATGGAAAAAAACTGTTCATATCTGAGCCTTCTGTTGGCAAGTGGAACACTTTAAGTGTAGATGTAGCATCATATCATACAAAGGGGGGTTTAAATTTTTTTAATTTCAGAATATTACGGTAGTACAAACACTTTGGTTACATATATTGCCTTTGCACTGCCCGAGTCAGAGCTACAAGCATGCCCATCCCCCAGACAGTACACACCGTACCCATTAGGTATGAATATACCCATCCCCTCCTCCCCGCCACCACCTGCCCGACACCCGATGAATGTTACTACTAAATGTGCACATAAGTGTTGATCAGTTAATACCGATTTGATGGTGAGTACATGTAATGCTTGTTTTTCCATTCTTGTGATACTTCACTTCAAAGAATGGGCTCCAGTTCCATCCAGGATAATATAGGAGGTGCTAGTTCACCCTTTTTTATGGCTCTTTAGTACTCCATGGTAAAGCAGTCTCCAATTCCAAACCTTTTCAAAAATATTCAATCATAAAAATTAGTATATAATTGTATAGTTTACAGTGCACTTTCATATACTTTTTCTTCATATCCTTTGACCTTCACAACTGTCAGGTTAGGTAGGCATTGTTATTAATACCATCCCCATTTTATAATTGAAGAAACCAAGATTTGGAGATATTAAGTAACTCATCCAAGATCACACAGCAAGAAAGAGGTAGAGCTTGGACTTATTGGTATATATAAATTCTACTGATTTTGTGTATTGATTTTGTACCTTGCAATTTTACTACATTTATCAGTTCTAGGAGTTTTATGCTAGAGTCTTTAGGGTTTTCTAAATATAGACCATATTGTCTGTGAACAAGGATAATTTGACTTCTTCCTTTCCAGTTTGGATACATTTTATCTAGTTGTCTGATTGCTATGGCCAGGAATTCCAGTATTATGTTGAATAAAAATGGTGAAACTGGGCATTCTTGTCTTGTTCCAGATCTTAGAGGAAAGGTTTTCAATTTTTCCCCAATCATTATAATGTTAACTGTGGGTTTGTCATATATTTCCTTTAGTATTTTGAGGTATGTTCTTTCTATACACAGTTTGATGAGGCATTTTATAATAAAGGGATGTTGAATTTTATCAAATGGTTTTTCAGCATTTATTGAAATAATTACATGGTTTTTGTTTTTGGTTCTGTTAATGTGATGTATCACATTTACTGAATTGCCTATGTTGAATCATTCTTGCATCCCTGGGATGAATCTCACTTGATCATGGGGAATGATCTTTTTAATGTGTTGTTGAATTTGGTTTGCTAGTAATTTTTTGAGGATTTTTACATCTATGTTCATCAGTGATATTGGCCTGTAGTTTTCTTTTTGTAATGATATCCTGTAGTATCAGGGTAATTCTAGCCTCATCGAATGAGTTTGGAAGTATTCTCTTCTCTTCAATTTTTTGGAAGAGTTTGGGTAGAATTGATATTAGTTTTTCTTTATATGATTAGTAGAAATCAGTAGTGAAGCCATCACGTCCTGGGCTTTTCTTTGATGGGAGACTTTTTATTATGGCTTCAATCTCATTACTCATTACTGATTTGTTCAGGTTTCCTATTTCTTCATAGTTCAATCTTGATAAATTATATATTTCCAGGAATTTATCCCTTTCTGATAGGTTTTCCAATTTGTCAGTGAATAGTTGTTCATAATCGTCTCCAATGATTCTTTGTATTATTGTGGTCTCAGTTGTTATGTCCCTTTTTCATTTCTGATTTATTTATTTGAGTCTTCTCCCTTTTTTATTAGTCTAGCTAAAGGTTTGTCAGTTTTGTTTATCTTTTAAAAAACCCAATTTTTCATTTCATTGGTCTTCTGTATTGTTTTGTTAGTCTCAATTGTGTTTATTTCTGCTCTGATCCTTATTATTTCTTTCCTTCTACTAATTTTGGGTTTGGTTTGTTCTTGCTTTTCTAGTTCTTTGAGGTGCATCATTAGGTTGATTACTTGAAGGCCTTACTTTTTTGATGTAGGTGTTTATTACTATACATTTCCCTCTTAGTAGTACTTTTGTTTACCCCATAGATTTTGGTATGTTGTATCTCCATTTTCATTTATTTCAAGACATTTTAAAATTTCCTTTTTAATTTCTTCATTGACTCATTGGCTGTCCATGAGCATGTTGTTTAATTGCTATGTGTTTGTGTAGTTTCAGAAGTTTCTCTTATTATTGATTTCTATTTTTATTCCATTGTGGTCAGAAAAGACACTTGATATGATTTCTTCCATTTTAAATTTTTTCAGACCTGTTTTGTGGCATAAGGTGTGATCTATTCTGGAGAATATTCAATATGCTGATGAAAAAGAATGTGTATTCTGCAGCAATTGTGTGAAATGTCCTGTAAATGTCAGTTAGCCTATTAAGCCTAATGTGTAGTTTAACTCCAATGTTTCTTTGTTGATTTTCTGTCTAGATGATGTGTCCATTACTGAGAGTGGGGTGTTCCAAGTCCCCTAGTATTATTGTATTGCAGTCTACCTCTCCCTTTAGATCTATTAATGTTTTCTTTATACACTTAGAAGCTCCAGTGTTGGGTCCATAGATATTTATAATTGTTATATCTTCTTGCAGAATTGACCCTGTTATAATATAGTGACCTTCTTTGTCTCTTTTTCCAGTCTTTGATTTGTAGTCCACTTTATCTGATATAAGTATAGTTACACCTTCTCTTTTTTGGCTTCTAATTGCATGGAATATCTTTTTACACCCCTTCACTTTCAGACTGAAGAACTCTCTTTAGCATTTTTTGTAAGATGGTTGTGGTGGTGTTGAATGTTCTCAGCTTTTGTTTGTCTGGGAAAGACTTTATCTCTCCTTCATATTTGAAGGATAACTTTGCTGGATATAGTATTCTTGATTGGCAGTATTTTTCTTTCAGCAGCTTGAAAATGTCATCCCACTCCCTCCTGACTTGTATGGTTTCTGTTGAGAAGTCTGTTGCCAGATGAATTGGAGCTCATTTATATGTTATTTGCTTCTTTTCCCTTGCTGCTCTTAGGATCTTTTCTTTGTCCTTAATCTTTGAGAGTTTGATTATTATATGCCTTGGGTTAGTCTTATTTGGGTCAAATCTGTTTGGTTTACTCTGACTTTCCTATACCTGGATATTTATCTCTTTCTCAAGTTTTGGAAAGTTTTCTGTTATTATTTCTTTCAATAAGTTTTCTCCCTCTTGCTCAACTTCCTCTTGAACACAAATAGTTTTTGGATTTGGGAAATTGAGGTAATTTTCTATATCTTGTAGGCATCTTTGTTCCTTTTTATTATTTTTTTCTTTTTTCTCCTATATGTATTTTTAAATAGCTTATCTTCAAGCTCACCAATTTTTCCCTCTGCTTGATCCATTCTGCTGTTGAGAGGGCCTAATGAATTTTTCAGTTCAGCAAATGTATTTCTCAGTTTCACAATTTCTGGGTTTTGTATTATTTTAATCTCTTTGTTAAATTCCTCCAATAAATTTCTGAATTCTCTGTGTTATCTTGGAGATCACTAAAGTTTCTTAAAACTGCTATTTTGAATTCTTGGTCAGAGAAGTCACTTATTGCCATATTATTAGGGTCAGTCACTGGTTCCTTGCTTTGTCCATTTATTTGGGCAGGTCATATTTCCCTGTTTGCTCTTATTTCTTAAGGATATATGGCTATGTCTTTACATTAAAGGATGAATTATTTATTCCAGTATTCTCTGTCTAACTTGTTTCAGTTTTTATTGGATATGTTTGCTTAGAGATTCTTTGTAATTTACCTGTTGAGTTTTTTCCATGCTAGGTCCCTGTGTCCTTTTTGGCACTAGATGTCACTTTAAGTCCAGGTTTGGCTCAGCTCTAGTAAACAATGGTAGTGCTGCCTGTCCCAAATGGGGGAGGTTCCAAAGGTAATATCCTGGCAGTGTGGGAAGGCTGATAAGGGGTTCATTCTCAGAGGTCCTGTGAAATATACCTCCTACAACATAGTGCTGCTGAACAGCCACTCTGAGTTGGTATCTTCTTTGGCCAAGTGAAGGAACGGGGTTTCCAGAGCTTAGAATGGTAGTCCCACCTCCCCGCTTTATTTCTGGCTGTCCTTATGAATATTTTTCTCTTTAGACACTCCCGTTGCTTTCCTTGGGTTGAAGAAGGGACAGTCTCCTACTGGTGAACCCAAGATGATGGGAAAGCTGGCTGTCTACTTCACTCTCACTTTTTCTAGTGTAGAAACCCTGAGTCTAGGGGACATTTTGCTGCATGCTTGGTGCCAGATAGATTGGGAGGAGCGGGTGTCAGGGATATGGAAGTCCAATTCTCTTACTGTCTGCTTGGAGATTTTTCACTTCTCTGTGGCTCCAGGAACTGATTCATCCTCATAGTTGAGTTCTGGATATTGCTGGTGATAATGTCAGCACTGTGTATTTTGATTTTGATTTTTTTTGTGTGTGTGGTGTGAGATAAGGGTCCAATTTCATTCTCTTATATGTGGATATCCAGTTTTCCCAGCACCATTTGTTAAGAGACTATTCTTTCCCCATTGTGTATTAATGGCATCCTTGTCAAAGATTAGTTGACCATATATGCTGGGCTTTATTTCTGGGTTCTCTATTTTGTTTCATTGGTCTATGTATCTGGTTTTATGCCAGTACCATACTGTTTTGATTACTATAGCTTTGTAATATAATATTAAATCAGGAAGTGTGATGTCTCCAACTTTGTTTTTGTTTCTCAGGATTGCTTTGGCTATTCAGGATCTTTTGTGATTCCTTACAAATTTTATAATTGTTTGTTTATTTCTGTGAAAAATGCCATTAGACTTTTGATAGGGATTGCATTAAATCTGTAGATTGCTTTGGGTAGTGTGGACATTTTAACAATATTGATTCTTCCAATCCATGAATATGCGGTATCTTTCCATTTATTTGTGGCATCTTCAGTTTCTTTTGTTATCATTTCCTAGTTTTCAGTGTACAGATGTTTGACTTCCTTGGTTAAATTTATGCCCTCTCCCTGCTTAGCAGTGCCAGCTTAGGGGATGGGATAATTTAGGCAAAATAAAAATGTCCTTACTACCCTTTTTGTGTCGTTATTCTTGGGTGTTTTCTTCCACTGTATGGCTATACCTTCCTAAGTGGATTCTTGAACTCTTCCAGAGTTACTTTTGCTCATAGATAGCTGCCAAATTGTTGCCTTTTCCAGAGGAAAGGAAGGCCAGGATATCCTGCTCTGACATGTTGCTAATATCACCTAGGAGTAACTCTTTTATCAATACCATTGACTGAATGATGATATTAGCTGGCTTGAGAGGTATTCTCATCCAAAAATACTTTAGAATAAATAGAAATATAGCCCAGTTGTTAGGAAAATTTACTCTGAAGACTTATCAAGAAGGCATAAGAGGTTTATTTTCACATTGACTTAAATAAGCAACTTGTAGTGATCTGCAGTTCTTATGTTGGGGTCCTCCCACAGAGAAGCCCAAGTTGAACTATGTAAAAATATATAGTATGATTGGTGAGATAACATCTTTCTTAATATTCTCCCATGAGGTTGCTATCATGGGTGTGTATTTGTCCAGGCTATAAGGGAAGTAAGTCACCTGAGCCCTGGATGGTAGCTATGAAATTTCTTAACAGTCTAGGCTTAACCTTGATAGAGAAGGTCAGAACTTTCCAGCTTAAAGCTGTCCCAGACTTTATAAGGAACTTCCCAGTTCCCCCTATTTTCTAGATAAACCTAAACTGATAGTAATCTGCCTTTCAATAATTCCCCTTCCTGAACCCACAAATTAGAGTCTTCAAAAAAATGATTGCCAAGAACATCTATTTTGTGATTATCTAACAGGAGCTGAACTCAGTTTTGGCTTTGATATAAGTACCAAGGTTGGCATCTATCAATTGTAATTACATGACCTCTATTCATTAGACTTAGTTCCTTTATTTCCTAGTAAAGAAGTTAAGGTCAGTTTCTTTCCTCCTTCTCACCCAGCTCTTCCTTCAGCCTGGTTTGAGAGATCAGTAGGGAGCTCCAGGTCATGATTAAGCCCCAGGGTACATGATAATTGTGCACAGCCTATTCCAGTTATTCTCTACCAGTGTACTATGACAAGAAAAACATTTTAAAAGAATTTAGTGGTGAAAGAACTGAACTTTCCTTAACTAGCCAAACTGCTTTTAGCTTCAGTAATGAGACTGAAAATGAACTCTTTAATTTATTTTGATAATATTTATAGAGTATATGCCAGGAGGGCTATTTTTATCAAGTAAAAAAACTTAATAATACAAAAACAAAAATTTGCTTTAGTTTGCTAATACATTGTTATGTTGTTAACGATAACCAGGGCTTGGAGGAACTAATCTCCTTCACATCAAATGCTGGACACTTATCCAGAAAAATACTGACTTCAGACACTAGTATATTAAGTGTTTTATATATAGCCTAAATTCTTATTCCTTTATTTGGATAAAACTTTCTTTGTATGACACCCATTAATACTGCTTGAGGTAGAAGATCTTTCTGATTTATTTTCAGTTTGATGCTTTCTGCTACCATGACAAATAACCTATTAGAAAGAATAATAGAAGAAATAAACTAATATTTATTCAGAGCATATTAAGGGAATGCAATTGGACCTGTAAGGTGTATTATAGAGTATAGTCTCTGTACTCAAAAGTCTTGCATTTATTTGGGTAGACTAGATGCATATATAAAACGTTGCCTAACAAAACACAATACAGGATATGTTATTTGCCAAATAAATAGAACCATAAAGTTTGTACTATTGGATTTCAAAGGAAAGGGTGATTTCCAGTGGGCTGGGCTGGTCAGAAAAGGCTTCATAGAGGAGGTAGAATTTGGGCTTTAAAAATTAGATAGCATTTGGATTGGTGGCAAGGAATGAAGAGGCAGAAGGTACAAGAAATGTTACAGATTTTAATGTACAAGACCCCAAGCTAAGTGAGGGAACACAAAGAAAGTAGCCTGGCTCTAGTAAATAGTTGGGCAGTAGAGGACTAGACAGAAACTCATTGCAAGAGACCTTATCACCTTCATTTCAGTATTCTATGCAACCCTAGCAAATTAGAGTTGTGTATAGATAATGATTGTTAGATTAATTCAGTAGGTAATTGGTATCAATTTGGGTGGGGCCTTACACACAAATTTCTTTAGAAGAAATTTATTCTATGGGTGATATGGACAGGGGTGTGATGAGAAGAAAATGTTGTTTCAGGAAGATGATGAAGTGATACTTCTATCTTAGCACACTTCCATCATATGCCAGAGATTGCTGTATCCCTAGACTTTCTGAGAGGATTGGTGAGAGCCCTTCTCCTCATCACAACTCAGACTTTCTAAGTATATCCTGTATACAAGAGCTCTGATTCAGAGATGAGAGGGCTTTCACATCAAGTGCTTTGTTGTTTAGAAGCCTCTCTGGGTAATATTCTGTCCAATCACCTCCCAGTCAGAGACAGCTATTGAATCTTGTTTGAAGAAAAAATTACTTTATCACTTAGTTCTTCAGACCTGTATTCTTATGCCTGAGGAACTTTAAAACACTGTCACAGGACTTAGACAGGGTCCTAAGTTAAATTGATGCTTTCTACCTCAAAGAATATACTTCTTGAGGGGTACCAAATTGCCCTTATTTATTTTCATGCGTGGTGGTGATAGGTAGGGCCAACTATGGAAGAGTCCTTAGTCTCAGTCAATTCTTTACCAGCTCTCTCTATATAGGAATTTAAGATACCTTTGCCTACACTGACATCTTACCAAACAAACCTTTTCATGAAATATGATTACATATTTAGGATGATTAAATAAGTGGATCTTTTAAAAAAAAACCTTTTTGTCTCTTATTCCTACATAGACAGGCAGTATCATTGTGCGGTAGGATGTCTGACTGGCTGATCAAGAATAGGCAAAGGAGGGAGAAGAAAGAGAAACTAATATTTGTTAAATTTATTTGGGGATATAGGACACATACATGAAAAATTGCCTAACAAAACACAATACAGGAGGCCGGGCATGGTGGCTCACGCCTATAATCCTAGCACTCTGGGAGGCCAAGGAGGGAAGATCACTTGAGCTCAGGAATTCAAGATCAGCCTGAGCAAGAGTGAGACCCTGTGTCTACTAAAAATATAAAAAATTAGCTGGGCGTGGTGGTGTATGCCTGTAATCCTAGCTACTTGGGAGGCTGGGGCAGGAGGATCCCTTGAGCCCAAGAGTTGGAGGTTGCTGTGAGCTAGGCTGATGCCACGGCACTCTAGTCTAGGCAACAGAACAAGACTCTGTTTCAAAAAATAAAAAACCCACAATACAGGATATATTATCGGTCAAATGAATAGAACCATAAAGTTTGTGCTATGGAAATTAAAAGGAAAGAGTGATTTCCTATGGGCTGGGCTGGTCAGAAAAGACTTCACAGAGGAGGTAAAATTTGGGCCTTAAAAATTAGATAGCATCTGGATTGGTGGCAAGAAATGAAGAGGCAGAAGGTACAGGAAAAGTCATAGGTTGCAATGCACAAGACCACAAGCTAAGTGAGGGGGACATGAAGAAAGTAGTCTGGCTCCAGTAAAGAGTCTGGGCAGTAGGTGACTAGATGGAAACTCATTGAAATCAAAGACCTCATCACCTTCATTTCAGTTTTCTCTGCAACCCTGGCAAAATAAGGCTGCATATAGAAAATGATTGTTAGATCGATTCAAAGGGTGCAACTAACATTTGTTGAATGCCTATTATACATGAGGTGATTTACAGGCTTTGTAACATTTAATAGTCATAATCACTTTGTGGGTCATAAATATTAAATAATCCCATTTTATAGCTGAGGAAACTAAGCTCAGAGAAACCCAAAGTTGCACAGCTAGTAAGTGACAGATCCTAACTCTAAAGTCCAAACCCTTAGCCACTATACCACCCAGTATCTCTCTTTTGCTCCTGTTTCCTTTTCAATTTATAGACCTTTTTAAGGTCCATTTGAAAGCAAATTATCTCAGCTCCTGTGCCTCTATCACCAAAAATAGAAGGATGGGGAAACCTGGATAGAGCTCTGGCATGGGAAACATTTCCCAGTTCTGCCACTAGGTTCAATGTGTGGCTTTTGGAAAGTCCCTTCTCTCTGGACCTCAGTTTCAATTCCATGATTTTTAAGCTATCTTCACCTCTACCGTGTGATACTTTATAATACCATCTGACACTTAGGGGTCAGATGTCAATCTGAATAACCACAACCTGATATCTTTTACCAAATGTTCCTTTCTTTTTTTTTTTTTTTTCAGAAGTAATGCTATTACAAACTAGAGGCCAATGTAAACTTACATTATTAATATACCTTCCACATTCCAGAACTGAATGTCTTTCTTGATGTGTTCTCTCTGTATATACCCAGTTGCTCCCTCTTACCACTTCTACTTAGCATTTTGGTCACTGGCCTATAAATAACCTATTCTCATACTTGTCGTTTGCCTTTGCTTCAGAGTAGGAATCCTAGGTTTCATCCCTGAAAGCATCAAACACAATGCACTGGGCTAGGGAAGGGTTACTCCTTTGAGTAGCTTGGAGTTTTCCAAATGACTTCTCCCCCATGTTTCTATTTATTATTTTTAACCGGGAATTCCCTCATCTTCTAACCCCCCATGTTTCTAGATAAGAAGGGAGGGAGTATCCATATGCTCAGCTCCTAGAAAACTGGCCTCATTCAGTAATACGATGCATGTTTATTTTACTGCTTTACCTACATTGTCCAACCCTAAGCTCTAAATTGGTATGTGTTCCTGAAATAATGCAAGTCTCTAATCATTCAATTCAATTTGGAAACCATTTCCTAGGGTACACTTCAAACAAGGTACTGTGGAGGGATATAAAGTTAAATACAAGGTGACCTCTGCCCTCAAGGAATTTGCAATTTCAGGAAAAGATAAGAAAAGCACAGAAGTCTAACATGATACTTGATATGCTCATTGCCATAAAATGATGCTAGTGATTACATACCTAATGTAGGCTTAGCCCTGTGCTAGGCACTGTGTGGTACATGTGTTAAGGATGTGATTGTTAGTGATGCTTAAATACTGAGCATATCAATGAAGGGGGAAAGTGTATAGGCTATACTCATGAGAGTTTTGAGGGAGAGGCAGGACTTAAGCTAGATGTTATTAGGATGGGTAACATCAAGATAGATGCTAGGAAGAAGGAAATAGCATTACAGATAAGAGGTTCAACATGAATGTGGTAAGAACACTGAGGAAGCCATCCATTTTGAAGCACCAGGTAGGCACTGTGGGTTGTGGGCCATAGTCTTAGACAAGTAAAATGTAGCCAGATGGTACAGAGCTTTGTAGACTTGATATAATAGAAAATAACTATTAATTTTATGATCCTGAGTGATATATTGATATAATGCAAGGTAAATTTTAGAAAGACTACTCAGGTACTGGTATGCAGGATGGATTGGAATTTAGAGAGACAAGAACTGGAAAGAGTAGCAAAAAGCTGGGCATGTGTCACAATGGCTTCATGAGTGGTGGTAACGCTAGAAGTGGAGAGGAAGGATTAAAAAAAAGACATTTTAAATAACTGGAAATAATTCCACTGTCTAGAGAAAGGGAGTCATTTGTATAGAGATGGCAGTTAAATCCATAGAGGTAAAGGAGATAATCAAGGAAAGAATAAAACTAAGGAAAGGAGATAAAATGTAATCACCCAAGCAGTGTTGACATACATCCATGTGGACAAGGAAATGAATGGTGAAATAGAAAGTCAGAGGATCAAGGATAGAACATTAGAGAACGCTCATAGTTTTGGGGAGTATCCCAAAAATACTGTGAATGAGAGAGTTTTGCCCCTATTTTACAGATGAAAAAGCTGAGGCTGGGGAGGCAATGTGACTTATGTAAGGTCATATAGCAGTCACAACTCAACCTAAGTTCTTCCAGACTTCACTGTGTTCTTTTCCCTGTTCTTCCCAATCTCTGAGAACCAATGGCTAGAAAGAAGCGTACATATATTGCCACAGTCACTTCACATAGATTCGAGGGTTTATGTGGGAACCTAGAATTTTAAAGGAAAGGAGGAGATCTAGGACAAGATGGGAAGAGAACAAGAGATTCACCAGCATACACTAAAAGCCAAAATGACATCATTTTTGGTTCAAGTAGACATCTGTTGAATAATGGTGAAATTGCTACTGCATAGGCAGCAAGAACAGGTAGGGCTGGGAAAAGCAACATGGGGGTAGATGGTAGAAGGAGAAGGTGAATTGACTTCCTAAATTCTGTATTTGTCTTCTATTATGCATAGCCTGATTTCTTGAGGTATCTGCATTTTTCAATTTAGTCCTCACGAGGTGAGCTATCTTTGCAGTCTTAGCTTAATTTAACCCTCGAAGTGCAACCATGAAGGGAGTTGATAATTGGGTTTTTCAGCTCAGGCCCCAGTGTCTGCAAGTACATAATTTTAATTCAAATAATTGCTTGGAATAAGTGTTCTGTGCCAAATAAGAGTGCAAGTTGCAGTAGAAAAAAGTAAAAGAAACCCACCTAGCAGAATACTAAAAGCCAACTCCTAGAAAGGCTCATTGCCAAACCACACCTACAAAATTCTGAGAAAGCCTATCATCAGCAAGGAGTGGACACTGAGCAAATTAGCATCACTTCTCTCTAGCAGCAAGGCAAGGAAGTTCATTGCACTTCCAGAATTGTCTTTCACTCATTGTCAATTGCCTTCTTGGTAGAAATGTTGGATAGCTGGTATGAGATGTATGCTTAAGCACTTGCTGCCTCTTTTTCTCTTTGTTTGACAAACACAAAGACAGAATTCTCAGAGCCACTTTTGTTTTTTGAGACAGAGTCTCATTCTGTTGCATGGGCTAAAGTGCCATGGTGTCAGCCTAGCTCACAGCAACCTCAACTCCTGTGCTCAAGTGATCCTCCTACCTCAGCCTCCTGAGTAGCTGGGACTACAGGTGTTCGCCACCATGCCTGGCTAATTTTTTATTTCTATTTTTAGTTGCCTGGCTAATTTTTTCTATTTTTAGGAGAGACAGGGTCTTACTCTTGCTCAGGCTGGTCTCGAACTCCTGACCTTAAGCGATCCTCCCGCCTCAGCCTCCCAGAGTACTAGGATTACAGGCATGAGCCACCATGCCCAGCCCAGAGCCACTTTTACTCTTCTACTTTTCCTGGAAGAAATTAGTCTTGTGTCTGGAATCTGCCTGGTTAACTCAGTAGCATGAGAGTTTGCCAACCTGCCATGGCAAGGGTAATCCACCCTGGCTGGCTAGCCTCTATCTTTAGGAATCTAGACCTCACACTTATGGGAGCCCCCTCAATGGCACATTAATTTCATAAAAGAAAATGTACTAGGCAGAAACTTTAGGGGATGACCACTGTCAACTTTTTTATCTCAAAGTGCCAAGTACATTATGTTATTATTTTTTTTTTTTTGAGACAGAGTCTTGCTCTGTTGCCCGGGCTAGAGTGCCGTGGCATCAGCCTAGCTCACAGCAACCTCAAACTCCTGGGCTCAAGAATCCTTCTGCCTCAGCCTCCTTAGTAGCTGGGACTACAGGCATGCACCACCATGCCCGGCTAATTTTTTCTATATATTTTTAGTTGTCCAGCTAATTTCTTTCTATTTTTAGTAGAGACAGGGTCTCACTCTTGCTCAGGCTGGTTTTGAACTCCTTAGCTTAGACGATCCTCCCACCTTGGCCTCCCAGAGTGCTAGGATTACAGGTATGAGCCACTGTGCCCGGCCCATTATTACATTATTATGCTGTGACTATGAAAAAAGTGATTATCTGTACATTAAGCAAGCTGATTCAGAGTGTACTTTGCTCTCCCAAAAGGCTGGAGGTCAGAAACAAAAACGTTTGTACCATAAATAATGTTGCTTGTTAATCCCAAAGCCTCTTATTTTCTAGATAATTTGTTCCTTCTTAGAAACACACAAACACCTAAAGTACTGTAATAGCTATCTCAATTATGTCCAGTGGAATATCAGGAAGACAGGGTAATTGTGCAAGTAGCAAGACCCAAAACATTCCATTAAAGTCAGATAGTCTTGAGCTATTAATATTATCACAGCTATTTAAGTCACATACCAGCCAGTATTATAGATCAGATAATGCTGATAAATAAAATAATCTTAGTTCATAGTGTATCAGGCTGACTACTCTTGGAATGTGAATGTCTGGACTGGCTACAAATGCTTCTGTGTAACACACCAGTCTTTAGAGGTTTGCAGATGTCTGCTGCCTCCAGTGATCGGACAGAAGGGAAAAATACCAATGAATGAACACCTACCCATATAAAGCACAGGGGCATTTGATCATCTTCACTTTTTAACCTTACAGATTATCCAGAAGGCTCATCATCTCTTGCTGTGGAAACGGAAACATAGCAGTTTTCACATTTCCTGCATCTCTCAGACAGGTTAGTATTCTGAGGGAGACACATACAGTGCCACCTGAACTGCCAAGAAGCAGCCTTGGGAGCAGAACTAGAAAAGGAGTAAGTTCTCATCCTGGTGAACAAGATATTAAACTCTTCTTTTCTTATATTGTACACATAGCAGGAATTCTATACATAATTTCCCTGTGCAGTGTACTGAAAAAGACACCCTTATTCCCTGCAAACTCACACTTGTGTCACTTGTGCTAAAAGACCCCAGGGGATCCAGAAACAGCCAGACATCACATTCAGGTTATTTACTTTCCTACTGTGAATTTTTACCCTTGACCTGGTGCATTCCAGTTCTCTGAAATGGTATAGATTACAAATTGGTTCTTCTTGCCTGACTCCATTATGTCAGTTAATAATACCCACTAACAGGCAAAAAGCACCATCCCTACACTCCAACCCTCCTAAAATGGTACTAATTTGTTAATCAGTGGCAGACAGCTTTACAAATGGGATTCTTTTTGGCCTAGCAAAAAGCTAAACAACTTTCTCTTTGCAAAACTCAAAGGTAAATAAACCCAGTGTCATTCAGTATTACAAGGAGGATTTTAGTAACAGAAATACCACAGAACTCAAAGCTCTGCTCTGATAAGACTTCCAATTCTTTTCCCATGAAAAAGCTAGCAATTATTTGGAAGCCTAGCAGTCTGTGGTTCTCAGGTCTTCAGTTATTTCTCTTACAGAATTTCTACTGTATACAAGTATAGGTACTATATAAGACCTTGTATCTGCCAGCCACTTTGCTTGACATAGGTTATCTTATTTAATCCTCACATCAGCTCTGTGAGATGAATGTTATTATTCCCATTTTACTTATGAGAAAACTGAAGTGCAGAGAGGTTTAACTAGTAAGTGGCTAACCTAAGATTGTAACCCAGGTCTGTCCAACCTCAAAGCATGCTATTTCCATTATGGCAGTACATTTAAAAACCTTCACTTATAATCAATGATTAAAAAGAAGAAAGAATTAAATCTGTTTTCTTATCCAAAGCCCTGATGAAATGCTCGATGTTTAGGTAAGACAACCTGTATGGTAGTAGTATCTAGATTTCAGTTAGCCATGGTGCTCATCTCTCTAATCTTCTTATTTTAGCATTTTTTAAGGGTATTCTATAAAACACTAGTACTTTGACATGTCAGATGTTTAAGGGAAAAGAAGTTCTCTGGTGAATACATTTATGAAACCCTATATAAGCAAAATTACAGAGTTGTCTTTAGTGTAGGAATTCTTGGGGCCTTTACTATGCTAATAAGTCTTGTAACTTCTCGAAAGGGAACTGTAGGCCAGGCACAGTGGCTCACGCCTATAATCCTAGCACTCAGGGAGGCCGAGGCAGGAGGATCACTTGAGATCAGGAGTTTGAGACCAGCCTGAACAAGAGCAAGACCCTGTCTCTACTAAAAATAGAAAAAAATTAGCTGGGCATGGTGGCTTGCACCTGTAGTCCCAGCTATTTGGGAGCCTGAGGCAGGAGGATCACTTGAGCCCAGGAGTTTGAGGTTGAAATGAACTATGATGACACCACTATACTCTAGCCCGGGCAACAGAGAGATAACCTGTCTCACACATAAAAAAAGGAGTTTGTAGTAGCCCCCTAAACTTATTTGACTATTGGATTCTTTCTTTTGTGCATATCATGGAACTTTGTCTTTAATGCAGTACTTATCAGGACTTTTAGTATGGTAAGGAACTTTGTGAATCCCCAAAAGTGGAAAAAGTTATTTCCCAAATTTATATGACTATGTTACCCTTTTTTAGGGCATATTGAGTGATTATTGAACTATGAGATACATTTTTATATGCTTCCTGAGGTAAGCAAAATTGACTTTAAGCAATGCCTTTTCCAGGGTACTCTGTCTATATAAATTAATAAACTGATTAGTTTTGTGGGAGCAACAAAGTCATGTTTAGATAATAATAGAAAAGTGTTTGGAAACACAGAAGGTAAGAGTGGCAGAAGCTTTTCTTTTTGGTAAAATGGATATTTTATTCATTTGTACTTAAATCAGCCATACTGGTACTGATATCACCATGATGCAGCCAAATACAAAACATCTGTCTACAAATATTAGAGTAATGAACAAATTAGGGGTTGTAGTAAAACACAGAACCAAAAGAGGTAGAGGAAATCAGTGAAGTGCCTTATAGCTTAACACTTTACCTGAACAATTGAGGTTTTTAATAAATGAAGCCTCTCAATCCCAGAAAATGGGAATAATCCTTCATGACATATCTTTGTACTTTTTACTTCCTATTCTTGTGGTCAGATTCTAAATATTAAAGATATCCAAACTATTATTATATCTACCTCTCTATATCCAGAGACATCATGTTGTCCATAGCAGTCAAGATTACTGGAACTTCTTTGGTTAGACTCCAATTATACCCCACCCTCAAATCGACACAGTAGGCACAATGAGAACCAGGGTATCATGGCAGAATACTTAGCTCTAAAACAAGAAAAATCCTACGAGGGGGGAAGACAGATTCAGCCACTTCCCAGACTGAAATTGAGTAATATACCCATCTTCACACATCTTCAGGCTGCATGATCATGGAGTAATTTAGGAATGAATCCATGATTTGTGGGATACTAAAATACTTAGTGGTTTGTTATAGTACATTATGGCTTTCTCCGGTGGTTTCCAAGGCAGCTTCCAAATCACTAGCAAGAGAATTTTGCTGAAACAACATGCAAGACTGCAGAGGTTCCTCTCCACAGTTATGGAAAGGATTGTTCCAGGCGTGGATGTACCAGGTCTGGCTAGTCCAGGAATAGTTGCTCCAAGACTGGCTGTTCCAGGTTGGGTTGCTCTAGGTCTGGTTGCTCCACATTGGAAGGTTTCTAGATGTGTTCATCAGTCATCCCTGGTGGTAGAAAGAGCAGAGGCCTGGGTATTCGGTAGGTATTGAGGCCTTCTGTGTCATACTGTTGCTATTCTTTGGCCAGTTGTTTTTCTGCCACCTCTTAGATTTCATGTTCTGGTTCTGGAACCAAGTCTTAACCTGTTTATAGCTAAGTAAGGTTCAGGGTATTGGAAAGTTCTTGCATCTTCTGGAGGCTGAGATATTTTTGTCTCTGAAATCTATCATTGTGTACACACAACTGGGTCAGAGAGAACACAGTTCTGCTCTTCTGTTTCTTGACCTGGACCTTATCTTTCTTCTTCACTACACTCTTCTCTGAAGAAGTGGGTAGTTTTACTTCGGGACTGGTGGAAGGATCAGGGCTCTCCAGTCTTTGTGTAGAGCAACTCAGCAGAAGACATTTGCAAGGATGGATAATTTTCTTCAGGCCCACAAATCACAGGCATTGATGAAGAGTCCCTAGAATCAGATGCTTCAGAGAAAGGCAGGCTTTGAGGACATACTGAATCCATGCTCATGTTATTGAGAAGGAAGGGGAAAAATTAAAGAGCTGAACTGTGAAAAAAGGCCAAGGCTTTAAGACTTAAGTATCTAGAGGGAAGATCTTAGAGAAATACGATCTACACATGTAAAAAGATCAAAAGGCAGGATGAAGTGAGTCCTCTCCACAATAAGAGGAGGTAACCAACTCAATCCAGCAAAAAAGGGGGAAGCATTTTAAAACTTATCAAGATATGAAGAATTTTTTAAAATATATGGAGATAATTAGTACAGTGATATTTGTAAAGGCTCCAGACTGAAAACAACCTGGATGTCTATCAGTAGAATGGATGAATGTTATGTATATCCAAATTATTAGATATCTTATACTTATTTTTCTTTATTTTCTTTTGAAAAGTTTTTTAAATTAAAAAAAGGATAAAGGATAAAGTGAATACCCATGTGTTTACAACTTAGAATTAATAAATGCTAACATTTTTTCATTTTGTCTCAAATTTTTGTACATAAAAATGTATTGCCATAACTTTTACCCAAAACAATGCACTGATTCTAGATGATATTTTCTTCAAAATAAAAAGACAAACTTGGCAAATAAATATACAACATGGAAAATTTAATATCCTTAATTTACAAAGCTCTTGAAAATCAGTAAGCAAAAGAAAAACACAACAGTTAGAAAATGGGCAAAGGATGTGAACAATGAACCAGATGAAAATTAAAATGAAAAATAAATATAAAAATTGTTCAACCTCACTGTAAAGAAATACAAATTAAAATAGCCTAAAATATTTAATACTAATTTTTTTCTATTAAATCAGCCAATTTTTATAATTTGTAGTACCTAGTGTTGGCAGGAACATGTTGAAACAGATGTTCTCATACACTGCTGATGTGAGTTTAAATTCATAGATAATTTTTTTAGTGCAGTTTGGGAACATGTATAAAAACCTTAAAATACAATTTTATCTGGTAACTACTCCGTTGTAGGAATATATTTTAGTGAAATAATCATAAATCTCCACAACTATTTATCATCACTTTAAGAGCAGAAAATTTGAAAGAAAACTAAATATCTAGCAGTAGAAAAGTGGTGAAATAAATTGGTACATCATTGTGATGAAATATTGTACAACCGTTAAAAATAATTATTTTTGTAGAATAATTAATAGAGTTATGTGAAAAGGTATATGAGTGAAGTTTTTTAAATTTTTTTATTTTAGTATATTATGGGAGTAAAAATGTTTAGGTTACATATATTCTCTTTGATCCACCCAAGTCAGATCTTCAAGTGTGTCCATCCCCCAGACAGTGCGCACCACACCTATTACGTGTGTATATACCCATCCCTTCCTCCCCCCTCCCACCTGCCCAACACCCAATGAATGTTACTACTATATATGTGCATTTAAGTGTTGGTCAGTTAAGTCAGTTAATACCAATTTGATGGTGAGTACATATGGTGCTTGCTTTTCCATTCTTGTAATACTTCACTTAGTAAAATGGGCCCCAGCTCTATCCAGGATAATACAAGAGGTGCTAGCTGACCATTGTTTTTTGTGGCTGAGAACTCCATGGTATACATATACCACATTTTATTAATCCACTCATGTATTGATGGGCACTTGGGTTGTTTCCACATCTTTGCAATTGTGAATTGTGCTGCTAGAAACATTCGAGTGCAGATGTCTTTTTAACAGAATGTCTTTTGTTCCTTTGGGTAGATGCCCAGTGCAGTTTAAATTTAAAAGTATATTTATCAGCTTTATTGAGATACAGTTCACATACCATGTAATTCGACTATGTAAACCATACAATTCAGTGGTTTTTAGTATATTCACAAAGTTATGTAACCATCACCACAATCAATTTTAGAACATTTTCATTACTCCAAAAAGAAACCCCATAGCAGTCACTCCCCATTCCTCCTAGTCCCATTCCTAGGCGATCACAATTTTATCCCTATAGATTTGCTTATTCTGGAAAGTTCTTATAAATGAAATCTTACAATATGTGGTCTTTGGAGAGAAAATATTTGCAAATCAAATATCTGATAAGATACTTGTATGCAGAATATATAAAGAACCGTTACAATTCAATAATTCTAAAAAACCAGTTTTTTAAATGGGCAAAGGATCTGAATACATTTGAAGATACACAAATGACCAATAAACACATAAAAATGCTTGACATCATTAGCCATCAGGGAAGTTAATCAAAATCACAATGAAGTACTGCTTAGCATCCACTAGGATGGCTACAATCCAAAACACAGATAATAACAAGTACTGGCAAGGATGTGGAGAAATCAGAACCCTCATACATTGCTGGTGAGAATATGAAATGGTACAGTCACTTTGGAAAACAGTTTGGCAATTCCTCAAAATGTTAAACATAGAATTACCAGATGACCCAGCAATTCTACTCCTAGGTATATAACCAAGAGAAATGAAAATATATGGCAACACAAAAGCTTGTATATGATTATATTCATAGCATTATTCGTAATAGCCCAAAGTGGAAACAACCCAAATGTCCATCTACTGGTGAATAGAATAAATAAAATGTGGTAAGTCCATACAATGGAATACTATTTGGCAACAAAAAGATACATGTTACCACATGGATGAACCTTGAAAACATTATAAAGTTACATTTTTAATTTTAAACTTTTAGATATTAAAGTATATCTACATATAGAGAAAAACACTGAAAAGAAGCATAACAAAAATATAAGTAAAGGCCGGGCACGGTGGCTCACGTCTGTAATCCTAGCACTCTGGGAGGCCAAGGCGGGCGGATCCTTTGAGCTCAGGAGTTCAAGACCAGCCTGAGCAAGAGCGAGACCCCCATCTCTACTAAAAAAAGAGAAAGAAATTATATGGACAACTAAAAATATATAGAAAAAATTAGCCGGGCATGGTGGCGCATGCCTGTAGTCCCAGCTACTCGGGAGGCTGAGGCAGAAGGATCGCTTGAGCCCAGGAGTTTGAGGTTGCTGTGAGCTAGGTTGACGCCACGGCACTCTAGCCCGGGCAACAGAGTGAGACTCTGTCTCAAAAAAAAAAAAATATATATATATATATATATATATATATATATGTAAAGACAAAGATTTTTACATGGGTAACCTCCTTCTCTATCCAGCCTAGACACTTGCTTCAACCTCTCTTTTGCCAATGTTCTTATCTCACTAACTCTATTGCCACCCTATTCAGTAAAATCTCAAATTCCAAATTCAATCCAAATGTCTGCCTTCTCTATTCCTGTACCCAGGCTGCTGAGAACTACTACAAAAATAATGCAATTGATTACAAATACTGATTACAACTGACTACAAATTTGTGATCTCCAGCCTCAACTGACCTGATATGTCTCCACTACTTACCTACTTACTTACTGGTGGTTCTTTTTTCCATTAACCACAGCTTTATGCATTCTTTCATATCACTCCTATCCCATATTATAATGAAAGTCCTAACATAAACAATAAGGCTAGAAAAAGAAATAAAGGGCACTCAATTAGAAAAAAAATGAAATAAAACTATCCTTATTTGCAGATGACATTATTACATATATAGATAACCCAAAGAATCTACAAAAACTCCTAGAACTCATAAGGGAGTTTAGTAAGTTCACAGCACACAAGATCAACACACAAACATCTATTGTGTTTCTGTACAATAGCAATGCACATTTGGGAATCCAAAATTAAAAACACAATACCATCTATAACTGCAAAAAAATTAAATAGCTAGGTATAAATCTAGCAAATCATATATAGGGTCTGAATGCTGAAACCTACAAAACACTGGTGAAAGAGACCAAAGAAGACCTAAATAAATGGAGAGACATACCATGTTCATGGGTCAGAAGACTCAATATAATTAAGATATCAATTCTCTTCAAGTTGATATATAGATTTAATGCAGTTAAATCTATATATCAATTAAATTTTCAGCAGAGTTTTTTGTAGAGAAAGATAATTCTAAGATTTATATAGAAAATAAAAGGAACTAGAATAGCCAAAACAATTCTGAAAAAAATAAAACAAAGTTGAAGGACTCAAACTATCAAATTTTTAAGACATACTATAAAGCTATAGTAGTCAAGATAGTGTGATATTGGCAGGAAGATGGTCCCATAAACCAATGAAAGAAGATAAAATATAAAATACAGACAATAAAATTCAGAAATAGACCTACATAAAAATTGTCAACTGATTTTTCCACAAAAGTGTAATGGCAATTCAATGAAGGAAATAGTTTTTTTAACAAATGGTAGGCCAGGCGCGGTGGCTCACGCCTGTAATCCTAACACTCTGGGAGGCCGAGGCAGGTGGATCGCTCGAGGTCAGGAGTTCGAGACCAGCCTGAGCAAGAATGAGACCCCGTCTCTACTAAAAATAGAAAGAAATTATATGGACAACTAAAATATATATATACAAAAAAAATTAGCCGGGCATGGTGGCGCATGCCTGTAGTCCCAGCTACTCGGGAGGCTGAGGCAGTAGGATCGCTTAAGCCCAGGAGTTTGAGGTTGCTGTGAGCTAGACTGATGCCACGGCACTCACTCTAGCCCAGGCAACAGAGTGAGACTCTGTCTCAAAAAAAAAAAAATGGTACTGGAATAACTGGACATCCTCACCATATACACCTTACAACATATACAAAAATTAACTCAAAATGGATCATAGACCTAAATTTAAAATGTAAAACTATAAAACTCTTAGAAGAAAACACAGGAGAAAATCTTCATCACCTTGAGTTAGAAAAAGAGTTCTTAGATATGACATCAAAAGTAAGATACATAAAAGAAAGCTGCACACGGTGGCTCACGCCTGTAATCCTAGCACTCTGGGAGGCCGAGGTGGGTGGATCGTTTGATCTCAGGAGTTCCAGACCAGCCTGAGCAAGAGCGAGACCCCGTCTCTACTAAAAATAGTAAAAATAAGCCGGGTGTGGTGGCACATGCCTGTAGTCCCAGCTACTCTGGAGGCTGAGGCAAGAGGATTGCTTGAGCCCAGGAGTTTGAGGTTGCTGTGAGCTAGGCTGATGCCACGGCACTCTAGCTCAGGTGACAGAGTAAGGCTCTGTCTCAACATATATATATATATATATATATATATATATGAGAAAAAAATTACAAATTAGACTTCAACAAAATTAAAAATGTTTGCTCTGCAAAGAACACTGTTAAGAGATTAACCAGGCCGGGCGTGGTGGCTCACGCCTGTAATCCTAGCACTCTGGGAGGCCAAGGCGGGAGGATCGCTCGAGGTCAGGAGTTCGAGACCAGCCTGAGCAAGAGCGAGACCCCATCTCTACTAAAAATAGAAAGAAATGATCTATATAAAAATATATATATAGAAAAAAATTAGCCGGGCATGGTGGCACATGCCTGTAGTCCCAGCTACTCAGGAGGCTGAGGCAGAAGGATTGCTTAAGCCCAGGAGTTTGAGGTTGCTGTGAGCTTGACACCACGGCACTCTAGCTGGGGCAACAGAGTGAGACTCTGTCTCAAAAAACAAACAAAGAAACAAAAGAGATTAACCAGCTACTGATCTGGAGAGAATATTTGCAAAACACATATCTGATAAAGGACTTATAGCCATAATATGTAAAGTGCTATAAAACCTCAAAAATAAGGGCAGAAAATCAACATGATAAAAAATGAGCAAAGGATTTGAATGCACACCTCATTAAAGAAGATATACAAATTAATGGCAAATAAGCACAAGAAAAGATGCTTAACATCACTAGCCATTAGGAAAATGCAAATTAAAACCACAAGAGATTCCATTACACCAATACTGGAATGGATAAAATTTTTTTAAAATATTGTGACGATACTAAGTGCTGACAAGAATGTGGAACAATCGAAACTCTCATACATTTCTGTTGGGAATGCAAAATAGTAAAGCCACCCTGGAAAACAGTTTGGCAGTTCCTTATAAATTTTCTTATAAAGTTAAACAAAGACTTACCATTTGACCCAGCAATCCCAATACTGAATATTTCCCTTAGAGAAATGAAAACCCGTGTTCACATAAAAAATTGTATATGAATGTTTATAGCAGCTCTATTTGGAATAGCCCCAAACTAGAAAACAAAACAAATATCCTTCAATATGTGAATGGATAAACAAACTATACTATTCAGCAATAAAAAAAAATGAACTATTGATACTTTTAACAACATAGATGAATCTTGAATGCATTATAGTAAGTGAAAAAACCCAGTTTCAAAAAGCTACATACTGTATGATTCCATTTGTATGACATTTTGGAAAAGGCAAAATTATGGGGAGCAAAACACATCAGTGGTTGCCAGGGTTAAGAGTGAGGGGAGGTTCCACATTCTATCCATGATGATAGTTACAAGATTCTATGCATTTATAAAAGCTCACAGAACTACATACCAAGCAAAAGTTAATTTTACTGTATTTAAATTTTAAAAATTAAAGCAAAAAGGAAAACCTCTTACTTTCTCTCAAACTTCTTACACTCTTCTTCCCTCCCCTCTACCACTGGAAGCCTCCTTAGAATAGTGTCTTCCCAAACTTTGCTGGGTTTTCTTCTGACCATCGCCCTACTTATTTTTTAGGGAATTTATCCGTTCTTTGGCTAAAGACCATACATATAGGCTGACAACTACTGAATATGTGTCTCCAGCCCAGAACTCTTTCCTGAGCTCCAGACCTGAGTAACCAAGTGCCTTTCAACTTCACCCCAACCAAAAAAATAAAAATCCATTTCCTGTTTTGCTCTCACTCCTTTTCCCTCACCCCCATCTAATTAATCACCAAGGTATGTTGATTATAATTATTTTCTAGTTCTGGAAGCTGTGCACTTTTCTCTATTCTAATTACTATGACCTCTAGATCATGTGTCATCTTTATCACTGAAATAGCCTCTTAGCTGGTCTCCCTGCCTTCAATATTGTCCCTCTTCCAGTCCATTCTCCATGTTACAACTAGAATGATGAAAATTTCAAATTTGTTCATGGCTCTTCCATTGTCCTCAGCATAGTCTGAAACTCCTTAACATGATTTACAAACCCTTTCATGATCTGGCCCCCACTCATCTCTCCAGGCTCATCTCACAGTTCTCAACTCTGAAGCTTCCTCTCCACCAATCCTATCCCCACACTCTATGCTTGAACCACACTCTACTTCTTTCAGTCCCTCAAACATGCCCCTGACTGGGAGGCTTCCTCAGCAACCTCCCACCTCCTCCACCCCTCAGCTAGCTAGATAATATTTATCCTCCAGGGTTCAGCTTCCACATCACTTATTTAGGGTATCACTGACTGACCCCACAGCTGAACTATATGTCTCTTCCTGGTGCTACCATAATACTGTTACAAGATACTTTTGTTCTGTGCTATAATATTTACTTGTCTGTGTCCCACACAAGATTGTAAGCTCCTTGGGGGTAGTGACTATGTCTTGTTCACATTTTAGTACCAGCCCCTAGCACAGTGCCTGGCACATGGTAAGTATTCAATAAATATTTCTTGAATGAATGAATGAATGAGGAGGGAGGATGGAAAACAGTCTCTGAAAACAGACCTCTGATTATAGGTCATTATTTTTCTGTATTCTTTTCTATATTTTCCAAGTATTCTATGATGAACATGCATTGCTCTTATAATCAGAAAATAATAATACATATTAGAATTAATTTTAAAAGTATATTACCTGGGTGTGGTGGCATGTGCCTATAGTCACAGCTACTCAGGAATCTGAGGCAGAAGGATCGTGTGAGCCCAGGAGTTCAAGGCCAGACTGGGCAACATAGTGAGACCCCATCTCTAAACGAAAGTATATTAAGCATACTCAGAATAGAAAAGAGAAAAATCTATGAAGAAAACTAAAATCACTCATAATCCTACCACCTAAAGATAACTCTTGTTAACATTTTATTGTATCTTTCCAATATTTTCTATGAATATATATTTTAAAAATTAAGATCGTACTATATTCTCTTTTTATTTCTGCTTTTTTCACTAACACCAAAAATAATTTCTCATTATTTCAAGGTACTGTTTATTTAACCATTCTCTGCTATCCAACATTAAGATTTTATCCAATTTTCCACTATTATGAATAATGTGAATAATATCATTGAACATAAGTTTTTCTGCTCATTTATAATCATTTCCATGAAAAAGAATCCTAGAAGCAAAATTACTGGCATGAATTTTTTAAAGGCCCACTGTATATGGCCAAATTATTTTCCAGAAAGCTTATACTAATAAAAGCTACTTGCAGGCCTACTATATGCTAGATATTGCTTTAGGTAGATTTTATTATGCCTGTTTTGCAGATATGAAAACTAAGGTCCATTGACATTATTTGCCCAAGAGGCAAAGCTATAATAGAATTCAAATTGAGAATTGAAAGCTCATGTAATTTCTGTGTGGATTTTAAAAATAAATTATTTTTAAGTTATCAAATTATACATTTACTAAAGAAAATATGGAAAATACAAGTAGAAAGTAGAGAAAATGAAAATAAATTACCCATGAATCCACCACTTTCAACAGTTTAGTGTATTTCCTCAGTCTTTTGTTCCAGGTAACAATTTTTGGGTTAAAAATATTAATAGCGTTTTGCATCCTTCCTTTTTCACTTAACATTTTTCAATGCTAATCTATGCTTTTCATAGCGGTTGCATATTCTTGTCAAATGGGTGTTAATGTGTGAATATTTACAGCTGTTCAGCTCACCTGTGAATTTCTTCTCTTCATTCCCAGGATCCACCATCTCCCACGAGGCTTATAGAGTTCAGTGTTGGGAACCATTCTAATCTTCAAAATAAGTCACCATGTTGGATTGAAAGCTTCACAATTTGAAAGCATTCCATCAAATACTTGCTGTGCAAATGTTTCAGGACTTTACATTATTTAATTTACTGACTGAACTCCAATTTGGTAGCAGTTAATTCAAGCCAGTTTTCCTTTCTTTCTTCATTTCCCCTCCCCTAATCTGTGAAAGCCTAAATGTAAAATATATATTTTTTCATTCATTTTATCAGGTAAGAGGGAATTCAGAAGACTTCTTTGGAGTCTTTAATTCCCATAGAAAGACTATTAATTATATCTATAGGGTATTTTTGATGTTGAGGGGAATCAGACTATATTTGCTGCTTGTGTGCATGTGCATTTATAGACATGTGTATGTGCAGCATATCTATACAAAATTCTGCTATCGTGTTGTGAAAATTAAGGTTAAAAAATCTGAGGCATTTATTTAATCATGCTTTTTCTCTAAATAGCAATTTAAATATTTGCTGAGCTTTAAACCATCCTTACATCAGGTATCTAAAATTTGAGAGGGTAATTCAATACACTGTGACCAAGGTCTTCAAATTGGGAATCGAACAGCAATGTAAAACCTGTTCTCTGTCACAGAGATTCCTGAAAGTACCACAGCTAATTGAGAAGATCAAATCAGATCAGGTCAGGACTCCTACTTTATTAAACATAACAATTAGTGTTTTAAAGACCTTTAATGCCAGGCTGTGGTGAAATTGTCCAATTACTTTTATTCATTTATGTGCTACCTAGCTTTGTTTTAGCCTTTATGAATTATTTTTATGATAAAGAAAAACTACAAGCCTAAATTATAGACCATATGTTTTGTTAAGGGTTTTTCAGGGTCATTTTCAGGTTTAATGACAATACTATTCATAAGGGTAAAGTTTCACAGCTGACATTAGCCTGAGGATTAGCACTAAAAATCTGTTTTCACAGCAAGGGTTAATGTACAGATAGTGATAACCAAATATGCCAATCAATCCTTCCGTCCTCCCTCCCTCCCTCCCTCCCTCCCTTCCTTCCTTGCCTTCTTTTTTTTAGCTTCAGTGGTAGTTTAGCCATTAAAATAGTTTACATCCATTTCCCCATTTATTTATAATCAGCCTTTTTTTCAGTCCTAGTGCCTGAATCAATGAGTATGAACACTAATGCTGCTTCTTTATAATAATAATACTTAAGAGTATTGATGTTTTTCATTTTTCAACCAGCACTCCAGTGCCCACCTGCTGACAATAAAAGCTCACAACTCTTACAGAGATCAGTGGGAGTTAGAGGCATTTTACAGATATCAAGGAATTGAGCTTCTAGAGGGATTGTTAGGTTTACTAAATTATCCCCCCAAAAAAATCTTCTTGAGTAAAAGAGAGTTACTTGCCACAAACAATTCAGTGTTGGGGCTCCAGTGGAGCTGAGAAGGTGGGCAGTCCGGCTTTTTAAAGCAACAACAAAACCGGTTCATTTGGACCCCCTATGTCATTTTAACCAAGGTGAGTTTTGGTGGGGTTTTTTTGTTTTTTTGTTTGTTTTTTTTTTTTGTTTTTTTTTGTTTTTTGTGTGTTTTTTTGAGACAGGTCTCACTCTGTCACCCCAGCTAGAGTGCAGTGGTGTCATCATAACTCACTGAAACCTCAAACTCCTGGGCTCAAGCAGTCCTCCTGCCTCAGCCTCCCAAGTAGCTTGGACCACAGGTGTGTGCCACCAAGTCCGGCTAATTTTTCTATTTTTTGTAGAGACCGGGTGGGGGGGTCTCACTCTTGCTCAGGCTTGTCTTGAACTCCTGACCTCAAGCAATCCTCCCGCCTCAGCCTCCCAGACCAAGGTGAGATTTTAGCATAAATTAAATGAATGGTAATCAGCATTTCATTTGAGAGAATAGTAGACATGAGTAAATCTATTAGGGCCTGTTTCTCAAACTCAGAAGCCAGGAAGCAGCCTAGAAGACTATGCACACTGGGTTTCATGATGAAATCTTATATGTTCAGATGGAAAACAGTTATCCCCCTTCTGCTCTTTCTCTAAAACACTCTCTTGTTTAGGTTTCTCTTCAAAGGTTATTTGGTCATCCACATGGTCTTCTGACGGACAAGCCTTGCCTTCTATTCATATAGAAATGTACCGTTCTCTAAATGCAGGGCCATTACTTACTGCACAGACAGTAGGCCTCAAAGCAATCTTCCCCTTTCCTATCTATCATCTTCTGCCAAGAGTTTAGGCAGAGAAGCTGCTAACTATGATTCAAAGTCAGAAAGGCATCAAGAACTTCTTTGATGCATAGAGTGTATCAGCAGTCAGCTCCCACAGAAATCAGGTCATAAAAGAAAGTGTCAGTAAACTACAGGGAAGCACTAGGAGGGTAAAACTCAAGAGAGCTATAATGCAAAGCTGATTGTCTAATGTCTTGCAGATTTACACTGTCTTCAAAAAGCCAAATAGATCAGGGTTTGGGGGAAATGCGAAGCTGATTGTCAAATGTCTTACAGATTTACACTATCTTCAAAAGGCCAAATAGATCAGGGTTTTGAGGGGGATTTTTTTTTTTTTTTTGGTAGAGACACAGTCTTACTCGACAGGTCTCGAACTCCTGGCCTCAAGCAATCCTCCTGCCTCAGCCTCCCAAAGTGCTGGGATTACAGGTGTAAACCACTGTGCCCACCCTAAATCAGGGTTTTACCTGGGGCTTGGAGAAAAAAGAAACCCTATCCTTATCTTAGCACCTTGATCCCATTAGTATATAGACTCTGATGACATCCCTATCCATGGATCATTTGAGTATTGACCAATGTACGTAGGCATCCAACTGGTTAATTACTGATCCAGAAGACAGAGAGGTTTGTTTAATAATTAGAATACCCTGATCTGCCTCCTTTGCTTGCGTTTCCTTGGATCCCTATCCAGTAACCCCTGTGGGATCTCATTCCTCAATCTTTGGTACTAATCTTCCCCATTTGCAAAATGAAGATACTTGTTGTTAGAATCCTACAGCTGAAAGGTGCTACGTTAACTCCCTAGTGCTCTTATATGTCTTTAATTTCAGGACTAGAATGAAAAGTTTAATCATAATAGTATTTCTAAGCAAAAAAGTGTCCTTCATCCTTTCTTCCATCCTCATTGCTGATTTGTTCTTACAGAGCTTAGAGCACTTTGTTAATGTTTTCCCATTTGTTCCAACAATGTCCTTGGAAAGAGAATTAAAATTATTTTCCCCGTGGAATAGCTGGAAAAATTAAGGGGAAAAGAGATGAAGTGCCCTCTAAAAGCACATAGCTGTCTTGGGCAGAGCCCACAGTTACCATGTCTAGTATACTGTTGACTTGGCTTCCTAGTACTGGAATTACCATGGAACAGCTTAGAACATTAAGAGCAATTAGGACAGGATCACATTCCAAAAGAGTCCCACTTTGTCAAAAATCTTAAAGTGTGCAATTTATACAATTCTTATTTTCTGTGTGATAGAAATGCAATATGTGCCTGTTTCCCCCACTTGCCCTATGTGACACATATCTTTCACCAGTGCCATTATCTCCTGTGGCACCCAGGAGCCCAATCTCAGGCTGTCTTTGCCAGAAAAAACAATGTGCTTCCCCGTGTTTATGCCAAATTGCACAACGTGTAGACATTGAGGTTAATGGAGATTTAAGCACAATCTTAGCAGGTATGTTTTAAGAGTATTGAACATACATTATTGTACATGCACCTAAAATTTAACAAGGCCCAAATTCACAGGAATATAAGTCATTCAAAGCCTATCCTTTTTGTCTCTTGTCACACGTATCTACATACACATGTGCCCATGCACATGCACACGCGCACACATACACACACACTTTCCCCAAAGCAGGGTGCCTGGTCATCAAGAGCAGATATTTTAAAAGAATGATTCTCTGTCCTCTCCTTTTAGAAAAAAAGTCTAACAATCAAAGCAGGTAAAGAACATTCCATTTATACATTCCAGAACCTCTGCTCTCAGAGTGGCTGAGAGACTGAGTTAGTACAAAAGACATGTTCTGTGCAGAGGCATAGAGGGCATCTAACAAGATCATCAGGCTCTTCCACAAGTCCCATGTTCTTAGAAAACTCATGAATTCCATCCAGTTAGTAGGAAATGGTTGATTAGGTATGGTACATCTGCATTTCTTCAACCATAGCTGTAATGTACCATATTAAAGTGTAGCCTTTTGCATGTGGGATATAATGTAATAATGAATGGGTGGCTCCTAACAGCATGCAACACGTAAGTGTTTACTTCCCCAAAAGGGCTAGGGCTGTGTCCTGCACAGTGTCCAAAACCATTAAATGTGTTATTTGGAGCAGCCTATACATGGCCATCAGCAGAATGAATTAAAATAGACAATGAATTCAATATATCAGGAGATAGATTCTTAGTAGGGAATGGTGTTAAAGGAAAAAACAATAAGATGCATTCAAGGAATGATTGCTTTCACCCTGCTGGCTAAATCTGCAAAGGAACATAGCAGGAAAGCTGGGACTGGGTTTTGGTAATAATACATGAACTGTATTGGAGAGCCAGAAAAAGAAAGGCACTGGGGACCTCAGCAGTTAAGCTCAAGTTGCCAATTTTCCACAAATCCTTTTTTCCACCAATCTGCTAAAAGTGACTGTATATAGTATTCTTAAAACCATGTGTCTTGCTGCAGAAATACTGACAATGCTGGCCAGCTTTATCTTCCTATGTCCTTTATTAAAAGTATATGCATAAAATTGTTGTTTCTTTTCTATATTATGGTTTTGTTGAACAATATCAGCAAAGCCTAAAGTTTCAGACCACTCTAATGGAAATTTCTCTACATCTCATTTCATGGGGGTATAGTGGAGTTTATTCACGCCTAGATTGATTGGTATGTGTTGTATGTAGACTCCTCAGTAACATCTCATCTTCTGAATACCCCCCTATCCTATGTGTTCAGTATTTCTTCTTATGTTCCAACATGAATATGAGTTAGGAAATAAGTAACGATGGCTTTGAGATAGAAAGCTGACCAGTCTAATGGCACTTAATCATGTTCAGCCTTACTCAGCCTCACACACTTCTGCCTTTCACTCTAGCACTGTGATAAGTAAAAGAAAAAAGAAAGAACTTGTCATGTGTGCCTAAGGGAGATGTGAACTCTGGTTTGCTTTTTCTTACATTTTAGACTATGTTTATTATTCTCCAAATGCATGTCACCTGTAAAAAAGAATATAATGGTCCTGAGAAAAGAACACAGTAGCCCACTTGCTCCTAAATCATACATTACCCACAGAAAAGTATTTTAAGAGACCCCTCATTAAGTAAGCCCCAAATAAAGTTTCCCTCAATCAGTGCACCATTTGCACAAAAAGTCCTTTTCATACAGAATGGAGAAAGCTCCCCAATTAGCCAACCAAGAAGGCAGAAGTCATTGAAAATGCAGAGCATTGAAAGCTGCAGTTTGGAACAGTCATTGCTGACTGTCTGACTAAATAATGGATAACTTGAATCACTTAGGAGAAGCCCAATCCATAGAGGTCAGACTTAACACAAAACCAGAAAGAAGTCTTTTATTCCAGCTAAGCTTATAAAAAAGTACTTACTTTGTCCTAGGTAAAGACCTCAAATATCTCTGCTGAAAATCCCATTTCATTTATTTTAATGCATCAGCTACAAACAGCTTGAATTTGCATCACAAACACAATGTAAAAAATTCATATCATATTAGAAACAAAGGACAACTAATTTCTTTCTAGATTAAAAAAAGGCATAAAAAAGAAACCTGTATACAAGAATTTTGGGTAAATGTTACCAAGGAAAGTTAAGGCATAGACATTTAAAGGGAAATTTTAATTCATAGATATAAATATATATGTATAATGCTTTATACAGGAACATGTGAACATATTGACATGTTATAAATAATAAAATTTTTGAAATCTAATTTTGTCACTGTATACAATGATATTGAAAAATTAGTCAGTTTCTCTTTGAATATTAAAATATTCATTCTCACATGGTAGCACAATGTTTCAATGTTTAGACTTCCAACTCTAGAGGGGTGGGAAATTTATGGTAGCAAAAAGTACATTTTAAGCAAATGTTTTTTTTTAAATAGTATTTGAATATGTTTATGGTATTGAAAGAAATTTTCCTTATAAACCTTAGCTGAAGTACTCAAATCAATTTTGCAAAACAGTGCAGTCTCAGATGCAGATCCTGACAATGTTGGCAAACTCTAAAATAAATCTGGCATATAAAAATCTCAATGAAAATAAAACACAATTCACTGTACAGGGAAAGCAAAAGTTTTGCTTTTAGAACATTAAAGAATGTAGGTTACAAATTAGTCAAAAATTCTCATTAAGTTATACTTAACAATCCACTGTCATACCATACATAAATTATCCTAGACAATTAGAAAACACTTATTAGAGTAACATGGTTCTGAGGGACCCAATACAAATGCAAATCTGAAGTTACTTCTGAATCACAAAGAGTCTGTGTGTGGCAGGGCTACCAGGTTCTGAGAGTTGAGGGTGCTGTGAGATGTAAAAACTCAAGGGGAATACTGGGGTTATTTCCCAGTATTGCCAAGATAAGACAGGAAACATTAAAAATTTTAACCATTTCTTCACTTGATTGTCATTTCCCCTAAACTTTGAGGCTTACTGTTTTCTACCTACATATTTTCAATCTATAAAAACTTCTTTTCTTGAGAGTAAAATTAATTTGACTCTTTTATGTCTATCTGATTAGCTGAGTGATCCAGAGATAACTTCAGACTTGCATTTCTATCATTGCCTTGGTTATCTTAACAGAACCACCTGAAGCACCTAATTCTTTTTGTTTTTCAAAATCCTTTTATATCAGTTCTTACAGATGTGCCTTATTCTTCTAATGCTACTTACTCTCTTGTGGTATGAATATACCATAATTCACCATTTCCCCTATAAACTGTTCTAATGTTTTTCTTTTATTAATGGTATAAAGAACATCTTTGTACATGTGTATTTAGGATTTGTGTATTTCTGTAAGACAGAGTCCTAGAAGTGAAATGTTGGATCATATGAGATGTGCATTTTTAAGTGATCATTGGTTTGTCAGGTCCAATCGCCCTAAACCAAATTCTTGAGCTGGAAGAAAATTAGAGGGCTTGTGACCCAGTGTGCTTTATAACAAGAGAGGAAAATTTGGAACAACAATGCTCCGGTGGCAACTAGAGATAAAAATGGAGCTAGAACAAGAGGACGGGACTGAAGATGCTGACCTTACTCCCTCAGGGGTGCTGGTGTGGGCTGTGACTCTTCTAAGAACGCACAGATCTAGAGGAAGAGCCACCCTCAAGGATTGGGAAGGGGAAGAGGAGCACTTGAGGGAATGAAGAGAACCAGGGCAGAGAGAGTGTCCAGCATAGCACGGTGCCATCAGCAAAGCCAGGGGCTGGAAAAATGAAGGAGAATTTGGAACACCTATTTCTAAACTTTATTTTTAAATACTTTAGTCATAAACTTATGAAGTTTTCTACTCTTTATTCACCAAAAATTTTGAACAACTTCAGCTCAGCCAAAGTCATCAGAAACAACTTCGCATTCATATGACTGTTTTCAAAAGGTATAGACACTACAGTCCTTGTTGATAAACTTAAAAATGTATGTATTATATGGAGTTTTTCTAGTGCTGCCCAATCTAGCTTTTAAATCTACTTCTTCATGATAGTAACTCTCACTGCCATAAGCTATTGTAGGGGCCAAGGGAAAGCCTTTCCTTCACCCTCTGAAGGCTCACTGAAAAACCAACTGACAAAAGGCAGATTAATTGGAGAAAAGGCATACATTTATTAACGTGCACACGGGGAGAACCACAGAGTGACTACCCCAACCTTCCCAATGAGGTTCAGAAGGTTATATACCATCTTGAGGTTACAGAAAGAATGGGGGCTTGGATCTTGGCAAAACAAGTCATAGGAGGGGGAGAAGAGAAGACCTGCCTAGCAAAAGTGGTCTTATTTTATAGATGAAATCTCACAGTAGCAGCCCTCACAGAGATTAGATGGTAAAAGTTTCTTTAAAAGTGTCAGACTCTCAGTTAATCTTTCCTATATATGGACCAGGGAAAGCCTGAGAAAACTTGGCTACATCAATGCAAATTTTCTCTACAGCTGCAAATCTCCCCCACAAAAGGCAGCTTTGCAGGGCTACTTCTGTTTGTAGGCCCTCTGAACAGCCATCTCAAAATATGTCAAAGAAGTGTATTTTGAAGTGAAATATTTTGATTTCCTACACTATATCATTTCTGTGAACACTGTTGACACAAGTGAAAGGGGGAATAGTAGGAAGGGAGAAAGACAGGGACAGTGTTTGAACTCATTTGAGGTTGCCTTAAACCTTATTTTGGTCATGCACCCCTTTCAGAATCAGGAAAAAAACTATGGAAACTCTTCACGTAAAAATACATACATAATTTTACAATTTCAGAGAGTTTTAAGAAGCTCTGAAATATATTCACATACCCTAGTTAAGAATTCCTACCTTAAATTGTGTCCTGTCTTTATAGTGTGAACTAAAATAAAATTTTAAGGCTCACCCCCCTCCCCACTGGCTGACTGAATGGACACCCTTGTGTCCAAAGGAATATCCTAAAACTAAATTGCCTGACAGGAGAAAACAGGTCAAACATGCCTCATCATGCCCCCCTCCCTTGGGGACATCCTTTGTAACCCATTAACAGGCCTAAAGGTATGCAAGACAAGCCTACAGGTCCTTAATTTACACAACAAATATATGTCCAGTGGCTTATCTCTGATAAACAGCAACTATGTTAAAACATTCCAAGCCTTTAGACAAAGTTTCATGTCTTTAACCAATTACAAGCCAAAAAATCTTTAAACGCTGAGATGGCCCACATTTTGGGGCCAAACCAATGTATGCCTCCCACGTATTGATTTATGACTTTACCTGTAACCCCTGTCTCCCTGAAACGTATAAAACCAAACTGTAACCCAGCCACAGGGAGTCCACTTGCTCAAGGCATCTTGGGTGTGGCTCCAGGTCATGGTCCTCAAATTTCACTCAGAATAAATCTCTTTAAAATTATTTTACAGAGTTTGGCTTTTTTTCCGTTGACAATAGAATCATCAAATCTAATAAGTGCATTTGTATGAGACCCTGTGCTACATTATCAAACTGGGCTACAAGTCACCAATTAATGCAGTCTATTACTGAGTTTATTATATTTTCAGAATTTGCTATTTCCATAATCCTCCACCCCATTACCTGAGGCTTTGGAGCAGTTGGATGAGCAGCAATATGGTGGTTGCTAAGGATATCAGAGAGATGGGCTGTGTACACAGAAGGTACTATATAAAGTCTTCTCTTCAGACAACAGGGGACCAAATGTTTCTCATCAAATTAAAGGAGTCCTAAAATGACAGCTGTTGGAATATTTAGCTCATGTCAGTGTTATTTTTAGTGACATTGACATTGTTTTTTAAATGTCAGAAATGGGTTTTTGAGGAGAATTTTCTATTATAAGCATTATGCTCATTTTTACTCTCAAACCCTCTGTCACTTATTGGATCTTAGAAATTGCATGCCTAAAGTTTTAATAGCTCTTTTAATTGTGTACGAATTAATACTACATGGAAGTTATTCTTAGAGTGGGGACCCTAAAGAACCACCCAAAAGAAGCAGGAGAAACAATCTCTAGATCTCATACATGGCCAGAAACAGTTCATTTTACCTTCAGTCAGTGTGGAAAAAAATCTGGTACTACATGGACGATAGACTAGAATACTCACAAGAGTTTTATGTAGTGCGTAGTAGGGAAACATGCCTAGACTAAAGGGTGCTCTGGACCTGCCCAGAAAAGCTTAAAAACAAACCTTATAAGGATCAAATTATTCACAATTAACTTCACTGCATCCTAGAACAAAACTCAAGAATATTAATGGCAACAAAAATATCTAGCACCCAACATGGTGAAATTCACAATATCTGGTGTCAACAGAAAAAAAGCCAAATTCTGTAAAATAACTTTAAAGAGATTTATTTGAGCCAAATTTGAGGACCATGACGCGGAGCCACGCCCAAGAGGCCTTGAGCAAGTGGACTCCCTGTGGCTGGGTTAGTTTGGTTTTATACATTTCAGGGAGACAGGGGTTACAAGTAAAGTCATAAATCAATACATGGGAGGCATACATTGGTTTGGCCTGAAAAGGTGGGCCATCTTGAAGCCGGGGCTTACAGGTAATAGGTGCGTTTAAAGATTTTTTGGCTTGTAATTGGTTAAAGACATGAAGCTTTGTCTAAAGGCTTGGAATGTTTTAACATAGTTGCTGCTGAGGACTGAACTCTGATTTTTTCCTTTTGCTCAAATTCGTTCCTAAGGAGGCCAGATGAGTCAGGCTCACAAATGGTAAAATCCCACTAAGCAGGTTTTTGTTAACCAAATATAGTGTGGTTTACTTCCCAACCTGATTCCGGTATAGCATTAACATCACCTAAAAGACAGAAAGCCCCAATCTCAACTCAAGCATCCCAGCAGATCCTTATCTTAACTTGAGAGATTCTCCTGTCTGGACCTCCTAGGGTGCTTACACCTTTATCTTAAATTAAGCATTTCCTTTCTGGTCTTTTAGATAAAGCCTAACTCTCTCAGCCAAAGAATCTTCAAACCCACCTGTAAGCCCCCGCTTCGAGATGTCCCACCTTTTCGGGCCAAACCAATGTGTAATTCCCACGTATTGATTTATGACTTTACCTGTAACCCCTCTTTCCCTGAAACGTACAAAACCAAACTGTAACCCAGCCACAGCGAGTCCACTTGCTCAAGGCCTCTTGGGCGTGGCTCTGGGTCATGGTCCTCAAATTTGGCTCAGAATAAACTTCTTTCAAATATTTCAGAGTTTGGATTTTTCTGTCCACACTGTTTATCAGAGATAAGCCACCAGACATACATTTGTTGTGTAAATTGAGGACCTGTAGGTTTGTCTTGCCTATCCTTAGGCCTGTTTTTGTTTGTTTGTTTTTTGTTTTTGTTTTTGTTTTTGTTTTGAGACAGAGTGTTGCTCTGTTGCCCAGGCTAGAGTGCCATGGTGTAAGCCTAGCTCACAGCAACCTCAAACTCCTGGGCTCAAGCAATCCTACCTCAGCCTCCTGAGTAGCTGAGATTACAGGCATGTGCCACCATGCCCGGCTAATTTTTTCTCTATATATTTTTAGTTGTCTCTATAATTTCTTTCTATTTTTTTAGTAGAGACGGTCTCGCTCTTGCTCAGGCTGGTCTCAAACTCCTGAGCTCAAAAGGTCCACCCGCCTTGGCCTCCCAGAGTGCTAGAATTACAGGCGTGAGCCACTGTGCCCGGCCCCTTAGGCCTGTTAATGGGTTACAAAGGATGTCCTCAAGAAGGGAGGGGGGGGAATGATGAGGCACGTCTGACCTCTTTTCTCCTGGCAGGCAATTTAGTTTTAGGATATTCCTTTGGCCATGAGGGGATCCATTCAGCCAGCCAGTGGGGGAGGGGGGGGAAGAGCCTTAAGATTTTATTTTAGTTCACACTGACATCCAATAAAAAATTACCATGCATTCAAAGGAGCAGTAAAATACAACCAATCAAGAAAAATCAATCAGTAAAATCAGACCCAGAAGCAACAGAGATAATAGAATTTGAAGAAAATAATTAAAACAGTTATTATATCAACATTCCATATCTTCAAAAATGTAGAAGAAAATATAAACATATTAAGGAGAAACATGAAAAATAAAAAAAGTGAACTAGAGTTAAAAAAAATGACGGAGATGAAAAAATATGCTGGATGGTATTAACAGATAATTAGACACTGCAGAAAAATGATTGGTGAACTTGATTGTTACAGCAAGTGTTACAGCGAGTGGTCCTGAGGACAAACCGAGCGGCACACGGAGAGTTGGAGAATCAAGGTTTATTCGCCTGTGGGCTCCTGTTATGGTACAGAGCGCGAGAAAATGACCACTTGAAAGCCAAATTGAGTCAAATTAGGAGTCTTTATTAGCTGGCCAGCGACTACCCCTGTGCTGTAGAGAGACAGACACAGAGAGCATCCCGGAGCTGAGAAAGCAAGGAGGTTTTATACTAATTTGAGTTAGGACTACGTGACTTCTAACACAAGGGTTGGGATAGCATTACATCATATTTTCCATTGTTGCGGGGGCCTGGGATCAGCCTTGAACCACTTATTTCAATAACAATCTTTAAGCAAGCAAGTTTACAGAAGCAGAAAGCATTAGTCTTAGTCAAAGTACATTCTTTCGGAGATTGTGCAACCTAAATGGTCCTAGTAAATTTTAACTACATCTACACATATGGTTATACAGATTGAAGCAATTAAAACAATCAGTTAAAGGTTACCCAAGGATTTTTCTATTGTTTCAAGGAACAACTCTGTTCTCACAGGTGAAGGGCAAGCTGAATTTTAAATTTTCCCTGGGGGTCCTTTACATCACCACCAAATTCTGAGCCCCATCTACCCGATTTTTCCCACTTTAATTAAGTTGGGGTGGTCCGAGGGGTGGCAGGTCTCAGGTGGCTAACGAGCCAGGTAATAGGTTAGCATTATGCTGATGCGGGTCTTCTGTGAGGGGTGGGGGAGTCTCAGGTGGCTGATGCACCAAGTAATAATATAACAGACGGGTTTTCCTTATCAGATCACATAGCAAGTTTAGATAGTTTAGAAACTACCTAAAATTAAGCAGAAAAAAAGAGAAATAAAAAAAAAGAGACAATCAGTGAGTTTTGGGACATCCTCAAGCTGTTTTATATATGTGAACTGTAGTCCTCAAGGGGAGGAGGCATAAAAACATTTTGGAGAAATAATGGCCAAAGGAGACTAATTCCAGAATGGCGGTGAGAGGAACTCCATAGATGCTCTCTCCAGAAAAAGAACCATAAGTGGTGAAAATTATTTTTAATACAACAGTTTTAAGTCTCTGGGAATTGTCCTAAGAGCATATAGCAAATAAAGAAACAATGATTCAAGAAAATCTACCAAATCTTACTATGAACAGTGAAAATCTATAGCATTTAAAACACACCCTGCTCCCTCCATTTGCCCTGCCCCTACCAGCTCAGAAAGATCCACGCTCTACCCCAAATGGACACAGGGGTCCGTCTTACCCCCAGTTACAAATGAAGGCTTTGATATCCACCCTGGTGTGGCAAGCCACCAACATTTCTCCCTCTCCCCCTCCAGTTCCATGTGGCAGAAGCTCAATCCAAGGCAAGAGTGACTTAGAACTTCGGTATTCTTCATTCACCAATTCACAACCATGGGGCAGAATTCTACCCCAGGGAAGGCAATCTGAGAATTCAAGTGCCCCAACACCTTTCATGATAAAACACTCGGAACATTAGGAATGGAAAGGAACTTCCTCAACATAATAAAAGGGATTTATGAAAAACCCACAATATCATACTCCAAGGTGAAAGAGTAAAAGTTTTCCACCTAGGATCAGGCACAAAATGAGTATTCCCACTTTCACTACTGCTATTCAACATTATACTAGTCTAGGGAGCAAAGGCTTTTGCCCCCCTAACGTTTGCTGAAAAATCACTGACATGAGGCAGATTGATTAATAGGAGGAAGAAGATGCAAATTTATTTTAATGTGTATGCAAGGGAACCCTCAGAATGAAGATTCAACGCCTGAATAAGGTACAGAGGTTTTTAAAGAATGGGGGCTTGAAAGCATAAAAACAGGTTTGGGAGGGAGGGAGGAAGAGGCTTTACCAGCTAGCAATTCTGGTCTTGATATGTAAATGAAACCTTACAGGTAACAGCCCCCAGAGAGAATAAATAGTAAAAGTTTTCTTTTTTCAGATGCAAAGTTACAGAGTACAGGAAATTAAGAGAGCAATTCCATTTATAACAGCATCTAAAAGAATAAAATACCTAGGAATAAATTTAACCAAATAGGTGAAGACTTACACACCGAAAACTACAAAATGTTGTTGAAAGAAATTAAAGAAAACCTAAATAAATGGAGCGACATCTTTGCTCATGAATAGAAAGGCTTAATATTGTCAGGGTGTCAATGAAACTGCCCTTTACAAATCAATAAAGGGGTACAAGGTGAGAACTATGGTAAGGGCCTAAAACTCTGCAAAGGCACAGGCCTAGTTAAAAATATTGATGATAATAATCAACCACTGTCCCCTTGTTTGCTTCTCTGTAATTGCTACTCTGGAGTCACATGGCTGGTGGTCATAAAGATTCTTAACTTTCTCCATAGATAACATCACCTCTTCAAAACAAAAAGGTAGTTTCTGAGGTATCTTCCAGGTCCCACATTCCAGTGGATTGGCTGACCTACCCAGACTGGTGGCCCAAACCAAGAAACTGACTCAAAACACAAGAAGATGATTTCTACACCCCTATAATTTTGCCCCAAACCTAACCAATTAGCAAATTGCCTAATCCTTTGCCCACTAAACTATCTTTAAAAACCCAGTCTCCCAAATTCTCAGAAAGGCAGATTTGAGGAATTCCTCCCATCTCCCCACCTAGCACTCTGTGGAATTAAACCCTTTCTCCATGGCAAATCTGACTGTCTCAGTGTATTAGCTCTTCTCTGTGCCGTGGGCAATACAACCTGGTTGGATGGCAGCAAATTGGGGGCTCGTCTGGGATTGCCCATGTGGATGTTTGCCTGCAGTTCAGTGACTTCTAACTGGTGGCATGGATTTAGAGGTGCCTAGTGGCCACTCAGTTCTCTTGAACTGAGGGCCATCCCTGGCACTGTCCCTACCAGTGGGATATTGTCAACCCACAGTGCTTGGATCTGTTTGGGGTGGAGAAATGGTTTTTGGAACTAGAAGATGTCCTGGTATTTGAAGTGCGCACAGCAAGCACTTCCCTCTCTGGATTGCTTGGCCTCTCTGGAGGAATTGTGGCTCTTTTGTGGGTCTTGGTTGGCTTTCCCTATATTATAGGAAGAGTGGAGTCTTGGAGAGCTTTCTCCCTAATTTGACAGAGAATAGGGAGTCTGTCTAGAAGAATACTCTTGAATTTTTGCTTTGACTTGTTTTGGAAGGATTTTTGCTTTGATATTCTGGTTTGGTATTTGTGTTGCATTAAAGTACATCATTAAAAAGTAATGGCCAAAATTGGATGCTTTAAAGGCTCCTCAATTTAAAAAAAAATAGATTTTTAGAAATCTCTTATTCTAAACAATTACCTTATTTGTATTTATGAAAACATAAGAACTGAAAGAAGAACATGTTTCATGCTTAGTCTTAAAAATTCTCTTGACAAAATTGAAGAGCAAATATCTGACATAAAACAAAGATAAAAATCCTTTGAACACGACCCATGCAAGAATAATGGCAGAGGCCAATTTACCTCATAGCCTAATGATTACAGTTCTATACTTTTGCCTTGGCAGTCTAGGTTCAATTCTTGGGCAGGGAATGAGCCTGTTCTGGTTTGGTATTTGTGTAACTTGTATCATTTGTTGATTCTTTCCCCTTCAGTGCATAGCTTTTGATTTTGTGTACTCTGTGGGAACATATGAGGCTTTTAGACATTTCTGTATACATGTTAAGCTGAGAAGCTGAGATCCTAGAAAATAAGGCCAGACAGAAGTGTGGGGCACATCTGGTTTATACCTACTGAAATTTTCCATTCTTTGAGCCATTTTTGTGACCTTTTTTTGATCTCATAAAAACTGTTTTCCACCTCATTGGAGACACCTCTTGCTTCCTTAAGTTATAACCTGGGTTAAGACTTACTGGTTTCACTTAGAAGGGTATGTTTAGTTAAAATGTTCGAAAGCAAAATTTCAGCTGTTTGTCTTGCCTAGAGTTGGCTCCATTTACTTTCACTCCTTCCTACTCCTTCCTCTTTGCTGATCACCAAGTCTTGGGCAAGCAAAGGCAGCCAATTGTTCAAGCTGTTTAAGGCAAATGCTGAACTGTACTGTCTGTGGCTCTTCTTTAACCACATGGCAGTACTGGAGTCTCTCTGAACTTCTGGTTTGGCTGCCTGATTCGTGAATTGTTCTTTGCTCAATTAAACTCTGTTAAATTTAATTTGTCAGAAGTGGGTTCTGAAATAGAGCTCCCAGAGACCGCCTGCCAGGAGCACCAAGTGGACAAGCAAGGTACCCACCCAGTCATGCCCATTACTCTCTCAACACAACTGGAGCTTGTGGATAAGTTCTTTCTTGGATCTTGAAGCTTCACAGATTTGTGTTTTGAGCTCTCTCAGTATGTTTGAGCAAATTTTTGATCCTAACTGGTTTGAAAGTTGCAAGGGAAACTGTACTGGGTCTGGGATCAGATTGGATCTGATTTTTTTTTTTTTTTTTTTTTGAGAGAGAGTCTCACTTTGTTGCCCGGGCTAGAGTGAGTGCCGTGGCGTCAGCCTAGCTCACAGCAACCTCAAACTCCTGGGCTTAAGCGATCCTCCTGCCTCAGCCTCCCGAGTAGCTGGGACTACAGGCATGCACCACCATGCCTGGCTAATTTTTTCTATATATATTTTTCGTTGGCCAGATAATTTCTTTCTATTTTTAGTAGAGACGGGGTCTTGCTCTTGCTCAGGCTGGTCTCGAACTCCTGACCTCGAGCTATCCACCCGCCTCAGCCTCCCAGAGTGCTAGGATTACAGGCATGAGCCACTGCGCCCGGCCAGGATCTGATTATTAACTCGCTTAGTGATCCTCCTGCCTCAGCCTCCCAGGTGGCTGGGACTATAGGCATGCACCACCATGCCCAGCTGATTTTTCTATGTTTTTGTGGAGACAGGGGTCTCGCTTTGTTCCTCTGATTGGTCTCGAAGTCTTGGCCTCAGATAGTGCTCTCACCTTGGCCTCCCAAAATGCTGGGATTGCAGGTGTGGGCCACTGTTCTTGGCCCTTAATCAGATATCTTTAAACCTTTTCATTAAAAAAATCTATGAAAACGGAAATTTTTGTTTATAAGAGTGTCTTAGAGGGAGGACTGAGTCACTCTTGCCATTGTTCTAAAATTACATGATACTTCTTACCTATGTTTAAGGTACTTTTCCTGTCCATCTTGTCTTAACTGGGACTTTACATACAACTTTTTTCCTTGGTATGAACAAATGATGGTACAATATTTAGGCCTAAAGTCATAGCTCTGGGCTTTTGAAATATAAATTTTCTGTCTTGTTTCACCTAGGAGTCATCTTTTTAAAAGGCAAATTGTTACCTAGCTAATGATTGCTTAGGGCAATAAAACAGGTAATTAAAAGATTGATAGTCTGAACATATACATTATATATATATTTATTTAAAAGCCAGCAAATAAAAATTGTTTATAAAAGCTACAAGATCTACTTCTGTCTGTATGTCTGTGTGTCTATATATGTCATGTGTATGTGATATTTCACTACCAATATATATAAAAGAGCTCTAATTAATTTGCTTAAAAAACTAAGCACTTAAATATTTTATCAGGAAAATATGAAATAACTCAAATGCTTTTTAGTTCACATGACTTTGGTAATCTTTGGTAAATACAACTAGTTTTAAAATTATTAAAGTTTGGATATTTTAAGGTCATAAAACTGCTGCTTCTGTAATTTATTTTTAAATGTTACTGGATTTGACTATGAACTTATGTTTTTGGTTGGTTTTTTTGTTTGTTTGTTTTTGTTTTTGTTTTTGAGACAGAGTCTCACTCTGTTGCCCAGGCTAGAGTGAGTGCCTTGGTGTCAGCCTAGCTCACAGCAACCTCAAACTCCTGGGCTCAAGCAATCCTCCTGCCTCAGCCTCCCGAGTAGCTGGGGATACAGGCATGTGCCACCATGCCCAGCTAATTTTTTCTATATATATTTTTAGCTGTCCATATAATTTCTTTCTATTTTTAGTAGAGACGGGGTCTTGTTCTTGCTCAGGCTGGTCTCGAACTCCTGAGCTCAAACAATCTGCCCGCCTCAGCCTCCCAGGGTGCTAGGATTACAGACATGAGCCCCCGCACCCGGCCTGTTTTTGGTTTTGAGCCTCTGGATTCCAAGGTCTGGATAGGTGGCCGTGGTGAGGCCAGGGGACATGTCCTCAGTACCTAGACCAGCAGCTACAGGCCACAATCTAGCCCAATATGGCCCCTTCTTCCCTGCCCCAGCTTTGCCTCCTGGCTATTCTGGAAGGATTTGGATCCTCCAGGCATCCTGTTTTCTGTCGTGAACTCTGCACTTGGTATATAAATTGAGGACACAGATAGGCCCTGTCCTTCATAGCCACCTTTGATGCCACATGGCTACATGAGACCTAAGAAGACTGGGAAAGACATTAGGGATGGTACTTATGTTGTGGTTTTAAAATTCTTCTCAACTTAAACTCTTAAAGTTTATGTTATGTTAATTTTTTGTTAAGTTAAAGAGGATAATCATAAAATATCAGTCATTTATTAATATAAAATAAAATACTAAAACTTTAATTATTAACCATGAGTTTACATTTATATACCTTGACATCTTATTTTTATATGATATAGAAAACTAATATATTTAGGTGTGCTAATAAAAATTGGGGACTGATAACAAAGTTACTTTAACTTGCTAGGTTTTTCTAAGAGTTGGGATTATGATTAATATATGTAATTAAAACTGCTAGATAGAAGGGAAATAACTCTATATGAAAGATATTTTTATAACAAAAGTTTTAAGACAAAGAGATACAGCTTTTGTTTTTAATAAGATAATCTTGTCTAATTTATAGGTTTTAAAAACTATTTTAAATAAATAAATGATAATTAAAACTAAATGGATATAAAAGTTTAAAAAATGAAGGTTATGGCCGGGTGCGGTGGCTCACGCCTGTAATCCTAGCACTCTGGGAGGCCGAGGCAGGAGGATCACTCGAGGTCAGGAGTTTGAGACCAGCCTCAGCAAGAGCGAGACCCCGTCTCTACTAAAAATAGAAAGAAATTATCTGGCAGACTAAAAATATATATATATATAAAATTAGCTGGGCATGGTGGCACACACCTGTAGTCCCAGCTACTTGGGAGGCTAAGGCAGTAGGATCGCTTGAGCCCAGGAGTTTGAGCTTGCTGTGAGTTAGGCTGATGCCACAGCACTCTAGCCCGGGCAACAGAGCAAGACTCTATCTCAAAAAAAAAAAAAAAGCACTGTCTAGGGAATGGACACGCTTGAAGCTCAGACTCTGGGGGATTGGGGGCATGGGCAATATATATAACCTGAACTTTTGTACCCCCATAATAAGGTGAAGTAAAAAAATATATATTAAAAAAAGAAGGTTATAAAAGGTTTATAAAAATCTTAACTTATGGTCAAATTGATTAAAGTTAGATGGATTTGTTTATAAGATTTTATTAAAATTAGCTTTACCATTAATGCACTAATGCAAAGGTAAAATTTGGTTTTCTCTTTTGAACAAGATGTTCATTTGATATTAATAGGAATAACAAAAGATTTCTGTTTATCTTTTGAATAAACTGCCAAAAAAGGAGTGGGGAGAGGAGAGAGAAAGAGAAAAAGATTCAGTTTGCCTCCTTATTAACTTGTATTTCAGTTTGTCTATATTAGGTCTTATGATTGTTGAGGAAACTGAGTTTCCTCTCTATCAAAGAGTAAGATTTTTTGCTTTTTAAAATCTTTGAATTTTCAGTTTGGCTAAATGAATTTTATAGTAACCTGTGATCTTGTTTTGTGACAAGTATTTTATGACAGACAATTAATGACTTCCTGCTTCTTAAGTTATCACTAAAATTTAAAGTTACAAAAAATAAGAATTCTAGTCAATACAGGTGATTTTATATATAAAGGGTATAAGAGAATAAGATATGTTTTTAATAAGAAAAATTGTACACCTGCCTGGGCCTCCCAGCATGCTGGGATTACAGGCCTGAGCCACCACACCAGGCCCTCAGTAGGTTTTAAAGAGCCCCCAGCTCCCTTCTCCCCTTTCTACCCTGTGTCCTGCCTGCCAATATTGCACGGGGACCCCTACCCAGGCCCTGGGACCATGAGATAATGTGAAATACTGACTGTGGACCAAAAACAATAAAAACCTCTCTTTTTAGGGAAAAAAAAGAAAAATTGTAAAAGAGGTGTAAAATGTGTTCTTATTAAAAATATACATGCAATCTTGTCTAATTCACAGGTTATTTAAAGGTTGATTCAAAATACAGATTTAAAAAATAAAACAAGATAGAAAGTATTTAGTGAAATAAGAGAAAGAGATGTAAAACAGCTATGAATATAGAAATATATTTTTGGTAAGAAAGGTTAAACAGAAAGGAGGATAATATTGTATAAGAAAGAATCTTGTATGGTAAATATTTGTCCTAAAAGAAAATAACTGGTTATTTAAGAAAAGGGAAAGTTAGGACAATACAGAAACTTTTTTTTTTTTTTTTTTAAGACAGAGTCTCGCTTTGATGCCCGGGCTACAGTGAGTGCCGTGGCGTCAGCCTAGCTCACAGCAACCTCAAACTCCTGGGCTTAAGCGATCCTACCGCCTCAGCCTCCCGAGTAGCTGGGACTACAGGCATGTGCCACCATGCCCAGCTAATTTTTTCTATATATATTTTAGTTGGCCAGATAATTTCTTTCTATTTTTAGTAGAGACAAGGTCTCGCTCTTGCTCAGGCTGGTCTCGAACTCCTGACCTCGAGCGATCCACCCGCCTCGGCCTCCCAGAGTGCTAGGATTACAGGCGTGAGCCACCACGCCCGGCCCCAGAAACTTTTAAGTATGTTGTAGATGGTCTGTGCAAGTCTGGATAAAGTTTATGAAGGAATTTTGTATGGGATACAGTTGGGTATAATTAAAAAGAAATATTTTGATCTAAATAAGGTTTTCTTAAAATATTAATTTGCTATCAATGGAATTACAAGAGGTATTAATTTTAATTCTATAACCTGTTTTCTTTTTTAATTAAAAAAAAACACACTATAGAAGGTTTTTCTTTACCTTTTCCGTAACTGGCCTAAAAGAAACAAAGATTATATACTTTATCAAGGTGATCCCTGTGTTGTCTTTATTAGGTTTTTGACTAACTAGAAAAACTAAACTTTAAAAGGGTTAAGGTTTTCACCCATATAACTTCCTAAATCACCATTAGAGTCTTTTGATGACTATCACTCTTGATTAAATAAATGACCATTATTTTATAGTGACTTATGATTCTATTTGAACAAATGTTTTAAGCCTTTGATATCTGACAAACTTTCCAAAATCCAAATTCTAAATCCAATCTTTTTGACCTCAAATTAGCTTTTTAAAAATTAGGGCAACTGAAAGTCTAAGAGAGACATATTAGCCTTATTTGGTATGTTAAAACTGTACAGGAAGCATTGTCAAATATGAAATTCTGTTTATCTTTCTTTGGATTATATTTGTATAAACATGTTATTAATGTTCCAATATTGTAAAATATTGATATGTCTTGGTGTATCAGTAATCATTATAGTTATTATGTTAAATTGCTGTATGCCACAAAATTAACCAACTTTGTCAATTGTCTCTCTACCTATAGCTATCCTAAGACTTTTGTCATTCATAGACAATTATTATTTTACTTTGATTCATCTCAGAAAGTGTTTATTTTATTTCAGAATATTATGGGGGTACAAATGTTTTGGTTACATATAATGACTTTGCCTCACCCATGCCAGGGCTAGAAGCCTGCCCCTCTCCCATACAGTGCGCTCTGTCTCCATTAGTTGTGAGTTTCCCATCCCCACCCCCCACATGACCAGTACCCAATGAGTATTACTACCATGTAAGCACCTTAGTGTTGATCAGTTAGTACCAATTTGATGGCGAGTACATGTAGTGCTTGTTTTTCTATTCTTGTGATACCTCACTTCGAAGGATGGGCTCAAGCTCTATCTATCCAGGATAAATAAGAGGTGCTAGATCACCATTGTTTTTTGTAGTTGAGTAGTATTCCATGGTATACATATACCATATTTTATTAGTCCACTCATATATTGATGGGCACTTGGGTTGTTTCCACAGCTTTGCAATTGTGAACTGTGCTGCCATAAACATTTGAGTGCAGAAGTCTTTATTATAGAATGTCTTTTTTCCTTTGGGTAGATGCCTAGTAATGGGATCGTTGGATCAAATGATATTTCTGTTTTTAGTTCTTTGAGGTATCTCCCAATTCTTTTCCACAGAGGTTGCACTAATTTGCAGTCCCACCAACAGTATAAGAGTGCTCCTATCTCTCCACATCCACACCACTATTTGTTGTTTTGGGACTTGTTGATAAAGGCCATTCTCACTGGAGTGAGGTGATATGTCATTGTGGTTTTGATTTGCATTTCCCTAATGATTAGAGATGTTGAGCACTTTTTTATATGTTTTCTGGCCATTATTCTGTCTTCTTTTGAAAAGTTTCTGTTCATGTCCTTTGCCCACTTATTGATGGGCTGTTTGATTTTTTTCTTGTTGATTTTCTTAAGTTCTATATAGATTCTTGTTATCAGCCCTTTATCGGATGTGTAGAAAGTAAATATTTTCTCCCATTCTGTAGGTTGTCTATTGCGCTAATCATAGTTTCCTTGGTTGTGAGGAAGCTTTTTAATTTGATCAGGTCCCATTTATTCATTTTTGTTCCTGCTGTGATTGCCTTTGGGGTCTTCTTCATAAATTCTTTGCCTAGGCCAATGTCTATAAGAGTTTTTCCAACATTTTCTTCTGAATTCTTAAGGTTTCACGCCTTAGGTTTAAGTCTGTTATCCACTGTGAGTTGATTTTTGTGAGAGGTGAGAGGTGGGGATCCAGTTTCAATCTTCTGCATGTAGCTATCCAGTTTTCCCAGCACCTCTATTCAAGAAAGTGGTTTTTTAAAACTGGCTAAGTCCAAAGTTTGCTTCTTCAAGGAAAGTCATGGAAAGTACTCACAAGTTCTCTTGAATACAAGTTTCTGATAACTTAAGAGATGATATATCATTGGACTAAAACAAAACAAACTTCCAGGACTTTAATTAAAAAGCTGAGATGCCCATGAGTATTGCTAACTTAACCTCAAACAGAACACAAATTAATTACATGGGACTGAACTAATATTATTATAACTTTTTGTTTGAAACATTGCTGATTCTTTTTGTGTTTTGTTTTTCAGAAGTCAAGAAAACTTTTTTTCCTTTTTTTGAGCTATTTACAGCGTACAACAAAGCATATATTTGTAAGCAAAATTTGAAGCATTTTTCTCTGCACTTAATTTCTCCAAAATTTGAAAATTATTTGTGAGTATTCTTAATTTATGGCAATATTATTATTTGCATAAGTTCAATAGGAATCTGTTTTCTTCTATAATAGGACACAATGAAAGACACTGGTTATTTTAGCAAGGTGTTCACTGGATGGCTTATTTTCAGAGGTGCCCAGACTGCTTAAAGAAGTAAGGTTGACTTTTTAAGGCCGATAAAAAGCTCTTTGGAAAAACTGGCCAGGTAACTCAGCAATAACATTTCCTGATCTCTGGTGAGTAAAGAATGTCACTTTCTGGCAGGTCCAGGAACCCCAAGTTACTTTGGGACCTCGAAGGCTATATATCTATAAATTAACTGCAGCCTTGAAGTAATCTCCTGGTGGAGGTCTGGATTGTTTCAAGACTCAGTCTCTGGAATTTCTAAATGAGCACATAATTAGACAGGGGAAACTTGTGCAAGGGAGTGCCTGGTGGAAAGAAGGAGGGTAAAGGTCAGTATTTTCTCATTAAGAGCAAAACAAGAAATAGGGAAGAAAATTTCAAAACAGGGTACTGAAAAACAGGGCACTGTTTACACACATCCAAAAGAATGAAGTTGGACCGCTACCTTACATGTAAAAAGTTAACTAAAAATATATCAAAGACCTAAATATAAAGCTACAACCATAAAACTCTTAAGAAGAAAACAAGGCAATATATTTATGACCTTGGATTTAGCAATGGATTCTTTGATATATCAAAAGTACAAGCACAAAAAAGTACAACAACAAAAAAAACATAAATCGGACTTCAAATTTAAAAGCTTTGTGCATCAAAAGACATTAACAAGAAAGTGAAAAGATAATCTACAGGATGGGAGAAAATATTTGCAAATCATACAACTGATAAGGGTGTAATATTCAGAATATATAAAGAACTCCTACAACTACAAACAACCCAATTTAAAAATGAGCAGGGGACTAGAATAAACATTTCTTCAAAGAAGATATACAAATGGACAATAAGTACATGAAAAAATGCTTAAAATCATTTGTCATTAGGGAAATGTAAATCAAAACCACAATGAGATACTACTGCTAACCTACCAGAAAGGTTATAATATACATATAAAATTAAAAACCTAGAAAATTACAAGTGTAAGGGGTGTGGAGGAATTGGAACCCTTGCACATGGCTGTTGGGAATGTAAAATGGTGCAGCCACTGTGGAAATAGTTTGGCAATTCCTCAAAAAGATAAATATAGGATTGTAGTATTTCCCAGCAATTCTATTCCTACATATATACCCAAAAGAATTGAAAACAAGGACTTAGATTCTTGTATGTCAATGCATATTGCAGCCTTGTTCACAATAGCCAAAGTGTGGAAAGAACCCAAGTGTCCATCAGTAGATGAATGGATAAACAAAATATGGCATATACATACAATGGAATATCATTTAACCATAGAGGAATGAAGTTCTGATATATGCTACAGCATGGATGAGCCTTGAAAACATTATGCTAAGTTAAAGAAGCCAGACACAAAGGACATATATTGCATGATTCCACTTCTATGAAATATCCGGACTAGGTAAATTCATAAAGACAGAAAGTAGAGAAGAAGTTACCAGGGCCTGGGGGAAGGGGAGAATGGGGAATCATTGCTTAATGGTTACAGTTTGGGGTGGAAAAAGTTTTGGCAATAGATATAGTGATGGCTGCACAACATTGTAAATGTAATTAATGCCACTGAACTGTACAATTAAAAACGGTTAAAAATCACAAAACTGTATGTATATATATTTATCACAATAATAAAACAGAAATAAAGACATTCCTAGACAAACAAAAATGAGAGAATATGTTGATAGTATACCTGCCTAATAAGAAATATGAAAGGAAGTTCTTTGATATGAAAAAAGTGACCCCAGACAGTAATACAAATCCACACACACAAAAAATGAAACAGCACTAGTAGGTCATTATAATTATATATAAATATATAATTATCATAAACATATATTGTGTAATTTTAATTATATGTAATTACAATTATAATTTATAACATGATTATAAATGAACTTATAAATGCATATTTCTTTCCTTTCTTCTCTTAACTGATTTAAAAAGCCATTGTACAAAACAATACATGTATGCATATAATGCATTGTTGGGCCTATAAGATATAGAAATATAATATATTTGGCAATAACAGCACAAAGGAGGTGGGAGGGAGCAAAGCTGTATCAGTCAATAAGGAAATGATGTAGAAATTACATAAAACAATGAAGAAAAAACAGAAACGATAAATAAGAAGGTTAATATAACAAATTCTGTGAATATATACTTGTTCTATTTTTTCATTTTTTAGATCTTTAAAATATATAAAATTATATAAAGTAATAATAAAAGTATATTGCTGGGTATTTAACATATATAGATGTAATATGCATAATAATAGTGCAAATAGGAGGAAGAGGAAATAGAGCTATAAAGGAGTAATGTTTCTATGTCATTGGAAATAAGTATGAATCTGTGATATTGTGATATACTGTATCTTGCCCTATGCATCTCTTTCATCTGGCTGTTCATCTGTATCCTTTATAATAAACCAGTAACCACAAGTATCTCCCTGAGTTCTGTGAGCCATCTAACAAATTAATTGAACCTGACGAGGGGGTCTTGAGAACCCCCAACTTATAGCTGGTCTATCAGAAACAAAGGTAAAACCGGTTGGTGCTTGTGACTAGTACTTGAAATGGGAGGCCATCTTGTCGGACTGATCGCTTAACCTGTGGGATCTGATATTATCTCCAGGTAGATAGTGTCATAACTGAATTGCATTAGGGGACACCCAGTTGGTGTCCCACTGGAGACTGATTGCTTGGTGTATGGGGAGAAATCCCCATACATCTGGTATCAGAAGTGTTGTGTTCGAGTGTATGAGAGTAGGAAAAACACTTTTTATATCATTTCCTATCTCTAACAGAATCTAAAGTAGATTCTGGTAAGTTGAGATGTATATGGCAAGCCCTAGCATCTAGAATAACCAATAAGAAAATAACTCAAAACATATAGTAAAAAATAAAATAATTAAAGTGCAATATTATAAAATAATCACTCAATGCCAAAGAAAGTAGGGAAGGGGGAACAGAGGAATAAGAAAGATATGAGATATACAGAAAAGTAAAATGGTAGACATAAATCCAACTATAGCAATGATAATATTAAATGTGAATGAATTAAGCAATTGAATCAAAAGTCAGAGGTTGTAAGAATAAAGTAATATCCAACTACATCCTGTCTACAGGACAGACACTTTAAATTCAAAGATGAAAATAGATTGAAAGTAAAAGGATGTAAAAAGATATATCGTACAAAGAGCAACCATAAGAAAACTGGAGAGACTATACTATTATCAGCCAAACCAGACTTTAAACAAAATATGTTAATAGAGAGGAAGAGATATGTTTTATAATGATAGTGGTGAAACTCTAGAATTGTTTTCCCTAAGATCAGCTAAGACTGGTAGCAAGACAAGGATGTCTGTTTTCACCACTTTTATTAAGCATGATAATGGAAGTTCTAGCTATAGCAATTAGGCAAAAAAGAAATAAAAAGCATCCAAGTTGGAAAGGAAGAAGTAAAACTATCTCTATATGATAATGACATGATCTTATATATGGAAAATCCTACAGAATACACATACAAACAAAAAAACAGTTAAAGCTAGTAAGCCAATTAAGCAAAGTTGCAGAATACAAGATCAACACAAAAAATCACTGCTATATCTATACACTAGCAATGAATGATCCAAAAGGAAATTAAGAAAACAATTTCATTTACAATAGCATCAAAAAGAGTAAAATATTTAGGGATAAATTTAACCAAGGAGGTGCAATGCTTTTACACTGAAAACTACAAAATATTGTTTAAAGAAATTTAAAAAGACCTAAATAAATGAAAAGACACCCTATGTTCATGGATTGAAAGACAATATTAAGATGTCAATACTACCCAAAAGGACCTACAGATTGAATGCAATTCCAATGGCCCATTTTGCAAAAAAGAAAAGGCTGATCCTAAAATTCATAAGAAATTGCAAGCGACCCCCAAATAGCCTAAACAATCTTGAAAAATAACAAAATAGGAGGACTAATACTTCCTGATATCCAAACTTACTACACAGCTATGGTAGTCAAAACTGGCATTAGGATAGACACATAGAGCAATGAAATAGAATTGAGAGTCCAGAAATAAACCCTTACATTTACAGTCAATTGATTCTTGACAAGGGCATCAAGACCATTCAATGGGGAATGAATGGTCTTTTCAACAAAATATCCACATACAGAAGAATAAAATCAAATTCCTTTCTTACACCATATGTGAAAATTGACTGAAACGGATCAAGTATTATATGATTCCATTTATATCAAATGTTCAGAATAGGCAAATTCATAGAGACAGAAAGTAGATTAGTGGTTGCCAGGGACTAGGGAGGAGGAATGAAAAATGAGTATGGAGTTTCTTGTTGGGTTGAAGAAAATGTTCTGGCATTATATTGTGGTGGTTGCTCAACTTCGTGTATATACTAAAAATCGTTGAGCACTTTAAAAGGATTATTTTCATGGTATGTGCATTGTATCTTAATAAAAAAATTGGCAGAAGACAAAGGCATGAAAGCTTACATACCTTTATGAGAATGCGCTCACACTCGACATGAGGGGGACCAAAGAAAGGTACCCAATAGATAGATTCCTCCACTTTTGTGGGGGATTTGGGGTAGCAGAGGTGGGGAGGGTACTGTTACAACTATACAATTATTTCCCACATCACCTCAACTTTCTTTTTTCCTACCTGATACAGTGGTTTTGGAACCAAGGCTACAATTGTGTCTGCCAGAAGCAGTGATAATCCCTAAGCAAGAAACTATAATCACACGTTTAAACCCTTATGCCAGAATTTCTAAGGGCCTTTTGGTATGAATTATACTTTCACCCAATCTTGCAAAATTTGGATTACCAATGACTTCAGCTGTATTGCCTAGTGGCCAAGAGAGCCTACTATATACATATAGTAGGCTATATGTATATCTGTGTAACTCTACACAAGTAGAAATGGACTGAAGGGGAAGCACTTCCTAGACTCATATTGCTGCTGCCAGCAATCTGGGCCAGCACTGTCACTGAATCTTCCTTCCAAAGGTGAAAAGGTTTAGGTTAAAGTCAATGACAAATACAAAGAAAGAAAAATAGTAGCTGAAGGTAAAAGACTGAATAAATGGATTGCACAATGAGGGAAATCCAACATTACATTGGTTCCTCAAGAGAGGCTCGGAGAAAAAGGATAATACTCTCTCTTAGCACAATCATGCCAGAAGCCCAAAAGGGTGAAGCTACACATTTACCCCGAACACCCCTACTTTTGGACCTTGACAAGGTCAAATGGAAGCCTGCAAACCTCAGTGGTATTATGCTGGGAGACATTCTGGTCATGTGGTATGATGATGGACAGGATCAACTGTGATAACTGAATGGAACCCTAGTAATTCACCAGTATCTTTTGATTCTTAAATTTCAAATTACATCTACTATGAAAGGTATCATTTGGGAAGAAACTTCCAAGAATTAGTCCCTGCTGAATCATCAAACCATGCAGTACACAACTGGCAAAGTGGTCACTGGGTAGTGGTAAACTTTGATTACCAAATACTTAGAAAGCTTCTTGGCTATTAATGAACAGAATGTAGCAGCTGCATGCCTATGATGCCAAGTGTGCTGTCTATAAATACAAATCACCCTTGTTTCTGTGGGTATAAAGCTATTAAATAAAATAGAAACAATGGGTTTCTGATGGGCATAAGGTGGTAGGCATCACGTAGTGGGCTCAAATTTTCATGGGAAATGACTCCACCTTGAGACAAGCAAGGGTAGGGGAAACCTCTACTCTGTATGACTCAGTAAATTACATCTAAGTTTGACTACTACCCATGAAGTCTTAGTATGGGTACCGAACATTTTTAAGTACAAAACACCTATACTAATTGCACTCAAGCAATTAGTACATGATGGCAACAACATGCTTGGTGGATTAAACATTAGCCCACACAACAAAAGAGAGCTGTAGAAGAGATAGGTGCTGGCCGGGCGCGGTGGCTCACGCCTGTAATCCTAGCACTCTGGGAGGCCGAGGCGGGTGGCTTGTTTGAGCTCAGGAGTTCGAGACCAGCCTGAGCAAGAGGGAGACCCCATCTCTACTAAAAATAGAAAGAAATTATCTGGCCAACTAAAATATATATATAGAAAAAATTAGCCGGGCATGGTGGCGCATGCCTGTAGTCCCAGCTACTCAGGAGGCTGAGGGAGTAGGATCGTTTAAGCCCAGGAGTTTGAGGTTGCTGTGAGCTAGGCTGACGCCACAGCACTCACTCTAGCCCGGGCAACAAAGCGAGACTCTCTCAAAAAAAAAAAAAAAAAAAGAAGAGATAGGTGCCAGTTTGAGCATCAAATGACAAACTGAATTCTCTTTTAATAAGTGGCATTCAGAGGAAAAATACATGTTTGGTAGAATAGACCAATCAGAAGAGACTCTTCCAAAAAAAGGAAAAGGATGGGAACCAGCCTGGAAAGACAGTGAGGCTTTAGTAAACTGGGTCAGGCAGATTCAATGAATAATGCTGGAAAATGCTAGGACTTGGTGTGGCAAAGGGCTTATATCCTGACCCAACACAGTCTCTTGACTATTTTAAAACAGATGGAGACTTACGTAGCAATGGAGCAATAACCCTTCAACACTTCTGGAAACCTTACAGACCTCCAAACTTATATGCTCTCTGGGGGCAAGAGTAATTTATATTGATGCCCTCTGCCTGTCCTCACCCCAAGAATGGATAAAAATAAGTTGTACCCTATAGTGAACTTAGCAGGAATAGGAACCATTCTTATTACATCCTTATACTTTCCATAAGAAAGAGATGGGCCCTGCTACATAACACCACACAATGGAAACAGTTTCAGTAAAATCATGTGAATTGACAAGATGACTAGCTTTTTCTGCATGTTATGGGCTGAATTGTATTCCCCCTCCCCACCAAATTCATATCTTGAAGCCCTAACTCCCAGTACCTCAGAATGTGACTGTATTTGGAGAAAAGTCCTTTAAAGGGTGATTTAGTTAAAATGAGGCCTTTAGGGTGGGCCCCAATCCAATCTGACTGGTGTCCTTATAAGAGAAAATTTGGACATATGAAGAGACACCAGGTGCAGAGGAAAGACCATGCCCACACAGCTAGAGAGTGGGCATCTGCAAGCCAAAGAGAGAGGCCTCAAAAGAAACCAAGCCTGCCAACATCTTGATCTTGGACTTCTAGACTCCAGAACTGAGAAAAAACAAATTTCTGCTGTTAAGGCCACCCAGTCTGTGGTACTTCATTATGACAGCCCTAGCAAACTAATACACCATCTGACTTGGCACCTGGAAAAATATAACTGAATCCTAGTCACTTGTGACAATACCTGTCCATAAGAACATCCAGTTTATGGTCAAGGGCCAATTATGTTGGGAAGGTATAATAAATAGCTAATTTTTACTGACTTGTGCAATGAAAGAGAACTGTACTATAACCATTGTACGATATGGTATAATGCTAGCATTGCTGATAAGATTCAATTACCTTATGTAAATAAGTCATATAATACAGATATTGGTAATTATATGTACTGGTAAATATAATTAAAGCCTCCTCAGGATGTAATATCAATGAAAATATGAATGGCTTGAAGAGGAACTAGATCTAGTAAACCATCGGCTAATTAATATGTTCAATAGTTCTACATAAATTTATCATAAAGTATAAATAACAGTAGACCAAGGAAAGAAACAATCAAATTAATACAAAAATACAGAGATGTATATAGGATAGATTAATTATTTCTTCAAGTCTATCCCTATCTTTCACTGGCTCCTCCAAATGTTAGACATACTTATGCTAACATTATTACTATATCTATCATAAAATACAATAGTTTTCTTCTAAGAGAACCTCATCCTAGGGCCAGGAAGGTAGACTCTGCAGGAAAGAGTTGATTCAGCAGGTCTGAGTTGCTCAAACCTTGTACATTCCCAGAAGGGTCTGTTTTCATGAATAGCCCTTATCCAACTACTGGGAATTGAGGTTTTGGAATGTTCTGGTAAGATTGTTTTGCATACTTGGAGCTTTTAACCACACTGTACCAATTTGTCTAGACAGTATGTGTAAACAAGGTGATTTATGGGGAACATCTGCTTTTCTTATGGTGGTCTATTTTGGTAACTGCAATCAACTATGCAGTTACCATGTGCCTATGTGACCAAATGCAACTAAAAAGTTGAGAATCTTAGGCTCAAGTGAGCTCTCGGGTAGACCACACTTCACACATGTTGCTACGATTTGTAGATAGAGGAATTAAGTGAATCCTGTGTAATTCCACTGGAAAAGGACTCTTGGAAGCTTGCACCTGTCTGGTTTCCTCCAGACTTTGCCACAAGTGCCTATTTCCTTTGCTGATTTTGCCTTGTATCTTTTTGCTGCAATATACTATACCCATGAATATAATGACTTTTGGGTCCTATGAGTCCTGGAGGTAGTCTTGGGCATCCCCAACACAGGTACACTAGAAAACATCTAATTAACATAAAAGGAAGTAATGGTAATAAAAGGCATCAAAAACAAATACCAAAATAGCAGATGTAAATCTTACCTTATCAGTAATTATATTAAATGTAAATGGAAGAATAACAGCAGAATTCTCATCAAAGAAATGCAAGAAAGACAGTGAAGCAATATTTTTAAAAGTACTGAAAGAAAAAAAAGCTGCCAACCTGAATTCTAAAACTGAAATGTCTTTCAAAAGAGTAAGTAAAATAAAGACTTTTTTAGATACATTAAGTTAAAATAAATTCATTACTGGGAGACTTACAGTATAAGAAATAGGAAGTCCTTCAAGTAGAAGGAAAATAATACCTGATTGGGAATCTGGATCTACACAAAGAAATGGAAAACACCAAAAATGGTAAATATATGAGTAAATAAAAACAAACTTTTTTTCTTAATGCATTTTACATATCTTTAAAAGATCAGTGTTGAAAGCAAAAAAAAAAAAATAAGGCTGTATTATGAGGTTTAACGTGCAGAAGTAAAATGTATAATACTACCACAAAAGCTTGGTGGGGTGGGAAGGAAGTACATTAAGTTCTTACCTTATGCTTGGACTGTGGTAAGGTAAAACTGTATACTATAATATGAACCCTAAAAGAGCAAAGCATTGTATCTAATGTTATCAAAATGGAATCACAAATAATATTCAATCCAAAAGAAGGTAGAAAAAGAGGAAAAAGTGAATAAAGAACAAATAGAAGGCAAATAGCAAGGTGGTAGATTTAAAACCAATCATATCAATAACTGCATTAAGTAAAATTCGTCTAAACATCCCAATTAAAAGGCAGAGACTGTCAAATTGGATAAAAAACCAAGACCTAACTCTAGGCTGTCTATAATAAACCTAGATTAAATACAAAAACACAAATAGGTTAAAAGCCAAAGATATGCTGTATTAATACTATTCAAAAGAAAGCTGGAATATTTATATTAACATCAGCCAAAGTATATCTCAGAACAAAGACTAATAACAGGGATAGAAGGGGACATTTCTTAATGATAAAGGGTCAATCTATCAAGAGAATGTAACAATCCTAAAAGTTTATACACCTAACAACAGAGTATCAAGACACATAAAGCAAAAACTCGTAGAGCTGAAAGGAGAAACAGACAAATCCAAAATTTTAGTCTGAGATTTCAACACTGTTCTTCCAATAACTGATAGAACAAGTAGACAGAAAATCATTAAAGAAATAGAAGACTTGAACAATATTATAGTATCAACCAACTTAACCTAAGTGACATTTATAGAACGCCCAATGCAACAACAGCAGGATACACATACTTTTCTAGCACACATGGAAGATTTGCCATGAGAGATTATATTCTGGTCCATAAAACAAATCTCAATAAATTTAAAAGGATTCAAATAATACAAAGTTTATTCTCTGATCAACAATGGAATTAAATTAGGAAGCAATAACAGAAAGAAATCTGGAAAATCCTATAAATATTTGGAAATTGAATGATATACTCTCTAAATCAGGGGTTCCCAACCTATGGTGAGTTGTATAATTATTTCATTATATATTACAATGTAATAATAATAATAGAAATAAAGTGTACAATAAATATAATACACTTGAATCATCCCAAAACTACCCTCCCCAGCCCCGTCTCCAGTCCATGGAAAAATTGCCTTCCATGAAAACGGTCCCTGATGCCAAAAAGGTTGGGGACCACTGCTCTAAATAACACTAGGTCAAAGAAGAAACGAAAAGGGAAACGAGAAAGTATTTTGAACTGAATGAAAATGAAAATATAGTGTATCAAAATTTGTGAAGGACAGGTAAATCAATATTTATAGGAAAATTTATATCATTAAATGCTTCTATTATAAAAGAAATGTCTAAAATCAAAATGTGGTCCCCAGAACAGCAACATTAGCATCACCTAGGAACTTGTTACAAATGCAAATTCTTAGTCCCTAACCCAGGCCTACTGAATTAGACACTCTAAACGTGAGGCCCAGCAATCTGTGGCCCTCCAGGTGATTCTGATGCACATTCAAGTTTTGAGAACCACTGCTATGTACTATTTGAGTCTTTTTTTTATTGTGCTAGGGTTTTTTCTTCAATAAGGAATCTACATAGTTTATACTGCTCTGAAGTTCATGTCATTCAAAATAATCTTGCTTTGAATAGTCTGTTCCTCTTGTGTCAAATTTAGAAAATTTAGAAAATGTCCTACACCCAAAGAGTCCTGCAAGTGATTAACCTTACAAATAATGCTTCATTTGCTAAAAAGACCCAAATTACAAAAGACATAGGTACAATTTTTCTTGAGATCTCCAGAAAGGTAGAGGACAAACATCACTGGGGAATCTGACCCCACTGAATAATTTCCTTCTGTTTATGCTAGGCTCTCCATGTGAGAACCAATCATGTTCACTGATGAAAAGGAACAAAGACATGTTAAATCTAATTGGCTGATATAAAGATAATTTGCTGGAAATACAGTTTTATACCTACACTTGAATATAAATTTGCCTGATGTTGTGGAAAGTCACTTCAAACAAAATATTGAAGCCCTAACATAAGCACTAATTCAGAAGCACTAACTCCCATAGTGGTAGGCATCATCTTTCCAACTAATTCAATGCAACAATCTCAAGCAGATCTGGTCTCTATTGAAATTTGCAGGCTCACATTTTTCCTGCTAATCAAGATTAAACAAATTCCACATGGCATCAAAATAGTTAACTGACAAGTTATAGATGAGAATTTCAATAAGAACCTAAAAGCAACATTTGCCATAGAAGAAATGTAATATGGGTAATCTATCCCGTTTAGTATATGACAGTCTCCAAAAATAAAGGGAAAAATATAGTGAAGTTCTTCCAGTATTCTAGGCTCCAGAGGAAAAATATAATCCATTCTACAGCAGGTTTCCTTCCTCTCCTCCAATCTTTGCTGACTTTCATCAGCTTTGGTTCTTTCTAAGACACTGCCTTCTGCGCTTTTCTGTGGTTTTGAACAGAGGCCCACAACAGCTGCCTATGGGACTATGAGAGTATAATTAATCAAGTAATCAGCCAGCCATCACCGTTAAAATGTTTTAATATCAATGTAAAATAATATCAGGGTTTTACAAGCAGATTTCAGAATGCAAATATTGATTCCTAAAATGGTTTCTCTCCCTTTCAGAAGCCTAAAGATGAACACATACAAATCTCCAGGATATTTTTTAAAGCATGGTATGTTTTTTTTTCCATTTTAATATATCTACAGTTGACGAACATGCAAAATAACTAATTTCCAAATCAAAGCCTCTAGTAGCAACATCAAAATTAAAATGAAGCATTTTAATTTATTTATTGGACATGAAATCCAGTGAGAAACCTCCCTTTCCCCCACATCTCAGAAAAACCACCACCAATTCCTTTCTAGAGGATTGATGGCATTAACAGTACTTGGCTCTCCCTCGTCAACATCCAGACATCCCTGGTTCAGGCTATGTACATTAATATTACAGTTCCAGTTACTGAAAATGCCCTGCCATCTTCTTCACTGCATTTCAGCTTGGCAAGGCACCTACAACAATGCACAGTTTGGAAAATGAGCCATGAAGAACATAACAGCCTGACTGAAGAATTAACCATACATCCTGCGTCTGCCAATTGAGTGAGGATATTAATGGAGATGTAAAATTCCAGGAGGAATTCTTTTTTCCTCCTCTCCAAGTTACTAGCATGTACATGCCAGGAAGTAGAAAGTAGAGGAAGGTGACAATAACTATATACATGAAACTTCCCTAGTGCTAACAGCAAACTAAACAAAATGCATACTGTAGTAGGACAAAGAACTGACTCTCATTTGTGTTTTATCTGTGGCTGCAAGCAACCTCCAAACGAAGAGGCTCATAAATTAGGGAACAATTTTAACGCACTGAGGGTTCAGCAATTTGCATTAGGATATTATTAAAATTTCCATTTTTCTCCAAGAGTTGTATGTGCTTCATTGTTGAATTTGGTGCCAACAGTCAAGAAATAACCAAATAAGATAAACTTCAAATATATCCACCTCCAAGATTAAAAAGCATCTTTAATGCATTTTCTTTGCCATTCCTTAAGCAAATTAGTAAAACAAGTAGAAACTCAAAATATAACTATGATATTAAATAAGATAATTCATTTTCCTTCAATAACTTAGTCTGTTCCAAAGTATTTCTGTCCAAAATGTGTAGGTGCAACAGGATGAACTTCAGTAGTTAAAATTGTGATCTCTGGAAACTCTTGAATGATTGATTTGGCACCTTCAAAAAATAAAGGAAAAATTATTTTTATGGCAGGATATTTTTTTAACACCAGTCAGAATTCAGGAATTTTATAGTCATTGATCACTAGGTCTAACATTTACCAAGGGCAGAGAGCAATGACCTTTAGATATCTCTTTGTTCATATAATGTTTATATAATGTCTCATGTCTGAAAGGCTTTGATAGTAGTCAGACTATGCCCCCACCCTCTAATACATTCTTAAAATCAGATTGTTTTATATCTAAGATTTGAAAAATATAGTTATTCAGTTATAAAAACTTTTCCCCTGAAAAGTCTTTTTTGTTTTATTTTAAAGGCGGCTGAAATAAAGTGAATACAGTCCTTTTTAAAATGAGGATCACACATAAGATTATGGTTTCCCAACGAGAGCACTGTGAAACAAGCACAGACTTCTTTGGTGTGTCAGAGCATGCTAGCTTTTTAGAAGTTAGGACTCTTTGGAGGAGGGAAACGGGCAGGGAAATGGAATTAAGACTAGCTGGGACCCCAGTCAAACTAAAAAGCCATGGCAAAGCTACCACAAGATAAGATTTTTTTCAGCCATAATGTCAAAGAATAGTATACTATTCTAATGTATACTATTAGAACTGAAGATATTATTTTTCTATTCCCAAAAGCAAAAATCTTAGTATTAATTATTGGATTATCTCAATGTTTTCAGTGCCACCTGTATTATATATAAATGATGACCAAGAAAAATCACCATTTATCACCACCAACATTTGAACTACAGGTAATTTTTGGTTATGAAACAGCAAAGTAATCAAACAGGCCACAATTCCTATATAACAAGCTACTGAAAGCAGCCTTCCCAACTAGATATCATGTAGCCTCTTCAGGGTTGGCTGAGACTTAGAAACTTTGGAGGTCAGAAAACACCTGACTAGAAAAGCCATATATTTCTTTCTTTTCAATTATGAAGGAAACACAAATTCATTGTAGAACATTTGAAAAAATGCCAATAAAAAACTTAAAAAGCAAATGAAAAACACTTAGACCTCCACCATCCTAAGACAACCTCTATTAATACTGTGTGCATTTTGAAACCAAAATTGAAATAGTATTGCATAACTGTCTAGCCTCTCATGCTGAAGATTTATGAGGTTCCCTGTTAAATCCACGTCTGATTTTGGTAGTTAAAACAGTGGTAATTTGTATTATAGCCATTTCTAGGTTGGTGATAACATTTTCCACTATTCTAACACTATTAATTTTTGCACTGCTTTTTTACATTTCCCATGTACATTTTTTGATGCCATTAAATATTTTCAAAAACATGATTTAACAGTTACATAATATTACATCCTTTGAAAAATATATACATATACATATATATATATTATTTATTTAACCATTTCCTTACCGGGAGTCATTTATGTACTTTCAATTTTTTATTATATCAAATAACTCTACAATGAACATCCTAGAAACTAAATTTTTACATGTATCTATGATTATTTTCTTAGGCTATGTTCCCAATTGTCCTATATTATATGGCATAAAAGCCATGATCTTTAGTTAGGCACACCTCCCTCAGGAAATGGAGAACACAGTTTTCTCACCATGCCCTTTGAGCAGAAGTCTAACTTAAAACCATCTGTCCTTCACTTCACACTGCAAAGCTCACTTCAGTAAGACCATAGGGCTAGATAGAATCTTGAGTTTCCTGCTCTTTGGGAGCAGTTCTCAGGCTCAGGTGGGGAGCCAGAGGAAACAGGAATCTTTTAGCCATTTGTAGGTTCTACCCAAACAGGCCACAGAGAAAATAACTGCAATTTTTTCCAATAGGTTAATTCATACTTTTCCATTGAAATGAAACATTAGAATGGTGGAAAATGTTATCACTAAACTTAGAGATGACAGACATAAGTTATGACTACCAAAATTAGATTTAGATTCAAACATGGAAGCAAATAAACTTTTCTTCAGGACAAATAGCTAGACAGGTACACAGTTATCCATCTCATGACCATCTGGAGCCTCAGTTACTCCCTCATGCTGAACTCACCATGAGGAGTGGAGAACAGACTGAGTACGATGATAACACTGGGTTGAACTCCATGTTCTATAAGCACCTTGACAGCTTCAATTACAGTATTTCCAGTGCCTGAAATCAAAAGACAACCAAATACATTAGCATTGTTAACATGTACTTCAAAATGTCTTTTAAGTGTCTTTGAAGTAAGGTCAACATAGTAATCTAACATAAGATACCACTAGGTAAAGCTTCATTTGAAGGTGCTTGTTCTTTATCAATGTTATTTTCAATAATGGACATGACACATATACTTTTCAGTTATCAAACACACAACAAGCCCTAAATTCATTTAGTATTCGAGGTATTGTCTCTCCAGGAGACCATGGCATGTGTGATTTGAGTAAGCTTAGGAAAGAGGACAGAATAGCAGGAAAAAAAATATTACCTCCAGAGAGGATAAATTCTTGAGAAAATCACTGCTATAATCCTTAGGCTAGAGAGGGGTTATGTTTTAATATATTTTCTGTGTTCTATATATTTTGCTTCATTAGATCCTTTGCTTCAATGTGTTCATTTCATAAGGTCTTTGGAGCTAATAAAGTTTGACTAATGTATATTCTCTTATTACACAATAAAAATTCCCCAGTGAACTGCCCAGGGCAACTCCAAATCCAGCTGAGAAAAACACATTTAGAAGCTGTTTTTGCCTTTTATATAAGGGTACCTAGGAGGCAGGCACTAAGTTGAATTTAAACCCTAACCAAAAGTTACAAATTAAACTCAAGCCACTCACTGAGAATTGGATACATCAGAAGGACTTTTCTCCGGTAAATGTCTGGGGGGAACTTGGCATAATATACTTTGGCTCTTTGTGTGTCCTCATCACTCTGAATCAGGATCTTTCCAATTCGTATGGATCGACAGCAGTCTCGTAAACCTTGTTCCATTGCCTCACCTTGAAGAATAAAAAAAAAAAAAAAAAAAAGGAAAAAGGGTTGGGAGACAGACAGAATAGGTCCAAGAATGGGCCAAAGCCGAGTTTGTGACTGTTAGTAATATAAAAAGGACACTGTCAAGAAGGAAACAATTCCTCTGAAGCTAATAGCTTTTATTTCTGATATGCTCATATTTCATACTTAGTGCAGGTCAATGAAACCAGGTTAAGGGCTGGTCAATGAAACTAGGATAAGCTAGTTTTATTGCTGGCTTGCAAGTTTTAGAGCTGTCATGCTTCCATGATTACAGAAAATAAAGTGTTTTATTCAGCTGCTCCCTGAGCTTTTTCAACGTCAGGAACATTTTTATTCCAATTATTTTAAAGAAGCCTTTAAACCACCTAAATTTGTCACTTTTATCTGAAAAAATACAAAAGATTTATGGAAGAATAAAGGCTGTAGACCAAAGGATCTCCTTTTAGATTGAGGTGGCATAAGGAGACATCACTTAGCCCAGCAATGACTTCACTGGCAAAGGCTTTGCTGCAAACAGTGAAAGAGTAGTATATTATTCCCCTTCCTTCAGAGAACCACAGCCACCACCACCACCCCTTGGTTTTTGAACACAGAGCTATTTTTGAGTCTGAATTTCTTTAAGGAAATCATTCTCAGGCTATCTTCAAGATTTTAGGCCATATCAGAATTCTACTGATACTGGTATTTACTTAATATTTGTCTTAATTTAACTGTTTTCATTTAAATTTATTTTTAAGAAGAAAGCTGATATCACTAGTGTTAACATGAAACCAGTTTCTTCCTAATACATATGAAAATCAACAAATGGCTGTTAAGGTTAAAAACAACTCTGTGCATCACCCCAAATCATCTGATATACACTAGTAGTGCAAGGACCATGCTGGTGCCTTTAGGGAAGGAGCTGAACTGAAACAGAAGAAACTGTGCCTTAAAAGTTCATTGTCTTCTCCAATTTTAAAAAGTTAACAACATTATTCTGTGAACACTATCATTGCTTAAGAGCTACCTTCTATAAAAAAGGAACCTTAAAACTCCTAATTTTACTTGAGGTATTCAATTGTTCACAAACAGAACTTTATAGCCATAAGAGAAAAGTAATGTTTATATGTTTAAAAAAATAATCCACATATCTCCAGTGCAAGTGAGTGGGGCTTCCACCATATATACAAAAAAATGTAAATATTGTGCAAAAAAATTAAGCTCAATGGAAACAATAATCTCCATGTAACAGGTATAGGTTCTAATCATAGGCATGTGACTTTGCTGCACAAAAATTGGTTTAGAAGGGTAATCAGTTGGACTCAAACACAAAGACAACATTTATAAGACCAACATATGGAAATATATAGAGTCAATGACAGCTAAGTGCTTTTGCCTAGATGGTCACATACTCATCAAACATAAAATTAAAAATATTGCACAAGTCATTCAGTCCATCTCCTATCAGGGTAGGACTTTTCCCTACAACAGAAATAAAACAAAAATAGCATGAATGTTTTTTTCCATTCAGATATTCAAAGTTCTATGGGCCTGAATTTATGCCATATTCCCTCAGTCTTCAAACTGTCATGTTCTCCCCAAGACAGCATCATCACATCCTCCTATCCTCCCACCCTCCCCTGATTCTCCTTGAAAGCTGGCTTGCCCATGGGAGCAGGCCACTAGACTAAGGAAGATGCTGTGTAGTTAAAATTAGCCAAACATGGCAGCACACAGGCCAAGACTCTGAGGCACCACGAGGATAGACAACACAGGTGGTGAGATTTAAGCAAAGGCAGGCTGTAATTATGACAGACAAGCCTGCCTCTCTCCTGGAAAACAGCAACCATTTCTATGCATGCAAAGAGACAAAATCACACACATGCGAACCTACCACTTCTCATTATGCTGACCCCACAATTTCCCTTCTCAAATTTCACTCCTTCATACTTGTACCCTGTTGGGAAATAAAACCAAAGAATTTATCTTTCATCTTTTATTGGAGCAACCTACTTATTTTATAAAGTGCCTATGGTTTAAAAGCAGATGGGTACAGAGCAACCCTTGTCCAGACACACTGTGTAATGGTGAGGTTCCCTATGAAAGTAATGAGATGAATTATGATTTTCCATAGTTATTTCTTAATTCTTCATAAGAAACCTGTGGGGATGATTGGGAGAGACAGACTTCATCGAATGGGAATAGGACTTATTATAGCATGATATTCATATACATATTCTTCAAATTGAATTCAAAGGAGAATCACTATACTCTGAGAATGCTATATACCCCATCAATTCAAACTAGGACCCCACTGTGAGCCACAGCAGAAAGCCTATTCATTCCATCCCTTTTTATGAGCCTCCATTTTACCTTAACACAGTAACTGCCATGTGAGTTGTATTTAACTCACTATAGTTTTGAGCCCGGAGCCTCATGAAGCATATGTAACTCACACATCTCTTTACCTAGGGAGCTGTGTGAACTATTTTTCAAGTTGCATATAACTCACACACTGAAAACAATAAAAAATAACAAATTTTTCATTAAACTAGAAAGGATCATTTTGTTTTTGAAGTTTTTATTCTATTTTCATAATAAAACACTACGGCCCCATGGAAAATTTTTTTTGTACTGTAGCAGTCAATGTGTTAAAAGTAGAAGAAAGAGGCTAAAGTAGTTATCAAGACATGTTCCATGCTTGGTCTCATCCTGAATTTGTATCAATTATGATATGCAACAAGCCCAGGGCCCAATTTTCATAAAGTCAACCCTTCGAATAGAACAGTTTTCCATTACTTACTAAAACAAAATCAAAATTTCAAATCTCTGTAACAGAGATCTTTGGCTACTTTCTATTAAAAAGAATAGAACAGGCCTGGTGCGGTGGTTCACGCCTGTAATCCTAGCACTCTGGGAGGCCGAGGTGGGCGGATCATTTGAGCCCAGGAGTTTAAGGTTGCTGTGAGCTAGGCTGATTCCATGGCACTCTAGCCCAGGCAACAGAGTGAGACTCTGTCTCAAAAAAAAAAAAAAAAAAAAAAGAAAGAAGAGAACAAAGCACCTTCTCCAATTCTCATCATTTTTAGTTTTCTTTTTCTTTTTTATTTCTCATCTTTTTTTTAAACCTGGAGTTTCAATGCCAAAGCCTCATCCATTTGTTAACACCAGCAGCTTCCCCACAGAGGTGAAGATAAGCTGCCAGCAATTCTTAACTCTAGTCCCAATGGGCCATCATCAGAAGCAACACCAGCATGCTGAAGAATATTTATTAACCTTTAACTTGAATTGACAAGCAAGCCATTAACAAAAAGTCACCCACACAGATTTCTTTCCTAAATCTCTCAGACTTTTTAAAGATGTTTAAAAGAACAGCTCCACCCAGACTCTTCATTTTGCATATTGATTTTACTCAGACTGCCTTCCTTCCATCTTCTCCCATTCTGGCTCAGAATTTTTACGAGGAAAATTTAACAAGCCCTGGTTACCTGTTGGAGTCGTCACCATGCATTCTTTATATGGCAGCTGATTCAATCCCTCTTCCACAACAAGTCTGATCTAGAGAGTCAAAGAAGAATAAGTTGAGAACCCTCTGAGAATCTCCTGCTAGCTGTTAGCCTCAGGAGCTGAACAGCAGGCAGGAAGTCAATAGCACACTAGGCAAGGGTTGAGTTTATAGAGGTAGGAAGGGGGACTCTATCATGTGTTAGATACAGGGATAGCTCCAAATGCCAGGCTGCTTGCTGCTAGGTATCCAACCACAATTTGGCACACAACTGCCACCAAAAGGCTCCAGTATGCCTTCTAATTCTCAATCAGTCCAGGCTATGAGGGATACAAAACTCCAGCAAGTGACAAGAGTCTTAGCAGGCACCCTTCCTTGGAAGTAATATACTTCTGATTACTCTGAAAATAGTGCCCACTGGGAATTTCTCTGCTTTGTTCAGTACCTTTAAATTGGTAAGTCAGATTGTTTTTAACAAAGGTCCACCAGAATGTAAATAGAGCCTGGAACTTCTTTTGAGAAAATAAATGAGTGCATGGATTGAACCAATTTACTGAACTTGAAAGAAGATCCAGTAAAATGCATTGGGATTCTCAGCTAAAAGAAAGGCTCATACCAATTGTAATATGTGGTATAAAGGAAATAATCACTCAGAACTACTAGCAAAAACAAGATATGGCAATCCCATGAGCAATGAGGGCCTACTATAATAAAGGCAGTGCTGAGTCTGCAATGTACATTTTCTCCAATCAATATTACATTACTGATTAAGAATCAGGAACAGCAGGGAGAAGCACCAGGTCCCATGCTCTGTTATCACAACACAACACCCCACTGCCATTAAAAGATCAATTCGAAATGAGCCAGGACTTTGTCAGCCTGCAGCTTCAGACAGAGGGCCCAGGAACCTCATGAATACTGCATATGCATGCATACTCACCTCTAGCCACCACCTTCTGTGGCGATTCATGCTTTTTATGAGCAAATTACAAGAGTAGAAGAGGATTTTTTTTCTTTGAAGAGCCTAGATCTCCTCCTCCTAGTAACACTCCTCTAAAGAGTAACTCCTGCCCCATCCTCTATAACCCTGGGATAGAAATTAGTATGTCCAAGTCTTACAGGAGAGCATAAACTAGAAGAAGGGCAACTAAAATATAAAGAACTCAAGGATCTGAGGGCCAGTGAAGCCAATCCTGACAAATTCAAGATAGAATTAATGTTCACTATGATGGGACCCTTGTGCTAGAGGAGATAGTGTACTAGAAATCCTCAATAAGAGAAACATAAACAGCTCCAGTCTGTACCACAACCACAACCAACCCTCCCCCACCCTATAACAGGACCTTCAAAGCCAACCACAGAGAAAGAGAGGTCCAAATTACCATCCCCTAAGGTCCTTAGGTCCTTATTTCATTTGGCTAATACATGCCTGCCCTTTAAGGGAAGCATCTTACAATAACCATGAACTTAACTCCTACCTTCTATAGGAAAAGAGCACAAGGAAAGCAAAAGAAAGAGGAACCACTTTCTTTCTTTCTTTTTTTTTTTTTTTGAGACAGAGTCTCACTCTGTCGCCTGGGCTAGAGTGCGGTGGCATCAGCCTAGCTCACAGCAACCTCAAACTCCTGGGCTCAAGCAATCCTCCCGTCTCAGCCTCCCGGGTAGCTGGGACTACAGGCATGCGCCACCATGCCCTGCTAATTTTATATATATATATATATATATTTTTTTTTTTTTAGTTGTCCATATAATTTCTTTCTATTTTTAGTAGAGGCAGGGTCTCACTCTTGCTCAGGCTGGTCTCGAACTCCTGAGCTCAAACGATCCGCCCACCTCGGCCTCCCAGAGTGCTAGGATTACAGGCTTGAGCCACCGTGCCTGGCCCAGGAACCACTTTCTAACAGTGAACACCAAGACCCCTCTTCTCTCCACAGCAGCCATTAAGACATAAGTTCCTTCAAACCTGTCTTTTGGTTTGATGAAAGCATAAAACACAGAATGACTTAACTATTGCCTCAGGAACATCAACCACATTTACCTTGGTACTATCTAAGGGTTATTACTGCCCCTGAAAGCTCAAGTAATTTTAAATAGAATTGTTCTCTGAACCAGGAATATTTAAAGCCAAAAGCAAAACAGAAGTTGTCTGCACTCCATTGGAATAAATCCTCCAGGGAAAATCTAAATGAAAAGTTTCATGCCTTTTCCCCTCACATTCTTTTTAATAATCTACCTACTACTATTTGATTATACATTTGGGGGTTAATAAGCCACCTTTCTTTCTTTTCCAAAAGAAATACTGATAACAGTATTTAGATTGTAAATTCCATGAGATCAGAGACTATGTCTACCTTCTTCACTGTTTTATCTCCTCTCTCCCAACACACCCTAGCACAGTGTCTGACTCACATGAGTTCAACCTATATTTCATGAATGGATGAATACTAATAACCACAGCAGAACACGTGTCAACCTCGTTCCAAGCAATGAACACACTTAGATATTAACACAAGAAGGAAATAGTGCCTACCCTGAAAACAAACCAATTTGGCCTGAGATCCTCTCAGATCATAATAGCTAAACAGAATTGGGCTTGGTCAATCTGTAATTAGGAGAAAGTGTAGACAAGCCAACTTAGTAATTCGCATGTGAGGACAGTACAGAAAGGAAAAGGCAAAATTAACATACCCTTCCCACGTAAACTACAAGAAATGTATTAGTTTTTGTACATTAGCTGGATACCACAAGGGTAACTACTAGGTCTCTTTACATCTTAGGTTTTCTTTTAATGTACTTCACTGCCCTAAGATGAGGCACTTAAGAGTTGCTGAGAACCAGGTTCTCAAGATCCACTTGAGAGGTAGTGATATCTCAGAACTACAAGGAATGAGTTCATGGGCAATGCTTGGAGGTGAAAGGAATAGAAGCAGAGCTTTAATGCAACAGTAGAAACAACACTTCAGAAGCCTAGCAAGATGGTGGTTACTTGGTACAATCTCTTTCACCCCCACAATGCTCAAGAACAAAAACACCCCTTGGCCTACCCTGATTATATCACTAGGTATAACAATGAAATGAAAATGGAAAGCCTCCACCTACCAAACGATCCGCAGAAAACATGAAGTCCCCTCTACTGGCTGTCCTAAAAAAAACAGCACAAGTTTTAGTCTAAATTAGAGCTTTAAGGTAATATATTATTTAATACAAATTATTTAATACACTGATATTAAGATCTATTACATACCAAAAGCTTAAATGCTTACATGTACAGACTTACTGAGGCAAGATGCTTTTTACTAGGATACAGGCACCTAAATGGGATAACTTGATAAATATTATTGAATATGTTTATTTGATACCAACATTAGAAACTAGAACTGAAAAGATCATGCAGTCCCGCGCTGAGCTGCCCAAGTACATATTATTCAACCAGGAGATGCACAAAGTTACCCTTGGAGGGTGACAGCAAGCCCACAGCATAAGTTGAGAGAAAACTCTGTAGTAAGAAAAGCAGGTTCTCCCCATCCTTCCCCTCACCTCAATTCACCGTGATCTAAAACCCGTATTACCAAGATAAGTAACCCATCTGCTTTCTAATCCTTTTTGGAATTAGAATGGTACAAACAAATATTCCACTTTTGCTACTGCTTTAAAAAACATGTAACCTAATTTCCAAGACCTCTTTCTCAAATGATTGACAATTTGTTCCTTTTGCCTTTTTGTCAAACAAGCACTTCATTCCCTAGATCTTTCTGTCATTTTCCTGTACATTTCCTTCTGGTGAATACCTTCATATCCTAAGTACCCAAGTAATAATAATCCAGGGTTGTACCTACCCACAAGCTGTCAACCAGCCAAAAAGGGAACGTTAAACACCTAATGTTTTTTCTGTACATAAATATCTAGCATTGTTCCTCCTCTTTCCATACAAGTTAAATGTTCTGACTGAATGAACTAATTTCCAGCTTATGTACTTAAAAATTCCCATCTCCCTATCAATAGCATACCTAAAATACTCCCCAACACAGCATCAAAATGGCATATGCAAGCACATATTATCTCAGTATACCATTAATCATCACTTTTTTTCCCCTTAAGCTGCATTCACTTTCTCTGACATGGAAAAGCAATGAAATATCCCTGGCACAAATGACATTAGGCTTCTTGGAGTAACCACAGTTCTATCATATTACAGATATTAACTGTCTAAAATATGAAGTATAATCAAGCTATAGCAAGAATATAGGTCTCTATTCTTTATGTATAAATATTCCCTAAACTCAGAAAATTCTGTCCACACATACCTAAACACAGAGAGCCCATCTGAAACAGGCTGTTTCATGTACTGTGGTTTTTAACTGAAACTATATTATTACATCAGCACCTTTCATTCCTATAATTAATCTTCACAACGTGCTTGTCAAGGAAGTAAAAAGCAGTGAACCACAAAAAATACTAAAGCCTAATCCTGTTTTAGACAGACTTCAGACCCATACTGTTCACTTTAAATCAACTTAGAAATTAAAGTAAATCTAGAATACAATAAGTTGACTGCATTTTTAAAAAATCCACAGTGGCCTTCAATATCACATTCAAATCCTTAACATTGTTGAGACTAGAGTTTTATAAAGCAGATATTTACTTACTGGATCGATAAAGCTGCATGTATTCTCTGAGCCCCGACTTTAGACCAACACTGGACTGAATTGTTAATAAATGTTTTAATATAAACCAAATCCCAGGTCTTATTCACTCCACACACTTTGTTTTAAATCATAACTCTATTCACTTTTGTCTTAAAACCATTAAAAACAAATCTCTCCTACTAGATAGAAACAAAGCTTTGAAAGACACATAAATCACCTTCTGATAATAGACTCAAATAAAATCTAATGCAATCACAATGCAAAAAACACTCAAACATCCGTGGAATATTCTAAAATATATCTAAATAATCAAATATCAAACATTTAAACAGATAGTGATATCCAGGCACTCGTAATCCAAACCATAGAAATCTAATTGTTAAGATGAGCATCTTTTAAATTGTACAAACCCCAAACAGGTTTAACAATGCAGACCTAACCATATTTGAGAATATACTTTTCTTGACACCTCCTCACACACACAAATATATCACACACCTGTAGTAACAAGATGAAAACCAAAGGCAGCCATTTTAAAAAGTGATATTCACACTGAAGCAACAAAAGAATGAGATTCATACTGGAAGCCAAATCCTCATTTTAAGGTGGACTTGGTAAACCTGACTCTTTTCTACCTGTTAAGTAAGACTATCTATAATAAAGCACTTTAAAATTTCCAGAGAGGCTGCAGCAATTGTGTATGTTTAAAAATATGTATGTCTCACAGCAAATCCAAACCAAAATGAAACCTCTTAAGAGTCTCACCAATCTTTCTTTCAAAAAGCTAATATTAACAGATATTTACTTATCATCCATAAAATACAGAAATATGAAAGAGATGAATTTTTTATAATATTAAAAAATTAAGAGGGGAGATCTTCTACCCTCTTCTTATTAGGCCTTACTACTACTACTACTACTACTACTAGAGGGATTCTCTAGCATGACACCTTCCCCCGGGATAACTGTAACTTCAATTCTCACAGCAGAAATCACAGCAGTGATCATTCTCTGTTGCTTCTCTCTATTCAGAATAAACTTGGCAAACTCCTACCTTCGTTTTTTATTTTACAAAAATCAATTTAACACACACACAATTTAACACACACACACACACACGTGTGTGTGTGTGTGTGTGTGTGTGTGTAAGCCCAAATTCACAAAGACTTATTTATAGAACTTTTCTTAAAAAGGTCCCTAAGGTACTTAATGTTATACACACATTATTCCCTTCTTTTCCAGAGGCCACCATTTATCAAAAGCTTCCTTGGTGCCAAGCAGCCAGCACTTTTACTTTTGGTGCATTATCTCATCTACCCCTCATACAGCCTTAAGAGGTAAATTCTATTATCACCACCACTTTAGCGATGAGAACAGTGAGGCTTACAGAGGTGAAGTATTTCAAGGTTCTTCCCTGAAGAGAGCCTGAAGCTCTGATTCCAAATCCCTGAGTAAAGCCATTATTTATATTTTGCTTTAATAAGGGCATGTTTACTGAAAGGTAGACAATTTTTCGATGTATTTTTATGATATTTCTTTCCCTGTGAATCAGACTGGGATATAGATGCAAGGCAAACAATAAAGCAATGAAATAGACTGGCAGGCAAATAAAACATCATTAAAATGTTACTTGTGAAGAGGGAGTTTTTATAATATGGCTTGTAAAAAGTATGTACTAAGGTTATCCTATATAAGAATGTACCCTTTTCAACAATGATTAAAGGAAGATCTTCTGACTCATAACTTTAAAACAACTTAATTTAAATAAAATCCTAGTAGCACTGAATTAGTTGTCATTTCAAAAGTTTAAATACATCATTTTTTTTTCTGCAGGAGGATTATACACAAGGATTGTTTGTAGCATTTGAGGCAGGGGGAAATTGGAGTTGAGCATAGGGTTGCTAGATTTAGCAAATAAAAATACAGGATGCCCAGTTAAATTTGTATTTCAGAAATTCCATATGATATTTAGGATATACTTATATAAAAATTATTCATTGTTTATATGAATTCAAATTGAACTAGGCACCCTGTATTTTATCTGGCAACCTAAGTTGAGAAGGAAGAATTAAATGGACTCAAACTCAGCTCTAATATGTTTTTATTTTTGTTTTTTGTTTTTAAACAACAGCTTAAAGGAAAAATGGAACAAAAAAGCTTTTCTGGCAGGTTTAAACCAAAGGAATGTTTCATTTAAAGTTAATGTTTAGTGAAAGCATTGAAAACATAATCTTGACATCTGTAACTACTTTATTATGTGATCACTAAAATAAAGAATAGTCCCAAAGTTTGCCATGGTATGCAGATGATTTATAAACGATTTTCCTTCCTTCACCTTCACAAAAACTAACTCCCAGTGAAGTACTTGGAGCAAACCTAATGCAATTTGAAAAGTTAAAAGAAACAATAGCTTTCAATACCTGCCAGGTGTTAAGTCATCAAAGCCACAGCTCTTTAGTACCTTCTTAATAAGCTCATACAATAAAGTGTCATTAATTACTGCACCCCGAAGCACAGTTCAATGTAAACATTAAAAACATTCAAAATCAGACAGAAAAACAAGAAAAACTGTCATTTTCTCTTATTATTTTGATTGCTACATTAATGCCCCTATGTGCCAGGCATTGTGCTGGGCCAGACCCTCCTTGGAGCCCAAACTAGCTGGTAAAACATTATAAGGATATGCCCAATAAATATTATAACAGGTGTCTGTATAGCTTAAAGAGGTGACTTCCTCCCTCTGCACTAAAAGTCTGTTAGAAAATTCACCAAGGAAACACACAAAAAACAAAATCATGTGCATGTTTTAAACAATTTGCAGGTCAGTTTTTTCTGTGGTAGGCATTTTGGTTTTGTACAAGTTGAAGGGAAAAATTGTGAGAGTCCTCCAGTCTTGGGGTGATACCAGTTTCTCTAGGCTGGTTTTGTCTAGTGTGTGGAATCCTCAGCTTACCCTATACCCCAAATCTGAAGCCTGGCAAATCACCACACAAGGGAGACTGGCCATTCTCATAGGGACAGTGCCCCCGCCTGAGCACAACACAATCACCTGTTCTCTTTGTAAAGCTACAGATGATCAGGTTCCACTCAAGACTACACAAACAACCTCTAAGATTGGTGGTCAGGAACTTGTATTAAAAAAACAAAAGAACTCCACAGACAATTCTGATACACAGCTTTGGTTAAGAACATTACATTACTAAGTCGCATGACTCCAATCACATTAGGCTGCACTCACATTAGGGTTGCACAGGATGTTCATCCATCCTGAGGTTAACTGCCTCCTCTCTAGGTGACTTTAAAAAAAAGTCACAAGGCTGACTGTGCTCCTTCTTTAGTGTTATTTCTTGGACTGAAATACTCAAAGATTACTCAACTTTCATCCAAGCAGCCTGCTGAGGCAATGCCAAAGCCCCTCCTAGGATAAGTATACAGGAAACATTCAACAGCTCACAAAACAGCTTTACTCTAATGTTTTAGGAGACCAAAAAAAAAAAAAAACCCAAAAAACTGGATTACACTCAGATTTTGCTTATATAAAAGGAGTGAGAAGGGAAGGATGTGTAGTTTAATCCATTCCAACAGCAAAACAAACAAACAAACAAAAAAAGAAACCACATAAGTGAAGGAGTCATTTATTTTCCCAAGTTCACCAGTGACCCATATATGTATGGCTGGGCAAATTATCTGCTCAATTGTGTTTAGATTACTGCACTTTCAAAGAGAGAGAAATTCATTTCCTTGAAATTCAATAATATAACCAGCATACTATGTTTCAAATATTATGCATTTCAAAAAAAAAAATTTTTTAAATCAGTACAATGTTCTCAATCTTGCCTGCTATATATATTTTTTATATATACACACACAAAGACACATACACCTACATACACACAACATGTACATGCAGTACTGCTTGCTCAACCCCCATTTCCCCATGCCAAAGTCAATTCACAATGCAATCCCTTCACTAGATATATGCTAAGGACCAGGAATAATGAAAGAAAAAAATGTACTCCAGTGGCTTCTATTATTAGACAGTTACATAGTGCAAATATTTGCTGTCACATCAAAGCAGAGAACAGCATAAGCCTGGAGAGAAGGGTATAACTGATGGCACCTTCTAGAACTAGACCTATGTAAATATTGCTCCTTTTACCATAGGCATCCTACACCAGCCCCTTAGGAAGGCTAAAACCCAGTATTTCTTTTTAATCAGTCTCTAGACAGAATTAGACCCTGGCTTATAGCTGAAAATGTGAAATAAATTTATTATGCTTTCTGTCCCATGTAAACAATCTGAAGTAGAAATTTTAAAATGATTTTACTTTTTTTTGCTGTCAACATTGTTACAATTTTTCTTAATAAAAGCAGATATAATATCAAAAAACCAGGTCTTGTTTGTGTGAGGGGATGGCAATTTTTTCAAGATAAAGAAACAGAAGATAAAGCCTCTGTCAACTGATTTGATTAACAAAAGCAAAACTAAAAACACTGCCCTCAGCCTAAATAAACATAAATTCATTATCAAAAATTATAGTGGGCCTTTCTATACTATAACAAAGCAGGACAAAAATTATCTAGGATTTCTCAGTATTGATTTTCAAAATAAGAATGTGAGTTCCATGTGTAGTTAAATTCTTTTTACTGTATTCTGAAAGCTCAAGAAGACTGCACTTATGGATGCAATCAAAAGCATGCAAAAACCCAAACATGAAGGTTTGAAATGCCTTAAATGTGCACAGCTCTTCACAGTTTATAACAAATGTTCAGAGACAGTATCTTGCTTTAGCCCCAGGAGCTCCATGAAATATTACCAACATCCTCATTTTACAAATGATAAATCTGAATGAAGCATAGAGATGCTAAACATTTTGCCTAAGATCACTCGTCTGGATCCTGCTGTCTCCTTCTAAACTCAGAAAAAAAAAAAAAAAAAAAAAAAAGATTCCACTTACACCCAGGTTTACTATGAACATATAACCCAGGCTTTTCTGGTGTGAATGCTGAAAGCCATACCCTTTCCAAGCTCTACAGCAACAGTTTTTAACCTTTACATTATCATAACGCTTTGTAAAATCTAATGAAAGCTAAGGGATCTTCACCCCATAAAAAGGCACATATGTGAATGTTCATAGCAACATTATTCATTATACCCAAAGAGTGGAACCACCCAAATGTCCATCAACTGATGAATGGTTAAACAAATTGTGGTATATCCGTACAATGGAGTGTCTTTCAGCCATAAAACAGAATAATATACTGATATAACAAGAATGAACCTTGAAAACATTATGCTAAATAAAACTAGTCACAAAAGGACCATGTATTGTATGATATGCAATGTTCAGAATAGGCAAATCAAAAGAGATTAGTGATTGACTAGGGCTAATTGGGTGGGTTGAGGGAAAATGGGGAGTGACTGCTAATCAGTATGAGGTTTCTTGCTGGGATGATGAAAATGTTCCAAAACATTATGGTGACAGTCACATAGCAGTGAGCACACTTAAAACCACTGAATTGTATGAACGAACACTATTTGGGTGGCAGGCACGCCTAAAGCCAGGACTCAAGCATTACAAAAATGATCCATGTAACCTAAAACATTTGTTCCTCCTTAAGATTTTGAAATAAAAAAAAAATGCTTGTATGGTATGTGAATTATATCTCAATAAAGATGCTATTTTTAAAAACCATTAAAATACACAAATAAAATTTCCCGGATAATTTCTGAGGGTTGATTAAAGTCCTGAAATCTATCTAACAGGTACAGTGAGGTCCAAGACCCAAGCTTAGTAACTCCTGTTCTACAGAAACAAGAATCATCATCACATTTTCTTTATTTTACAGAAAAGTTTTATTTTAGCTGTCCCACCACAGCTAACAAGCCCATGCTTCCTATTTTTCATCTGTTATATGACATGACCACAGTAGTTTTCAATATCAGTACATTAAAAACAGTTAAATAGTATAGTTTCATTAATATAATTTTAAGAGCCAGAAAAAAACCTTTAGCAATCGAGCGTCTACTATTTGGAAGGCATTGATGAAATTCAAAATGTAATTAATGTATATTAACAAGACTGTAATGTGTGGGTACATGTGGAAGAGAGAAAAATTGCAGGCAGGGAAACAAATTAGAAGCCTATTACAACAGTATGAAGGAAAAGTTACTCGAGCCTGATTTAGGGAGTGGCATCCTGTCATTCAGCAGCCATTTTTAAAAGATCAAGGCATGCCCCACCACTGAAAAAGGGATGTTGTGACATGCTGCAGCTAGTCATTTAAAGTGCTGTCAATAGACTGGGCATGGTGGCTCACGCCTGTAATCCTAGCACTTTGGAAGACCAAGGGCAGATAGCTATGAGGCCAGGAGTTGTTCCAAACCTTGGGCAACATAACGAAACCCAGTCTCTGCAAAAAATAAAGTGTTGCCAATAAAGAAAACAGTTGTTGCTCATCACGGTATATATTTCCCTTGAGAAAACCTATCTACAACGTGGGTTTAGAAATTTCAAAATAGCATTTTAACATAAAGTTCCGGTTACACTGGTTTGTGAGATTTTGAGGGGCCAAAGGTCCCTTTGGGCTCCCTTTGACTCATTAACTATGTTCTGTAAGTTTACAGTAAAACAATCTTGGTAAGAGTTGGATGATAAGCTTTCATATGACAAAGTAAACCTGAACTCTGAAACTAAAAGACCTTAGACGAAATAACATTTGCAGCAGCAAGCACTAAAGGGTGAAAGGAGCACAAGAGAACTTCCTTGAAATTGCTTCATTTCTATTTGTAAGCCTGAGGTGATTGGCAGTAGGGCATAACCTTGGGTAGTAACCATTTCTCGGTTATAGATTTACCACGTGGACAGGCACGGGGCAGATAGCACAGGGGCGTTTATCATCCTGGAATGGCCAAGGACTCGTGTCACTGAGAGAGACAAAGAGGCCTTGGGCTACCTAAAAGGCTTCCTCCCTACACAAAGGGATGTTAAACATAGGGACTAGGAAAGAGGGGTGGCGGCTTGAGTCATATGACACCCCCTCCTTCCACATACACACAACTCAAGGAAAAGGCCCTGCCCCAATCTACAAAAACAAGTTTGCCAAGTCCAATGTTAGGGTGGGAATTCATACGCGGGTAGAGAAGAATTTTCAACACAAAGATTAAGATAGAACACTACCCCTTAGCCCTTTTATTTTCAGTCCCCGCCCACTCCACGCTCGAGAGACCCTCCACTTTCCTTTCCCCTTCCGCTGTCGGCTTACTTGTCCCGGATGATGGTGTGCAACTCCCGGATCTGATCATTCATAGGCAGCAGCTTCAGCTGCGCTCCGATCTGCCGGGAAAGTTCGCAGTCCCCTAGGAGGGAGTAGCCAGCTGGTGCTTCGTAGTTGGTACTATCACCACTACCATTTTTGCTCTCAGATTTGAAGCTGGTGCCGCCGCAGGCCTCTGGATCCCGCTCGGCCGGCACGCTAGCATTGGCGTGCCCTGTGTGGAGAGTCAGCTTGGCCATGGAGGCGCTGTTTACCCCGGCATCGTCCGGGGTCGGGTCTCCAGGTCGCAGTGACTCCGGCCTTGGGGTTGAGGCAGAGTTTACTTGCTGGTCGTGACAGGGCATGGAGTCCAGACCCTGGAACTCCGTGGCCATACACTGGGCCCCGCGAAGTCCCCGCTGCTACCAAACCCTAAGGATAACGGGGGCGGGGGAAACGGGGCGGATTCTCACGTGCTCTTCCGGTCGCCCCCGCCTCCTCAGAACCTCTAACCCCGGCTGCCCTCTCACCCCTGGGCTGCCGTTGGTTCCTTTTAGCACCCTGTATCCCACGCCCGCCCATACCAGACGCACGACCTGCCTAGACACCCTATTGGCTTCTTTCCCTGCCACTCTGCGGCGCGCTGCTGGTTAACCCTTTGAGTCACCTCAGCTGAGTGGATTTCCACACGAAGCCAGGCTTATGTGGCAAGGCAAGGAGTGCCTGTAGCAGGGTCTTCAGGGGGACCCCTAGAGCTTCTACATTCAGATCTGTGGGTGATTGGTAGAGCCAGAAGAAGTTGGGGGTGGCGGGTGATAACATGATTACACACACAAGGCCCATGTTTTCAGACTTTGTAACTTTACGGAGAAATTATACCTCCTTAACGGCAAATTCAGTTAGCTAGTCTGTGTAATTGGAGGAGGAAGTAAAAATGCCTAGCAAGCTGCTAAAGAGCCTGTTCTCTACTAGACTGTTCCACAAGCCGCAGCTTCCCAAGTGTGCTTGACCTCTAAATCTTTTCTTGTCTTCATTGGTTGGGCCCTACAGGTTACCATGGGGATTCTGAAAGCATTTCAGATCCACTATCACTCTGTTTCTTTCAAATACTTGAAAAGACGGCTTTTTTTCCTTTCTTTCTTTCTTTTTGTGTGTGTGTGTGTGTGTGTGTGTGTGTGTGTGGACTCACTATAACGGCCTGAGGTAAGAGTGTCTAGAGCAGTACTTTTCAAACTGATATGTATCAGAAAATTGTAGAGCTTAAGATGCAGGCTCTCATGCCCCACTTTAAGATTCTGGTTCAGTAGATCTGAGATGGGACCCAAGAATCTTTATTTTTAACAAGCAACCCAGCAATTCTGATATTTTAAAATGGTACTCTTTGAGAAAAAGTGACTTACAGGCTCCTTTTTAAAAGGGCAGATGGGAATGGGGAGGAGAGGATGGGTATATACACACATAATGAGTGCGATGCGCACCGTCTGGGGGATGGACACGTTTGAAGCTCTGACTGGGGGAGGGTGGGAAGGGCAATTTATGTAACCTAAACATTTGTACCCCCATAATATGCTGAAATAAAAAAGAAAGAGCTATCACCTGAAAATCAGAGACCTGCTAAAAAAAATTATTGAGCAATATTTGACAAGTCCCTTCCCCTCTCTGGACTTGACTTTCCCCATATGTAAAGTGAGATGCCTTAAGTATTTGACCGCTAAACGTTCTTCCAATTTTGACATTCTGTAATTCTATTTTGCCTTTTGAAAAGCCAATTCTTAAAATTTCTTCTTCCATACAGAAACATAACCTACACATGCAGAGATTCAGAGAAATATAAGTAGCAAATAACAGTAATATCCAGGCCTTCGGTGGAATTTGAATGAATCAGGCTTTGATTTCCATTTTTTATTTGTCTGTTGTTTTGGTATCGGTATTAGTGGTATTTTTTTCGCTTTGTTTCTCTGCTTGTACGTGATCCTCCAGGTCAGTACACTAATTAATAGCTATAATTATAATGTGGTTTAAATTCGATTGGATGATAAGAATTGTAACCTAGACTTGGAATCCCACTCACTTTTGAAAGCCTGTGTATCTTTTCACCTAGCACATAATGCCAATCAAAGAGTCTCTGGGCTGAAAAGCTGTATCTGCTAACTTGAAGTGGGCAGGAACAATGGAATGGCTGCTTTGACAATGAATACTCTAAGGGAAAACACTGAAATACAATATTTTATCATTAGCAGTAATTTAAATGCAGTAATGAATTTAAAATGGTATTGTAAGATATCTCAGGACCAAAACTGCATTATAGTTTCATTCAGTGTCTTATCAGACAAGTGGCCTTATTCTCAATGCCACAGGATACAAATTATAACATTACAATTGCCAGTGTGTCTTGTGTTTTCACTCTCACAGGAAATGCTCCTGCATACACTTACCTATATTAACCAATAAGCATTACCATGTGTATTTATCCAGTTTAATTATTTAAGGCTCTATTAAAGCAAAACTCACTAATGATTAATCATAATAACACCTTAAGTTTGGTGTTTCATAATTTACAGAGTTTCACGTACATTCTCTTATTTAATTCTCCAAAACAGCTTGAGGATTACCAATCCTCATTTACAGACAATATCTGTGTAATTCTTTTTCCTAAAGTGACTTGCTCAAGGTCACATATCCAAAAAGTAACAGAGTCAAGACAGGAACCCTAGTCTTTTTTTTTCTTTTTCTTTTTCTTTTTTTTTTAAGACAAGGTCTCGCTCTGTTTCCCAGGCTAGAATGCAGCACTGGGCCTGGCTTAGGAAACTTCATATTTTAACTCTAAATCCAGTCCTCTTTACACATGCCTACAGATTCGTGAAATAATTTAGTTAACAAATATTGAGCCCTTATTATAATATTTCCCAGGCATGTTGCTAGGTGCTAGAACAGACACAAAGAAAAATAAGTGAAGATCTTGAAATTCTCCATGGTTATAGAGGTTATGGAGGTGGTGGATAGCATGGTTCCTGAAAACCAAAGGATAATGTTAGGCAGCATGGAAACCTTCACCATAGATATTCACAGTTAGCAGAATTGGCAAATTTGAGTTTAGCCCTCTTGCTTCCCACATTTTGACAAAGGTACAAAGCCACATAAAGCAAAGAGTTGGAAAAATTCTCCTGCAATAATTAAGATGACTGTAAACTTCATTTTAGGCTTTCAGCTCTAAATGTGAAATAATCCCTAAAAATTATGAGAAACAGCAAACCAATTGCATGGACTAGTGGAATCCCTCACATTCATCTACATAGTGCCTTTATAAAACACTTCTATATAGGTTATTTCATTTGATACTGTGAAGTAGTTAAGCCTGGTATTATTATTCTTGTTTTACAAGTGAACAAATTGAGATTTAGGAGCCCAAGTCACATCATAAGTAGTAGAGTTGGGAGAAGATGAAAGAGAATTAATAGTAAAGCCTATTTTCTGTGCAATGTGCTTTATCTCATTTAAAGCTTCCAACAACCTTAGGAGATAGGCCCTATTATTATCACCATTTTACAGATATGAAAACTGAGAGCTAGTGAAATTAAGTAACTTGATAATGTCACACAGGCAGTAAGTGCAGGAGCAAACATTGAATTCAATTTCACTTTGATGATTCTTAAGCCACTGCAGTATAATTTTAAATTTCTTATGAACAAAAAGACATTAATTAAAAGGAAGCCAGGTACAGTGGCTCACATCTACAGTCCTAGCTATTCGGGAGGATCACTTGAGCCCACGAGTTCAAGTCCAGCCTGGGCAACATAATGTAGACCCCATCTGTTAAAAAAAAAAAGATAGTCAATGCTCCGAACAAATACTGTGATTCGCTTTTCTTTCTAAATGAATATCTGTATCTGTATTACCTTTCAGATATATACCTTACCTTGCTTCTTATCTTGAATCTCAAAATGTCTTTTTGGGTATCTTTACAAATATATATCTTCTTTACTATTTACTCTCCCTGCTTTCAAAAATATTGTTTGTTTGCTTGCTTATTTCCAGCTTTATTGAGGTAATTGACAAATAAAAATTTTATATATTTATATATTTAAGGTATATAATGTGATGATTTGGTATACATTGTAATTTGATATACATTGAGACATGATTACCAAAATAAAGCTATAACACATCCATCATCTCACAGTTACTATTTTTTTGTGTGTATATGGTAAGAACTCTTAAGATCTACTCTCTTAGCAAATTTCAAGTGTACAATACAGTATTGTTATAGTCAGCATACTGTACATTATATGCCCAGAACTTATTCATTTTATAACTGAAAGTTTGTATCCTGACCAACATCTGTTCCACCCCCTGTACCAGCCCCTGGCAACCACCATTCTACTCTCTGCTTCTATAAGTTTGACTTTTTTGGATTGCACATGTAAGTGAGATCAAACAATATTTGTTTTTTCTGTGTCTGGATTATTTCATTTAGTATAACATTCTCCAGATTAATCCATGTTGTCATAAATTGCAGGATTTCAAAAAATTTTTTATCACTTTCCAAATACATATTTCCAGCCTTATGAAGTTAGTTGTGAGTACAAAGCAGTCTTCTCTGTAGATCCTAAACAATCCCTGGCAAGGTGTGTGGGGCAGGACAGACAGATTTTATATAAAAGAGTATCCCTTGTATAAAAGGCATAAAAGAGAACCTGTGAAATTTATATATTAAGAACTGAGGTGTTATGGTTTCCAGCTTACAGCTCCTGGTCAGTCCCTCTTACTTCTTCCTGCCTGCAGATCTTAATTATTAACAAAAGCCATATTGCAAAACCAAAAAAGAGAGCCCAATTCTGCTGAACCCTGTGACAGGGTTAATAGTGCAAAGAATAAGGCAAGGTATGAGTGAAGAAAGCATTTGAAGATAGTGGTGTGGGGAAGTAAACGGGAGCCAAATCTAAAGGACAGAAAGTGTGGTGGGTACTCTGGTGTGCCACCCTCATTCTCCATGAAGGACTCAAACACTCATGCCTGTAGCTGCCTGAAATGTTGCCTGCCAAGGTTCACAACTAATTCCCTCCCCAGGCCGAGGGATCTGCTCTATTCTGCATCATTGACAGGTCCATGTGAGGATACAAAGACTCAGCGTTCTTGCTTCAATTTGAAACATCTCTGAATGACAATCTCAACCTCAGAACTCCTCATGAAGTTGGCTGAGTCGGTTGCAACTGCTCCTTCTACTCAATCCTGCTTCTTTTACTCCCTCTCAGGTGTTAGTCTCAAGAGCACTCCTCAATAAACTTCCTGCACACAGATCTCTACTAGAGTCTGTTTCCAGAGGCACCCAATCTATAACAGAAAGAAACATATTTCCAGATCACCCCACTGTCAAAGCACTTGTGTAAACTTGAAGCTTCTATTAAAAGGAAAAGCAAAAGGAAAGAGGTAATACTGCAGTTGATTAAACTCCTACTTTGCAAATTGCAGTATCACACCTACTTATCAGTGAATTGGATTGACAAGATTAATTATATGTGTTCTGGCTTTGATTTGTTAAAATTAAGCTGGAAGACTGTGAACTAGCATGTACCTGCTTGCAAAGTCCCAATACATATCCCTTAATTATTGCTGAGATGAAATTCCCTGGGTAAGTATAGGCACCACATATTATATTGCATTTGGCTTCTGTTAAAATATTTCTGCTGATTTTAGGGGTTCTCATCAGTTGGGGTACCCCACAAGAAAGAAATCACTATCTCCTACTTGAAAAAGTATCAGACTAGGATGCACAAAGCAAGGATTTCAATTTCTTCCATTTGCTATATGTAGGAACTTTGGCAAGTTTCTTCCCCTCTGTGGGCCTCAGCTTCTTCATTCATTAAATGTAGAAATAGGGCTTCAGGGTCCCTTGCAGATCTCAGATTTTATTTTATTATTAAGATATTTGTAAGCAATTTATGTAACCAAAGTGTTTATACTCCTGTAATACTCTGAACTTAAAAAAAAAAGAGAGAGATTTGTACAATGGCATGTCTGTAGAAGATCTCTGAGTGGGATATTGAAGTTCTGAGAAAAGTAATGATTGGGGCTGAACTCTGGCTCTTGCCCCAGGCCCACAGCAGTTATATTCCAAACACCATCCCCACCAACCTCATCCTCTTCCCCTTAATCTGCAAAGTCATGTGACTACAACAGTTGGTAGAACATGGAGGGAATTGGAAATCCACTAATTTGTTTAGAACTGGTGAGTAGGGGCCTATGCCCATGGCCATTGGAAAGCATTGTCATGCCCCAAGTCAAGTGCTTTACAGATTAAATACCTAATTACTTGACTGGATGATAGGGGAAAAATCAGTACTGGGCACTAAGGCACATCTGAGCCCACATACATGCCCAAAGCTGGTTTGTGCCCAATTTGTGATTAAAATAAAGAGGTCTCAAGCCTTTTATTTCTATGCCATATTCTCCCATCCCAGAAGTGCCCTTATGCTCCCTACCTTCATTGAAACCTATTCATTCATTCAACAAATATTTATCGAGAATCAACTTTGTGCCAGGTACTCTTCTTAGATGTTGAGTGGTGAACAAGACAGAAAATCCTTGCCCTCGTGGAGATTACAGTTAATTGGCAGGGAGATAGACAATATACAAAATAGATAAGTGAAACATATATTATGTTAATTGTTGGCAAGCAAGGAAGGGGATTAGAGAGTGATGGCAGAGGTTTTGAATAGGGATGTCAGAAAAGCCGTCTTTGAGAAGACACAAGAACAAAGACCTGTAGGAGGTAAGAATGCAATCTATGGAATAGCTGAGGGAAAAGTGTTCCTGTTTTAGTATACATGCTGCCAAAGTGAGCACGAAAAAAATCTTCCTGGCAGAGGAAATAACACGTGCAAAGGTTCTGAGGCAAAAGCAAGGCTGGTGTATTGAGGAACAGAGTGAATAGAATGGAGCAGAGTGAGCGAGGGGCAACAGTAATAGCAGATGAGGTCACGGAGTAAATGGGGCAGGGTGTGGGCAGATATTGTGGAGTCTTTTAGGCCATTTTAAGAGCATAAGCCTTTTCTGTGAGATGGGAAGACATCGTATGGTTTTAAGCAGAGGAGTAACATGATATACTTTAGGTTTTTGACAGGATCACTCTGGCATGTTAAGAGGTAGAAGGAAGGAGACCCATGTTGAAGGTAGGCACAAGAGGACCAGTTAGGAAGCTATTGTAATAATCCAGGGGAGAAATAATAGTGGCTTGGACCTGGCTTGAGGGGGTGAGAAGGATAAAGCAGATTTTAGGATGAGGTTCAGATCAAGAGTTCAATTTAGGACAAGTTAAATTTGAGATTCCTATTAGATATCCAAGTGTGGATGTTAACTAAGAAATTGGATACAGTATATGACTCAAGTTTAGGGAAATAGGTTCTTGCAGGAGATATAAATTCGAGAGACATCAGTGTATAGTTGATATTTAAAGCCATGAGACTGGATGGAATCAAGGAAGTGGATATAGACAGAAAAGAAAGAAGAGGTTTAAAGACAGAGCTCTGAGGAATTGACTTCTGGCATGACAGTGTAAGTAGCTCTGCTAACCTGCTCCCTGGTAAAACTGGTGAAATAACTGGTGAAATTATAAAACAAAACAAAACAAAAACAAAAACAAGACAAAACATTTAAAGCCTCTGGAAATGGTCCCAAGGACAAACAGCAAATGAAGGACCAAGACTTCTCTCTCTCTTCCCCCTCTCAGTTTAGCAAAGTAGGAACTTCACTCCAGACTACTGCACGCAAGAACATAGGACTCTCTCTCCCCCAGCTCCCAACTATAGGACATTCTTCACAGGAGGAGTATGACTTCTGCATTTCTCATCCTGCCCCCAGCTGCCTGTTGCTGAAGCTAAGTCCTGGGCAACTGTGGTCAACAGGTAGGGGCTCACTTCCTCTGCCCACTCCCCACTTGTGAAATGGAGGCTATAACTTGGGCATGGTACACTGAGAACACTGGGGACCTAGTAGCCCTTTCCCTGACTTATGAGGCAGTGGTTTCATATCAGAGAGGTAAGCTGAGAAGACCACAGACTACTGCCACCCCTCCACTGAGTGCTCAGCTCCTAGAGTGCATGTGTCACTCAGAGAGAAACCTGCCATTCTTCCTACCTGCAGCTTTAGAGCCCTGGCTTAGAGAATTTGCCTGAGTGTGGGGAGAGCGTGGAGAAGAAGAGGTAAACTATAAAACAGATAGCTCCCAAAGGACCTGAATTCATTTGTAACAGAGTATAGAGCCATTTAAAAACTAAGAGCCCTCTCAAAAACCGTGGAGGTTGTGGTAAAGGGAATTGGGAAGAGATTCATGGATCTAATGAAAATACAACCTAGAATATATCCCAGCAATGACACAGGAGAGAACCAGGAAATAAAACAACTGTGAGGAACCTGTCTGGGTTCAGAACAAATTCAAACACTGACCTTAGAAGGAACCACGATTTGATTAGATTAGTTTGCAGTGGAATTTATGCTCCAAGGCGTTGTTGTAAAGATAGGAGTTTAACAACTGTGTGTGGTCAGAGAAAAAGAGTGAAGGAACTCTACCAGTACCATTGTCATCCCAAGGAAACTATGGCATAATCAAAGCTGTGCCATCCTGAGGAGGAACATCAGAGACTTAACAATATGGGGAGCAGGGAAGTGGGAAGGGAGATAGACTTCACTGAAATAGTTCAGCCAGTCTCTAAACAAATAAAGAAGCAAATAATTATAAAGTATAAGTATGGGGGTGAAGTACCCAGAGTTGCTACAATATTCTATAATGTCCGGTTTCTGAAAAAAAAAAATTGAGGCATGCAAAGAAACAGGAGAATATGACCCATACACTGGGGGAAAAAAACAAGCATTAGAAACTGACTGTGAGAATGACTAGATAATGAATTTAACAGGAAAAGATTGCAAAGTAGCCATTCTAATATATTCACAGAAGTAAAGTACAGCTTGGTTAGAGAAATAAAGGAAGATATAATGACAATGTTGCATCAAATAGAGATTTTCAATGAAGAGAAATTTTAAAAAAGATCCAAATGGAAATTCTGGGGTTGAAAAGTACAATCACTGAAATGTACAAAAAATACAATCACTGAAATGTACAAAAAAAAAAATCACCATAGGAGCTCAACAGTAGATTTGAACTGGCAGAAAAAATAATTAATGAGCTTGGAGAGATATTGATAGAGATTATGCATGCTGAACAACAGAGATAAAAAAGAATGAAGAAAAATAAACAGAACCTCAGGGAAATGTGGGGCACCATTAATCACACAAACATACACACGATAGGAGGACAAAAAAGAAAGGAGAAAACAAAATATTTGAAGAAATAATGGCTGAAAAACCCCCAAATTTGTTGAAAAACAATAACCTACACATCCAAGAAGCTCAATGAACTCCAAGTAGGATGAATGTAAAGAGACCTACAAACAAACACATCATAGTAAAAATGCTGAATGTCAAACACTAGGAGAAAATCTTGGACCAGCAAAAGAAAAATCACATGTCACTTATAAGGGAACCTCAGTAACATTGCTAGCTGACTTCACAGCAGAAACAATGGAGGACAGAGGACATTTGGAAAATGCATTCAAAGTCCTCAGAGAATAAATTCAACCAATAATTCTATCTCCAAAAGGCTATTCATCAAAAATAAAGGGAGAAAACGTTTAAACTAGGTAAACAAAAACTGAGAGAATTTGTTGCTAACAGACCCAATACAAGAAATACTAAAGGAAGTTCTTTTTTTTTTTTTTTTTTTTTTTGAGACAGAGTCTCACTTTGTTGCCCAGGCTAGAGTGCTGTGGCATCAGCCTAGCTCACAGCAACCTCAAACTCCTGGGCTCAAGCAATCCTCCTGCCTCAGCCTCCCAAGTAGCTGGGACTACAGGTATGCCCCACCGTGCCAGGCTAATTTTTTCTATATATTTTTAGTTGTCCAGCTAATTTCTTTCTATTTTTAGTAGAGACAAGGTCTCACCCTTGCTCAGGCTGATCTCAAACTCCTGAGCTCAAACGATCCACCCGCCTTGGCCTCCCAGAGTGCTAGGATTACAGGCATGAGCCACCATGCCCAGCCTAAAGGAAGTTCTTAAGGTGGAAAGCAAGTGACCCCAGATTGTAATTTGAATCCACAAGAACAAACAAAAAGCACTAGCAAATAATATAATTTTAATATGTACTATTAATGTATTTTTCTCCTTTCTTCTCTTAACAAACTTAAAAAGCAATTGTAAAAATTAATATAAGCAGTGTGTATTGTTGGACCTATAACATATAGTAATGTAATATAGGTGTATTATATTTGCCAGTAACAGCACAAAGGAGGTGGGAGGGTGATTTTTCAACTAAATCTTATGAGAATTCACCACAGCTACAAGGTAAAGAAATCAATAATCCTTTCCTGGTCTCTGCAGCTGATGAACTGGAGACATCCATTATTTCACCAACCAATAAAATACAGAAACATTCTGATAGTAGGGTACACTTTTGCTCATCTAAAAGAGGAAGAATGTCTTGAATGCCAGGGGTATTATGGTTTATTTATTTTTTTATTTATTATAGTTTTAAGTAAGTTATTTCATAATTCAGGGCCACAACAAAGAACCATTGATGAAATCCACTTATCAGCTATCTGTTACTGAAACCAAACAAAAGAGTTTTGTTTTCCTCATCTAAGAAGGATAGCATCCGGACCCTTCCATACGTGGGCCTAGCTTCTGTTTATGCACTTGGCCTAATACAGTATAGAAGCCACACCTCTTTACTTTCTTATATTTCACTCTGGAGAAACTTAAATATATAGCCTGTGTCTGTGTAATGATGTCTTCCCTCTAATTACTTCAGCTTCTCCAAGACACTTATTGGCTGCTTATTGATTATTAATTATATTGAACTCCATTCAGAGGCAATTGAAATGGGCTGTTAGGCAGAGGATTCAATTAGATGGCAGAAGGGCCTCTCAAAATCTCTAAGGCCTTAACCTCTTGTGCCACAATATCCAGGGGTTTTATCATGAACTCCCTCTATTTTAGTAATAAAATTCCTCATGCTGTTCAATACTTTAACCAAAAGGTATCCTCCCCTTCAGAATTCCACTCACAGGTACAAAAATGTCCCTAAAATGCTCCACTGGCTCCTGAACCAGGTCCTCTCAGATCAACATCACCATATCCTAATTCTTTTTTTAAAAATTGACTAGGCACATTACATGCCTGTAATCCCAGTGCTTTGGGAGGCTGAGGCAGGAGGATTGCTTGAGGACAGGAGTTCAAGAGTCTCTTTATCTCTGGTAATATTCCTTGTTCTCAAACTTAATTTGTCTATTGTTATCATATCACTAAATGCAGAAAAAATATTTGACAAAATTCAACATCAATGATAAAAAATCACAGCAAACTCAGACTAGAGGGGAACTTCCCCAACTTGATAAGAATATCTACACAAAACATATAGCTAACATCATACTAACTAGTGTGAGACAAGAACCTTCCCCTTTAAGATTAGGAACAAGGCAGGTATGTCTCCTCTCACCACTCTTTTTCACCATCTTATGGATGTCCTAGCTAATGCAATAAGACAAGAAATGGAATATCTTCCTTTAGCATTTCTTTTAGAATAGGTCTGCTGTCGATGCTTTCTCTTAGTTATCATCTGAGAATTTCCTTATTTCACCTTCATTCCTAAAGGATATTTTCTCTGGATATAGAATTCTCGACTGACAGTTCTTTTTCTCAGCACTTTAAAATTGCTCTCTTGTGACCACCATAGTTTTTAATGAAAACCCCAATTATTCAAATCATTGTCCCACTGTATCTAATACATCCTTTTTTATTAGCTGCTTTCTAAAAAGTTTTTAAATATATGGTTTTACTAGTTTGATTATGACATGTTTAGACATGGTTTTCTCTGAATTTATCCTTTTTGGAAATTGCTAAGCTTCTTGAATAGGTAAATTTATTCACCAAATTCAAGAAGTTTTCAGTGACTATTTCTTCATACTTTTTTCTCTGCTCTCTTACTCCTCACCTCTGAGACCCAGTGACATGACTATTAGAACTTTTTTTTTATTTCAGCATATTATGGGGGTACAAATGTTTAGGTTACATATATTGCCATTGCCTCCCCTCCCCCACCCCACCCCGAATCAGAGCTTCAAGCCTGTTCATCCCCTAGACGGTGCGCATCGCACTCATTATGTATGTATACACCCATCCCCTCCCCCCCAACATCTGCCCGACACCCGATTAATGTTATTCCTAAATGTGCTCTTAGGTGATGATCAGTGAAACAATTTGCTGGTGAGTACATGTGGTGCTTATTTTTCCATTCTTGGGATACTTCACTTAGTAGAATGGGTTCCAGCTCTATCCAGGAAAATACAAGAAGTGCTATATCACCATTATTCTTATAGCTGAGTAGTACTCCATGGTATACATATACCACATTTTATTAATCCACTCATGTATTGATGGGCACTTGGGTTGTTTCCACATATTTGCAATTGTGAATTGTGCTAATAAACTTTTTATATTGTCTCACTGGCCCCTGAGACTTTTTCTCAATTTTCTCTTTTTTTTTCCAAGTTGGATAATTGCTTTTGATCTAGCTTCAAGTTCATTGACTCTTTCCTTAGTCATCTCCATTCTGCTAATGAGCCCATCTACTCAGGTGGGGTTTTTTTTCCAGATATTGTATTTTTCAGCTCTAAAATTTACATTTAATTCTTATTTTATCATTTTCATTTCTCTGCTAAGAACTTCTCTCTTTCCATTAATTAAAAGTGCACTTAACTTTATCTCATGGAATATAGTTAAAACTGCTGATTTAAAATCTTTGTCTGATAATTTCAATGTTTTGATCATCTCAGAATTGGCATGTATTGGATTGGATTATCTTTCCTGTTTAAAATTGGTCATGTTTTCCCGGTTCTTTTTATGTTGAATTTTTTTGGATTATATCCTTGTCCTATCTATTTCACAGCATTCTTGGGAAAATAGCATGAGATACTGTATGTGAAGGGATTATTATATATTAAACTTCTACTGACACTGTTCCCATTCAGTATGACTGTTAAGTAATACAAAAATCTTCTGAAAATAATAAATTTTAAACTTTTTATTTGGAAATAATTTTAGACTTTTAGAAAAGTTGTAAATATGGTACCAGGAGCTCACATATATCCTTCTCTAGTTTCTCCTAATGATAATAACTTACATAACCAGGAGACAATGACTCAAACCAGAAAACTAACAGTTAATATGGTCCTATTAGTCAAATTACAGATGTTCCAATTTCACCAGTTTTTTTTTTTAATATCCTTTTTCTGTTCTAGTGTCCAATTAAAGGTCCCACGTTGCATTGGTTGTTGATACTCTTTCATCTAGTCCAATCTGCAACAGTTGCTCAGTCTTTTGTCTTTAATGACCTTGACAATTTTGATGAGCACTTGTTAATTATTTTGTAGAATGTTTCTCAATCTGAGTACATCTGATATTTTCTCTTGATTAGATCAACATTATGGACTTTTGGCAAGAATATCACAGAAGTGACGTTGTGCATCATATCACATCATATCTACATGAAGTTGGCATATTTTATTATTGGAGATGTTAACCTTGATCACTTTGTAAAGGTGGTGTCTACTGGATTTCTCCAATGAAAATCTACTAATTTTCCCTTTGTGATTAATAAATATATTATAGCAGATACCTTGAGAATATGCAAATTTCCTGTTTCTCCTCAAGTTTTCACCTGCTAATTTTAGCATGCATCATGTCTTTTCTATAATAATCATTACTGCAGTGTTTGTCTAATTGTGATTTTCTATTTCTCTCATTCCTTCTACATTTATTAATTGAAATTATTCCCTAAAGATGAGCTTTATCTTCTTCCCATTTATTCATTCATTATTCAATTATTTATTTATATCAGCATGGATTTGTGAATATTTACTTTATTTTATGGGTCATAATTTCATACTATCATTATTTATTTCACTGCTCAAATGGTTCTAGTGTTGGCCACAAAACCACCTTTGAGTTGGCTCCTTGTCCTTTCAATATGCCCCCATCCTATTTCAAACATTTCCCTATTTTCTGGCACCACAAAGTATGCCAAGCTAAGCTTATACTTTTCCTGCTTCAATCTTAGGATCAACTACTTCTCTAAGGAGTCTTGTTTCCTTGTTGGATGTTATTACAATTTTACTAGTTTTTCTTCAAATGTCCCACATTGCATTAGTTGTTGGTATTTGGAAGCCAAGATGTTAGCTCTAGGTGTGCTTGTTGCTATTAGAATTTTATTGCTTCTAGGCCCTTCAAATGGAAAGAGCTAGGAAATAAATGTATGTATACTAACACACACACACACATTCCTATATTTATTCCTACATTTGTCTGTTTATCTATGTATATGTATACTAACACACACTCACATATACTTATATTTATTTCTATATTTGTCTATCAACTATCTATCTAATCTATCTTAAAAAACATGAATTCCAATTGATACCTATGATTCCAATCCAACATATTTGGTTCATTATAGCCTTCTGTCTATCTATATTTGTAACTTGTTTCTCTGTAGGAAATCTGGATATTACTATCTATGATTCATGTATCTTTTAACACATTGACTGCCCCACCAGAAAAAAATTTTCCTTGGGGCCATGGTGTTTTATTAGGAAAATAGAATAAAAACTTTGAAAACAAAACAATCCTTTCTAATTTAATGAAAACAATGTTATTTTTATTGTCTTCTGTGTGTGAGTTATATGCAACTTGAAAAATAGTTCATGTGGCTCCCAAGGTGAAAGAGACATGAGTTACATATGCTTCACAAGGGCCCGGGCTCAAAACTAGCATGAGTTAAATACAACTCACAGGGCAGTTAATGTGTTAATCCTAGTACACACATAAAATATTGTCAAAATTGATAACCCTTACCCCTGTGAGAAACAAGTTTACAAAATAGAGTACAGTATTTGTGTATAATTCTTTTTTTCAATAGCCTTACAATGTCCAAACTATTAATAATGTTTTCCAAAATTACTTTTTTAGGGCTGCTGCAACAAAGTACCAAAAACTGGATGGACTCACAGTTATGGAGTCTAAAAGTCCAAACTCAAAATGTCGGCAAAGTTGGTTCTTTCTGAGGGCTGTGTGAAGCAGAATCTGTTCCATGTCTGTCTCCTATCTTCTGGTGGTTTACAGGCAATCTTTGGCTTGTAGATGCATCACTCCAATCTCTGCCATCATCTTCACATTTTCCTTTGTCTCTGTCTCTTCACATCATCTGTCTTCTGTGCATGTCTGTCTCTGTGTCCAAATTTCCCCTTTTATGAGGACTTAAGTCATAAGAGATTAGGGCCCAACCTAAGGGCCTCATTTTAACTTGATTACCCCTGTTTCCAAATAAAGTCACATAAAGTGAGAGTTAGTGCTTCAACATATCTTTTTTGGGAGACACACTCCAACCCATAACACTCACATTGTTTTTTAATTCTTTACCTGCCTCAGTTATATTGTGGTTATATTGGGCATTTTTAATGCAGTCATGTACATTTGTTACTGTTTGTATTCCATTTTGGGCCCTGCCCCTACCCTACCCCCATTATGTCTTATTTTAATTATTTATTTATCTTGGAAGTATGTGAAACATTACTATGGTACTAAGAGTCAAAGTTATACAAAAAGGCATACTCAAACAAAGGTGACTCCTCTTTCACCCTTTACTACCTTATTCCCATTTTCCCATTCTGTCCATGCCTTTCACAACTACCCCATGTAGGTAACAAAACTCTTTAGTTTTTGATTCATCTTTCCTACATTTCTTTTGCACAAATGAGTAGATACGTGCTTGTTTTCTCAGATTTTCTTTTCTTTCATGAAGGGTAATATACTACAGATATTCTTTTACACATTACTTTCTTCACTTCATAGTGTGTCCTAAAAATCATGCCAAGTCATTCTTCTTCATTATTTTTTACAGCTACATAATGCTTGCAACAGACAGACTCTAAGATTTCTCCATGATCTCTGCCTCCTGTTATTCACACCCTTGTGTAATGCCCTGCCCTTGAGTGTGGGAATGGCCTATGACTTGCCTGGAACCAATATAATATAGCAAAAGTAATGGGATCTCACTTCCATAATTATGTTGCATAACATTGTTACTTCCATCTTGCTAGCAGACTGTCTATACTGAATCTCTGATGAAGGAAGCCAACATAAGGAGAGGTCCACGTGGCAAGGAACTATGGGAGGCCTCTAGTTACGGTGAACAGATTCCAGCTGATAGTCAGCAAGTAGCTGAGGCCCTCAGTGTAACAATTCTCAAAAAACTGGATCCAGCCAACAACCACACGAGCTTGGAAGTCAATCCTTCCCCAGTAGAGCCTCAGATGACCTCCAGCCTTGGCCAACACATTGATTGCAGTCTTTTAAAAGATTCTAAGGCAGAAGACCCAGTTAAAATGTGCCAGGATTCCTGATCCACAGGAACTTTGAAATAATAAATACATGTTTTTTAAGTCACTAAGTTTGTGGTCCTTGTTACACAAAAATATGTAACTAATACAGTACTTCATTGTTTGGATGTGCCATGGTTTATCTGACCACTCTGTGTAAGCATTTAGGTTTTTCAATATTTTATAATTGCAAACAATATTGTAATGAATAACCTGTGAATATGTATTTTCATGTTGTTGGAGGTATATCTTCAGAGTAGATTCCAAAAAGTAGGGTTGCTGGGTCGATGCAAATGAATTTGTAGTTTCATTAGATATTGTCAGATTTCTCTCCAGAAGATTTGTCCCAATTTAAATTCCCATCAGTAATATATCAGAGTACCTGTTTCCTCACAATATCACAGAACATATTGTCATATTTTTAAATTTGTGCCAGTTCGTAAGGTGAAGAATGTTTCAGTATTGTTTAAGTTGGAATTTATCTAATTATGGGTGATTTTAACATTTTTTGCAATGTTTGAGGGCCATTTTAATTCCTTTTTGGAGATGGATAAATAGTATGTTGGGAAATCTGAGAGCAAATCTATTGAATTTATCAGGATTTCCAGAGCTCAGGATAAGTTTCAGGAATTATATTCAAGGTACCAAGAGTTTTAAATAAGCTCATTGAATGAAAGGTCTATTTGAATGAGTTGGTTAGCTCCTTAACTCTGAGGACCCTGGTTATTGTTCACATTAAAGTGGTATGAGAAGAATGTCTTTAGTGAAACATGTTGGCTGGAAGTAGCATAGTAGTAAAAGGAACAAAGGTTTTGGACTTAATTAGATCTGAGTTTGAGTCCCAGATCTGCCCCTTCCTAGGAAAGTGAACTTGGTGAATTTACAGAACTTCTCTGAGACTTAGTTTTTTCATTTGTAAAAACTAAAATAACAAAGTCCTTTTCTGGTGGTTGTGTAGGTTAAATATGATACTATATATGTAGTTCCTAGCATACAGAAGGCTTTTCATAAATATAAGTTTTGTTCCCTCCTTTCCTTTTAACCCCTCACTAATCAAGGAGAAAATAGCAAGAATAAAAATCACAGAAATAAGTAATAAAATAATTATCCATATTCTGGACCTTTGGGAACCATCTGAAAAATTTACCCTAAAACTCAAAGTTAAACATAGAAATGAGGTTCTTGGTTGGAATACCTTCCCTCTTTTCAGTGCTTCTCTAAATCTTCTTTTATTTAAATTTCTTCAACACTTACAACCTATGCCACAAACTCAAGCATTTAATCATTTTTACACATTTACTCAATAAGAACTTAGTGAGCACCTACTATTTTACTGGGATCACTATTATAGTCACATCCTACACAATGTCATAACATGAGAGGATTTTAGATATGACTTGGTCCAACCTCATCACTTTACAAATTAAAGGAACTAATGCCAGAGGGAGTAAGTTATTTCTGTAGTAAGTATATTTCATAGCAAGTTAGTAGTAGAATCATGATTAGAATTCAGGTTTCTTGATGCTCAAGTCAATGCTAATCCCACAATTCGTAGTGGCTTTTCTGATTCTTTTTATACAGTCCATAAGTTAACCTGAGAAGAGCAAAACAACCTAAAATTAGTAAGTAGCTAACAGCAGGCTGGCTGCCCAGGGCAACATACTGCTGATGGATTTCAACAGATGGATCTCTCAGTCCCTTTCCAAATTCCAGCTAGTTGATAAATGAATCACTCCTTTGTCACTATTCTGACAGGATTGCTGCTGTTCCCTCTGGCCTCCCTGAACTCAGACTAGGCTCATTTAGAGAAAAGAAGGAACACAGGGATGTGGGCCTGAAACTTGGCTTCTTAACTTGTCTGCATGTCAAAGGCCAACAGAACACATTCTGGTTAAGAACAGCTCTCTGATGTAAAGGTTTGTTTAAAATCAAACTGTATCCTGGGGCCTGTAGTTGTTCTGGGAAGAGGCAACTAAGGATGAATCCTGGTCAATCTCTGGTCACCAAATTCTATTTCATTCAATTCAAAAGAGTATCTTCACTTTTGTGCACGTATGGAAGTAAAACTCAAGGGAAATCAAGTAGTTGGGGGGGGGGAGGAGGGGATGGGTAAATTCACACCTAATGGGTACAATGCACATTAACTGGGTGAAGAGCACCCTTATAACTTTGACTCAAACTGTACAAAAGCAAATTATGTAACCAAAACGTGTGTACCCATGTAAAATTCTGAAATTAAAAAAGAAGAGTATCTTCGATGTTTTAGGTACTATTAAACCTCCAGGGATATAGCAATCAACACAACACTATTTCTGTCTTCAAGGAACTTATAGTCTAGTTAAGTTTACTGTCATGAACACAAATCATTATGATGTAAGGAAGTTTGAAATAGGTGCTATAAAAGACGCTGAAGTAGTCTGCTATGGGAGCAGAAAGGGAGGAACAAGTTAATTGCCAGTAAAGCAAATAGGGTTGGCTTCACGGAAAAGCTGGTATTTTAGTTGGGCTCCAAAAGATAAGGATTTTAGCGACTAGAGAAAAGTGGCAAGACATTTAAGCCTTAAGAATTGCAGGAGACAAAGGCCAGAAGGTGCGAAACAGACTGACCTAGCTCCAAACAGGAATTACAGAAGTGGAAGATAAGTGGCGGGATCTTGTAAGAGATGACTCTGGCAAGGCCAGATCATGGAAAATGTGAAAAGACATATTAAGTGTTAAGGCTTAAATCTATAGGCAGATTTTTGAAAAGAAAATGATGTGATTCAAACTCTGTTTTGAAAGAATAATTCTAACTGCAGTATGGAGCTTGTAGCACAGGATAACAAGACTAGAAGCAGAAAGCAGTTTTTGCAAGAGTCCCCAACTATTATTTTGTTGGAATCTGTCTCCCCCTTTACATCTAATAATATTTGCTTTATATATCTGGGTGCTCTAGAGTTGGGTGCATATATTAATATATTTAGAATTGTTATATCCTTTTGCTGGATTAATAGCTTTATCATTACATAATGACCTTCTTTGTTTCATTTTATTGTTTTTGACTTAATGTCTGTTTTAGCTGTCAAAAGTATAGCTACTCCTACTCACTTTTGGTTTCCATTTTCAGGAAATATCTTTTTCCATCTCTACTTGTCTATATATGTCTTTACAGGCGAAGTGGGTTTCTTCTAGGCCTCATACAGTAGGGTCATTTTTCTTTTTATCTATTCAGCCAGTTTATATATTTAAGTGGAAATTTTAATCTGTTTACATTCATGGTTATTACTGATATGTGAGGACTTATTCATGTCATTTTATTAATTGACTTCTGGTTGTTTTTTATATCCTTTGTTCCTTTCTTTCTCTCTTATTGCTTATCATTGCAGTTTGGTGGTTTTCTGCAGTGGTAACATTTGAGTCCGTTCTCTGTCTCAATTCTCTGTTTGCTCTACCATTGAGTTTTATACTTTTGTGTGTTTTAATGATGATAGATAGCATCCTTCCACTTCCAGGTGTTGGACTCCCTTACGCATTTCTTGTGGGGCCAATTTAGTGGTGATGAATTCTCTCAGGTTTTGCTTGTCTGGGAAAGACTTCATTTGTCCTCCATTATGAAAGATAACTTTGCTAGGTATAATGTCTTTGGCTCACAGTTCTTTTTTTTTCTTTTAGCACTTTGACTATGTCATCCCGTTCTCTTCTGGCTTGTAAGGTTTCTTTGGAGAAATCCACTGCTAGTGTGATGGAAAAGGGAAATGGGAGAACTAGGGAAATGCCTTTTGGATCTGGTCTGCCATCACTGTCTGCTGGCTTCCTTATAAAACTGTTGTGTGAATTAAATTAGATAGCTTTGTACAAATTACTCAACCCTGTTTCTGCCATAGTACATTTTCATTTAAAAAAAAAAAAAAAGAAAGTTCTCTTCTGATTATGATGTGGTTACCATAAGAGAAAGATGGTTTTATTCCCATTTTACAGATGGGGAAATGGAGGTAAGGAGAGGTTATTTTTCAAGGTTACAAAGTTGACAAGTTGAAGAGTTAGGGTTTGAATCTAAGTTCATCTGACTTTTAGGCACTGACTTATGCTACCTGCAATGTCTTGGAATAGCAGAATTGAAACGCCACTGTGAAGAGGGAGATGTAACAGTGTCCAGGGGATAGGGTCTTGTCTCAGGAGAGTTTAGGCTGAAACTCCTTCCATCTTGCAGATACAGCATTCCTCTGTGGTGGCCACGAGACAGCAAACAGCTGATTCCGGAAGTATTTAGGAGATGAGGTTGATCCATCATCATTTGTGTTCTTACAACATCCACAAAAGTCACCTATTACAGCCTTTGCAGTACTTAGTTGCACCTAACATTTTGTTCATCTGCCTCCTTTTTCTGTCTGCAAAAACAGAGCTGGTTTCTGATTCAACCAAATCTCCAATCCCTAGCCAGGCAGGTCAGGGCATACAGAGATGCAGGTTGTTTCCACGGTTGCCGTATATAAGTACCTGGCTTATACTGAACACTCAGTAAATGTGAGTTACAGTGATTTTTGTAAATTATTATTGTTATTATTGCTCATTTTCTTCTTATTGTATTATTTATGCCTGGGAAGATTTAATAAGTGAATAAAGACAGTATGTTTTTGTAAAAAAAAAAAAAAAAAAAAAAAAAGAAATTTAAATAACTTCTTTGTACCTCAGTTACCTCATCTTTAAAATGGGCTAATAATACTACCTATATCATAGAGCTATTGTCAGGATTAAATTTGTTAATACATGTAAAGTAACAAGCATATGGTAATGGTTAATAGTTCTTATTTTAAGATATAACATTTATATTACAAATATTATATGACATATTTTGGGACTATATTTAAAGAAATACAAATACCTAGGTATACTTGGATATAGAACTCATGAATCCATACGATTTTTTCATCTATGGAGGCCAGGTTGGATCTTCCAGGGCGGCTCCAGACTGAGGAGAATCTTCCTCCTTAAGTCTTCAAGTTTCAGACAGGCAGTCACAGAGAAATACTAGAACCTGTCCAGACTCTGCATTTATAGACAAGGGTTCCAGATAACCTTCTGGGCATGACTGTATCAATAAATATTTACTGAATATTTGTTTTCAACTATTTACACTGTGATACTGCCTTTTATAATTCCTGACCCATGAGCTCATATTCAGCTCTTTAGGGAATAAGAAGGTAAGAGAAAGCCCTTTTTTATGTTACTACAAAGGCAAGGTTGTAACAAGATTAAGACAGCATTAGTTTCTGTTTTCATGCTGTTGTTTTTAAAGATATTTAGATTATTTATGTGTTTTGTGAAAATACACCCAAGGCACTTTTTTAAAATTCTGAAATTTTGAAACTTAACAAGTAAATGTATGCCATTGAAATTCAGGATTTTCTAGTATCTAAGATAAACGAATAAAATTGTGTTGCTTCTCTGGCTCATTGTGATCAAGGGAAACCACGCTATTACAGGGAACCAATCCAGAGATCATTGAAAACATATCACTGTCATTGATGGGATATTGCTACACCTTCTCTAGTCACTGTTGAGCTTTGTAACATTTATGAAAGTCAAATATAAAAGCAAATCGCTGAGCTACATGATTGACTTCCATATTTTTTATTTCACATTGAATGACATTTTGTGAATACCACAACCCCAAGCAACCATAAAATTAAGCAAGATATTTTTTATCTGAACCTGAAAAGACAGCCACATCTTCTGTTCAGTAATAGCAGCAGAGACCGAAGAAACAAATTTGCATCCTTTTACATGGAGCAAAATGAAATGTTGCATGTCCTTTGACTGTCTGCCAGAGTCATAAATGTTGGAGGCACTTGAAGTATAAGAAATCCTCAGAAGCAGCAGTCAGCATCAAATTGTTTTTTACTGTATACTTCCTCACTTTAAGGCAGAAGGAAACAATCAGCTACCATTTGCCATTAACTACAAGTCTGTAATCATGTGCGTTGTTCCATGTAGTCATCTGCTATAATAATCATTGCCCTGTAATTCTGAGTGCATTAAGACAGACAAAATTTGGAAAGATATGACAGACAAAATTCTCTCTGCAGACATAAGAGTCAGAGCATCTTCATGTAAGGCTGAAGGCAGAAGATGGACTTCTGCAGTTCTTACCTTTACCAATGCCTAGTTATGAACAGAATGAAAAGCATATCATCCCACCATCAAAATCTATGAACTTACCACACAAATCAATCAGTGAGTAATTTTTTTTTTGAGATGGGGTTTTGGTCTGTTGCCCAGGCTGGAGTGCAGTGGCATGGTTAAAGCTCACTTCAGCCTTAAACTCCTGAGTTCAAGCAATCCTCTTACCTCAGTCTCCTGAGTAGCTAGGACTACAGGTGCATGCCACCATGTCTGGCTAATTTTTTACATTTTTTTGTAGAGATGGGGTTTCACTATGTTTCCTAGGCTAGCCTTGAACTCCTATCCTCAAGCAATCCTCCTGCCTTGGCCTCCCAAAGTGCTGGGATTACAGGCGTGAGCCACCGTGTCTGGCCCAGTTAAGTAATTATTATTAGTAGTAGTATATTTATTTTTGAGACAGAGTCTCATTCTGTTGCCTGGGCTAGAGTGCTATGGCGTCAGCCTAGCTCACAGCAACCTCAAATTCCTGGGCTCAAGTGATCCTCCTGTCTCAGCCTCCCAAGTAGCTGGGACTCCCGGTGCATGCCACCACTCCCAGCTAATTTTTTCTATTTTTAGTAGAGACGGGGTCTCACTCTTGCTCAGGCTGGTCTCAAACTCCTGACCTCAAGTGATCCTCCTGCCTTGGCCTACCAGAGTGCTAGAATTACAGGCATGAGCCACCACTCCTGGCCATTCACCAGTTAAGTAATTATTAAACATAAAATATGTGCTCAGTTTGTGCTAAGCTCTGTGTGTGGGAGATGCAGAGAAAATAAAATATAATTCTTGCCATAAAATATTTACATTATTGGACATACAAGTCACATGCATGAAATAAGAGCAAATAACAAAAGATAAAGGATTAAACTGTGTGATGTAGATTTGTGCTGAGCAATACTAGTCCAAAGAACAGAGAGATTGCTGAAATCTTGAACGGGACTGGACAAGACCTTAGGGCCAGTGGAGCAGAGAACATCCCAGACAAGGAAAGTGGGATGCATGGACATAAGAAGAAAGAATGGATTAACAGGATTGATAAAAAGCAAAAAGACTGAAAACTAAGTCAAATTGAGAGACAATCTAGGGCAGTGGTTCTTAAAGAGTAGTCCCTAGACCAGCAGCATCAGCATCACCTGGGAACTTGTTATAAATGCATATATTGAGCCCTATCCAGACTTACTGAATCAGAAAAATTACAGGTGGGGGCCAGCAACCTTTGTTTTAACAAACCCTCCAAATGGTTCTGACCCATGTTTAAGTTTGAGAACCGCTGACATAGAGGAATGGAGAGAGAATCACTGATGTAGAAAAAGAAGGTTGTAAGGTAGGGTAGAGGCCTTGAAAGCCAGGCAGAAGGTGTTTCACTTGATGTAGTAGGAAATAAGTTGCCAGGGGTTTGGGAGAAAGGGTGTGAAAATGATCACTGTGGCAATAAAGGACCAAAGAGGTGAAAGTCAGAAGGAGGCTATTACAGTAATTCAGACATAAAGTGATAAGGGCCTATCCTTATCCAGAGGCATCAGAAATGAAGAGAACTTGTGTGGCAGGCATTATGCTGAGCCCTTTACACATGCTAACTTATTTAAACTTCATAAAAATCTTATGAGACTAATACTATTATAATTCATATTTTGCAGATGAGACAAACAGGAAGCAGAGAGATTCTGGGTCTGAGGGAAAAGAGACAGTGATTAGACTCTAAGACAGGGCTTCAGATTTGAGCCTGGGAACTTTTCTGATCTCTTTCTCGTCCTCAACTCTTCACCACATTTTCCTCCTGTTTTTCTGAACGCACATACCTCTTCCTACCAGCAACACCTCAATTTCAGAGTTCTGGGGAAATATAGATGACCAATAAACATAAGATTGTCAATCTCATTAGTAAACAGGAAAATGGAAATTTAAAACAAAATACCTTGGAAAGCTTTCTAAAACATGAGAAATATGATCAGAAATCTTTCTAATTTAGTTCACTGTTGTTTGAGTTAAGATTTTAATGCAGCTATAATTATTTCAATCATGGGTACATAATAGATGGGTACATCTCAATATATAAATGAATCAGAGTTCATATTTTTTTAACTAACAAACATACCAGAATTTCATAATATAAAAATAGTACAATGTGTAGGGGATCTCATAACCACCTCTAGGTTCAGTGATTAGCTAGGACTCACAAGACTCAAAATATAGTCATACTTATGACTGAGATTTATTACAGCAGAATGATACAAAGCAAAATGAACAAAGGGAAAAAGTGAATGGGGTGAAATCTGGAGAAAACCAGGCACAAGCTAAAATAATACTTTCCAGGTGGAGTCACACAGGATATGCTTGATTCCTCCAGCATTGAATTGTGAGGTGTTGACCAAGGAAGCTCACTAGACACCCAGTGCCAAAGGTTTCTCTTAGGGGCTGGTCACATAGGTACCCACTGCCTAGCATGTGCCAAGATTCCAGATCTCAAGAAGAAAGGCAGGTGTTCAGCCCTTTGTTTGTACAGTTTTGGCACTGTAAACCACCCTTATGAGGTAAAAATTGTGGAAACCCTCCTGAATTTCAAGTTTCCAGACACAAACAAAGGTCCAACCTTGCAAGCAGACTTTTCTAAAGATAGCAGTCTCAGGCCTGCAATGTTAACTCTCTCCTGCACATGTGCTATGCTGGAATAACAGAGTATCAAAAACTAGTATTGAAATTACTACCTCATATTTAGTATGTTTGCTTTTAAAGTCTTATAGACCTGGGTGACTGCAAGTATTTAGTGGATAAAAGAACTAAGATGTGAATGGTCACTCCATGATGCTACACAAATAAGTTCATAATTGCCTTCTACCCTGCTTAACAATTTGTCTGGCACATGAGAACATCTTTAATTACGGTCATTCTCTTTCTCACCCATACTATAAAGAAACTAACTTGCTCTGAAATAAAAATCCAGATTTGTCCATTTGTGATATTCTGTTATGTTTATATAGCATGCTTTCTCTGTAAATTTGATTATGGAATGTGCAGTGAGGTTTGAAGACAAAGGAAAATAATTTTTGGAACCTTTAACATTAAATAACACATTTTCCCTAGTGAATATGTATTATAGTGATGGATGCTATAGAGCTTCTGATAAATGGCACGTATGGATAAAGTAATCTATAATCAATTTCTTTCCACCTAGCCCATCATATCAATCTTTGGGAGACATTAAGTGTTAGGAAGATTGCCAACACTACCTGCTGTCATCAAAGCCATCTAAGGAAACTGTAAATGCATATTAATATCTGTGTTATCCAATAAACTAAAATCATTGTAGCTCACATTATAGCACATTACTTGACAATATGCATTTAGTGCATTCCCACTCTATACAAATCAAAGTAAGGCAAGTTACCTGAGGTATCTTGGAGACATTTCTATTCTTCTAGGCTGCTGATTCTAAAGTGCAACACAAACACCATAAAAATAGGAAAATGATATCATCATAAGTTAAAGATTATTATTATAAATGAAGCAATAGTGTCTCAGAGAGGTGAAACAATTGGTCCAAGGATATACAGAGCTGGGACTTCAACCCAATTCTTTAGTTTCCTAATTGGGCACTCATTCTACTATCCTATGCTGCTGCCACTCACATTAGGCATATGTTAAGGAAATGAGGAGAAAGACATTATGCCAAGAGGCAATTTAGTAATGACTCAGGAAAAAGCGTCACCTGTTTAATCACCAGCATCATCACTTGATTCTTCTTTGGTCATTTCTGTTTATATTCTGATTATGTTGTATGTGATAGGTTCTGATGTCAGACATCCAAAAACAACTATTTCTCCTAAAATCACAGTATCATATCTATCTGAGAATAAAAGATCCTTGTGGACAAAAAGACGTTACTGTAAAAACCCTCCTTGTATTAAAACGATGCCAAACACTCGAAAGACACTTTAAATAATACCTGCTGATGAAATTAATTGGCAATTATTCTTGCCAAATGATCTAATATAAAGTTTCATATCTGCATCAGGAATGAAATAGTGACTAAATAAATGTGACTTTTGGATATTTTCTGCACATGGACATTTGGTATAGAACACCTCTATTCAAAGAATTTATTTAAAGCAAAGATGGAAATAATTTTTAAACAGAAACAAAGATAATGCTACTTACTTTTCAAGCTAGTAAATAGTTTTAACTGGACTTAATTTATATTCACTTACATTGGTGGCTTAAGCTATTTGACTAAAAGACTCTGAATAAAATATCATTATCAGTTTATTTTTTCTTATTTACATTTTATTGTTTGCCTGACATATTGCTATTCTTTGAAGTATCAGACTCTAACTTAGTTGGAATAACCAAAGGAGTCCTATTAGGCAGAAAGAGATTATTTAAGATTTTGTGGGGTGTGCATCTGCCAGTGCAACTGTAGAGTAAAAGTACATTTTGTGCATCTAAAGAAAAGGGATAATTACAGTTGCTAATGCTCATTGAGATCCTATGACCAGAAATGATGTCATGCATACTTTGAACAAAGTTATTTGTTTGCTTTTTCATTTGACAAAATATTCCATGACTCAATTCACTCTCAGAGGACCATTCTACACTTTTACAACACTATGGCTAAAACTAATTAACAGTTTTATTTCACTAGACTCTCCTAATTACCTGAAGCATAGAAATGAAATGATTAAAAATTCATTTTGAGACCACTCAATAGGAAAATGCTTTCTCTCTTTTCATGCTCTGAATTGACCACAGTTTTGAGTATCCAGCTGATAATGCACATAATATTCATGATACTCTTGCTTTCACTGTAAAGCATGATGTTAACCTTCCAAGTTTGTGCATTTTTATGATCTTGTTATTTTATATGTAAATCTCTGGATTTCAGATTCACATATATTTCAAGTACTTCTCTATCACTGCACAAATCTCCTGTGAGCAAACAGCTGATGAATTTTTACAGATATGATTTTATTCTACTTACTCTGCTAAGCCATTTCAGGTATCTGTTAGAACTGTCTAAAACATGAATATCTCAATGAAGGCCATGTTGGTAACCTCAGGAAATATAAAGAACTTGGAGGTTTAAGAAAAGAATGGGGGAAAGCTTCTTTATCCTCCAGAAATGCAGTTTTTATTTCTCTTTACTCTAGAATTGAAATACTTAAAAGTGAACCTTAGACACTGATGAAAAAGTATGTTTCTTTGAGCTTTTTTAGGTGGAATGGTAGAAAATGCAGAGAAAGAAAAAAAAAACTCTGCAATTTTTAATCCTCTTACATTCCAGACAAAAATGAGACTTCACCAGAAAAATTTTAAGCATGTTAACAAATAGGAACTTGAATTAAAAAAAATTTTTTTGAAACAAAGTCTTGCTTTGTCACCCAGGCTGGAGCATGCAGTGGCACAATCATAGCTCACCACAACCTCAGAATCCAGGCCTCAAGCAATCCTCCTGCCTCAGCCTCCCAGGTGGCGAGACTACAGGTTCACAGCATCACACCAGGCTAATTTCTTTTTATTTTTTGTAGAGATGGTGATCACCCTATGTTGCCCAGGCTGGTTTAGAACTCCTGGCCTCAAGCAATCCTCCCATCTTGGCCTCCCAAAGGTCTGGGATTACAGGCGTGAGCCACCTCACCTGGCCCCAATTTTTTTTTTATTAAATACTGAATGGTTAATAGGATTTTAAAAATGAAATATATGTAAGAATAGAGAATGACATACCTCTCAAACATCCTCAGTCTACCCAGCTTAAGGCTCATGAATCCCTGCCAGATTCCATTCCTTTCCTTCCCTCCTCAGAGGTGAATTTTGTGTTTATCATTTCTTTGCTTTCATTTATGGTTACGCCACATACATTGTATCTTTAATCACCTATTGCTTGGTTTTGCATGTTCATAAACTTTATATAAGTGGAATCATGCTAGCTAAGTTCTGCCTGGATTCCTGGCCCACAGAAACTATGAAATAACAAATGTGTGTTGTTTTAAGCCACTAAGTTCATAGTATTGTTTACATAGTCATAGAACACTAATGTAAACTTCAACCCACAATAGGAAATACATTTTACATTGTGACCAAGTACAAACACACACACAAAAATATATATTATACACACACAGTATGTAACTGAATCATACATATATATGTGTGTGTATATATCACACACACAGAGTATACAACTGAATCAAAAGTTTCACTAAATCATTTTCTACCTATGATGCACTCTATTTTCTACACTATTCACATTCATTTTAAAAAATTCTGCTTGTGACCCACAAAATTGATTATGTGAGCCATTAGTGGTTTGTGATCCATGGTTTGAGAACATGCCTGTAGAATTTTAGCTAAATATAAAATTGCTGGGTCATAGTAAATGCACATTTTAAATTGTATTGTATAATGCTCAATTGTTTTCTAAAATGATTGTGCCAATTTATACCTCCTTTAGCAGTATAATAGTGTCCCAGTTGCTATACATCCCTATTTCTAACACTTGATATTGTCAGACTTCCTCATTTTTTGACAATCTGTAACTGTAATGTGGTATCTTATTATATTTTTTTTTTATTTATTTTATTTTTTTTATTTATTTATTTATTTTTTTTTTTTTGAGACAGAGTCTCACTCTGTTGCCCGGGCTAGAGTGAGTGCCGTGGCGTCAGCTTAGCTCACAGCAACCTCAAACTCCTGGGCTCAAGCGATCCTCCTGTCTCAGCCTCCCGAGTAGCTGGGACTACAGGCATGCACCACCATGCCCGGCTAATTTTTTCTATATATATTTTTAGCTGTCCATATGATTTCTTTCTATTTTTAGTAGAGATGGGGTCTCGCTCTTGCTCAGGCTGGTCTCGAACTCCTGAGCTCAAACTATCCGCCCACCTCGACCTCCCAGAGAGCTAGGATTACAGGCGTGAGCCACCGCGCCCGGCCAAGTATCTTATTATATTTTAACTTGCATTTCCATGATTACTAATATGATTGAGCATCTTTTCATGTTTATTGGTAACTTGTATTTCCTCTACTATTCAGCTCTTTCTTTCACCAATTTTTCTTAATGAGTTTTTAAAGTTGTTCATGTATTTTGGACACCTTCCTTGTCAGTTAATATGTGTTACATATTCCCAGCTCTGCTTCTGGGTTTTTTTTTTTCTTTATTTTTTTTAATGAAGAGTGTATTTTCATTTTAATGTAACTACATTTTTTTATTCTTTTAATTTATGGCTTGTGTTTTTAATGTCTGGTTGATGAAGTCTTCTCTACTCCAAAGTCATAAAAATTTTCTCTTGTACTATCTTCTAAAAGTTGTATAATTTTGCCTTTTACAATTAGGTTTTAAGATCACCTAAAATTAATTTTTGTTTGTGGTATAAGGTAGTTGGTCTAATTTTATTTGATTTCATAGAGATAACCACTAGTCCCAGCATCCTTTATTGAAAAGTTCATCTTTTCTGCACTGATCTGTAATGACAGCTCTATCCTAAATTAAGCGCACATATGTATATAGGTCTGTTTCTCAACCCTCTATTTTATTACATGGGTAAATTTGTGTCTTTCTTGGGCTAGTACTACAATGTCTGAATTACTATAGCTTTGTAATTTTTGGTATAGGTTAAGGTAAGACTCTTCACCTTGTTTTGTTCGAGAATATCTTAGCTATTCTTGGTCCATTGCATGTTTATGTAAATTTTAGAAGCAGCTTGTCACCTTGTATAAAATCAACCCACTAGGATTTTCATTGAGATTTTAGTAACTCTACAGATCAATTTCTGGAGACTTGACATCTTTACAATATTGAGTCTTCCAATCCTTGAATGGGACATATCTATTTATTTATATATATTTTTTAGTTCTTTCTATAAAGTTTTGTAATTTTCTCCATAAAAGTCTTAAACTTCTGTTAAATATATGCATGAGTACTTGATGCATTTTGGTGCTATTATTAATTTTATCTTTTTATCGCAAACATTTTTTTCACTGTTTTCTGTTGGTAAACATGAAAATGCAACTGATTTTATTATGTATCAGTTTTGTGTTTATAAACCTTGCTATATCCTCTAAGTAAGAATAAAATTTTTTCTGTATGTAATTTTGGGTTTTCCATGTAGTCAACTATATCATTTGAAAATAATGACCATTTTATTTCATTCTTTCCAATTCTTCTATTTTTTCCCCCTTTTTCTGCCTTATTGCACTAGCTAGGTCCTCTAGGGCAATGTTGAATACAAGTGATAGTGAGTACCCTCGTCTATTCCCAATATTAAGTGAAATGTTCTTAGTGTTTAAGCAGAATGACCATTGTAAGCTTTCAGTAGTTACCTTTTATCAAGTTAAGTATTTTCTATGTCTATTTTGGTAAGAGTTTTTATCATAAACAAAAATCAAACATTTTTCTGCACCTATTAAGATGATGAAATGACTTTTTTCCTTTAATTTGTTCATGTAACGAATTATATTAGCTGGTTTTCTCATGTTAAATGAACTTTCCATTCCTAGGTTAAACTCAACTTAGACATATGATGTATTATTGTTTAATACATTGCTGGATTCAGTTTGCTAATTTTTTTCAGAATTTTTGCATCTAAGATTATGAGTAAAAGTGACCCATAATTTTTCATTTTTGCCCTGTTCTTTTTTAGGTTTCGGAGTTAAGGTTAGTGATAGCCTTCAGAAAGGACTTGGGGAGTGTTCTCTTCTTTTTCTTGTCAAAATTTTATTTTTCTGTAGAGTAGTTAATAGAAGAGTAGAATTAGTTATTTCATGAATGTCTGATAGAGCTTATGAGAAAAATATATGGGCCTAAGCTTTTCCTTCTGAGATTGTTTTAACTTCCATTTTAATTTTTATAATTAATTTAAAAGCATTCAGGTTTTTCCACTTCCTTTTTTTTTAAGCTGGCAGAAATAAGGAGGACCATTTTTTCTTGAGTCAATTTATTACCTAGTATTTCTCTAGGAATTTGTCCATTTTTTCTGTTTTCAAACTTTTTGGCATAAAGTTATTCATAATAGCCTCTTTTTTCAATGTCTTCATTTTTTGTGGTAATGTCTAATTTCTAATTCCTGATATTATTTATTTGTATTTTCTCTATTTGTATTGATAAATCTCACTAGAGAATTTTCAATATCATATGTCTTTTCAAAAACTTTTGGCTTTGTTTATCTTCTCAGTTGTATGTATATTTTCTGTACATTAGCTCCTATTCTTTTTTTTTTATTTCATCTTATTATTATGGGGGATACAGAATCTCAGGTTACATACGTTGCCCATGTACCGCCTGTCCTATTCTTTTCTTTATTTGATTCCTTCTTTCTGTGGCTTATTCTGCTGTTCTTTTTCTACCTAATTTGCTTTACTGGACATCTACTTTGGTTGCTTAGCTCATTAATTCTTCCTTTATAATATAAGCATTTGAAGCTGTAAATTTCTTTCTATGTACTCCTTTAGCTGTATCCAATAAATTCTAACATATGGTATTTCCATATCATTCAAATTCTAAATATTTCAATTTTTGTTAATATTTTTCTTTGATCCATGAGTTATTTTGAGTTATTTAGAAGTGTACTTTTTAGTTTACAAATATATTTTTTCTAGTTTTAAATTAATTGACTACCAGTTAGATATCATAATGCCAATCTTTTAAAATGTGGTAAGACTGGCTTTATGATTCAATAAATGGTCAATTTTCATATAAGTCACATGTGTGATTGAAAAGAAAATGAATTTGACATCGACTGGGTGCATCATTGAGGTGCATATATGTGTATATATGTTTAGATATAGATTAGATAGATCAAACTTATTAAATGTGTTGTTTAAATCTTCTAAATACATTTTGTTCACTTAATCTAAAAATGATTGAGAGTGATATATGAAAATTTACCACTATGATTGTGGATTTATCTAGTTTTTCTTTTAAATATATTTTGAAGCTATGCTATTCATTGTTATCAAGTTTAGAACTATTATGTCTCCCTGGTGAACTGAAGTTTTTATTATTTAGGAACCATCCTTATACCAGATTATACTTTTTAGCATAATGTTCTTTTTATCTAGTATTAATATATGCCTAGCCCAGATTTATTTTGGCTAGTATTTCCTAGTATATTTTTCATCCTTCATTTTTAACTTTTCTTTACCCATACTTTAAAAATAGTCTTCTTCTGAACATCAGAAGTGGACTTTATTTTCCAGTCTGACAATTTTTACCTGTAAATACAGAGTTTGATCTAGTCACATTTATTGTGAATACAAATATATTTGAATTTATTTCTACTACTTGGTTTTGGTTATTTCTTTTTGTCTTGTCTTTTTTCTTTTCTTTCTTTCCTTTCTTACTTTATTTTAGTTTATTTTTTTTTCCTCATTTCATTTTCCCCCTTGACTCTATTCCTATGCTTTAAAGGGGACCCTTTGAAATTTTATCATGCTTATTAACCTTACAAAATCCAAAATTAAGTAGTAGCATAGTCATCCTCTCAAACAGTACATAAACCACAGGAATCTTTAACTCTAATCATTCAATCCTGACTTAACATACCTACTATTGTTGTTTATTATTTTAGTTTTGGTTTTCATTTTTATCTTACAAATTTTATTATTGTTATTATGGTTTTTTATTAGCAATTTATTTGTTCACTGTACCAGCTTATATCTCAGTCTGTTTCTCTAGGATCTTTATTTTTTCTTCTCAAGGTACATCCTCTAGAAGATATAGAGGTGGTAAACTCTTTTCACCTCTTTTCACGATCTTTTAAGATCTTATGGAAGCTCTATCTGTGATAAACTCTTTCTATTTTGTTTATATTAAAATGTTTTATTTAATCATCATTCTGGAAAGATTATTATGCTAGATAGACATTTATAGTTTGAAAATTATTTTCTCTCAACATTTTGAAGACATTATACCAGTGGTTTCTGGCTTCATTATTGCTATTGACAAATTGATCAGTCTGATTGTCTTCCCTTTTTAGTTAATCTATCTTTTCACTCTGGCTGCTTTTAAGCTTTTCATTTTGTGTTTGATGCTTTATAATTTCACTAGTATGTGTCTAGGCATGTATTTATTTTTATTTATTTTGCTTGGGATATATGGTTCCATATCTGTGGATTTATGTCTTCTATTCCATTCTGGAAAAATCTCAGCCACTACCTCTTCAGATGTCACTCTCCTTCACTCTCTTTAGTCTTTCCTTCCGGAACTTTGATTAGATATAAGTTGTCATTATATTATCCATATCTTTAACTCCTCTTTTGTATTTTACTTGTCTATTTGTGCTGTGTTCTGTCCAATTACCTAGAGAAACTTTTCTAGTAACTTCTTTTCTCTTCAGCTGTGTCTTATCTGTTTAACTCATCTATTTATTGTTGTTAAATTTTTAATTGTTAAATTTTTTTTATTTCTATGAATTTTTTGTCTCTTAAATCTGCCTAGTCATTTCTCATACGCTCTTTTTGCTTCTTTATCTCATGATTCCACCTTGTGTTTTCTGAACATTTGTTACATAGCTATTATGTATTCTACATGTGACAATTTATATTTCTGCAGTCCTTGGGGGTGTCAACCTAACTTTTGATGTTTCTAAAAAATCACTCATGGTGGCTTGCCTCCTTTTATATTGAATGATCTTTGACTGTGACCTCATAACTTTGTCTTAATCTGAGGAGAATTCTGTGGTATAGTCTCAGGGGTGATTTTCTCCAGAGATACTGTTTACCTGATTCTGATGAAAGCCAGGGATGCTGCTGACCTAGGATTACGCCCCAAGATCAGCAACCTGACTTTAACACAAGCTCAAGTGTAAGTATCCCTTTTATGTGTGGTTACCAGCATCCACCCTTAAAACAAGCTTGTTTTCGCATGTTACTCTGCTCACAGCTTCAGCTTCAGCTCATTTGAAGTGGTGTCCTTGCAAACCTCCCTACCTCTTGTTGGCCCAACAATAAGTCAAAAATGTTGCCTATCCAGAATCTGATTGTTCTGCAGCAGAAGATTCACTAAGACCACCTAATCCACAATATTTCCAGAAGCAGAGTCCTATTTTTGCCACTTTCTTTAAGCTTCATTTCTAGTAACATCTTGGAATTTCCATCTAGTAAAATTTTTCTTTTGCCTGAGGTATATCTGATAGAATTTCTTTTAGTAATGATCTTTTGGCAGCAAATTTTCCTCTTTTTTGATTTTAAAATGTCTTTATTTTGTCCTCTTTCTTGAAAGATATTGTTACCAGGCAGAAATTCTAAGTGGACAATTATTTTCTTTCACTATATTAAAATATACCAATGGTTTACATTGTTGCTATTGAGAAGTCAGTTGTCATTTTAATTGTCACTGTTTTTCCCCATATATGTGTATTAGTCACAGTTCTCCAGAGAACAGAACCACTAGGATAGATACATATAGATGTAAGTATAGCTTTAGATATAAATATACAATGAGGACTTGGATTACATGATTATAAAGGCTAAGAAGTCCCACAATCAGCCATCTGAGAGCTGAAGACCCAAGAAAGCTGGTGGTATCATTCAGTTCAAGTTCCAAAGCCTGAGTACCAGGGGAGCTGATGAAATAAATCCCAGTTTGAGGCCAGGAGAAGATGAGATGAGATGTCCTAGCTTGAGCAGTGAGGCAAGAAAAAAGTGGTGAATTTCCCTTCCTCTGCCTTTTGTTCTATTCAGGCTCTCAACAGATTGAGTGATGTCTAGCCACATTGGGGAGGGCAATCTACTGAATCCATGAATTCAAATGCTAATCTCATCCAAAAAAATCTCTCACAGACACACTCCAAAACAATGTTTAATCTGGGCACCCCATGTCCCATTCAAGTTGACACATAAATTTAACCATCGCAATAAGCTTTTAAAATCTTTGTTTTGGCTGGTACCATGGCTCATGCCTATAGTCCGTGGCTGAAGCAAAAGGATCTCTCGAACCCAGGATTTCGAGGTTACGGTGAGCTGTTTTTGGGCCACTGCACTCCAACCTGGGCAACGGAGCAAGACTCTGTCTCTTAAAAAAATCTTTGCTTTTATTTTTGTATTCTGATGTTCCACTACTTTTTTTTTCACTATTTGATGCCTAGGTATAGATTTCTATCACTTTCTTTCCTTTCCTCTTTCCTTTCTTTCCCAGCTTGGGATTCATTTAGACTTCTGTCTTTCATCAGTTATGGAAAATTATCAGCTATTTTTTTTTTTTTTTGAGACAGAGTCTCACTCTGTTGCCCAGGATAGAGTGAGTGCCATGGCGTCAGCCTAGCTCACAGCAACCTCAAACTCCTGAGCTCAAGCGATCCTACTGTCTCAGCCTCCCGAGTAGCTGGGACTACAGGCATGCACCACCATGCCCGGCTAATTTTTTCTATATATATTTTTTAGCTGTCCATATAATTTCTTTCTATTTTTTAGTAGAGATGGGGTCTCGCTCTTGCTCAGGCTGGTCTCGAACTCCTGAGCTCAAACGATCCGCCCACCTCGGCCTCCCAGAGTGCTAGGATTACAGGCGTGAGCCACCGCGCCCGGCCAAATTATCAGCTATTATTTCTGCAAATATCACCCCCGGATCATTCTTTCTCTCCTATATTTCTGGAACTCCAATTGAAAGTATGTGATATTTTCTCACTCTATATTGTTTCTTTTAAGATCTTTTTTATTTTCCATTCATTTATTTCTACATTCTGTATTATATCTATCACCTAGCTACAACAACTTTCAAACTTCTGCCATTTTTATTTCATCTATACTTGCCTGACTCACTGCCCCACCTGCAACTTGATTATTTTTATAGGTATTTTTAAAATTTATTTTTATTACAGTAAAATATACATATATAATTTACCATCTTTACCATTTTTAAGTGTACAGTTCAGTGGTAATATATACATTCCTATTCTTTTTTTTTTTCCTAATCTCCCTCATTCCACTCCCCTTCCTGGTTCATAGGCATTTTTAAGTAAAATTTATCTACATTGAAATGTGCTAATCTTAACTGTATAGTTTTGGCAAATGGATACACCATGCAACTTGTACCCCTGTCAAGTTATTGGACATTTCATTTCCATAATCCCAGAAAACTTCCTCATGCCATCTCCCGATCTCCCACTGGTATCATATAGTATGTACACTTTTGTGTCTAACTTCTTTCATTCAGCATAATATCTGGGAGATGCATCCATGTTGTTGTAAGTATCAGTAATTCATTCCCTTCTACAGCTGAGTAATATTTTATTATATGAATATACCAAAAATTTTTAATACAGTATATATATTCTTCCGTTGAGGGACATTTTATGTGTTTCCACTTTTTGGCCATTATGAATGAAGCTACCATAAGCAATCTTCTAAAACTTTTAGTGGACATATATTTTTATTTCTTTTGGACAAATACCTAGGAGTAGAATTGCTGGATCAAAGTAGGCATATGCTTTCCTTTATAAGAAACTGCCAAAATTTGTTTCAAATTTGTTGAACTATCTTACATTTGTATCAGTAATGTATGTGAGTACTAGTGGCTCCATGTCCTTTCCAATACTTGGTATTTTTATTCTTTTTAATTTTAGCCATTCTGGTGTACATGTACTAGTATCTCATTGTGGCTTTAATTTGTTTTTCCCTGAAGACTAATGATGTTGATCACTTTTTCATGTGCTTATTTGGCTTTTCTAAGGTGTCTCTTAAGTTTCTTGCTCATTTATTATTGGACATTATTTTTGTCCATTTATTATTTAGCTTTAGGAGTTTTTATATATTCTGGATACAAATCTCATGTCAGATATATGTTTTGGGTAGTCACTTCTTAATGGCTTACTGAATTTTTAAACTTTTTATTTCAATTATTACAGTTTTTATATCTAAAAGTTTGTTGGATTATTTTTCAAAAACAGTTTGGACATGTCTTATAGTCCCTAGCTTCTTATTCATATTTTGATTCTTTTATTTCTTTAAACATTATAAATATTATTTTAAATTCTGTGACTGGTAATTTTAATATTCAACGTTTTCATAGGTCTGATTCTGTTGCCTGTATTTTCAGCTCTCATTCATGTTGCCTTGTGTCCTTAAATGTTTTGTAACTTTTCATTGTGAATTCACCATTTTTGGGACTTAATATGTATTTATTTCTTGTGTCATAGGATGAAAGTTTTTTTTCTCCAGAGAAATTTGTGTTTGCTACTGCAGACCAACATTTTTGGTTTGAGGTATTTCAAATCACTAAGTAGTGTAAATTTGGGTGTGGTTACTGGCTTTTGCTTAAGAAGTTTCAGGGAAGTATTTTCTTTTCTTTTTTACTCTGTGCTGGTGTTTGCGACAACGGCCCCTATTCAGTGAGTGGGGAGGAAGACAGGTATATTTCTAATTCACTGTTCCTTAAAGGTATAGCCAGTCAGATCTCAACTTTACAATGGATCTTCTTTTCACTTCCATTTGAGATGAACACTTGACTTTTTCTCCCGTCTCCCCACATCCCACCAGATTGTGAAAACTAAAGGCCAATTTAACTAGGGGCAGTAAATGCCTTCATTGTGAAAGCTAGATTCAGTGTTTTACTTTCCTCTCTTAGTTTCTCCCATCACTCATTTTTCTTCTTTTTTCTTAATATATTTTGAACCCATTTATGCATCTATCCAATATTAGTAGTTTTCAGCAGGAAGGTTGGTCAAGATACCTAATCTGCTAGACCAGGGATCCAGCACTTGATGTTTGAATCAGTAATTCACCTCTGACTTCTTGCTTGTATTCCTCAGATAATTAAATTCACTAATTTAACAAAACACATTAAAAATCTGTAATGTATCTAAAAAGTTAAAAGTCAGAGTTAAATAAATTCTAAATAAATGCAAAGCCATCTCATGTTCATGCATTGGAAGTCTTTTTTTTTTTTTTTTGAGACAGGGTGTCGCTCTGTCACCTGGGCTACAATGCAGTGGCATCATCATACCTCACGGCAACCTCAAACTCCTGGGGTCAAATGATCCTCCTGCCTCAGCCTCCCAAGTAGCCAGGACCACAGGCATGTACCACCACACCATGCCTGGCTACTTTTTCTATTTTTTGTGGAGAAAGGGTCTTATTCTTGCTCAGGCTGGTCTTGAACTCCTGGCCTCAAGCAATCTTCCCGCCTCAGCCTCCCAAAGTGCTAGGATTACAGGCATGAGCCACCATTGGAAGTCTTAATATTGTTAAGATGATAATATTTCAAAGATTGATCTACAGATTCAATACAATTCTTATCAAAATTCCAACTGCCTTTTCTCAGTATAGAAAAGCTGATCCTAAAATTCATATGGAATTACAAGGGACACAGAATAGCCAAAACAATTTTGAAAAAAGAACAAAGTTGGAGGACTCATACATTCTAATTTTAAAACTTAATACAAGTCTACAGTAATCAAGACAGTGAGGTACTAGCATAAGGATAGACATACAGACCAATGGAATGGAGTTGAGAGATCAGAAATAAATGCATTTATGGTTAATTAATTTTTGACAAGGGTGCCAAGGCCATTCAATGGGGAAAGAATAATCTTTTCAATAAATGATCCTGGAAAACTAAATATTCAGATGAAAAAGAATGAATTTGGACTTCTACCTCATACCATATACAAAAATTAATTCAAAATGGATCAAAGATCTAAATGTAAGAGCTAAAACTTTAAAACTCTTAGAAGGAAACATAGGTGAAAATGTGCATGACCTTGGATTAGGCAACAGTTTTTTAGATATGACACCAAAATCACAAGCAATCAAAGAAAAAAATAGATAAATTAGACTTCATCAAAATTAAAAACTTTTGTATTTCAAATGACACCATGAAGTAAGTGAAAAGACAACCCACAGAACAGGGGCAAATATTTGCAAACCATATATCTGATGAGGGTCTACTATTCATAATAAATAAAGAACTCCTGCAAATCAACAATAAAAAGACAAATAACACAATGAAAAATAGTCAAAGAATTTGAATAGATATTTCCCCAAAAAGGACATACAAATGGTCAATAAGCGTGTGAAAATATGCTCAACATCACTAGTCATGGGGAAAATGCAAATCAAAGCCACAATGAGATACCAATTTACATTCACTAGCATGTCTATGATAACAATAATGAATGATAACAAATGTTGGCTAGGATGTGGAGAAATGAGAACCGTCATACATCACTGGTGGGAATGTAAAATGGTTTAGCTACTGTGGAAAATACTCCCTCAAGAAACTCAACATAGAATTACCATATGAACCAGCAATTCTACTTCTAGGTATATATCTAAGAGAAATGAAAACATATGTTCACACAAAAACTTGTACATAAATGTTTTATATCATCGTTATTCATAATAGCTAAAAAGTAGAAAAAACTTAAATGTCTATCAGCTGATGAAAGTATAAGCAAAATGTGGTATATCCAAACAATGGAATGTCACTCAACTATACAAAAGAGTAAAGTACTATTACATACTGCAATATAGATGTACTTTGAAAACATTATGTTAATGGAAATAAGTCAGACAGAAATGGCCAAATATTACATGATTCCATTCATATGAAATTTCAAGATTAGGCAACTCCATAGTGACAGAAAGTAGATTAGTGGTTGCCAGGGCATGGGAGAAGGAGGGTGTTGGGCCTAACTGCTAATAGGTATAGGGTTTCTTTTTGAGATGATGGAAACATTTTAGAATTAGTGGTGATGGTTGCACAACGTAGTGAATATACTAAAAGCCACTGAAGTGTATACTTTAAAATGGTGCATTCTATGTTATGTGATGTATATTTCAATAAAAATTCTATAAGAAAAGAAAAACCTAGCATGTTCAAGAATAACATTTCTTGCCTATTATGAAGATTAATATGTAGTGTATAAACGCTAGTTATTATTAATTTATTTAGGAAACCTGGTTTATTCCATCATGTCTTCATTCTTTCTTGATCATCAAAACTCTACACACACTTAATCCACCTATCATTTATCTTGGTAACAGTTATTTAATTTTGTAAAATTTATTGCACATTATTTAGGTGGTCTACCTTTATGTTTTATTGCATTAAATACAGACATCTTTGATAGCTATATATCAGTTCCTTAGGCAAGGTATTGCAGTAAGGATTACAGGAGAAACTTCTTCAAATATTTTGCAATCACAATTACTGAATCTGCTTAAAGAAGAAAAGCCTCTAGGAGAACCCATGGAAATATTAAAATTCAAACTCATCATCATCAATATCATTGCCAACACTTGAGGAGTTTTATTAGGCAATAGGAATTATACTGTGGATTATGTGACACTGCAATCACTTGGACACAACTTGCAGCTGATGAATGTTGGGCCCTTTAGATAGTGACAGTCATGACATAGTAGCCCTTCATGGTTTAAAATGCTAAGTAAAATGAATGAGCTATCATCTTGACTTATATGGAGAAGTTTTTATGATGGAAATGTTGCAGTCTTGTGTGGTTTTTTTGTTAAAGAACTTTAAAAATAGTTACCTTACTTCAGATGTCAATTTCTATCTGTGTGCTCTGACAGAACCTCAATTGCAACGTGTTCCAGACAATAATCATTACCTCCTTCCATCCTCCTCTCCACCATGTACCTCAAGATCTATTCCTCCTTCTGTTTACCCTCTCTTGTTTAAATGTATCACCATCTTCTCAGTCATCGTGATTAGAAATTCTTGTTTTCTTTCATATTTCCCATCTAAGCAATCACCAAATGCTATCCATCTACCCCCACAATATTAAATCTGTCCCCTTCTTCTCATTTCCCCTGCCACTACCCTTTTTCAGTCCTTCATCATCTCTCAAATGAAACTGTTGCCATAGCCCACTAACTGGTTTCCTTGTCTCTAGTCTCTCTCCCTTCCAATCCATCCTTCCCACTATTGCCAGTTTGCTTCCTAACATTAGTTGAATCGTATTCACTCTCCTCCTCAAATGGCCTTCCCCTGCTTACAAAATAAATTCCAAATCTTTAAATTGTAGAACCTAGTAGTTAAGAGCTCAGGCTTGTGAATAAAGTAGATTTGGGTTTGAATCTTTGCTGGACCACATTCTTGTTGTTAAGTCTGAGGCTGTTTACTTAATTTCTCTGAACCTCAATTTCCTCATCCATGAAATGGGACTAAGAATAGTACCCACCTTGAAGAATTGCTGTGTCAGTTAATGAGATCATACTGTGTGCTTAGTATAAGAGCTCAACAAAAGTTATTAATATTATTATTAGACTTCCATAACTTACCTTTCTTACTTCTACAGCTTCACTTGTCACTATATTCCTCTTACTATACTGCATGAAATACTGTACTCTCACCCTTGTTGGTTCATTAACCTGGAATGCTGTCCCCCAACTTTTCCACTTATTGGAATTCTATCCTTCAAAACTCAGTTCAAATGCTTTTTATTATGGGATATTTTCTCTGATCGGTGTCCCTTCGGTCAGAAATATTTTTCCCCTTTCTCACCAATACCATTTTGCTTATCCTTCCATTTGGTACTTCTTAGATTCTGCTTTGCATTAGTTATTTATTTATGTTTCTATGCCCTTTGCTAGACTATGAGTTCTTTAAAGGGAAAAGATCCATTATTGTGGCATTTCATGTTTGCACCTATTACAGTGCTTTTATAATGTCACAGTGCCTTGCTATACAAATCTGCTGAGTGAAGTAAAGAACACATAACATGCATTAAGGGAAAAGTGAATATTTTGGATTTATCTGTTCTTCCCCTGTTCAAGTTGTATGCTGTCTCTTATAATATCAGAAAGTTTAGAAACCCACACTTCAACAGCATTATCATCCAGCCTTCAAGAGGAGTAAGTAGCATAATTCCTACACATCCCAGTCGCACAAAAAAGAGTAAGGTATGGAAAGTCAAGAGGAAAAAATAAACAAAGAATAACAAGGTAAGCTTTGTTGCTGCATTGGCAAATAGAGAAGAGGTGGCAGGGGATGTCTGAAATATGGAGAAGGGAGTTGAAAGATAGTTTTTAAAAATCACATTTATGTTAATTATTAAACATCATCAATACAAAGGAGAAAAATTCATATAAGAAGTTCATTCTGGATAAAATGACTATAAGACCAGCCATCTCATTTTGCTCAGAGTTATCCTAGGTTTACTATTTTCAGTCCCATTTCTTAGAAAACTGCTAATTTAGTTCAAACTAGGATGATTGGTCACCTTAGAATCCCTCTGGCTTTAATATAATGGTTACTATCAATGTGAGCCCTTATTGATTTGTTAGATGTATGTAGCTCTTGATAGAAATAGCATTTTATTTCATCTGTGGTTTATGTGTTGTTTCTTCTTATCCTTTCACTTGAGGACTCAATCTTTCCAGATCCAGAACCATTATTCACCCCAAAGACTTAGACAATTCCTCTTCAAAGCCTGTGGAAATAAAACGTGGCATAGCAATGTTTGACAGCTATCTTTGAAATTATAAAATTAAATGCATATGCAAAGTTGAACATAATATTTAAAAACTACACAGAAATCAATTCACCATGTTCTTCAATGAATTAATTAAAATATTGCTTGAACCTCCATTATGGGTCTAATATGATGTTTAGTTGCTTAAAGATTATAAAGAGACCTATATGGCCGAGGTCCATGAATCATTTAAAGAGCAATACCAAAGTAGTACAATCAGAGCTGTACATACAGTTTCAGAAGATTCAGTGTGGGAGAAAATTTTTATAACACATATAACCAACAAAAAACTCATATAAGAATGTATAAACATGCTTGCAAATAAAAAAGAGCATAAAAATGAGCAGAAGCCTTGAATAAGTATTTCACAAAAAAGGATATTCCAATTGCTGATAAATATGAGAAGGTGCTAAATTTCACAGGGAAAGTGAAAATTGCAAAAAGAAAATACAGATGGAAAGTTTAGAGGTACCACTGTATGTCAGCAGAAAGTCTAAAATGAAAAAGATGTGCAATGTCAAATATTGGTGAGGATACATGATTCAGCAATTCTACTCCTAGGTCTATTCACAACAGAAATGCATGCACATGTACATCAACGTATGTATATAAGAATATTTATAGGCCGGGCGCGGTGGCTCACGCCTGTAATCCTAGCACTATGGGAGGCCGAGGAGGGCGGATCGTTTGAGCTCAGGAGTTCGAGACCAGCCTGAGCAAGAGCGAGACCCCATCTCTACTAAGAATAGAAAGAAATTATATGGACAGCTAAAAATATATAGAAAAAATTAGCCGGGCATGGTGGTGCATGCCTGTAGTCCCAGCTACTCGGGAGGCTGAGACAGGAGGATCCCTTGAGCTCAGGAGTTTGAGGTTGCTGTGAGCTAGGCTGACACCACGGCACTCACTCTAGCCTGGGCAACAGAGTGAGACTCTGTCTCAAAAAAAAAAAAAAAAAAAGAATATTTATAGCAGCATTATTCATGAAGACCCTAAACTGGAAACAAACCAAATGTCCATCAACAGGAAAGTGGATAATCACAAGTAGTATATTTAGACCGCCAAGATGGCCAACAGAGACACAGCTTGTTGGACTCTCCCGGCAGAAGAGTAGAGGGTTGGACTGAGGAGAGTGGAGAACAATTACTGCTCAGATGTGGACCATAGGGAGAGACAGCAGAGGAGTCTGGAGATCCCACCAAAAGGAGCTGTGAAGCGGAGAGAGAGCAGGTTAGATCGGCAGCACAGTCCAAATCCAGGAAGCCGTGGAGCCCAGTGAAAGGGTAAGGGGGCTCCCCTCTGCCACCTGGGTGTCTCCAGCTAGCAGCGGGATACAGGGCTCTCATCCCATAGGGGACTACACCCCAAGAGACCAGAGAGTCGGCATTCCTGCATCTGGACACCTCCCCCTCTGCACCTCCTCCATCCCTGGCATCCCAGAAAGTAATTTTGGCTCAAGCTGGCTTGTAGACACCCCCAAATAGCCAATGCAACCTTACATAATAAGAACAAATCAGGAGGCATCACTTTACCAGACTTCAAGCTCAACTACAGGGCCATAGTAACCAGAACAGCATGGCACTGGCACAAAAACAGAGACATAGATCTATCTATCAGAACAGAGAACTCAGATATGACACCATCCTCATATTGCCATCTGATCTTAGACAAGGCGGACAAAACAAACACTGGGTTAGAGAATCCCCATTCAATAAATGGTGCTGGGAACATTGGATAGCCACATGTAGAAGACTGAAACTGGATCTGTACCTCTTACAACTCACAAAAATTAATTCACAATGGATAACAGACTTAAACCTAAGGCATGAAACTGTAAGAATTCTAGAAGAAAATGTGGGAAAAACTCTTATAGACATTGGCCTAGGCAAAGAATTTATGAGGAAGACCCCAAAGGCTATCACAGCAACAACAAAAATAAATAAATGTGGCCTAATTAAATTAAAAAGCTTCTGCACAGCCAAAGAAACTGTCATGAGAGTAAACAGACAACCTACAGAATGGGAAAAATTTTTCGCATGCTACACATCCGATAAAGGACTGATAACTAGAATCTATTTAGGACTCAGGAAAATCAGCAAGAAAAAATCAAACAACCCTATCAAAAAGTGGGCAATTGACATGAATAGAAATTTTTCAAAAGAAGACAGAAGAATGGCCAACAAACATATGAAAAAATGCTCAACATCTCTAATCACCAGGGAAATGCAAATCAAAACCACAATGAGACATCACTTAACTCCAGTGAGAATGGCCTTTATCAAAAAGTCCCATAACAATAAATGTTGGCATGGATGCAGAGAGACAGGAACACTCATACACTGCTGGTGGGACTGCAAACTAGTGCAACCTCTGTGGAAAGCAATATGGAGATACTTTAAATAGATACAAGTAGACCTACCATTTGATCCAGCAATCCCATTATTGGGCATCTACCCAAAAGAACAAAAGACATTCTATAAAAAAGACATCTGCACCTGAATGTTTATAGCAGCACAATTCATAATTGCAAATATGTGGAAACAACTCAAGTGCCCATCAATACATGAGTGGATTAATAAAATGTGGTATATGTATACCATGGAGTATTACTCAGGTTTAAGAAATAACGGTGATATAGAATCTCTTATGTTCTCCTGGAAAGAGCTGGAACCCATTGTACTAAGTGAAGTATCCCAAGAATGGAAAAATAAGCACCACATGTACTCACCATCAAATTGGTTTCACTGATCAACACCTAAGTGCACATATAGGAATATCTGGCGTTGGACAGATGGGAGGGGGGAGGAGGGGATGGGTATATACACACATAATGAGTGCAATGTGCACTGTCTGGGGGACGGACACGCTTGAAGCTCTGACTCGGGGGGCAGATGGGGGGCAAGGGCAACATGCGTAACCTAAACATTTGTATCCCCATAGTATGCAGAAATTTAAAAAAAATTCTTTTACTGATTATGTGCTAGGTTGATGATTCTTTACCCTCAACTTACTAATAACCTATCTCCTGAATTGCATTATAGAATGAGTTATATTTCAGGAACTTTTCATGGTATGTGAATTCTTCTTCTTTTTTTTTTTTTTGAGATAGAGTCTCACTCTGTTGCCTGGGCTAGAGTGCCGTGGCGTCAGCCTAGGTCACAGCAACCTCAAACTCCTGGGCTTAAGTGCAATCCTTCTGCCTCAGCCTCCCAAGTAGCTAGGACTACAGGCATGCACCACCATGCCCAGCTAATTTTTCTATATGTATATTTTTAGCTGTCCATATAATTTCTTTCTGTTTTTAGTAGAGACGGGGTCTCGCTCTTGCTCAGGCTGGTCTCAACTCCTGACCTCGAGCGATCCTCCCGCCTCGGCCTCCCAGAGTGCTAGAATTACAGGCGTGAGCCACCACACCCTGCCAAATTCTTCATTTTTTATATCACATTATTATTTAAAAAACAGGAAACAGTATTACAAAACCACTAAACTGTTAAAAAATGAGCAACTCTCTGTTCTCACTTTTTTTTTTTTTTTTTGAGACAGAGTCTCACTTTGTCACCTAGGCTAGAGTGCAGTGTCATCATCATAGCTCATTGCAACCTGAAACTCCTGGATTCAAGCGATCCTCCTGCCTCAGCCTCCCAAGCAGCTGGGACTACAGGCGTATGCCACCACGCCAGACTAATTTTTCTATTTTCAGTAGAGACAAGGTCTTGCTCTTGCTCAGGCTGGTCTCGAACTCCTGAGTTTAAGGGATCTTCCCATGTCAGCCTCCCAGAGTTCTAAGATTACAGGTGTGAACCACCGTTCCCGGACTATTCTCACTTTTTTAATGTTATGCCATTATGTCAAGAAGTAATATTCTGGGTAATTTTAATCTAAGTTAATTTATACTTGCTTTATGACCCAGCATATAAACTATCTTGGTAAATGAGTTCATGAACACTTGAAATGCTCTAAAAATATCAATTAAGTCAGGTTGGTTGATAACATTGTTCAAGTCTTGTATAGTGGTCCTTATTTTCTTTCTACTTTTCCATCACTATCAAGAAAAGTGTTCAAATTTAAATATTGGATTTGTATTTTTTTAGTTTTGTCAGTTTTTACTTAAATTATTTTGAAACATTGTTACTAGGTGCACACATACTTAGGAGTGTGTCTTGATAAACTGACTCTTTTATCTTCATAAAATGTCTCTCATCTAGAGTAATATTCTTTGATCTGAAGTCTAATTTGTAAGATACTAACATAGCCATTCAATATTCCTTATGACTAATGTTTACATGGAATATTTAAATTTTTTTTTATTGAGGTAAAATATACATATATAATTTACCATCATTGCCATTTTTAAGTGTACAATCAGTGGCAATAAATACAGTGTTACTCTTTTTTCCCCTTCATCCTTCACTCCTCCCTCATTTGTTTTCACTTTTCTTTTCAATTTTTCTCCACATAAATATACTTTATCTGATTTTTTTTGTTAATCTAGCCTTTACCTTTAGTATTATATTGGAAACATTTTAACGTCATTGACATGCCTATTGATCTTTTCCTTTGTGATGTCATCTGTGGCTTCAAACCTTAGAGAATTGTAGTCCCTGTGGATTCTTCTTAATTTCACTTAAATAACATGTCTCTTCTAATATCTTATCCTTTCCTTGACCTTTTTTTTAAACATTGCTTGTTACAGATAGACCCCCCCAAGTTTGATCTTACTTAAGCCCGCAGCCCTTGTTTATCTCTTATATGTAGATAGATTAGATGAGTGGCAGCAGTATTTCAATTTATGAGGATTTGTGAATAAAGGTTAAAGAAATTAGGCTTATTTAGCTTTAAAACTGCATTAGTTTATTGATGTGGGGGAGAATGATTGAGAAATTTTAAATAAAAGACTTCAAGTAGATGAAAGGATTGATAGTATTGAGCAACTGTTCTCCATTTCTGTTGAGAATGAAATAGACATACTAGGACAAGAAGGATTTAGTCTTGCTTGGAAATACAGAAATTATACTTAGCTATCAGAATTAATATGTTGGGTGCTGTCATCAGGACAGCCTGAAAAGAGAATTAAGTTGATCTTGATTTGATTGCAAAGTTACAGACTACATAATAATAATTTTTAAAAATTTATATAGCATTTTGAAGTTTAAAAAATAATTCCTCATAATTATTTCATTTGAACCTCATAGCAACTTTGCAACGTAGGCATTATATCCACTTAAGGATAGTATTATATTCACTTTTATATTCACTTAGGGATGAGGAAACTGAGTTTGAATTACCAAACTTCAAAGAAGTTAGCAAGTAGTGCAACTTTATTTTTAAGATAGCTTTATTAGATATAATTTACGTGTCATATAATTCATCCATTATAGTGTGCAACTCAGTGGTTTTTAGTGTATTCATAGAGTTGTGCAACCATTACCACAATCAACTTTAGAACATTTTCATTACCTCAAAAAGAAAACCCTGTACACATTAGCAGTCACTCCACCATTTCCTCAGCTCTAGGCAACCATTAATCTACATTCTATCATTATGGATTTGCTTATTCTAGCCATTTCATATAAATGGAATTATGCAATATATGGTCTTTGGATTTTTCCACTGAGCATAATGTTTTCAAGGCCCATCCATGTTGTAGCATGTATCACTACTTCATCCTTTTGTATGGCTGAATAATAATTTCTTTCTTAGTCCATTTTGTCCTGCTATAACAGAATATCTGAAACTGGGTAATTTATAAAGAACAGAGATTTATTTCTTACAGTTCTGGAGGCTGGGAAGTCCAAGGTTGAGGGGCTCACATCTGGTGAGGACCTTCTTGCTGTATCATCCTGTGGCAGAAGGTGGAAGGGCAAGAAAGCAGGTGCATGCATGAGAGAGATCAAACTCTCAGCTTCAAACCCTTTTTTATAACTGACATTAATCTATTCATGAGGGTAAAGCCCTTATGATGTAAATACCTCCCATTAGTTCTCAATCCCAACACTGTTGCACTGGGGATTAAGTTTGCAACACATGCTTTTTGGGGGACACATTCAAACCATAGCAATTTTATTATATGGATATATCACATTTTATTTATCCAGTCACCAGATGATGAACATTTGGGTTGTTTTCTACTTTCGGGCTATTATAAATAATGCTTCTGGCCGGGCGCGGTGGCTCACGCCTGTAATCCTAGCACTCTGGGAGGCCGAGGCGGGTGGATCGCTCGAGGTCAGGAGTTCGAGACCAGCCTGAGCAAGAGTGAGACCCCGTCTCTACTAAAAATAGAAAGAAATTATATGGACAACTAAAATATATATATACAAAAAATTAGCCGGGCATGGTGGCACATGCCTGTAGTCCCAGCTACTCGGGAGGCTGAGGCAGTAGGATCGCTTAAGCCCAGGAGTTTGAGGTTGCTGTGAGCTAGACTGACGCCACGGCACTCACTCTAGCCCGGGCAACAGAGTGAGACTCTGTCTCAAAAAAAAAAATAATAAATAAATAAATAAATAATGCTTCTATGAACATTCATGTACAGGTTTTTGTGCAGCCATGTTTTCATTTACAACTTGATATTAAACCCCAGTTTTTTTGTTATAGGCAGAATTCTAAGATGCCTCCATCATTTCTACTCCTTAGTATATATGCTCTATATAATCCCTTCCCCTTGAGTGTGGCCAGGACTTGTGAATATGATAGGCTATTACACCCCTGATTTGATTATGTTATATGGCAAAGGTGAAGGAATTTGTGTATGTAATTAAGGCTCCTAATCAGTTGACTTTGAGTTAATCAAAAAAGAGATTATCCTGGGTGGGCCTTAATTAATCAGGAAAGCCCTTTAAAAGAGGGTCCAGGTTGTTCCTGAAAGAAAAATTCAAAGCAAAAGAGATTCTCTTGCTGGCCTTGGAAAAGCAACCAATCATGTTGTTAATTGCCTATGAAGGGGTCTCATGGCAAGGACCTGAGGGTGCCTCTTGGAGCTGAAAGCAGTTCTCAGCCAACACTCAGCAAGAAAACATGGATTTCAGTTCTATGAATGCAAGAAAGTTTTGAGTTTTACTGGCAACTAACAAACTTGGGAGAGGGACCCCAGGTCTAGATGAGATTGCAGCCCTGGCTGACACCTTGGTTTTACCTTAGTGAGACCTTGAGGAGAGAATGCAGCTAATCTGTACTACATTCCTGACTCAAAGAAATTGTAAGATAATGAATATGTGTAATAAATGTATGTTTTAACTACTAAGTTTGTGCTAATTTGTTATGCAGCAACATAAAGCAAATTCAATGTCGTACAGATGCTTTTGTCAGCATATGATCCAATACTGCCTCCACGTACCTTAGTTCCCATCCTTCTCCATGATTATTAATACTGTCATAATTATTGCAGTTACCTGAGTAATATATCTTTTAAAAAAAACTTGATTCTGCCAGAGAGCCTTACTCAAACATAAAAGAAATAATGATTCTGGTTAACAAGAAATGACACAACCATGGGGTTTTATAGCCAAAGAGATCTTAGATGTGTTACATTAATAGTCTAAAATGAATATTCATCAGGTTCACCCTATTAAAGATTGATGTCATACTCAAGCAAATCAATTCCTTTGTAACCTGTCTCATTAAAATAATTTTCCAGATAACTCTCTCTTATTTTTCTCATTATCATTCTCTCACTCCACTTTGCTGTCCTTTAGAACTGTGGTCCGTCCCAACCCCCAGGCTGCAGACCAGTACCTGTTAGGGATCAGGTCGCAAAGCTCCCCCACACCCCATCCTTGGAAACTTGGAGGGGGGTACCGCATAACAGGAGGTGAGCAGCAGGCAAGCAAGTGAAGCTTCAACTGTCTATACAGCAGCTCCCCTCCCCATTGCTGGCATCACTGCCTGAGCTACGCCCCCTCCTCTCCATGGAAAAACTGTCTTCCATGAAACCAGTCCCTAGTGCCCAAAAGGTTGGGGACTGCTGCTTTAGAACACCTTCGTGAAGCCACAACACTCCTTTAAGGGAAAGGTTAAGATGAATACTTGAAGTGAGCTCTGAGAGATTAAAAGCATCATGCTGAGTCATAGCTTTATCATGGGCCTACATGACACACAGATAAGAAGATAAATTTTCACAGTTCACTGGCTCCTTCATACTAGAGTAAAACCATGGAATTATAAAACGGCAAGCTAATTAGATCTTTAAGAAACTCGAAGTCAGGGTATACTTAGATACATTTCTAAGGGATACACTAGATGAGTTTCTGAGCAATGGTATGCATAGTGTTCAAGAAGAGATGATTCTTATTGTGTCATCTGCATAGGGTCCCACAGTCCCACAAAACTTCCCACAAGATCATTCTTTGTCAAGAAAAAGTTAGGTCACTGCTTTATAATACATAGGATTGCCCACATTATTAGAGATTGAAAACAGTTTTGGCATGCCCCCTAAACTCTGTAAGTGACATTGATAACTACAAGGAGAGGCAGCACAGTTTAGGTTGGCAGCACAGACTTTAGTGTCAGGCTTAGGTTTGTGTTTTGGCTCTGCTGCTTACTAGGTAAGCAATCTTGAGCAAGTTCCTTAATTTCTCCAAGTCTCAGTTTTCATCAGTAGAAAAAAAAGTGATTATAATGTTACCTACCTCATACAACATTTGAGAGGATTATATGAGATCATGTAAGGAAAGCAGTAGCAAGTCCCTCTTACAGATTAAGCACTCAATAATTAATAGCTGTTATTATTATACATAAGAATTAACATATTATTATTTTGTATGACATGCAAATGAACCAGCTCATTTACAACTTTGTAAAAGATTTTTTTCCCCTGGAGGCTAATTAGTAAAATTGACTAAAATCTCTAAACTTTTATTAAGGTAGAATAACTAAAACTTGGAATGAATTTTAAAAATTTAATTTTTATGCAAACAATTATGATTAAAACACTCTTTATCTAGGCTGATGTCTAAAAGAGTTTTCCTACATTTTCCTCTAGAATTTTTATGGTTTCATGACTTACATTTAAGTCTATTATCCATTTGGAATTAATTTTTGTAAGTGGTGAGAGAAAGGGGTCCTGCTTCATTCCTTTGCATGTGGCTATCCAATTTTCCCAGCACCATTTACTGAATAGGGCTTCTTTTCCCCAGCGTATATTGTTGTCTGCTTTGTTGAAGATCAGTTGGTTATAGGCAAATAGTTTTATGTCTGGGTTTTCTGCTCTGTTCCATTGGTCTATATCTCTATTTTTGCACCAATACCATGCTGTTTTGGTTACTACAGCCTTGGAAAACTCTTCTAGACATTGGCCTAGGCAAAGAATTTATGACTAAGACCCCCAAAGCAATTAATTATAGCAACAGCAAAAAATAAATAAATGGGACTTGATTAAATTAAAAGTCTTCTGCACAGCATAGGAAATAATCAAAAGAGCAAATAGACAACCTACAGAATGGGAGAAAATATTTACAAGCTATACATCCAATAAAGGGCTAATATCCAGAATCTACAAAGATCTCAAACATTCTGAAAACTGGAGAGAAACGAGCCTGAGGAGACTACACGGAGTCCAGGAGAGTAGAAAAATGAGGGTAAATTTATCCTCAATGACACCACTGAATTTCTGCCTTTAATCAACCCTAGAACCACCAGATGCCTAGACTTATAGGAGTCAATAAATCCTTCTAGTGTTAAAAAAAAAAATCAGCAAGCAAAAAACAACCCCATTAAAAAGTGGGCAAAAGACATGAACAGAAGCTTTTGAAAAGAAGATAGACAAATGGCCAAGAAACATATGAAAAAATGCTCAACATCACTAATCATTAGGGAAATGCAAATTAAAATCACAGTGAGATATCAACTTACCCCTGTCAGAATGGCTATTACTAAAAAGTCCAAAAACAATAGATGCTGGCATGGATGCAGAGAGAAAGGAATGCTTATACACTGTTGGTGGGACTGCAAATTAGTACAACCTCTGTGGAAAACAGTATGGAAATTCCTCTAAGAACTAAAAGTAGACCTACCATTCAATCCAGCAATCCCAGTACTGGGTATTTACCCAAAGGAAAAAAAGACTTTTCATCAAAAAGACACCTGCACTCGAATGATTATTGAAGCACAATTCACAATCACAAAGATGTGGAATCAACCTAAGTGTCCATCAATTCACGAGTGGATGAAGAAAATGTGGGATATAACATGGAGTACTACTCAGCCACAACAAGAAACAAATTAATGCCTTTTGCAGCAATTTGGTTGGACCTGGAGACCATTCTCCTAAGTGAAAGTATCTCAAGAATGGAAAAACAAATACCACATGTACTCTCTAATAATTTGGAACTAATTGATGGGCACACATGGGCACCGAGAGAAGCAAAAGTCATTGGAAATCAAGCAGGGGGGAGGGGGAGGAGGAGAGGGGTAAAAACCTACCTAACAGGTAAAATGAACACTACTTAGGTGATGAGCACACTAATAGCAAGACCCTGTCTCTAAATTAATTGATTAATTAACTAATAAGCAAGCCCAAACATGTTTATAATTCACATATAAATGTAAATTAATCATAAGTGTCTATTAAAAGAGACTCAGATTGGGTAGAAAAACAGAATCTAGGAGTATGTTGTTTACAAAAGACACACCTAAAACATAATCACACAAAAAAGCTTAATAGAGGGGTAGAAAAAGATAACTGAGGCAAAGACATGGCAATATCAGTATCAGACAAAAGAGAATTTATGGTGAAAATTATTAATATATATAATAGGGAAATGACTTAATGATAATCTTTTATCAACCAAGAAAATATAATCATGAACCTGTATGTACCTCATATCAGCTTAACATATAAGATAATAGTTGACCAAATTACAAGGAGAAATTGACAAATCCTCATTAATAGTGGGGCATTTTAACGCTGATAAAACAAGCACATTAATAAGTAGTAAACATTTAGAAAATTTGAATAATTATGGAAATTTTTATATCCTCTATAGAGTACTGATTATTTTGGGTTGATCTTCTTCTATTAAGCAACCTTGTTTAACTCTCTTATTGTTTTTTATTAGTTCATTTATAGATTATCTTTTTTTTATCTGGAAAATTATATAATCTACAAAAAACTACTATTTTCTCTCTTTCAATCCTCATTCTTTTTGTTTCTATTTCTTATTACAATGACTATTACTTCCATGCAATACAATGTCAAAGAGTAGTGGGCTAAGTGAGCATCCTTGGATGTATTTCCACCTTTAAGAACACTAACAAAGTATTATCATTAGGTATAATAACTTGAAATAGATTATTTGTGGCAGGAGAGAGATCCTTCATCAGATTAGAGAAGATCCTTTCTATTCCTAGTTAACTAAGAGTTTTAAAATCTTAAATGGGTGTTGAATTTTATTAAATATCTTTTCTGAATTATGTTTTTTATATATATATGTTCTTTAAAATTTGTCCAGCATAGGGACAGTTAACAACTTTGATGTATGGGACATACAGGTAAACCTCTCCTAACAGCTATAGAACATTGAGTCAACTTTGCATTTCTGGGATAAAAGCTTACATGGCCATGCTATAATTTTTTTTTACACAATGTTAATTGAGTTTACTATTTTTAAATAGTTCTTCATTTATGTTCATAAGATTGACCTATAATTTTCTTGTACAGTCCTTGTTCATGTTTGGTATTAAGTTTGTACTAGCCTCATAAAATATGTAAGACATCCAGATAATAATGGTGGATTAATAAAACCTATTTATCTTCTCTTCTTTACAGACTCAACAAAAATACTGTAAAGGAATCAAACAGAAATAAATCTACAAGGACAAAGAGAATAGGATTAGAGAGGGGTAACATAGGGGTCTTCAACTAAATCATTATTTTTAAGATCTAAAGCATGGCTCACGCCTGTAATCCTAGCACTCTGGGAGGCCGAGGCGGGTGGATCGTTTGAGCTTGGGAGTTCGAGACCAGCCTGAGCAAGAGCAAGACCCGGTCTCTATTAAAAAAACAGAAAGAAATTAGCTGGACAACTAAAAATATATACAGAAAAAATTAGCCAGGCATGGTGTCGCATGCCTGTAGTCCTAGCTACTCGGGAGGCTGAGACAGGAGGATTGCTTGAGCCCACGAGTTTGAGGTTGCTGTTGAGCTAGGCTGACGCCATGGCACTCCAGCCTGGGCAACAGAGTGAGACTCTGTCTCAAAAAAAAAAAAATTCTAAAGCAAACATAGTAAAATGTTTAGATATGACTAAGCTGGGTTGTGGGTATGTGGTGTTAATTACATTTTACTTGGTAATTTCCAGTTATGACTTAATATTTCCTAATGTTAAAAGTACATGAAAAATAAAGAGGTTAGTTTGAGAAAGTGGTAGGTGTTCTAAAAGTGTCGTTCCAACTTTAATCTGGGTATGAATAACCTGGGCATTATTATTAAAATCAGATTTTGAAACTTTAGGTCTGGTGTGGGACCTGAGATTCTTCATTTCTGTTTTTACTGATATATAATAGTTGTATATATTTTTGGGATACATATGTACAATGTATAATGATCAAATCAGGGTAAGTGGGATATCCGTCACCTCACACATTTATCTTTTCTTTGTGTTGGGAACATTCCAATTTTTCTAAATGTGATACATACACACAATGGATTATTCTGCCATAAAAAGAATGAAATCCTGTCATTTGCTGCAACATGGATGGAACTGGAGGTCATTATGTCAAATGAAATAAGCCAGGACTAGCAAGACAAATATTGCACATTCTCAGTCATATGTGGGAGCTAAAAAAGTTGATTTCATGGAGGTAGAGAGTAGAATGATGGTTACCAGAGGCTGGGAAGGGAAGGAGGGGGGGAATGAAAAGAGGCTGGGTAATGAGTACAAAAATACAGTTAGATAGAGGGAATAAGATCTAGTGTTTGATAGTACACTAGGGCAACTGCAGTTAACAATAATTTATTGTATAGTTCAAAATAGCTACAAGAGATTCTGTATTTCTAAGAACCTCCCAGGTGATCCCAATGCCATTGGTTCGTGTATCACACTTTGAATAGCAAGGTTTTAAGGGAAATAACACAAGAAAATGTGATAAAGAGTGGCAGGGACAGAAGATGGCTCTTTAGATAAGGTGCCCTTGGAAAGCTTCTCTAAGCAGGTGACATTGGAATTGAGACCTGAATGACAAGAAAAAGTCATTAAAAAATCTACATGGAAGATGTTCCAGGTAGAGGGGAAAGCAAGCACAAAAGTCTTAAGGTGAGAATAAGTTCTGGAATTTTTTTAGAAACAGAAAGAAGACCATTGTGGCCTTCTTAAATTGCTCAAGTGTTTCTTCCACATCTCCATCGCATTAGTTCTGTGGTCTCTGTCTAATCAAAACCTATCTCAGTCTCAGTTTCCTCATTAACTTGGGATTATTAATAAATAATACCTATTCTCTAGGGTTGATATGAGTATTAAATAAGCTAAAGTATGAAAAAGCATATTGTAAATTACAAAATACTATATCCATTTAGGCATAATTATTGCTTATATAAAGTGCTATCATGTGATCTGTGGCTATAGCATCTACTTATAGCAGCTTTTATTGTGTGTACCTCTCTCTCTTTAATGTATGTCAGAAATTTATGTGTCAAGTTGCTGCAGGCCAAGTTGGCCTGTCTGTTGATGCTGTTCCCCAGCAGTGTGCAACTCTTACTATGCTTCATGTTCTATTTCTGGGAGCCCTGGAAATTTTCCTTTGGCTTATTTGACAAATGTTTGTTTCACTTCAGCTCATCATAGAGTAGCTATTTGGGTATTTCAATGTTACTCACATTTTTTCTTTTCTTCTTTTTTTCTTTTTTTAGAGATGGGGTCTCACTCTTTTGCCTAGGCTGCAGTGCAGTAACATGATCATTGCTCACTGCAGCCTGGAACTCCTGGGCTCAAGTGATCCTTCTGCCTCAGCCTCCTGAATAGCTGGGACTACAGGCAAGTGCCACCATACCTGGCTAATTTTTAAAAATTCTTTGTAGACATGGGGTCTTGCTATGTTGCTCAGTCTGATCTGGAACTCCTGGCCTCATCTGATCCTCCAATGTTGGCTTCCCAAAGCACTAGGATTACAGGCATGAGCCACCATGCCCGGTCATAATTCACATTTTTAAATCAGAGGAGTTGGCTTACAATAAGTACTACTTTGATAAAAAAATATATCGACTCCATTTAAAGACTTCACAGCTACTATTCCATATCAATAATGCCTGTTGGTGATTCTAATAAAACTTCTCAAGAATTCTGAGAAATCATCTGTTGGGTCAGATGTAGGTGTTTCAGAATTCTGAGGTCTTTTCTGATTTAAAATTTTATGATTCTATATGGCCTCTAGAGACTTTCATTAAATTTTATGTTTAAGTGTAGACAACATCTCCTAGTGGATGGAGCAGTAGAATAGGAGCCAGAATACCACAGCTCTATTTCTGGTTCTGGTCCTCTTTATCTGCTATGAACAGCTAAAACCTATAGAAAACTGTTACTAAGATTCAGAAAGCTATTATTAAGATTCAGCAAGACAATGTGTTTCTGGAAGTATAAACATTTAAGATATTCCATCACCTTGTATCTATCTGACAATTGCTCACAAAATATGTTATCATATGGGTTCTTACATTTTTTAAAATTAGAGCATCATTAGACAATGCCTTACCTGGGTAGTAAGATTCAGTGGCAATATTCAGACCTAACAGAAATCATTGGTAGGGTCTAGGGTTTCTCTAATGTAGACTGATGCTGTCTAACACAAAATAGATGGTGAATAAATATTTATTGATGATGACATAGTCATTAATAAAAGACGCCATTACTAATCTACTGTCAACAAGACAATAATAAGCTAGAAACATCCAATTAGTCACCAAGTCCCATCAATTCTATCTCCTTAATATCCTTGCAATTGATTTACTGTCACTGCTACTGTCAGGTTCAGGCCTTTATTTTATGACTGAACTATTTTATTAACTTCATGACTTCAATCTGAACTCCCTCCAATCCAACCTTCTCACTTAAGCCAGAGTGCCTTAATGGACATATAAATTTGATCATGTTACTCTCCTGATTAAAACCCTTCACTGGCTACGGGATAAAGCATTAACTTCATAGAATGAAATAGAATGAAACCCAGAGCCCTTCACCATCAGGGTTCTGCTCACCCAGACTCATCTAGTACTACTTTGCCATACACTCCATTGTGAACTAAAATAAAATCTTAACCCCCTCAGCTGACTGAATGGACTCCCTCTGGGTCAAGGGGACTCCAAAAATACCCTAAAGCTGAGTTGCTTGCCATGAGAAGGGAGGCCAGACATACTTCATCTTGCCCCCTCCATTCTTGGAGATATCTTTTATAACTCATTAACAGGCCTAAGGCTATATAAGACAAAGCTTAAATCATACCCACAGGTCATCAATTTACTTAACAGATCATGAGTCTGGGTATATGTCCGGTGACTTGTCTCTGATTAACAGACTTCCTTATCTTAACTTAAAACATTCCAAGCCTTTAGACAGTTTCCTTTCTTTAATCAATCACAAATTAAAGAATCTTTAAACCCACCTATAACTTGTAATCCTCTGCTTCGAGATGTCCTGTCTTTTTGTTCCAAACCAATGTATGCCTTTCCATGTATTAATTTACCACTTTATATGTAATTCCTATCTCCCTGAAATGTATAAAACCAGACTGTTTCTGTTGACACCATAGACTCCCGAGCCTGAAAATGTTTTCTTATGCCTTCTTGCTTTTAACATGTCATCTTCTTTACATGAAATTTTCATCAACCTTTTCAATAAATTCTATTTTTCTTTAAATAACTAGCTCAAGCATCCCCTTCCCTGGAAACCTGTGGTGTAATATGAATCTCAGAACAAAATAAAGCTAACTGCGTGGGTTATGCATATCCTTTGTCTTTCTTCAATCAGACTTACCAGTTCACAGTGCCTCTTCATTAGATGTTCATAATTATTCACCTGTCTTGTGTGAAAGGTTTGAGAATGCAGCAACGAATATAAAATTGCAACTGCATTATTGTCTCTGGGGTTTCAGGTAACATTTACACTTGCAAATGCAGTTTCCCAGATAACTATAAACATTTCGAAATTATTTTATTTTATGATAGTGTGACAAAAGAATATAAACCTGTCTTAAACATGGACTTCTCTATATACATTTCACTTTACCACCCCTCAGTCAATCTAGCGGGTTTTTAAATAAGTAAGAATGCTGCAGAAACCAAAGTGAAGAGCTAGAAAGAGAGAGGCAAATTAGCAGAGTAAAGTCTGTGGTGTATGTATGAGCAACTGTCCCAGGAGCAACAGACCAAAGCAAAACTGCCCCTGGGTTTGCGCAAGAGAAAACAATCGGCCAAGTAAAAGAGCTTACAAGACAGAGAGGCAGTGAATCTCACAGATGAAGCCTCCTCCCAGGGGAAATTAATGTCTGTAGTTTAATCTACCCTAAGTGTTAGTGCACAGGAGAGTGAAGATAAGAATATGCATAGGGAAAATGGAAAGAGTGGAGAGTAGCACTGAGTAGGAGGTGGTAAGGGAGTGGAATGATGGACAAGATAGGGCTGCCAAATTTAGCAGATACAGTATTTGGTACATACTTATACTAAAAAATGATTCGTTGTTTATCTGAAATTCAAACTTAACTGGGCATCTTGTATTTTATCTGGCAACCCTAGGAAAAGAGAGAAAGACAATGTTACTCCAATATTCCTGGCTCTGTAAGAAAGAAAATCAAAGCCTGGCCCTAGAAGAAAACAGGTATCTACGCCGAAACCTTCGAATCTTCAAATACAAGCTATTTCCGGTCTCGGGCCCTGGAAAAACGAGGGGGAGGGGAGAGAAGATTAAGGCCGCCGAGTTCGGTCCGCCAGCGTCCCACAATCCTCTTCTCTTGGTTCCGCTTTCCTCGCTCAAGATGGCGCTGCTCGCGATGCATTCTTGGCGTTGGGCAGCCGCGGCGGCTGCTTTCGAAAAGCGCCGGCCCTCCGCGATTCTGGTCAGGCCGCTAGTCTCTGTCAGCCGCTCAGGTCAGCAATGGAAGTTATATCAGCTCGGCGCCTCGGGAACCGCTCGAATCTATCAGGTGAAATGTTTACATGGAAAAGTAGGGTGAAGGACAAGGGGGCCTATAGGGAAAAGATTGCCCTCGTGACCTCGGGTCAGCGAGAGCACCAAGAAGAAAGATTGTCAGGGCTAACTCCGAGCAGCAGTAAATGAAGGAAATTAGGGTTAGTGAGTTGAGGAAGGGGCGAATAAAAACATTTGGGGACAGCCAAGGGGAACGGGGCGGGAGGTTCCGGGCAGAGGGCACCTGGAGCCCTGGAGTCTCTCGTAGGATTTACAGTTTTTCTCTGTCGTTAACGTATGGGGCATTCCCAGCCTGCTTACCTTCCTAAATGCAGGGAAGACTGGGCTACTTTTCTGAGTTAGTAGTGGAATTTGGGACAGTTTGCCTATGGTTCAGATTTTACTCAGTCGGAATTAGCAATTTGGAGGGCACTGTAAGATGACAGCAAGCTATCTATAAACAAGTGGTATGAATTAACTCCCTTGCTGACCGGCGTGCTCTTTGATAGGCCAAAACCATAATTATCTTTCCAAAACATAGACTGCCCTACATTCATATATAAACATGATTGTCCTTTCATTTGAAAATACAGTGGTGTTCTGTGTGCACAGGTCACATTGGAAGCCATAGGGCTGCTTATCTTGTGGTTATAGTACTTGATATTTGAGTCCATTATTACCTCACTCAAGAACAGTTTTTAAAATAATTATCTGTACTTGCTATACTTCAGTATATATTTCTATTTCCTATATGTTGACAAAAAAGTTTCATTGCAACAACTTTTTCATCAGTATTGCTCTAAAGTATTGTCAGCCTTGTGATGAGAAATAACCTCTTAAATTTTGATTCTTTGTCAACAAATATTTAACATCTACTTTGTACATAGCACTGTGCTAGATAATGGGGTACCAAAAGAAACAGTTATGCCTTCAAGGATTGCATAGTTTAAGGAGAGTGGATCTGTGCATTATGAGAATAACTGAATAACAGAATAGTAGGTTAAATATCAAATGAATGGTATGAATAAAGGCTATAGGTATCCAGAGAAAATAGTGTTAATTAAAGACCAGACTATAAAAAGGGTCTCATGCTGGTGATAGAACTGGGGAGAACATTCCCAACAGGGAGAATAGGGAATGGCACTAAGTATGTGGAAGGCTGATGGAATTAGATTCATCATTCATTCAGTAATTATTGAACATCTTTACAGAAGTGAATAAAACAAAATATAATCCCCTTAAAGAACTTAAAATCTAGTAGGGGAAAATAGATAATAGGCAGTTAAAATACAGTAGAACTGTGCAATGATGGGGAAGGTACAAGGTACTGAGAGTATATACATGAGGGACATTAAATCTAATCTTAAGGTGGGGAAGATTGCCTTGAATAACTGATATCTAAGCCAAGACCTGGAAAATTAGAAGTTAGTTAAAGAGGGAAACATGTGCAAAGGCCCACAGGTAAGAGAGAGCATAGACCTTTTGTACATCTGCATATAGTTTAGTCTGTAGTAAGAAGTTAAAGATAGGAAGTAGCAGAAGATTAGCCTTAGAGAAGCAAATATAGATTGTTTTATTAAGGTTTTTAAACAGTTTTATAGTTGAAAGTTTGTTAACACATGATCTCTTTGTTCTACAGTCTCCAATAATGCAAATGAAGTTAAGATAAAATTTTTAGGACTTTCTCAGGCTGAAAGAATGATGGAGAAGGGGGGAAGAAGTCATTAGGAATTTCAGAGGAAGCAATGGCTTTCTCTCTTTTCATGAACATTGTGCCCCACAACTATCCCCCAAACTCCATTTCTGAAGTGTTAAAAACAAGGGAAAGATGTTACCTTTGTTTACTACTTCTTAAAGGCTTGGAACTCTTGTCATCTTTTTGTAAAATATGGATTTGACAGGGAGATGAAGTGATGATTATGAAGGTTTCAAAGTAGAAACTGCTGTAACCTGAGGTACCTGCAAATGAATTAGTGACTTGTGATTGAGATTACAAAATAAATATTGAATGCATACTTTTAAGGCAATCATTAGTTTAGAGCATTATGTTTTAGAACTGAAAGGAACCTTACAGAAGTGTTATGAAATCATGTTAGTGGGTTAGATTAACCCTTTTTTAGATGAAATTCAGTGCATTTTACACATTAAGGGATGTATTGTATGAACTTTTGTTTTATGTATATATACACACTCCAACATGTATGTGATTACTGGGATTCATTGTAAAATGTATTTTGCACCGAGGATCATGCCCTGCAGCTGTGCTGTACAATGTAGTAGCCACTAGCTTCATGTGGTTAAATTAAATTAAAATTTTAATTCCTCAGTTGCATTAGCCACATTTTCAGGGCTCAGTAACCACATGTGGCTAGTGGCTATTATACTGTACAGCATAGATATGGAACATTTCTTCCATCATTGTAGAAAGTTTTACTGGATAGTGTTGCTTTAGAGAATATCATATCCAGCACTTCTAATTATGTAGATGAGAAAAGTAAGTCCCAATATGGATAAATGATATCCTTCAAGGCCATTCATTCATTTATTGCCTTCTGTATGTCAGGTACTTATATAAGAGTAAATAAGACCCTGATAGACACTAGGCACACAATAAATGTTCATCAAATTCTAAAGATACTTATCTAATATTTAATAAAGGGAAACAAAAATTATTCTTAAAATTGGAAGATTTCATATGATAAGATTTAAATTGTATGTTTTTTTTTTTTTTTGAGACAGAGTCTCACTCTGTTGCCCAGGCTAGAGTGCCGTGGCATCAGCCTAGCTCACAGCAACCTCAAACTCCCAGGCTCAAGCGATCCTTCTGCCTCAGCCTCCCAAGTAGCTGGGACTACAGGCGTGTGCCACCGTGCCCGGCTAATTTTTTTCTATATATATTTTTAGTTGTCCAGATAATTTCTTTCTATTTTTAGTAGAGACAGGGTCTCGCTCTTTCTCAGGTGGGTCTCGCTCTTGCTCAGGCTGGTCTCAAACTCCTGACCTTGAGCGATCCTCCTGCCTCGGCCTCCCAGAGTGCTAGGATTACAGGCGTGAGCCACCATGCCTGGCCTAAATTGTATGATTTATTATACCATTGCCTCTCTACTACATTAGTTAATATTAAAAGGATTTATGATTATTGAATGATAGAATTTTGGGTTTATTTCATTAATACTTAAATGGTAGAAACTGAGGCATTACATAGTTTCTCCTAGACACCTTTTATCCAAGTTTAACCAGCCCTTGACTTTTGATTCTGACACTGATCATACACTTTCTTCATTTGGCTTTTTTAACATCTTTATTGAGATATAATTCATATACCATATGAATATACCATATTCAGCCATTTAAAGTGTACAATGGATTTTAGTATATTCAATGATATATACCACCATGCCACAATCAATTTCACATTTTCATCACCTCAAAAAGAAAGCCTCTTCCCTTTGACTGTCACCCTCCTGTACCCCTTCTCCGTCCCCTAATCAACTACCAATCTATGTCAATCTCTATATATTTGTCTATTCTGGACATTTAATCTGAATGGAATTATATAATATGTGGTCTTTTGTGACTGGCTTCTTTCATTTAGCATTGTGTTTTCAAGGCAAATTTGTGTTATGGCATGTACAAGTAATTTATTCCTTTTTATGGTCAAATAAGGGTCTATGGTATGGATATACAAGATTTTCTTTATGCATTCAAAAACTGATGGACATTTGTGTTGTTTCTATCTTTTGCTATTATGAATAATGCTGCTATAGGCCGGGCGCGGTGGCTCACGCCTGTAATCCTAGCACTCTGGGAGGCCGAGGCGGGTGGATTGCTCAAGGTCAGGAGTTCGAGACCAGCCTGAGCGAGACCCCGTCTCTACTAAAAATAGAAAGACATTATATGGACAACTAAAAATCTATATAGAAAAAATTAGCCGGGCATGGTGGCGCATGCCTGTAGTCCCAGCTACTCGGGAGGCTGAGGCAGTAGGATCGCTTAAGCCGAGGAGTCTGAGGTTGCTGTGAGCTAAGCTGACGCCACGGCACTCACTCTAGCCTTGGCAACAAAGTGAGACGCTGTCTCAACAAAAAAAAAAAAAAAAAAAAAAAATGAATAATGCTGCTATAAATATTCATGTGCAAGTTTTCATTTTTCTTGGGTGTATACCTAGGAATAGAATTGCTGGATCATACGGTAACTCTGTGTTTAATTGTTAAGGAACGGCCAGACTGGTTTTCAAAGTGGCTACACATTTTACATTACCACCAGAAGTAAATGAGGGTTCCAGTTTCTCCATATCCTTACTAACACTTGTTATCTGACTTTGATTCTAGCCATGCTAGTGGGTATGAAGTGGCATCTGGTTGTGATTTTGATTTGTATTTCCTTGATTACTAAAGATATTGAACATCTTACCATGTGCCTTTTGGCCATTGGTATATCTTCTTTGCGGAAAGATTCTTTGCCCATTTTTTAATGGGGTTGTTTTCTTTTTTAATTATTGAGTTGTAACAGTTCTTTATATATTCTGAGTACAAGTCCCTTATCACATGATTTGCAAATATTATTTAAATCTCTCATGTGGGTTATCCTTTTAGTTTCTTGATAGTATCCTTTGAAACACAAAAGGTTTTCATTTTGATGAAGTCAAATTTATCTATTTTTTCTTTTGTTGCTCATACTTTTGGTATTATATCTAAGAATTTACTGCAAAATCTGAGATCATGAAGATTTACTCATATGCTTTCTTTTAATAATTTTATAACTTCATTGTAGTGCGATACAGAAACATTACTCATGTATAGTTCTAGTTCCTTTTCCCCCTTTGTTGTTTTACTTTTTTATATATAGTGCATCTGTGTTACAATTCCAACAATACTTGTTCATAGTTATTACTTTATATAATTTTATGCATTATAAAGAAACTGAGAGAATAAAGGAAGGCAAGTATATATTTATAGTTTTTATTATGTTAACCTTATCATTTCTGGTCTGTTCACTTGTTCTAATGGATTTGAGTTACTTTGTGGAGTCGTTTCCTTATCCCAATATGGCTATGCTCCTACCCATCTCCTTTGTGATGTCATTGACAAATATATTATACCCATATGTCATAGGTGCAATAATACATTACATACATATATAATATAGGTATAATTGTTTTATGCAATTACCTTTTAAGTCAGTTCAAAGAAAAAAGGAAAAGATTATGCATTTATACTGTCTTTTGTAATTACCTATTATAATTACATTTTCTGATGCTCTGCATTTTTTTTGTGTGGATTTGAATTATAGACTGGGATCACCTGCTTTCAGTCTAAAGTATTGCTTATGAAGTGGTTCTGCCAGCATTAAATTCTTCCAGTTTTTGTTTGGGAATGTCTTTATTTCGCTTTCATTTTTGAACAATATCTTTTCTGGATATTGGATTCTTGCTTGATGGTTTTTTTCTTTGAGCATTTTGAATATGTTACCTCACTGCCTTCTGGCCCCTGTTGTTTCTGCTAAGAAATCAGCTGTTAATCTTGGGGTTCTCTAGTTAGTAAAGAGTTGTTTTTCTCTTGCTGCTTTCAAAATTTTCCCCTTACCTTTGGCTTTCAGTATTTTTACTCTAATGTGTCTGTCTCTTCACATTTTTCCTACTTGGAGTTTGTTGATCTTTCTGAATGTGTAGGTTATTGTTTTTTAAAACACACTTTGGAAGTTTTTGGCCATTATTTCATTGAATTGTTTTTCTTCCCCTTTATCTTCTCCTTCGGGTACACTGTTATGCATAAGTTGGTAAGCTTAATAATGTCCTACCTTTTTTTTTTTTTTTGAGACGCTGTTCATTTTTCTTTACTCATTTTTCCTCTCTGTTCCACAGATTAATCTCTGTTGATCTATCTTCAAGTTCACTAATTCTTCCTTCTGTCAGTTTAAATCTACTGTTGAGCCCCTCTAATGAATTCTTCATTTCAGTTATTATACTTTTCAACTCTCATAATTGGATTTCTTTTTTCCCATAGTTTCTGTTTATTGGCATTTTCCATTTATTGTGACGTTGTTACCACACCTTCCTTTACTCCTTTAACATGGTTTCCTTTAGTCTTTGAACATATTTATAATGACTACTGTGAAGGGTTTTTCTCTTCAATCCAACATTTGGTCCAAACCACAGGCAGTTCCTCACGTCTGATTTTTTTCCCCAGCATATAAGTCATGTTTTCCTGTTTCTTAGTATGTCTGACATTTTTTTGAAACTGTATATTTTATTTTATTTATTTATTTTTTGAAACCGTATATTTTAGATAATATATTGTAACAACTCTGAGTACTAGTCCCCTCCCTCCAGGGACTTACGATTTGCTTATTTTTTTAGAGACTGGGTGGATTATTTTGGTGATGTCACTGCCCTGTTCCCCACCCCCAGACCCCCATAGTGTTAAGCATCTGACATTGCTTCTCAGGGGGGCATAACCTTGGATATGCCTGCAGTCGCCTTGGGATGATAATGGTTTTGCCAGAGTTCTCTTTGTTTCTTTCCCAGTTATGTTCCTGCTAATTCCTGCTACTGTTGTTTCCAGCATGCCCTGGGACATAAATTATCCGCACAGACTAAAACAATTAAATTCGGGTTCCTTTGAAGGAGTGGTTGCTAAGGTCAGTGTTTGAGTTTTTTTCTGATCCTAGGCAAGCTCTTCCCAGCTGTCCCCCCTCCTTGTTTTCTGGTTCTCTGGGTCAAACCAGCTAACTGACAGTTTAGCCTCTATGTCCAATGATTCCACCAATTTCTTCCCCATTGCCTTTCACCACAACCTCCACTGTTTTTGAGTGCAACCTTAGGCTTGAACTTTTTCACACCCAGTTGCAAATGAAGTCATTTCTTTTGGGAAGAGTTTAGGGGCTGTGTGCCACCTTCTCCCCTCAGGCAAAATCTTCGAGCCACGGCTCTGGAGTTGGAGGTGGGGACAATGGTGCATTTTTGAGTGATATTCTCACTTTGGGAGCTGAGTGCTAGGTGGAGTTGGGGGAAGTATCAGTCGCCTCAGGTCTTTTTGGCTTCCCTCTCCTGGTTTGGAACCAAGGTCTTACGAGCCAGGGCCAGGGTGACTGGGGCCTCAGTAGTCTCAAGCAGCATCACACCCAAGGTAGATCCTTTATCCTATTAAGGGAAAAAAAGCCAAACTCTGTAAAATAATTTTAAAGAGATTTACTCTGAGCCAAATTTGAGGATCGTGACCCGGATAACGCTCAGGAAGTCTTTTGAGCAAGTGGACTCAACTGTGGTTGGGTTACAATTTGTCTTTTTTTTGAGACAGAGTCTCACTCTGTTGTCTGGGCTAGAGTGCTGTGGCATCAGCCCAGCTCACAGCAACCTCAAACTCCTGGGCTCAAGCGATCCTTCTGTCTCAGCCACCCGAGTAGCTGAGACTACAGGCATGTGCCACCATGCCCAGCTAATTTCTTTTTATTTTTTTTTAGTAGAGACGGGATCTCGCTCTTGCTCAGGCTGGTTTCGAACTCCTGACCTCAAACGATCCACCTGCCACAGCCTCCCAGAATGCTAGGATTACAGGCATGAGCCACCATGCCCGGCCTTACAGTTTGGTTTTATACATTTCAGGGAGACAGGGGTTACAGGTAAAGTCATAAATCAATATGTGGGAGGCATACATTGGTTTGGCCCGAAAAGGTGGGCCATCTTGAAGGGGCGGGGCTTATAGGTTATAGGTGCGTTTAAAGATTCTTTGACTTGTAATTGGTTAAAAACATAAAGCTTTGTCTAAAGGTTTGGAATGTTTTAACATAAGGAGCTGTTTAGCAGAGATAAGCCACCGGACATATATTTGTTGTGTAAATTGAGGACCTGTAGGTTTGTCTTGCTTGGCCCTTAGGCCTGTTAATGGGTTACAAAGGATGTCCCCAAGAAGGGAGAGGGGCATGATGAGGCATGATGATGCATATCAGACCTCCCTCCTCCTGTCAGGCAATTTAGTTTTAGGATATTCCTTTGGCCAAGTGGAGGTCCATTCAGTCAGCCGGTGGGGGGTGAGCCTTAAGATTTTATTTTAGTTCACAGTCCCTCCCATGCAGGTGTGTGGAAGAAGAGAGCCTCTACCTCTTGGCCACACTCACCTATAACTTACCTTCAGCAATAGGTCACTGGGGACAGAATGAGAATAAATGTTATTTTATTTGCTATATGTCCCCAGGACCATTTCTAGGGACTTTAAATGGTTGTCCTGTTATAATTTTTACCAGTTTTGCTGGATAGTAGGTTCAAGGAGCCAGATGTAGAACTCTCTTCATTTGTTTTTGACTGGCTCATGCCCTTTGGTTTATTACATGCAGCAAAGCAGTCTGTTCGTTTTCTTGGTTTATAGGAGATATGCCCAGTATGGTTTGGCACACATTTTATTTTAGCATGATTACCTTGTATTTTCCATTTAGTAGTTCTTTTGGATAGCCTGTTTTGTTTTAGTTTGTTGGCTCTGACCTCAAAGACAAAGGATGGGAGCTTTAATTTCTTCTAGTATTAAGTTCCCCCTTCCTACTCTCCCACCGTTGACAGGCTGCTAGTAGTTAACAAAGTAGATAAAAGTTAAAAAGCTTTACTTCTGGCCTTCGTATTAACCAAAGTGGGAAACAATAACACCACCAGGGAACTAATCCTTTTACTTTACTTTTTAGAGAACTCTAGTTCACATTTAAGTTTCACAATGAGATGCATATGGAGAAACTATAGTAATTACTGAGCAGACCCTAAATGTACTAAAAGAATGAAAAACAGAACTTGTTTTCAGGATAAAATAAGGATGCCTTTAAGTGAATTATTTAGCATGGAACTAAAAAGGGTGAAGAGTGATTCGGTGACATTTAAAGTACCTGAAGGATAAGTATTTAAATAAAATTAAAAGTTATTTTTCTAACAGTTCAGTGATACCTGGACTTACCTGGAATATTAGGATATACTGCAAAGACATGGACTTCATTTGCAGGAAGAGGGATTTAATGTGCATATGTGAAAGAATGTCTTAGACTAATAGTCTATTTTAGTACATTTGGGCTGCTATAACAAAATACGATAAACTGGGTAACTTAGAAACAACAGAAATTTACTTCTCACTGATCAAGATGCTGGCAGATTTAGTGTCTGGTGAGGGCTCGCTCTCTGGTTCATAGATAATGCCTTTTACCTGTGTCCTCACATGGTGGAAGAGTTAAGACAGCCCTCTGGAACCTCTTTAATAAGGGCACTAATCCTATTTCACCTCTTAATACCATTACATTGGTGATTGGGCTTCTTTTGTTTTTTAGACAGGATCTTGCACTCTTGCCCAGGCTAGAGTGCAGTGGCACAGTCAGAGATCACTGTAACCTCAAACTACTGTGCTCAAGTGATCCTCTTGCCTCAGCCTTGCAGAGTGCTGAAATTAACAGGCCTGAGCCACTGTGCCTGGCCAGTGATTAGGTTTTGACGTAGGAATTTTGAGGGGACACAAACGTTCAGACCATAGCATAGTCCTTTTATTAGGAAACCAAGAAAGACTTTTTAATGAACTTCTAAGAGGCAGAATAAATAACCAGTAATCATAATTTAAATAGGTATCTTCTTAAAGATAGAACTGACTTAAATTTATATCATTCAGGGTCACAACTCGCTTTAAATATGGGTTAATGTAGCAGAAAGAACATTGATAAACCAGTAGTCATAAGTGCTGGATTCTTGTCATGGCTCTGGTGTTAGGATACATTAGGACAAATCACTAAACAATGATTTACAGTCGTTAGGAAAATATAAGCTATTAGAAGGTAGCCAGCTTGGTTTTGAGAAGAGCAAGACATACCAAACCAATCCAGTTCTTCATATGAGAGAGTGATAGTCTATCTTGATTTCGGTAAGGTTTTTTTTTTTTTTGAGACAGAGTTTCACTCTGTTGCCCAGGCTAGAGTGAGTGCTGTGGCATCAGCCTAGCTCACAGCAACCTCAGACTCCTGAGCTCAAGCGATCCTCCTGTCTCAGCCTCCCGAGTAGCTGGAACTACAGGCATGCACCACCATGCCCGGCTAATTTTTTCTATATATATTTTTAGCTGTCCATATAATTTCTTTCTATTTTTAGTAGAGATGGGGTCTCGCTCTTGCTCAGGCTGGTCTCGAACTCCTGAGCTCAAACGATCCGCCCACCTCGGCCTCCCAGAGTGCTAGGATTATAGGCGTGAGCCACCATGCCCGGCCTCGGTAAGGCTTTTAATTGTTGTCTCGTGTATCGTTCTTACCCAATAAGCTAGGAAGGAATGATATGGAATACTATTAAGGGGTCTTGAAGTAGTAGTAAGTCTTACTGTAAAGAAAATATAGGTAATTTAGAGGATTTTGATTTGTAAATGTTAAAGAGGCTGAAACAACTAGTGTACAAATGGCATAACATGATATGGTGAATACTGGACCAGGACTCCTGACCACCTACCTGAGCTCTATTTCTGCTCTTTATTATCTTGGACAGATCACTTGTTTCTTTGGACCTCAGATTCTGTAAACTAAAAACATTTGACAACCTTTTGTTTCCTCACTGTAATCTGTTGGAATGGGCCCTTTGTATGTGGTGCCTCTACTTTGTGAGCTTAGTTTATTGCTAGGAGTAATATTCAAGAGCAACATAGCTAAGTTTAAGTTCACATGAATTTTTGATGGGACAAATTTGTATTGTTCTTGTAGTACGTGTAGATCTAAGAGTAGGAGTAGAAAAGTTGAGATTGATGATGAGTTTAGCATTTGCTAGTGTTGAGATGGAAGTAGAGTGGAGGAAAAAGTAAGCTAGGTTCTGAAATCATCTAGGAAGGTAAAAACTAGATCCTAAGGGGTGGTGAGGAATAGCAGCAATGATATAAAAGTTGTAAATAGAGACGAAGCTTACGTGGGCTATAAATGTAAGGAATGGAAATATAAAGGTCTTAGTTGAAAGTGGCACTAGGGATTGAAAAGAGGAATTCAGAGGATTCCTCATTCAGAGATAGTTGAATAAATAACATTCTCTAAGCCATTGACACACTGGTTCTAATTGGCTGTTGAGATTAGTAGGAGGAGGAAGAAAAGTTCGTAATAGTGCTTCTAAACTTCTTTTAGAATGCTAGGCCTTTTGAGAATTTGATAAAAGCCATGGACCATCTCCCTAGGAAAAATACACATACACACATGCTTCATTTTGCATGCAATGTCAGGAGGATCAGAAACATAATCACCCCAGTTAAAAATCCTTGATAAATATAATATTTGCTGGCTGATGGGTCTGTAATGGAGTTCCTGAGTAGGCAGTGGCAAGATAAAGGGCACTTGTCGTTGGGCAGTGGGGGTAGAAATAGAATGGAAATTTACATTAGAATTTTGATTGAATGATAAATACAGAATTATATTGTTACTCATTATTATCTTAAAGTTTTTGCTTTTTTGAAGAGAAGTATGTTCTTTCCCATATTGTAAAATAAGATATATAATAGAGGTGTAATTGCCTGTTCTATATATGATTCTTATACTCTACATTTCCCCCTTTTTAATTGTATAAAACCAAATCTTATAAAAACATTAGAAAAATATCTACAATCCTACCTCTTAAATAATTTTTTCTTTTTCCTTTCAAACTCTGTTCTTATATGTACATAATTTTTACACTGTTGAGATAATTTAAAATTGTTTCTTTTTACTTGTAAGCATTTTTTCTTGGTGTTGAGTCTTTACCAAAATTAGGTCTTGTAATTACTTAAGATTTTAGTAAATTTAATAGTATATATTTAGTTGCCTGCAAAAGGTGATATTTTTGTTGTTTTGGTTTTCTCCTTCCTTTCCTAAAACCTGTCACCCCTAAAGTCCTCATCTATGCTCTCTTGACCCCCTTTTAGGATTTGTCAGTAGTAAGTAAATATACTTTTCAAGTTTTTATTATGTTATTTGGTCTTCACAGTAACACTTTGAGGTAGGTGAACATTTCATATTAATGGCAATGGCCTATTTTGTCCCTTTCAGTCCCTCAACTTCTGCCCTAGTTTTAGGTTACTTTATGCATGACTTTTCTCCGTGCCTTCACGGAGAAAGTTCCAGTCCATCCCACACAACACATCTAGATTATTCTTCCTAAAGTATAACTTTTGTCATTTCATTTCCCTGATTATGAACTTCAATGTGTTCTACACCATAGCCTGATGTTCAAGGCCCTAAAAATTTCCACCTAACTAGCTTGCTAGCCGTATTGTTAACTATTTTTCTACAAATACCCTGCCCCTCCAATCATCCTGAATTGCCCCCCGTTCTTGGACCTTGTGCCTCTTTGTTTCTGTTCCATTATTTATACTATATATCTGAAATGCCATCTTTCTAACTCCTGTTTTTCAAATTTTAGCTCAAGGGTCAGTCTATTCCATGGAACTGTTACCGGCTGCCCCCCAAATCCCTCGGTTCTTTTCATGATTGAAGAATGGAAGTGAGCAACAAAGAACCTGTTGCAGACAGAGAAAGAGAGAGTTTCTTGAAGTGAAAGTGCACTTTCCAGGGATAAGAACGGGCACACATCTGTGTGGATCATGCCCCCCGTGTTTCTGTGTCCTCCCTTTTTCTTCCATCTGACCTCTCCTCCTTTGTGACATTGTCTCTTCCCCTTTTTCTTGACCAGTGGGGATGTCATCTCCTCCCTGCCATAGGGCTGTGGAGGTTTTCACCTTATATGGTTAGGCCCACATGTGTCATGGCACCCAAAGACCACTGGGCAGGAGGCAAACCACAGTGTCATATAATGTGTCCTGTGTTGTTTCTGTTACATTTCTTGTGACACTTGCAAGTTATTTTTATTTTGTTATTGTTACAGTATGCTCTCTTAACTCAGCGTCCTGTTTGTTCACACTGCTTGCTCCATACTTCTCTGCTCATGTCTTACTTTCCTACCTATGCTAACATCCCCCCTCAAGGATTTGGAACCCTGAATTCTTTCAGGGCGTTGACTCATTGTCTATAACTATTTCCTGCTGGATGGAGGTGAAGTTGGGTCTGGATCCCATAATCCTTGCTGCCTGTGAGAGGAATTAAGGTCAGAGTGTCTGTTGGTAGAAGTGTTGTCTGGCTAAATCTAAAGCATTTAGGGACTCATCACTTGTGGGAATTGGCTGAAAACCCTGCATAACCAGAAGTTTTGTCTGGAATTACTGTAGTCTGGAAGAGACAAACTTAACAAGAAGATTAAAAACACAGGGGCCTAAGATTAGGACCATCAGTACTATAGTTGCAGCTGATATAATTGGTGTTAACCAAGATCCCAGCCATCCCCTGAGGGTCCCAAAGATTAATCAATACTTTAAGAGAGTCTTGTTTTAACCAAATTTTTTCAATTGTGGCCAACTTGATCAAATACAAATTTTTTTCATAAATTCTCTTTCAAAAACCTTATCACAAATTACACAGACCATCTACGACATGCGTGAACTTTCTGTTTTGTCCTAAATTTTCCTTTCTTAAATAACCAGTCAGTTTGTTTTAGGGCCAAAATTTACTATATAAGATTCTTTGTCACTCAGAATTATTCCCTTTGGTTTTACTTTCCTTATCAAAAATACATCTTTATTTATATCTTTGATTTTCTTCACATCTCTCTCTCCTACTTACTGGTTCCTTCTAAGTTTTCATAAAGATTAGGTTCCTTGGCTGATAAAGGGGAGTGCCTTGTTCAGGTTGGAATTCTTGCTTCATAGCAAATTCTTTTATGGCCTTTTGGAATTGGGCTACTTCTTTTACATACTGTGTAAGCTTGTTTGTTTCAGAGTCCAAAAGTGAATCAGGATGAAGGAAAGGCCTTCCATACAGCATTTCATAGGGGCATAGTTGGAGGACCTCCTTAGGGGAGACCCTCAACCTGAGAAGGGTGATAGGGAGAATTTTGGGCTACGGTAGGGAAGTTTTCCTGGCACAGTTTCCCCAGGGTACATTTTAGAGCTTGATTAGCCCTTTCCACTTTATTGGAAGACTTGGGCTGTTAGGCTGTGTGAAGCTGATAGTAGATTTCCATGGCTCTACTTACCTCCTTAGTGGACCTGTGAGGTAAAGGGTGGCCCATTGTCACTTTGTAAGGAGTGAGGCAGTACAAACCTGGGGATGATGTCCTCGAGTAAGTGTTTTGCCACCTCAGAGGCCTTTTTGATTTTAGTAGGGAAGGTCTCTAGCCATCCAGTAAAGGTGTCTCTGATAACTAACAAGTATTTGTAGCCTTTATGAGGACTCAATTTGGGTAAAGTCTGTCTGCCAATCTTCCCTGGGATAGATCCCCCTTCTCTGAACTGGCTTAACAAGCTTGGGGGGTGGAGAGCCTTGGGGATTATTTTGAAGGTACAGTGGGCAGGCAGAACAAACCTGCTTAATGGTTTTGGACAGCTTCTTCCCTGAAAAGAGTCTCTTACAAAATAGGGAAAGTCTATATCTGCCCATATGGCAGGTATCATAAAGTCCCATAATGACTTTCTATTGCTTGGCATATTTGAAGGGTAGCAGCTGGGTTTTCTAGTAATAACACTTGGTATTTGAGAATTCTAGAATCAGTCCACCAACGGGGGCCCCCTGAAGTTTAATAGTTCCTTTAACTGATGATTAGTATAAGTCATCAGGGGGTTTCCCCAGGTGAACCTGGAGCTTTCTTCCAGTAGGAGAGCTTAAGTGGCCAGGGCCCTGAGGCAGCTGGGCCAGCCCTGAGCCACTGCATCTAACTTCTTGGACAAATATGCCACTAGGTGTTTGGTAGGACCTAGGGCCTGGGTGAGTATTCTGAGGGCTATTCCTTTTTTTTTTGTTTGTTTTGTTTTTGTTTTTGTTTTTTAGAGGGTAAAATCTTATGGGCTTTTGGTTTTTTTTTTCCCATTTGATTCTTTTTTTTTTTTTTATTTCATCTTATTGTTATGGGGGATACAGAATTGCAGGTTACATACGTTGCCCATGTACCGCCTTTCCCCCCAAGTCAGAGCTCCAGGCGTGTCCGTTCCCCAGGTAGTGTGTGTTGCACCCATCATGTAGGTATATGTCCCTCCCCCCCACCCCCCCCTTCCCGAGTCAGCACCTTCAAGTGTTACCATTCCCCAAACGGTGTGCAATGCACTCATTGTGTAGGCATACCCCCATCCCCTCCCCCACCCCCCACCTCAGTCTGATATCCGATTGGTGTCGTTCCTAGATGTGTATTTAGGTGATGTTCAGGGAAACCAATTTTCTGGTGAGTACATGTGATGCTTGTTTTTCCATTCTTGGGATACCTGAGGGCTATTTCTGATCTTTCTGTTATAGCCAGTTGGAATGGCTCAGCCTACAGTATCCCATGATTCCCAGGAAAATCTGGAGTTGTTTCTTGGTGCGTGGCAAGGGGATTTTCTCAATGGCAAGCACTCAATCCTGGGAAAGCCCCTCTTCCCAGGGGTTAGTACCAGCCCTAGATATTGGACTTTTTGGCTGGCTAACTGAACTTTGACTCAGGAGATCCCATATCTGCAATTTAGAGGAAATGGGAGAGAGGGGTCCTGCATAGGAGGTCAACACAGAGTAGGTGGTTGAGTAGTTTTCTACTCAACACAGAGTAGTTTTCTATAAGAAAACTAACAGTCCTACCTGTCACGTACAGAGTTGCTCTAGGCTCCAACCCCCTGATGTCAGTTGTCCTTGGGGAGGCTGATCGGAGGGGAGGGGCCCTTCAGTCCAAGAACATCAGAGGGGAGGGCTCTGATCCTGGTCCCCTTCAGGGCTCGGGGGAGTCCCTTTTCCAATGTGTGAGCTCTCCAGAGGCTGGATAAGGTGTCCTTGGGTGGCATTTCTTTTTTTTTTCCTTTCTATTTCTCAGTAGGTAGGATTTCTTTCTTTGAGCCATGAAGTCTCCTTCCAGTTGAGTTGGGGCATTTGGCCTTTCAATGCTCTGTCTCTCCCAACGGGGACATGCTCTGATGGGATTTCCCTTTGGATAATCTGGAGAGGGGCTGGAAAGCCTGGACCAAAGCCAAAATCTTTTGGGCCTGTTTCCTGTCTCTGTGTTTCTCCCTGTCCTGCTCTTCTCCCAATCTCTCATATTCCTGATTGTTAAACACCTCATATGCCTTCTCTATGAGCTGGTTGGTTGGGGTTTGGGGTCCCATAGCTAATTTTTGAAGCTTCCTTCAAATGTCAGGGGCTGACTGGTTAATAAAATGCCTTCCCAGGAATACCTGCCTCTCTGGAGATTGAGGGTCTGTATTAGTAAACTTCCTGACTCCTTCCACCATTCATGGAAGAGGACAGGGTTTTCTGTGGCCTCCTGGGTTATTCCCCTTACTTTGTCATAGTTCACTGGCTGAACTATACACTTCTTTATCCCTTCCTTTATATACTGAAGTATGTAGTTCCATTTCCTTAAGTCTGTATGTCCTGTCTTGATAGTGCCACTGGGGGTCCTCAGAGGGAACTGTCATTGTCCCAGCAGCATATTGGCCAGACTGGGAAGCTGCCAATCCATTAGTATATGCCTGGGCAGCATTCCAAATGTGGTGTTTTTCCTCTGCTGTACAGCAGGTTGATAAGATTATATGAATGTCTGCCTAGGTAAGGTCAGGTTTTGGAACTCATCTAGAAAATGGGAAGAGTCCTTCAAGAAGTTCCCCAGTTTCTGCTTGTAAGTGGTTAGGTTTGTCATAGAGAAGGGGATATGTACCCTATGGTTCCCATATCCACACTGGCCACCTCCCTCAAAGGGTACAATCCCAAGGGAGGGTGGAAAGAGGCCCCTTCTCCGAGTATATCCACCTAGGCTTGGCAAATCGGGTGGGGAGTATCAGGGTGCTTGCTGCGCACCATCCAGGGAGAGCCTGCACGAGGGGGAAGAGATCCTTCCTGTACTCTACCCGCTGCTGATGTTATGTGCTGTGGTGGAGCAGCCGCCAGCAGCGAGTCATCTAGGATGTTGGGCTCCTGTGAAGGGGCTGGAGAGGGCCTGGTGATCACCGCCAGAAGGGATGGGTCTAATGAACAATTCTTACATAGACCCACGTTATCTCTTAGTGCCATAAAGGCCTGTACATAAGGCACCTCAGGTCACTTTCCTAATCTGCGGCAAAACAGGTCAAGTTGTAGGATAGTGTTAAAGTTAAGGGAGCTGTTTGCAGGCCACTCCTCCCCACCTTCCAGCTTACACTGTGGTCAGGCCGTATTACACAGAAAGATTAACCATTTCTTCTTTAGGGACTAAGGGTCAAATTGATCCCAATGTTGAAGAATACACCCAAGAGGTATTGTCCTGGGAATACTGTGCCGACTTCCCATCTGAAACATAGAAGAGTGCACAGAATTATTGGGGCATCCCCTTACCTGTCCTATTGCCCTGGGAGGAAGTATCCCTCCTAGCACAGGCACCATCCTGGCCTGTCGTGGGCCTTCAGAGACATAGACTAGGCATGCTTAGTGTATAGATTAAGGTCCTCCTTAATCTCCATGGGTGATCCCCTTTGATTATTCCCCCTTTCCCTGGATGCCTTGGCAAGACCCATTATTTGGTTGTGTATTTAGCCTTTCCTCCTGCAGCGCCACTTCCAAAATAGCCAAGGAACTTAAAAGTTGTAAGGAGGAAGAATGGCCTTTATCAAAAAGTCCCAAAACAACAAATGCTGGCGTGGATGTGAAGAGATAGGAACACTCTTACACTGCTGGTGGAACTGCAAATTATTACAACCCCTGTGGAAAGTAATTTGGAGATACCTCGAAGCGCTAAAACTAGGAATACCATTTGATCCAGCCATCACACTACTAGGCATCTACCCAAAGGAAAAAAAGACATTCTATAATAAAGACATCTGCACTCAAATGTTTATGGCAGCACAATTAACAATTGCAAAGATATGGAAATGACCCAAGTGCCCATCAATACATGAATGGATTAATAAAATGTGGTATATATATATACCATGGAATACTACTCAACTACAAAAAACAATGTTGATTTAGCACCTCTTATATTATCCTGGATAGAGCTTGGGCCCATCCTTTGAAGTGAGGTATCACAAGAATGGAAAAACAAGCACCACACGTACTCGCTATCAAATTGGTACTAACTTGTCAACACTAAGGTGCTCCCATGGTAGTAATATTCACTGGGTGCTGGTCAGTTGTTGGGCGTGGGTGGGGAGGTGGGTAAACTGACAACTAATGGAGACAGAGCACGCTCTATGGGGGAAGGGCATGCTTATAGCCCTGGCTTGGGCGAGGCAAAGGCATTACATGTAACCAAAATGTTTGTGCCCCGTAATATTGTGAAATAAAATAAATAAATAAATAAAACATAGGAGGTAACATGATTGTTAAAAATAAAATAAAAATAAGGGTTTCTTAAAAAAAAAACAGGTTGCAAGGAGGGTGGTCTCGCTAAACTCTCCCACACCTTTCCTCTGCAACGTCTCAACTTTTACTACCCAGTAGAACCAAGGAAATTTCCAGACATCCTCTCTCCAGGGAGGATGTATAATGCCCTCACACATTCCCAAGTGCTTAACCAAGCAAGACACAAAGCACACATCAGATATCTCAGGGTCCTGCGTAGAGTCCAGCAAATCTGAAGGCTGGATCTCTTCCATGAAAAAACAGGAAAGACTCTCAGGAAAAGGGCGAAAGCACGATACTCCACCAGCTACAAAAGCTCCAGAAATCTGAATCAATGTGAGAGTGGAAAGTCAGAGGCAATGTCTTACCTTAAGTCTGGAAATCCAAGTCACAGCACCAAATATGTTACCAGCTGCACCTCGAATCCTTCGGTTCTTCTTGTGATTGAAGAATGAAAGCAAGCAAGCCACAAAGAATGTATTGCCAACAGAGTTTACTGAAGTGAAAGTGCACTCTCAAGGGTTAAGAATGGGCACACATCTGAACGGATCACATCTGAACGGATCACATCTGAACGGATCACATCTGAACGGATCACGGCCCCCAGATTTCTCTGTCATCCCTTTTTCTTAAGCCTGACCTCTCCTCCCTCCTTACGTTTGTCTCTTCCCCTTTTTCTTGACCAGTGGGGATGTTGTGTCCTCCCTGCCATTGGGCGGGGTAGTTTTTCCACTTTATATGATTAGGCCCGGATGTGTCATGGTGCCCAAAGCCCACTGGGTGGGGAGGTGGAGGTGGAGGGCGAACTGCAATGTCATATAATGTGCCCTTTGTTTGTTTCTGTTATGTTTCTTGTGACACTTTTGGTTACCTTTATCTTGTTATTGTTATAGTATGTTCTCTTACTAAGTGTCCTGTTTGTTCACATTGCCTGTTCCATATCATGTCTTTCTTTCCTACCTATGCTAACAAAACCATTCCTCATAAGCTCACAAGATACTGACCTCTTCCTCCTCTGAATTCCTACAGCACCTTTTCCTACAAGTAGTTATCAAGTGTGTCTTGTGGCGGAGATAAGATTTTATGCATCTAAAAGGCAAATACGTTCTATTCATTTTTTTTAATCTTCCATGGAACTGGGCACATATCTTACATTGTAGTAGGCACTCAGAAAATATTTGTGGAATGGATAATTAAACCCTATAACCAAACCAAAACAAAGTCTAACGTAAGAATAAATAATAATATTTGTTTGCTTCAGTGCTATGCATTTGAAATCGAAGCCTCACTTTCTTGAGGGCAACGTCATAAATTTGTCCATTGCATTTTGTCATTAGGTATATGGTACTATGGTGCGGTAGCATCAAAGAATGTCAGTTTTTAGTTCAATAACCAAAGCACACATGCATTTTTATCCTAAAATTTTTGAGTTACTTTATTTATGGGCATCTTTTATTAAGGAAAAATGATTTACAGGATAGAGTTCTTTGAGAAATAAGATATAAAAATTTACCTTCTGTAGAAATTTTAATAGCATGCTGTACTTTGGCATGTTCCTTAGTCCTCTGATTACATTTTCTTTATGTTATCCAGAGGGGAAAGAGATTAGTTAAAGTACATGAATATTTCCCAAGTATGAACTCTTTCTTCAACTACTCTATAGTGACTGAACAACTCTGTGTGTGCGTGTGTGTGTGTGTGTGTGTGTGTGTGTATTTGCTATGTTTGTCATAACAAAGTACCACAGATTGGGTGGCTTCAACAACAGAGATTTATTTTTTCATAGTTCTGGGGCCTAAGAAGTCCAAATTCAAGGTGTTGGCAGGGTTTAATGTCTTCTCAGGCATCTTTCCTTGGCTTGTAGATGATCGTCTTCTTCTGTCTTCACATGGTCTTTTCCTCTGTGTTTGTGACTGTGTCCTAATCTCTTCTTATAAGTACATCAGTCACATTGGATTAGGGCCCTCCCTAGTGACCTCATTTAACCTTAATTATCTTAAAGGTCCTGTCTCCAAATACAGTCACATTCTGAAGTACTGGAGGTTAGGACTTCAACATATGAATTTGGGGAGGTACACAATTTAGCCAACAGAGAGAGAGAGAGAGAGAGAGAGAGAGAGAATATATGCAAATGCATAGAAAATTGGAAGTATATACTCCAAACTGATAACTGTGGTTACCTCTGGAAATAGGATGGGTTGAGAGGCTAAAGGACAATAAAAAGGAACTTTTACTTGCCATTATAGATACTTAGGCACAGTTGGATATACTGTACTTGTTTTTACAATGAGAAAAATTTCGTATTTGAGCTTTTCAATTGGCGAACTGACCTTTTTGAATAGGTTGTATTAACATGTTCATTTATTTGAAGTCTAATTTGTTTCATCTACTAGTAATGCATTTTAACATCCCCACATATCATTCAATGATTATTTCGTGTAATGTAAAAAAAAGTCTTTAACATATTTAAGAAGCCTTCTTGAAAGTATTTGCTGCTTTTAGATTTAACCAATTTCGGGTTGTTACTTATTGGGGAATTGAGGAGATTCTTTGGAGATTGAGTCCCAGTGTTTCCCGTTCACTGTAGTGGTTTCTTCTACTATGTAACATAGGCTTTCTGCACATTTGATTTTGCCTAATAAAGAGCTATGTATAGTTATGTTTCTTTTTCAGAATCAAGTTCTTATATTTTAAAAAATTCCCCAACCAGTACAAACCCATTCCTAAAAGATTAGAAAAGCAAAGAAAAAAAAGGGAAGCTATCCTAACACTTTGGTATAACTTACAATAATACTAGCTAATGTTTTTATAGTGTTTTTAGTTTGCAAAATGCTTTAGAATTTTAATTCTTCCCTCTACTTATTATTCAGTGGTTTTCACCAGGATCAGAAAAAAAGGTTCCTAATTGACTCAGAGCTTCACTGTCCAATACAGTAGACATTAACCACATGTGGCTATTTAAATTTCAATTTAAATAATTTAAACAAAATTAAAGATTTAGTGGTTTAGCCACACTACACATAAGGTTCAATAGCCACGTGTGGCTAAGTGGCTATTATATTTGACCACACAGATATAGAATATTTCCATCATCACAGAAAGTTCTATGGGACATGGCCAGCCTAGAAAGTAATTTTAAGTAGGGGAAGATGTTATCAAATTTGTTTTAAAAATATGATTCTGGGTACAGTTTGAAGGATAGATTAGAAATAGGTAGGGATTGGCCTGGCGCAGTGGCTCACGCCTGTAATCCTAGCACTCTGGGAGGCCGAGGCAGAAGGATCGCTCAAGGTCAGGAGTTTGAGACCAGCCTGAGCAAGAGTGAGACCCCATCTCTACTAAAAATAGAAAGAAATGATCTGGACAGCTAAGATATATATAGAAAAAAATTAGCCGGGCATGGTGGCACATGCCTGTAGTCCCAGCTACTTGGGAGGCTGAGGCAGAAGGATCGCTTGAACCCAGGGGTTTGAGGTTGCTGTGAGCTAGGCTGACGCCAGGGCAACAGAGTGAGACTCTGTCTCAAAAAAAAAAAAAAAAAAAGAAAGAAAGAAAGAAAGAATTTATTAAAAATTAAAAAAAGAAAAAAGAAATAGGCAGGGATTGGAAATTGAAACATCAGTTAGGAGGATATTGACATAATATAAGAGAAGTGATAAGGTCCTGTACTACCTGTCACGAGGTAGGATTTTTATCATGAAAAGAGGACAAGGTTTTGAAGCAGGAGAATATCATCTTGTCTTAGTTACTTTATCTCAGTCTCAATGTTTTTAGACAGTAAAATGGGCATTTGAGTAAGATTTACTTTACCCATCTCCCACAGTTCTGGGGAGGATAAAGTAAAATGATATATGTATAAGTACTTTATGAATTTTACAGTGCTTTAAATTTTGCTGTTGCTATTTTGGCTTATCATGGTTCTGTAATAAAATGCAGCCTTTGGTATTGGATTTTGTGGAGACTGGCTATACAGCACATATGGTCAGGCTACCATTAGGCTACATCATTGTTTCTGTTTTGAATGCTTCTTAAGCTGTATAATTATACCACAGGTAATTAGTGATGGAATTGAAACTACAACCCTGGTCTTTTCACTCATCTTTTACTCCTTCATCTTGGTAGCTTTCCTTTTCACAACTCACACTGATTAATTTTACTTTCTATTTAATTGACCTTTTGTGCATCTGTGATATTGTGGTGTACATATTTGGTCTTCGACCCCAAAATTTTTAGAATCTCTAAAGTGATGTCTCTGTATGCTAATGAGTTGACAAATGGCTACCTCCCTGCCCCCTGTAGCTTCAGGATGAGGGCTGGTCACCAGAAAGACCTAGACAGGATTAGAGGGTTGGGACTTACAGCCCCACCCTCCAACTTCTGGGGAGAGGAGTGGGGCTGAAGGTTAAGTTGATCACCATCAATCATGCCTATGTAATGAGGCCTCCATAAAACCCCCCAAAGACAGGGTTTGGAGATGTGGAGTCTTACGGGAAGGTGAACAAGAAATCATCCATGTGTGGGGGAGGGTGGCACACCCCAGCTCCTCAGACACAGAAGCTCTTGTACTTGGGACCTTTCCAGACCTTGCCCTATATGTGTCTCTTCATCTGGCTGTTTATTTTTATCCTTTAAAATATCCTTTGTAATAAACTGGTAAGCTTAAATGTTTCCCTGAGTTCTGTGAGCCACTATAGCAAATTAATCAAACCCAAAGAGGGGGTTGTGGGAACCCCAACATGAAGCTGGTCAGTCAGAAGTTCTGCAGGCCCAGACTTGCAACTGGTGTCTGAAGGTCAGTGGGAATGGCTGAAGGGGTGGCAGTCTTGTAGACTGAGCCCTCAACCTGTGGGATCTCACACTACTTCCAGATAGTGTTGGAATTGAATTTGAGGATACCCAGCTGGTGTCAGCTGCAGAATTGATTGCTTGCTTGCTGGTGAGGAGAAATCCCCACATATTTTAGGGTCACAGAAATCTTCTGTGTTGATTGTTGTTGGGAGTGAGAGAATAGGAAAAAGCACTCTGAGTTTGTATGATTTTCTACTCACAGCATCTGTAATCTATTGCTTTGATAAATAGCTAGAATAAATCTATTTAAATAAACCTATTGTAAAGCTATTTTTGAAACAAATTCTTATATATTATTAGCTTGGAATATTGTCATACATATAAAGTTAGTAAAATCATACTATACTCTGTTTCTAGAGTTTAATTACCACCTAATACAGCTCTACATTTACAAAAAGACTATGCCACCAGTCTTTTAACAAACATTTATTGGGCACCTGCCATTTAGCAGACATTGTACTAGGCACTGGGGCTACAGCCATGAAGGAGACATAGCCTTGCCCTTCAGAAAGTCACAAATTAGAGGACAAGACAGATCAGTAAATGAACAATTTAAATCAGGTGTGATAAGTGCTTTCATAGAGCTATGTGCCAGATTTTATGTGATCCCAGAGGTGGGGAACTATCTTCAGTCTGGAGAGGTCAGGGAAGATTTTCCAGATGAAGAAGTGATAAATGAGTATTGAAGACTTGTAGGTAGCTGTTGGCCTGGTGGATGAATGGGGAAAGGGTATTTTAGAGCAAGAAATACTAAATAATTTATCTTCTTTGGGAAAGTTGTAGTTTGCAGGGTGGATTGGAAGTGGACAAAAATGGAGGTTGGGAAACATATGAGTTGGATGGAATATAAAGGGTTTATAGTAATATTGGAGAGAAGGGATGGTGGCTTCAACTAAGGCTATGATAGTGATTATTATAGAGATATTTAGGAGGTAAAGTTGATATTTAGGAGGTTAACTATTTTTAAATGTGCGCTTCTGTGACATTAAGTACATTCACATTGTGCAAACATCTTCACAGTCTGTGTCCAGAACTTTTCATCATCTTGGACTGATACTTTGTATCCATTAACCACTAACTCCCTATTCCCCCCTTTCCCCAACCACTAGCAACAACAATTATGTTTTCTGTCTTGATGAAGTTGACAATTATGGTACCTCATATAAATGGAATTGCACAGTACTTGTCTTTTTGTGAGTAGTGTATTCCACTTAGTTAATGTCTTCAAGATTCATCCATGTTGTAACATGTGTCAGAATTTCCTTCCTTTTTTAAGGCTGAAGAATAGTCCATTGTATGCATATATACATTTTGTTATTCATTTGTCAATGGACATTTGGATTGCTTCCACATTTTAGCTATTGTGAATAATGCTACTATGAACATGGTATACAAATATCTGTCTGAGTCCCTGCTTTCATTTCTTTTGAGTATATACCCAAAAGTAGAATGACTAGATCATATTGTAATCCTACTTTTAATTTTTTGAGGAACTACCATAGTGTTTTCCACAGCCACTGCCCTCTTTTATATTCTTACCAGCAATATACAAGGGTTCAACTTTTCCATGTCTTTGCCAATTCTTTTTATTTTCTGAGAATAGCCTTCCTAACCAGTACGAAGTGGTGTTTCATTGTGTATTTTTTTTTTATGCTCAAGGCATTTGATTTTTCTTTTTTTTTCTCATTATGGTTTTGATATGCATTTCTCTAATGATGTTGAGCATCTGTTCATATGCTTATTGACCATTTGTATGTCTTTGGAGAAATACATATTCAAATCTTTTGCCTATTTTTGAGGGTTTTTTTTGGTTGTAGGAGTTCTTTATATATTCTGGATATTAATTCCTTACAGATATATGATTTGCATATATTTTCTCCCATTCCTTGGGTTGTCATTTCACTTTGTGGATTGCTTCCTTTGATGTGCAGAATATTGTAAGTTTGAGGTAGTCTTGTTGGTTTATTTTTGCTTTTGCTGCTTGTGCTTTTGTATCATATCCAAGAAATCAGTGCCAAATCCAGTGTCATGAAGCTTTTCCCTATGTTTTCTTCTAGAATTTTTATAGTTTTAGGTCTTAGATTTAGTCTTTAATCCATTTTGAGTTTATTGTTGTACATGGTGTAAGGTAAGAGTCCAAATTCATTCTTTTACATATGGATGTCCATTTTTCCTAGCACAATTTGTTGAAGAGACTGTTCTTTCCCCATTGAATGGTCTTGACACTCTTGTCAAAGATTATTTTCACCATATGCACAAGGTTTATTTCTGGGACATCTGTTTCATTGTTTATATGTTTTTATGCCACTACCACATTGTTTTGATTATTGTAGCTTTGTAAGATGTTTTGAAATTAAGAAGTGTGAGGCTTTCACCTTTGTTCCTTTTCAAGATTGTCTTGGCTATTTGAGGTCCTTTTAGATTCTATATAAAATTTATGATTTTTTTCCTATTTCTGCAAAAAAAAATGCCATTGGCATTTTGGTAGGGATTGGATAGATCTCTATGGGTTATATGGACAGTTTAACAATATAAAATCTTCCAACCCATGAGAATAGTATGTTTTTCCATTTATTTGTATCTTCAGTTATTTTCAGCAATGTTGTATAATTTTCAGCATACAAGTCTTTCTCCTTGGTTAAGTTTATTCCTCAGTATTTTATTCTTTCTGATGCTATTGTACATGGATTATTTTCTTTACATAATCATTGTTGGTGTATAGAAATACAATTGACTTTTGCATATTGATTTTGTATCCTGCAACATTACTGAATTCATTTGTTTTCACGTTTTTTTTTTTTTTGAGAAATCTTTAGGGTTTTCTGCATATAAGATCATGCCATCTGTAGACAGAGATAATTTTACTTTTTCCTGTCCAGTTTGGATGCCTTTTTTCCTTGCCTAATTGTTCTCATTAGGACATCCAATACTATATTGAATAGAAGTGGCAAGAGTGGGCATCCTTACCTTATTTCTGATCTATAAGGAAAAGCTTTCAGTCTTTCACTGCTGTGTATGATATTAGCTATGGGCTTTTGATATATCACCTTTATTATGTTGAAGTAGTTTTTTTCTATTCTTAGTCTTTTGAACATTTTTATCATGAAAGGGTGTTGGATTTTGTCAAATGCTTTTTCTGCATTAATTGAAATGGGCATGTGGTTTTTGTCCTTCATTCCATGAATGTGATGTGTTTTACTGATTGATTTTCATCTGTTGAACCATCCTTGCTTCTAGGAATAAATCCAAGATTATTGGATTTATAACTAAACTTGATTATTTACTCTTCTCTGAATCTACTTAGTTTATTTGTAATATTTAAATTCACCTGTATCTGAGCCATCACCATATTAGTGTTTTTTAAAAATCCTTCACTTTAACTTTATAGTAATACTTTAATAATTTAGGTTGGCACATAAAAAACTCTGTGAATAGAAAGTAATAATTTTTTTAGAGCTAATATGGTTTCCAGGTTATTAGTCATAGGACCTCCTGTCGTAATGTATTTAAATTCATTACAAGGGCTGAAAACGTGTGTATAATTATGTAACGGAGTTGTCTTTTAATAAGTTTACTTTTATTTTCGATTTTCTAAAACTTGAAATTGCATGAGGACTTCATGTGAGAATTTTACGTAAAAAATAGAATTTTAGTGAATAAAACTGAGATTTCAGTGATAGTCATATGGGAAGGCCAAATATTGTATTCAATCCAAATTTCATTTAAGTAAACTGTGTTTACTTTTGGATGGCATTTCAAATGGCTTGTTAACTAATGTTTTAATTGCCAGCAAAGGCAGTTGCTTTTTTTAAGTACGTGAAGTGATTACACATGAGTCATAGATGTATCAGATTTGGCATTAGAAAAGACTTTAGGAGTAAGCTATTCCATTTTACTAATTTTACAAGTGAAAAACTGAAAAATCACATGGCTGATAGCATAACAAGATAATGAATGAAACAGGATTAGAATCAAGCTTCTAACTTTTAGTAGAATGTCGCACTGTGTCATTTTAGAATTTTTATATTCAGTTCACTTTAGACTTTTATTATGTATGTTAACCCTTGCTCAGTTTTTCCTGGGATTCTTACCTAAGAACTGAGAAATGAAAATCCAGAGAGAAATTCAGGAATAGATGGAGCTGTCATTCTCTTCTTTCCTGGGGTTTTCTGTCCTCAGGACATTTAAAACCAACTGAAAAGTTGAGCCAGTTTTGAAAGAGAATTGCTAGTAACAGAAATAACAAGTTACCTCAGATTTACTATTTGTTCTTTTAGCTGTTTATTTGACAAATACAGGCTGGGTGCAGTGTCTCATGCCTGTAATCCCAGCACTTTGAGAGGCCAGGAGTTCAAGACCAGCCTGGGCAACATAGCAAGACCCTGTCTTTAGAAAAAATAATAAAATATTAGCCGGGTGTGGTGGTGCGGCACCTGTAGTCCCAGCTTCTTGGGAGGCTGAGGCAGGAGGATTGCTTGAGCCTAGCAGTTCAAGGCTGCATTGAGCTATGATTGCAGCGCTGCACTCCAGCCTGGGTGACAGAGTGAGACCCTGTCTCTTAAAAAAGAAATTTTGACAAATATTCATAGAAAGACTATACTGTGAGCCAGAAAGTATAGGCTGTGGGATCACAGAGAGAAAAAGACTTGGTCTTTCCCCTCATGGATAAAATGGATGGGGAGATAGGGATTCAGATATTAAATGATGACAAAAAAATCACAATGCAAAATTGAAAAGGTGACATGTACTATACTGAGAGGTGCATACTGTCATGACACTCACTAGTAAGGAGATTTGACTTTATTAAGAAAGTTAGGGATAGTGATGCCTGAGCTAACATCTGGAGGATGAATAAGAGTTAACTAGGCAAAGAAGAAAACGAAGAGAATTTTAGGCAGAGGGAAACATATGTACAAAAACTCTGATGATTGGGAGTATAGGAACGCACAGTAAGGTGCTATAAGATAAGGCTGGAGAGGTAGGAGGAGGCTTAATTATGCAGGGCTTTCTGGGTCATGTTAGGAAGCCCATAATCTTAGTAATCATAGCAACCTATTCTTAGATACTTATGAAGTATTCAAGTGTTTCAGGAAGGAATATTGCCTAGGGCTGGGAGTGGGGGGAGAATGTATTCTTAAAAGGCTCCTCAAGTGATTCTTATAGATGGTATCTGGGCAGATTTATACATACAAGCTTTTAACACATTGACTGCCACACTAGAAAAAAAATTTTTCCTTGGGACTATGGTGTTTTATTACAAAAATAGAATAAAAACTTTGAAAACAAAACAATCCTTTCTAATTTAATGAAAAATGATATTTATTGACTCCTATTAATTTAATCCACGTTTTTAGCATTTGTCAATATTAATTATAACAATAAGAACATCAAGCAAGATTTTCACAAACCAACTGCAGGGTTTTGCTCAGGTTTTGCTTCATGAGGCTCCAGGCTCAAAACTAGCATGAGTTAAATACAACTCACATGACAGTTAATGTGTTAATCTATAAGTTTATAATCTATAGGCTAGTACAAAAGTTCTACATACTTTAATGCATTGTGAAGATGCCTCTTAGTTTGTAGAAAATATAATATGGGGGGGAATCTCACCGTGTACATATACATATTAGCAATAAATTTATATAGAATTTTTAAGATCCATATGACCAAATCTACAAAAGTTTACCAAAGTACATAAAAGAAATTTTTAATAAATGGAGAAAATACTATATTATTTAATATTATATTAATATTGGTGCTCCCCAGATTAATTAATAGATTTAATGGAATCCAATCAATCTCTACAGGATTTTTTGAGGAGACCTTGACAAAATTATTTTAATAGTGTCTCTAGAAGAATAAACTGGTGAGAGAAGCCAAGAAAATTTTGTAGAAGAGTACTGCAGGTGTGTTTGGAAGGAGAAACTTATTCTATCCAGGTATTAGACTATATTACAAAGTAAACAATGTGAAGCTGGGTGTGGTGGTACACACCTGTAGTCCCTGCTACTTGGAAGACTGAGGTGGGAGGATTCCCTTGAACCCAGAAGTTCGAGTCTAGCCTGGGCAACATAGTGAGACCTTGTCTCTAATAAAGTAAAAATAAAATAAACAGTGTGGTACTGGCATATGAATAGATAGATTACTGAGACCAAATATCAAATGTTGAAACAGACCCAAATATAAATTTAATGTTTGACAGATTCTTCAAATTTCAAATCAGTAGGGGAATAAAGAAGAGTTAGATCTTTACTTAATACCATATATCAAAATAAACTGTGAATGGATTAATGATTAAATATGATAAAATTAAATCTTAATGAAAAGAAATGATATGACCATTTATCTGCTCCCAGAGTAAGAAAGGATTTTCTAAGCATAAGAATAAAGGGACATGATGTAAAAGTACATGTCTTTGTCAAAGATGACATAAAAAGATAAACGTTCATCACATATAAGGCCAATAAAGAGTTGATTACCTTGTACCCCATAATATCCTGAATTAAAAAAAAAGAAAAAAAAAGAAATTATAAATTGAAATTTAAAAAAAGGTTAAAACCGTGAGATATGGAAAATGTTATAGGGAGACAAATTTTGGCTTGTTATAAAGAAATATATATTAGTAAGTTATAAATTTTTAAAATTATAAAAAAAAAGAATTTGTACAAAGGAATTTTTTTTAGAATGACCAAAAACCCAGTTGAAAGATAGATGAAGAGGTGAACAGGCCATTCATAGAAAAAGAAATACTGGATGAATAGTCAATAATTATATGAAAAAATACCCAACTTCATTTTAAAAATCAAAGAAATGTGAGTTAAAAACAGCAGCAAAATGTTTTTCAATCTGTTTGTCAATAGTAAACACATTATACACACTCTTACCCCAGTGTTGCTGTAGTGAAATGACACTTATTCACTGCTACTGGTATTGCAAGTAGGCACAGCGTTTCTGGAGGGCAATTTGTCAGAATGGATCAAAAACCTTAAAAAAAATACATTCCCTTTGACCCACCAATTCTTCTTCTAAGAATTTCTCCTAAGGACACAATCAGGAGAGTGTATAAAAGTTTATAAATTAATGCAAGGATATTCTTTATTATGTTATTTGTAATGGTAAAAGTTGAAAACAACTTTTATATCTAACAAACACTAGGAGTGGTTAAAGTAATTATGGTTTTGCCATCAGTTCACTGATGCCAGAATGGATGTTTTATAAAAATATTTAATGATGGGGAAAATGCATATGATGTAATATTCAGTGTGAAAAGCAAGATACAAAGTTCAATAGGCCAAATAATTGTAATTTTTTGAAAAAAAAAGACAAGAAAAAAGATTAAAAGAACGTACACCCAAATGTGAAAACATCGTTTATCTCTGGGTGGCAGGATAATGGGTGACTATTGTTTTCTACATTCGTCTCTGTATTATCCAAATTTTCTACAATGAACCCCACGTTCATTTTTGTGGTGCTCTAATATATTACAGTAAATACATAGTTTAAGAACCCAATTTTTGTTTCTCCTTTGTTATAGCCTTTAAGTTTCTCAAGGAAGCAGCTGTCAGAACCTGAGCTGCTTTCTGGCTGGGAGGCTTGGCTTAGAATTAAAAGATGCTAACATGCTGGCAAGGGGTGACTTTAGCTTATTTCTCCTGTGCTCTGCTCTACATCCTGAAGACATGAGGGTTAAAGTGGTTTTTTTAACCTTGTGAGATTATGGTCTGGTGATATAGCTTCTACTTCATTCCCCAACTCTGATAGCTCATGGGTAAAGTTAAGAAGAATATGGAGATTTGGTGGTAAAGGAGAGAAGGATGAGAGAAGCACTTTGGTCTTGGTTTCTGTTCTCTTCTAATTTTATTTTTGACTCTCGCTGCCTTTTCTTATCTTTTCCACATTCTGCTTTTAAAGAAGGTATCAGAACAAGGCCAGAAATGTGATCTCATGGAAGCAAGAAGTTTCTCCCACCTTCATTGCCAGTCTTATCTTAACCTTTTATCCTAGTTATCTATAGAAGTGAGAGAGACTTTCCAGGCAGAAAGGAATTAAATTAAATCAATGTTTATATGTGCATTTCCTCTGTGAGACATTACGAAATTTGGTATGGTAGATATAAAGAAATAAGACATGCTACCTGCCTTCATTGAGTATATAGCCTAATTAGATACAATTTAGTACAAATTTAAACCTAAATTAAAATACAAAAGATTGAAAGAACAGTTCAGAACCATAGTAGAAGAGATTACACAATTAATTGATCAGTGACTTACATAAACAGGTACTCTCAGGAGGCAGAGTTACTTTAGGCTTGGAGAAGAGAGTGATGTGGAAAATATTTGGGAAAGAGGTATAATTTTTTAAATTTTTAATTATGGGTACATAATAGTTGTATATCTTTATAGGGTACATATTATGTTTTGCTACAGGCACACAATGTGAATTAATCAAATCGGGGTAATTGGAGTATTCATCACTTTAGGTATTTAACATTTCTTAGTGTTGGGAACATTCCAATTCCACTCTTTTAGTTATTTTAAAGTATACCCTAACTTATTGTTGATTATAGTCACTTTGTTGTGCTATCAAATATTGTTCATTCTATCGAAAACTATATTTTTGCACCCATTAACCATCCCCACTTTATCCCTTCTTCCCCTCTACCCTTCCCAGCCTCTGGTAACTGTCATTCTATTCTGTGTCTCCATATCAATTGTTTTTAATATTTAACAAGGAGGTAGAATTTTGAGTGAGGTGTGGAGGGATGAATTGCATTTAGATAAAGAGGAAGAGAGAAGACATTCTGGGCAAGAGGACTGATGTCAGAAAAAATACAATGTTTGAAGGATAGTGAATATATCAGTTTGAGAGTTTGACATAGAGCTGGTTGAGTCAGATCAGCAAAGAACTTGAATACAATTCCAAGGGTGTTGCAGTTAGTGGGGAGCTATTAGAGGATTTTGAGCAGGAGGACCAAGGGTTTTAAGGGTTATTTTAGGAAGAATTAATCTTGAGCGGTGGATAGACAAGTGGTTCGCAAATGTGAACCTGGGCTTAGGTGCTGGTCTAGTTGCATCACAAACACTTTCGGGTCTTTAAAAATAGTTTCAGATCCCTGTACCACATCCCTAAAGATTCTTATTCAGCAAGTCTGGGATAGTGTCCAGGAGTCTGTATTTTTTTAAAAGCTCCCGGAGGATTTCAATGTGTACCCAGGCTTGGGAACTACTATTGTAGAGGAAGGAATTTGGTGACCAGTTAAAAAGCTGTACTATATGTCAAATTACTTGCTAATAGCTGCAAAGTGATATAAAAGGTATTCCTTATTTCCCTCCAGTATTAATATCTGGTTTGGAAAATCCTATAAAGAGCTTTTATTAAGGTTTAATTAAAAATAAAAAATTTAAAGCAGCCAAAACCCACAAATACAGATTTGAACAACATATTAATAATTATCAAGTTTGATTTTGTGTGTGTATATCTATTTATTTGTGTGTGTACATGTATATATGTATACACATTGTGTATATGTACCTAACAACTGCAGAATACATACTTTATTTTCTTCTGTTGGACTGTGTGTGTGTGTGTGTGTGTGTATGGGTTCCAACTTCACATCCTTGTCAATACCTTGTTAATGTCTGTCTTTTTTTCTTTTAGCCATACTAGTAGATGTGAAGTGATGTTTTGTTGTGGTTTTGATTTGCATTTTACTAATGACTAATAATGTTGAACATCTTTTCATGGGCTTTTCTGGAGAAGTGTTTATTGGATCTTTTCTAATTTTTAATTGGGTTGTCTTTTTATTGTTGTGTTATAAGTGTTCTTTATATATTTTAGATTCAAGTTCCTTACCAGAGATATCAATATCATTTGCAAGTGTTTTCTCTTGTTCTGTGTGTTGACTTTTCACTTTTTTTTTTTTTTTTGGCTTTTTTAGAATTTCAGCTTATTATGGGGGTACAAAAGTTCAGGTTATGTATATTGCCCATGCCCCCCCCCCAGTCAGAGCTTCAAGCATGTCCATTCCCCAGACAGTGCACATCGCACTCATTATGTAGGTATGCACCCATCCCCTCCCCCACCCCTCATATCTGTCCGACACCCAATTGGTGTTATTCCCAAATGTGCACTTAGGTGATGATCAGGGAAACCAATTTAATGGTGAGTACATATGGTGCTTATTTCTCCATTCTTGGGATACTTCACTTAATAGAATGGGTTCCAACTCTCTCCAGGAAAACAAAAAAGATTCTATATGACTGTTATTTCTTATAGCTGAGTAGTACTCCATGGTATACATATACCACATTTTACTAATCCACTCATGTATTGATGGGCATTTGGGTTGTTTCCACATCTTTGCAATTGTGAATTGTGCTGCTATAAACATTCAGGTGCAGGTGTCTTTTTTATAGAATGACAGTATTTTTTGAAGCACAATATATTATTTTAAATCCTGATTAAGTCCAATGTATCTTTTTTTTTTTTACTTTTATTGCTAATGCTTTTGGTATCTTCTCTAAGAAGATTTTGCTTAACCAAAGGTCATGAAAAAATTCTCCTGAGAGAAATAACTCTTCAAGAGTTTTGTATTTCATATTCTTACAATTTGGCATGCAATCCATTTTGAAGGGGGTTTGCACATGGGTATCCAGTTGTTGCAGGATAATTTGTTGAAAAGATTATTCTTTCTCCCATTTCATTTTCTTAGCACCCTTGTCAAAAATAAGTTGACCAAAAATGCAATTGTTTCTCTGTGGACTCTCAGTTCTATTCTATTGATCTATATTGCTATCTTTGTGCAAGTACCACCCTGTCTTAATTACTACAGTTTTGTAGTAAGTTTTGAAATCAAGAAGTGTACTTTACTTTTCTTTTTCAGTGACATGTATTAGCTATATGTTGGATCATCTTTGCCTATCTTTAATTATATCACTTTCTCGCGAATCCTTTTTTGTCTTTCTTTTTGATTTTTAATGTTTTCTTCCTTTTCACCTTTTTTTCTTAAGACATCATTTGTTGAATTTATTTGCTCTTATTTCTTCTAATTTGAGCTTCATTCCTCAAAAGTTTGTCTCTTTTCCAATTGAGTTCTTTCAGCTTATTTCTGAGTTTATCTAATTTTGATTTGTTTGTTTCATATTTTATATAATTTTCTTAATTGATTTTTAGTTTATTTTGAAATAGTTTATATACTTTTGATTTACTTTAAAAGCATGCTTTTCTGTTTTGCTTTTCTTGTCTATAGGGCTGTCATTCTCATTGTTTTGTATTTTGTATACTAACTTTATGTGGGATTTGACCTCGATACTTTTCTGTTGCTCATTTTTATGTAAAATGTCTTTTCTTGAACTTTTAGACAGAGACTTGGTTCAAATACCTTTTCTAACTTCCCAGAGCTCCCCTTTGTGTTGTTTTCAGTTTGTTTTCCTTGATATCCTATCTCTCTTTCCTTCCTTTACTTTTTTTTAGACCTTTTTTTCTGTTATCCTTGTCATGCCTTATTTTAATTCCATTTCTAGCAGTTTCTCATTAGTGTCCTGAAATGGAGCCTTCACTAGTCAATTTTGAGAGTTCATGGAGCTAGACTGTTCCAAGTCCTTCAGACCTTATTATCTCGGACCCCTTGCTTTCATCCACTGTTGGGATGGACAGAAGCTCTTCCAGTTTCATCTACTGTTCCTAATTTGACCACTGTGTTTTCCACTGAGTACTTACTGGCTATTTGGGTACTCTCCTTGTCTCAGGTCCGCATATGCCTTCTGCTTATTACCACAGAATTAGATACTATGTAGATCATGTGGGTGTTTGTGGTTTCTCTCCATGTGCTTGCATTTTGAGATTCAAGAGGATTTCTTATATCCTAATTTTGTTGTAAATGTTGTTCATAGATTCTGTTGTCAGTTTTATCTAGTTGTGCTGTCTGTTGTTAATGTGAGAATTTGGAAAAATGAAAAAATTATACTTCTACTGCCGTGCCATGTCCCCCATCATATGCTTTTTAAATGCCTTTATTGATATATGTGTGCAGAAGAATGTAAATATGATAAGTATATGACTTGACAATATTTTACAAACTGAACAGACTTATGTAAAATTGTAACCAGAGTGTCATCATATTTTAAAGTCAATTTAGTTGGATATAAAACTGTAGGTTCAACATTCTTTTCTTTCAGTGCTTTGAAAATCCTGCTCCATTTTCTTTTTGCATCCAATGTATCTGTTGAAAAGTCCAATGTCTATCTGATTCTTTTTACTTCACATTAATTTGTTCTTTTTAGATTCTTTTAGAATATATTATTTTACTCTGATGTTTTTAAATTTCTGTGTGAATATGTCCAGGTGATAGTTTTTTCTTATTCCTTTGGCACTCTATGGGCTATTCCAATATGAAATCTTTCTTCTTTAATTTTCGCACACTTAATCTCTTATTTTTGTTAATATTTCTTTTTCTCTTTTAATTTTTTCTCTTCCTCAGCCTCATATTAGCTAGATGCTATGCTTTTGTGTTCCTTTATTTAAATATTATTCATTTTCATACCTAATATTTCCATTTTCAAAGCCCTTATTCTCCCATGTATCTCCTTCCCCAGCCTCTTCCTAGGCGTTTTACTCTGTCTGCTGCTTGCCTGTCTTGCCTATTATCCCTTGCCCCAGGCATATGCCTTTATATGCTTTCAACAAAGGACCCAGTGGAAGGCCATTCCAGTCCCAAGAGAGTTCTGATGGGCACAAAACAAGGTAAGCCCCTGAGCCAATCCTTCAGAGAGCTACCAGACAAGTCAAAATGTACAACTACAGTTCTTTGAGAATAAGGTCCACATTTCCCCCTGTGGTACCAGCAAGCCATACCAAGAATGCAGGACTGCCATATCCATGGAGGAATGAAGGGATGGCATGTTAGTGAGCACAAATGTCCTAATGCTCTCTTCTGAAATTTAGCAACTTCTTTTTTCATTATGCATTCCCTTGATTGTTGTTAGTTTTTCATTAGATTCCAGAGTTCTGAAAAAATTGATTCAGATCTGACCATTTTTGCCAGCTTAATTGCTTTAGTGGAGGGCTGAATTTTTGGAGTTCCATACTCTGTCATTTTTGGTGACATATTTTTTTTTTTTTTTTTTGAGACAGAGTCTCACTTTGTTGCCCAGGCTAGAGTGAGTGCCATGGCGTCAGCCTAGCTCACAGCAACCTCAAACTCCTGGGCTCAAGCGATCCTCCTGCCTCAGCCTCCCGAGTAGCTGGGACTACAGGCATGCGCCACCATGCCCGGCTAATTTTTTCTATATATATATATATTTTTAGTTGTCCATATAATTTCTTTCTATTTTTGGTAGAGACGGGGTCTCGCTCTTGCTCAGGCTGGTCTCGAACTCCTGACCTTGAGCGATCCACCTGCCTCGGCCTCCCAGAGTGCTAGGATTACAGGCGTGAGCCACCGCGCCCGGCCTGGTGACATATTTTTAACATCACTATTTTATTGATGCTTCTACCAAAAACCAAACAAAATCATGTGTGCCTTGTTAACAATAAAAATCAACTTAGACATTTCAAGGTTATCAATCAGCAAGATGACAGTTAATAAATTCACTAGGTTCAGTGACATTGTTAATATTGTTAGTATTGATAGTGTTAGGAATGGATAGTTCCATTCCACCACTTACTGGCTGTGTGAACTTGAGCAAGTCAGTCTCTCTGAGTCTCATTTTCTAATCTGTAAAATGGGAATAATAATAATAATAATAATAGTAACAGTACCTACTGTGTAGGGTTGCAGTGAGAATGAAGTGAGATAATGTACTATTGGACATTAGGCCAGCCAAATAGTAAGTGTTCAGTGAATGGTAGCTGCTGTTCTTACTAACATAATTATAGAATAGCTGTTACTAATCCACATTGCTGTATAATGTAAAAATACCTTAGCAAAACAAGATCAAAATGAAAACATGAAAAGTCGTAAAATACTAACTACCCTGGCCTTCAGTGAATCTGGTATACTGTTATAGACTAAGCATCTACAGTAATGAACTATAATTGAAGGGTTTTTTGGGGTGGATGATAGTAGGAAGGCAGTCAAGATATTATTTTACCATAGCATTTGTCTTGATGTAACTTTTATGCCTGCATCTGTCAGTTTTGGATTATTAACGTCTAAAGCATAAGGATCAAGTATTTAAAATTTTTGTTGTGTACAGTGTGTGAGGTAAAACCCTTTTTGTATTGCAGCAGTTCAGTGCAGTTTAAAAAGTTTGGTAAGAATTTAGAGCAGAGTTTGTTTACTGTTGAAACATTCTGGAGTGACTTGAAGGCTCTGGGTGCAGCTTTTTAAAAAAAGATGACTCTTAAAATACTTCCAGGAGAGCTGTCAGTTTTCTTCCTGGCATTATGTGAAAACAAGTATTCTAGCTATTGTATGAATTTTTGAAGTATAGTTGAAAAGAAGAGTAGATATTTTTGGAAAAAAAACTGATAGGTTTTTAGGGCTGAAATAGACCCGAGGAAAAATGAGAGGGAGCAAAATTCAGACTTTTTTTAATGTGTAAGTTTTGATAGGGGAGGATGGGTTTGCAGTGTCTTTTGAAAAAGTCCCCTTTTTCCATTTGAGGAGCTAATTCAGTTGTTTTGGGCAATAATAGTGTTATCAGAAATAAACAGTTGCATTCTATATCATGTCTGTTCAATTAGACCATGAGGAGATAATGGGATAATGGTTAGAAACCTTTCAGGCTTGAGTACCATTAGCAGTACTAAACTAACAATTAAAAAATAGGCAGAAGAAAAAGAAATCAATGAACATATAAAAAGAGAAAAACAAAAAAAGGGGAAGCAAGGAGATAAAGAGAAAACACCCACGTTGAGGAGAGTGGCAGGTTGCTATCAGAAATTGCCCAAAATGCCTGTGTTTACCTACCTCTATAGCAGAAATTAACTTTCAGCCTGCTAGAAGGATACTAGATACAGATAAGCTGAAAGGAATTTAAAATTTACAAAAACAAATATCTTCTTTAAAATACCTTTTCCATCTAGTGTTAAGCAGGAACTCATTAAGTATCATTTGTAAGTCCCAGAGTTGAGTTTGTGTTTACATCAATATTCTCTTTGTCTACAGCTCTGTTATAAGCAGATTATGTCTAGTATGTCCTACCAAAGGACCACCTGTTATCAGACTTTACTGGAATGCTTATAAAAGCAACCAATGTGTTTGGGATATGACCTGCATAGTGAGCCTTCTAGAATAATCCAAGTAAATGAAAATGCTATTTTGTATGAGTAGGGTAATTTTCCAGGTAATTTAGTCATCAGTGGCAATTTGACACATACATAAAAAGCAACAAACATAAACTAGCATTATAGAAAAATATAATGAAACAAAGTGGCAGGTCTATTACTAATTCATGTTGTCCAAGTATGGAACTGAGAGTTAAGAAATGTGCTTGAGGGTTCTCTTCCGAGCCCACATTAGTGAACATAAAGAGTAAGACTATTAAATTACCAAAAGTTGAAACTGTAGAGTAGTAGAAAATAAGTCCAATTCTACTTTCTTGACTTCTTTTACATTATCTCAGCATTCCAGCTGCAGTGTGAAATGTGTGATAGCGTCTCCATTCTATGCACAAACACAATAGGACTAGGAATCTTAGAAGTACTGAGAGATTCATACCAATTTTCTAAAGTTTTTAGGTTCTAATAAACCAGGCCAATGAAATAATTCACTATTAAATATGTCTAAAATGTTTCCTTGGTAAATTCACTCTTAATATGATAAAGCTCTCTTTATGCATTTGTCTCCTAATTTTATGATTTAAAAGGAGTTGGTTCTGAAGTTTTTTCTTAACTTTTAATATTCAGTCATTGGTTTTTATTGCCCTGAATTTGGCAAATGCTTTGTAATTCTTTGTTACTCTATTAATAAGCAGCGTGAAATCTCACACTACTTAATTAAAACTTATGAAGCAATGCCTAAGTTTCATGATGACAACAATGTTATGACAAATGAGCTTCTTATGTGAATGGGAACAAGGAAACTTATTTCACAGAAGTTGCCTGAACAGACATAAAAAGCTCTATGAAGAGTTTTTATGCTGTCTGCTAAATAGGCCTTGCTGCTGGTATTATGTCCCCAGAGATGTGAAATTTTGGTAGATAAAAGGAAAACTGTTTGAGGAAGAAGGAAGTTCTGTGCATGTTTTTTGTGATGGTGGTTGTGGAGATTTTTTGGTGGGGATGCTTTCTTTTGCCATGTCATTCTCAAAATCCTTGGAGGTTGAAGGGATTTTAGAAATTATCTAGAGGCAGGGGTCAGCAGTCTATGGCCCTTGGGCCAAATGCAGCATGCCACCTGTTTTTGCAAGGCTTCTGTGCTGAGGACTTATTAAAATCCTTTTTAATGTCTGAGAAAATAAAAGGAATAATATTTTGTGATAGATGACAATTATATGAAATTAAAATTTCATTGTCCATAAATAAAGTGTTATTGGAACACTGCCAGTCTCATTATTTACATGTAATCTATGGCTGTTTTCATGCAACAATGACAGAGTTGAGTAGTTGTGACAGAAACTATGTGCCTGCAAACTCAAAAATATTTACTTTCTGAAAAAAGGAACTGAACGAAACGATGCCATTTACCATAGTATCAAAAAGAATAAAATACTTAGGAATGAATTTAACTGAGGAGGTGAAAGATATGTATACTTAAAACTGTAAAACATTGATGAAAGAAATTGAAGAAGACAAATAAATGGAAAGATATCCCATCTTCATGGGTTGGAAGAATTAATATTATCAAAATTTCCGAACTTCCCAAAACAATAGCAGATTCGACACAATCTCTATCAAAATTCCAGTGGCATTTTTCACAGCAATAGAAAATATGACAATAAAATTTATTCAAATCACAAAAGACCCCAAATAGCCAAAGCAATCTGGACAAAGAGGAATAAGCTCAGAGGCATCACACTTCCTAATTTCAAATTATATTACAAAACTGTAGTAATTAAAACAGTATGGTGATAACATAAAACCAATGGAACAGATGATAACATAGACCAATGGAACAGAATGTAGAGCCCAGAAACAAACCCACACATATACTGTCAACTAATCGTCCACATGGGCACCAAGAATACAAAATGTGGAAAGGATAGTCTGTCTCTTCAATAAATCATGTTGGGAAAACTGGATATCCACATGCAAAAGAATGAAACTAGACCCTTATACCATACATAAAAATCAACTTGAAATGGATAAAAGACTTAAACATAAGACCTGAAGCCATAAAAGTAGAAGAAAACATAGGGGAACGGCTCCTTGACATTAGCCTTGGCAATGATTTTTTGGATGTGACACCAAAAGTTCAGGCAACAAAAGCAAAAATAAGGAAGTGGAACTATATCAAACTAAAAAGCAGAAGGCACAGCTGAGGAAACAGTTGACAAAATGATAAGGCAACCTATTGATTGGGAGTAAATATTTGCAAGCCATATATCTTTTATGGGGCCCTAAGGCAATCACAGCAACAACAAAAATAAATAAATGGGACCTGATTAAATTAAAAAGCTTCTGCACAGCCAAAGAAACAGTCATGAGAGTAAACAGACAACCTACAGAGTGGGAAAAAATTTTCGCATACTACACATCAGATAAAGGACTGATAACAAGAATCTATTTAGAACTCAGGAAAATCAGTAAGAAAAAATCGAACAACCCTATCAAGAAGTGGGCAAAGGACATGAATAGAAATTTTTCAAAAGAAGATATAAAAATGGCTAACAAACATATGAAAAGATGTTCAACATCTCTAATCATCAGGGAAATGCAAATCAAAACCACAGTGAGATATCACTTAACTCCAATGTGAATGGCCTTTATCAAAAAGTCCCAAAACAATACATGTTGGTGTGGATGCGGAGAGACAGGGACACTCATACACTGCTGGTGGGACTGTAAACTAGTGCAACCCCTGTGGAAAGCAATATGGAGATACCTTAAACAGATTCAAGTAGACCTACCATTCGATCCAGCAATCCCATTATTGGGCATCTTCCCAGAAGAACAAAAGTCATTCTATAAAAAAAGACACCTGTACCCGAATGTTTATAGCAGCACAATTCACAATTGCAAAGATGTGGAAACAACCCAAAATGCCCATCAACTCATGAATGGATTAGCAAAGTGTGGTATATGTATACCATGGAATATTACTCAGCTATAAGAAATAACGGTGATATGGCATCTTTTTGGTTCTCCTGGAGAGAGTTGGAACCCATTGTATTAAGTGAAGTATCCCAAGAATGGAAAAATAAGCACCACATGTACTCACCATGAAATTGGTTTCACTGATCAATGCCTAAGTGCACATTTGGGAATAACACCGATCGGGTATCAGACAGAGGTGGGGGCTGGGGGGGAAGGGATGGGTGTATACCTACATGATGAGTGCGATGCGCACTGTCTAGGGAATGGACATGCTTGAAGTTCTGACTCGGGGGGATGGGTGCATACCTACGTGATGAGTGCGATGTGCACTGTCTAGGGAATGGACACATTTGAAGCTCAGACTCAGGGGTTGGGGGGGCACGGGCAATATATATAACCTGAACTTTTGTACCCCCATAATAAGCTGAAATAAAAAAAAAACTCTACAAAAAAAATATATCCAAAATATATAAGGAACTAACACAGCTCAATAGCAAAAAACCCAAATAACCTGATTTTAAAATAAGCAAAGGACTAGAATACACATTTTTTCAAAGAAGACATAGAAATGGCTGACAGGTATCCGAAAAGGTGCTTAACATCACTAATTATCAGGGAAATGCAAATGAAAACCATAATGAAATACCACCTCATACCTGTTATGATGGCTTTTATGAAAAATATGAGAGATAACAGGTGTTGGTGAGGGTGTGGTGAAAAGGGAACCCTTGTACACTGTTGGTGGGAATCTAGATTGGTGTAGCCATTATGGAAAACAGTATGGAGGTTCCTCAAAAAATTAAAAATAAAACTATCATATGATCCAGTAATCCTTCTACTGATTATATACCCAAAGGAAATGAAATCAGCATGTCAAAGAGATATCTGCATCCCCATGTTCATTGCAGCATTATTCACAATAGCTAAGATGGGAAATAACTAAAGTATCTGTAGATGGATGAATGAATAAAGAAATGGTGGTGTATATATAAACAGTAGAATATTATTCATCCTTAAAAAAAGAAGGAAATCCTGCCATTTATGACACCATGAATGAACCTTGAGGACATTATACTAAGTGAAATAAGCCAGGCATAGACCAATGTAGCATAATCTCACTCATGTGTAAGTCATCTAGGTTGAATACATAGAAGCAGAGTGGAATATCAGTTACCAGGGATGGGAAAGTGGGGCAAATGGGAAGACATTGGTCAAAAGGTACAAAGTTGCAGTTATGTAGAATAAATAAGTCTAGAGATCTAATGTACGGTGTGATGACTATAGTTAATAATAATATATTGTATGCTGGAAAATTGCTAAGGAGATTTCAGGTGCTCTCACCATACACAAAAATAACTGTGAGGAAATGGATATGTTAATTTATTTGACTGAAGTAATCATTTCACTATGTGTATATATATACTAAAACATGTCCACCTTAATATATACAATAAAAAACAAGTACAGTCATGTGTTGCTTAACAATTGGGATACTTTCTGAGAAGTATGTCTTAACAATGGGGATACATTCTGAGAAAAACATCATTAGGCAGATTCCCCATTGTGCAACATCATAGAGTGTACTTACACAAGCCTATATATGGTATAGCCTACACACCTAGGCTATGTAGTATATATAGCCTATTGCTCCTAGGCAGCAAACCTGTACAGCATGTTACTGTACTGAGTATTGTAGGCAATTGTAACACAATGGTAAGTATTTGTGTATTTAAACATTTCTAAACATAGAAAAGGTACAGTAAAAATACAGTATTATAATCTTATGGAACCACCATCATGTATGTATGTAGTCCTTTGTTGAGAGAAATGTTATGCAGAGCATGACTGTAAATATAAAATATAATATATATTGTGATAAGTACTATTAGCAAAAATAATGTAGCATACTTGGGATAGAGAATGTAGGGTAATTGCTATTCTTATATATTATACTTTTATGTAATCTTCTTAAAGTTACCTTTACCTTTGTTAATAAGTATTCTTCTAAAAGAGAAAAAAAAATATTTACTATCTGATCTTTTACAGAAAAAAAAGTTTGCCAACCCCTGTTCTAGAGTCATCAAATTTTATAATGACAGAATTCAACCTGATGATTTTGTGGTCTAATAAATGACGACTCAGGTGAATTGAGCTATCTAAAATCCTTATGCTATGCTGCCATTTATCCATTCATTCAACAAGCATTTATTGAATACTTAACACAGCAAAGAAAATCCTTTATTCCCCCAACTTTCAGCTGAGAACTGTAATTACAAAATCTAGGAAGACAGCCTACCATTTCTTTCCTGCTTTTCCTCCCTTTTCCTCTCACTTTCCCTATACCCCCACCCCTGGTTTCTAGGCAGGTGGGAAGAAAACCAAGTTTTATGTCAGACTTACACTTTTAAAGAAGGTTAAATGTAGTTTAAAATCACAGCAGTTTCTCTTTAAGAATGTATTGAGAGCTTAATTTTATTAATAAATATTTTAAGTTTTGATCACAGATGATTAATGATCAGATGATAACAATATTCACACATGACTGATACTGTTAAGCATTACATGCATCAGGGATAGATAGTTGTAAACTTAGTTTTGTTTCTGAAGCTTCAGGAATGCAGAATATATAATTGACTCCAAAATTCCTGATGGGTTGACAATTTATAAATTGGTTTTTAATCTCTTTTTATTATTAGGTAATTCTTCAAGTGTCATAAACACTGAGCATAAATTGAATTATGAACGTTAACTATTATAAAAAAGGATGCAATCATTAGTAACCACTAAAAAAAATTTATTAATAGATTATTTTTGGTAAAGGTTGAATTTTTACCTTAAATGAAGAATGCAATTGTAACATGAATAGGTTTCCAAGTTTATTAACTTCTTCACGTGAGTCTTGGTTTCATTTACATGGAAGTAGCTCTGTCTGCTAGATCGATGGTTTTAGTGTTGATATTCATTTTATAAATACTTATCAAATGTCTACACAGAACAAAGCATTATGCCCATGCAACTGTTTTTTGAGGATTAATATGTTTAATGATTAGTGGATGAATAGTGTTGATCTAAATGAGAGCATACATTATTATGTTTGGAGGTCATGGACTTTTTAATTTTCAGGTTCTTTCAGAGCTTCTTGTTTTTTTAGGTGAAATAAACACAACCCTCTAGTGTAAACATTTTAACTTACCTGCCTCCTAAAATGGACTGGCAGACTGTCATTTTCAGTATACTGGATTTACTTGGTATCTGTGCATATAAGTTATGTATATTATCTTCAGTAGTACATGGTTTATTGTTATGTATGTCTTTGGAGGGATGGTGTTATAAATAAATTCAGATGCTAGATTTATTGAAGAAATAAATTATAATCAATTAAGTTTTTAAAAATTTAGTTAATAACAGCAGCCTTTTCATTTCATTGTATAAAAATCATAGAATTTCAGAGTTGGAATAGATCTTAGAGGGCATCTAATCTAACCCTCTAATTTTCAAATCAAGTTTCACAGAATTAATCATTTTTCTCCTATAGCCCTCCTCAATTTGTAAGTGGTAGATGTTTTGCTATAAACCCTTCCCTCAGGGTTCTCAAAGTAGGGTAGTATCTAATTTATAAATGAATTATGTTTCAGAAATATTTTTAAGTCTGTTGTTTGAAACTCAGAGCATTTTTCCATAGGGACAATATTATATTTAATAAATAGTGCTAGGGTTTCAAGGCGAGTCCTCAAAAGGTGTTAATCCATTATGTAACTGAAATTTTTATCTTTGCAATGAGAGGTGTTTTAAATAATCAGTGCTGGTTATCTCTGGGCAACAGGGAGGTGGTGACATTGTAGAAGAGTATGTCAAGGGCTCTCTTTTTTATCTGTAATGTCTTAGGTTTGGTAGTGCTTATACATGTGTTCATTATATTGTTTTCTGAAATTTATATGCCTGAAATATTTGATAATTTTAACAATGCTGTTTTATTGCTAGAAGTTCAGTTTGAATATGAACATTTAAAATTTTTTACCTTAAATACTGATGCTTAAGGATAAAATGGTTTGATTAGAGAGGGATAAAGAGGTAGCTGGAAATTCTGAAGGGGACTTATGTGTACTTTCAAGGGCTTGGATTTGATGGTAGTTGTCATTATTTTGCACAATATCACTTCAGAATGTATGTTTTTGCTGTTAAGTGTATCACCAATATCAATCTTTTATCTAGTGGCCATGTAATAGGCATGGTTTTGAGAGAGAAGAAAGAAAAGAAAGTGGATAGTCCTTTACTCGAGATAACTGGGCAAGATGTGAAAGGCAAAGAAGATTACATTGCATGTGCATGTGCAAACGTGAGCAAGATCTTGTTTGATTTGCAGTTACTTGAATTAGGAGTTTCTGAAAAACATGAAAATGGAGTAAAGCTCGTAGAAGGTCTGAATATATGGAGAAAGGCAGGAGGGAAAACAGCGGAGTTAAGTACCAGAAGGGTATCATTTACAGTACATGGCTTGGTTACTATGGCGAAAAGATTGGAGGGTACATGGTACAGTATAGGAGCTTGGGTTCAGCAAGAAAGTGTGCAAACAGCTGTTGGTATTTTTGAAATTGTCATAGTTCAAGGAATGCCTTATATGTTTATAAATATACATAAGCAGAAATCAACTATTGTTTATTACATTCTAGAAAACAAATGAACTAATTTTCTCAGTAGTTTGGTTACGTTTTTGTGTATAGAGGTTGGCTTTTGGTTGATTTGGTTTTTGGCAATTTTACAGTGTACAACATTGATTTTTATATTTAGACATTAGTCCAACTGTACATTTACAACTTACTTACAGCTTAGGGAAGGCCTAAGTATTTCTTTCTTGTCTATTGGGAGAGACTTGACCTAAGAAGCAAATTTTTCCTCACTAAATGATGGTGCATTTCAGAAAGATGTGTGTCCATTTTACAGATGTGTGTGTGGTATTACCATGAAGAGGTTCTTATTCTGCCTTCTTTCAGCTCCATTTTTGGAGCATTATGAGAAAAAATACTGCCCCAGGGAAACTTTGTTTAGAGTCTATTAGCTAGTTACATAGAAATGTTTGTCAAAACTGATCTTGTGACCAGTATAAATTTGGCATTCACATTAAGACGAAAGAGAGAACAGACACAAGGCAGGGCATAATAAAATGCAGTGAAGGGAGTTAGAAAAAAAGAGGAGTATTTGGAAAGAGCATAAAAACCATTTAAGAAAGAAATGGGGTTGAAGACTTTGGGGGCTTTAAGAAACAAAGACTATTAAAAAATGGAAAAAAGAAAAGAAACAGAAACCTAGAGAGAAAGGGGCTGAAAAGAAAATATAATTTGACATTGTGGGGGGTGGCAAACCACTTTATTGAGGGAATTGGGGGCAGGGAGCACAAAAGTGCATAGGACAATGAGATCCAGTGTCTTCAGCCAGATCGGGACCTCACCTCCGAGGCTGTGCAGTCACAGAAACCAAATTTGACATTTTAAATGAGTAATATAATTTGCTTTATACCTGAACCCCAAATTTTATGTTTTGAAATCTTTTGGGGCATGTGTTAAAAGCATAACCATCTCTCTAACACTAGCTATGGTTTTAATTTTATATATGTTTATGAACAAAGGAAATAACCTTTGAATATTAACTGTCTACTCTGAAACTCCTCCCCTCCTTTCCTTCTCTTCAGCAGATCCCAGAGTCATTAAGAAATACTGCATGGCAGAGAGTGAGAAAATGCAATTCAAGACAATTATTAGATGCTGCCAAGGTAAGATTAAGCAAACACTTTTATATAGAGCTAGGAAAAACGTACAAGCCCTTGGAGCATTTCCCAATTTATACTACATATTTTACATTTCCCAAATAATTTCTCTTTTCATGTTTTTCTGAATACTGGCAAGATGAATAAGAAGGTATGTTTCTGCTAGAAATGCAGAGAGAAGTCTTGATATTTTTCTACCCCTGGAGAAATCTATCTGAATCTCTTGAGATCAGTGCCAACTAGAGTAACATTTTCAGAAAGCTTTTATAAATGTAATGGCAGCATGTTGACACTTAAATTTATCCTGCTAATTTATATCTGATATATGAAATGCTATAAGTTTTTCAAGTGAGTGAAGTTTCTTTACCTTAGAAGATATTCAGATAGCAGAATACCAAGGGGGATTCTAAGCTTATTAGAGCCCATGAGGTAAGCGATGCTGAGTTTATATGTTGATGAGGGTTATTTTTTGTTGCTAATATAAATGAAAGACATCTTTAAAAATTCCTAGTGCTTTAAAATGAGACATGTAAATCTCCGTGATAGAAAAAGACTAGAAAATTAGAAGACGGTCTAAATCCTGGATACTTCCTTTATTTATTTTCTTTCTGATTAATAATTATTTGCCATTAAGGCACAAGGCATTGTTCTAATTTATGCAGAGACTGTAGAAATGAATTTTATTTTCCTTCTTAAATTAAAGTTTTAAGGGGAAACTGTACTTAATATTCTCATTGTCCATGCATGACACCACTAAATTTATTATATTTTAGTCTTTTGCTTTGTTGAAGACCTCATTACCTCATGATGTATTCACTAGACCCCTTAATAAAATTTGTTGCTTAGTCTTTTAGAGGAAAAAATGTCACAAAGAGACATTGTCAGACAAACAATTACCTTTTGATGTTTTCCTTTTACAAAATGCTTTAACATTGTTGATCCAAAAATCAATAACCCATTTATGGCAGTTACTTTTTGTGTCTCAAATAGTGAGAGCAAGAAGGCACTTTTGCTTTTTGTAATTCCATTTTCACAGCTTGACCCAGAGTTGATACTGTTATGCTATGTATGATGTTGATACACGTTTGTGTTTGTAAAGAACTGTGTCCTTGTTCGTTAATTATTGATTATTATGGCTACCGACTGAAAAAATGTCTTTAAATCCATGTACTTCATTAAGTATTTTTAATTGTGAAAACACTTTCAATATTAGCAAGCCTAAATTTTGAGCCTAATCTTTACTATCTTGTTGAATATTATATTTTCTCAAGTGATTTTATATTTTTCTAAGCAGTAATCTTAAAGCTTTTTAAAAATTTTATAATAGGTAAGATGTTTGCATATTTTAAAGGCTAGTTAGATTTATAGATAGCTTTATTTTATAAGTGAATCCAATAAGCATTGAAACCTACCTTGCTCATGTGTAAGACACTGTGGTATGTGCCATGGGAGATACAAAGACAAAAGATGCTGTCCCTAATCTTAAAAACTTTACCTTGTAATAGGAAAGACAAAGCATGTATGCAAATGACTACAGGATAAGACAGACTATGAAGTATTAAAAATACTTTGTTTCTGAATGTATAATTTGAGCTAGACTAATAAGAAGACTCAGTTGTGTAAAATCAACTGTATTAACTATAAAACAAAAATGTACACACAAGGAAAGCAAGTGAGATATAAATTAACTGTATAATATACTTTCTTGCCAATAATAGAATAACAGATTATCAGCACTATAGTAGTGAATGACATCAAGAAAGCCCGTATAAGTCAAGTAGAAGTATAGTACAGTGTTTAAACATTAGTAATGTTTAATTAATGTTTAAACATTAATTTTAAAAGATATTTAGAGAAAGTGACTTCTGTATGAGTATTTGTTATATCTTAATAATCCTTGTATAAATTTAGCTATAAGCTAATTCTGATGGTGTTTAGCCAAGCTAAATGCTATGTTTCTGAATTTGTTTTGAGGACATTCATTAGATTAGACTATCTAAGCCAGATTTTTAAACATCTTAAATTTTGTAATAGCTAATGAACTGTTTGGTATCATCTTCAACTAGACTCTCCAGGCATGGCCACTGATAGAAAAGAGGACATGTTGGCATGGTCACGCAGGAGGAGGGCTCCATACAGACCCAAAAGAAGGGGTAAGAGCCAATAACAAGTAACTGGAAATTCTTGTTGATGATTGTGCTTGCATGAAAGATACATGTATTTAAGATGATCATATTATAGAATATTTTGATTGACTCATCTAGCTGCATGTTCTTTAATGCAAAACCATATGAATTTACCATGGTTACATAGATGATATTTTGTCAGGCTTAAAACAAACAAAAATTCATGATTGACTAAACCAGAAGATATTTATCAACCCAAATGCTTTAGTTCTTTAAAGTAGCATTGATTGAGGTTATTTATCATGTAATCTAGCCTTATCAATAAGTAGGTAAATTAGATGTAGCACTTGCAAGTAATTTGTGTGTGTACTCAAAGGTTAATGTTCCCCCTTCTCTACACTTAGATAGAAGGATACTAGAATATCCCCTAGCTTCATGGTAAATTCTGTATATACCTGATCCATCTAATTATCCATATTCTTTATCATTATCATTATTATTATCATTGTGCAGGGATGCTAAGCAGTAGGGCCACTGAAATAAAAAGATTTAATTGCACTACACTTTTTCTAAGTGAGTGAAAATGTCATTGAAGTACTGATATACATACAGTTCTCTGTCCGGCCCTTTCTCTCTGAGCTTGCCTTTATTTTCTTCCTCTGACCTAATCAGTATATAAATATGGTGTCTCTGGGTAGAAATTATATTTTCATGATTGGTAGTCAAGTGAACAAATTTTTATGTAAAAGTACTCTTTAAATTGTAGAGAGATAAATAACTATTAGTTATTTTATTGGTAGGAAGTGATTGGCAAGAAAAACTTTTCAATGCTTTTTCCCGTCTCTTTCCTAGATTCCCAGTGTAGCTCTTTTCTTTCATAGAACTCAAAACACTTCACATTCATGTTTCTGTCCCATTTTTATGTTACTGTCCTTCATGATTATCTTTAGAAACAGCAAAGTATCATCATAAAGTAGAATTTTAAAAATTAAGCAAATGATGAGATTTCTTTATCTATGCATTATTAGTCTTTGATGTGCTATTTGACAGTTTTCAGGATCATTTGTCATCAAGGCCTTTTAAGGATAGTTGCTAATAATGCTCTAAACACAACCAAAAATATGTTGACTAATAAAGGAGGAGCAGTCAATTCTCTTAGGCTCAAGCAATATAAACTTGAAGATAGTTTCTTTTCTTCTCTAACAAAATAGAACAAAGCAAAGCTCATCATAATGCTTTATATTTGGTCTTTACTTCTTTATTCTTTTTCCCCTGTCATCTTTATATTACGTTAGCCTTGTTAGCTAAATAGAATCATAGAATAATAGAGCTTGGAGACTGTATCAGAAAAAAAGAGAGCATGAAGTTGTAGTTAAGAGCCTGAGCTCTGGTGCCAGACTGCCTATATTTGAATTGTGGCTCCATCACTTCCTAGTGGAATGAACTTGAACAAGTTACTTAATCTTTTTGCGCTTCAGTTTCTTTATCTGTAAAATGAGGGTGATAATAATACTGAAGGGAATTTAAATTACTTACTTCTGTACACCATGTTAAAGCTCTTAAATAGTGCCTAGCACATAAAAAATGCTCAATAAATATTAGCTACTATTGTTAAAATGTGAGATTGTAAGGCCTGTCTTCTGCTGTAATTTATTCATTTAAGAAGTATGTACTGAATACCTGCTTTCTGCTAAACTCTGTGCTAAGTACTGAAGATAAAATAGTGAACAAGACCAAGTCCCTGCTGTCTAGAAACTTAGTTTAAATGACAGAATATCTAAACTGCCACAAAGAAGTTCTATCACTCTGACAAATAATAGATATTACCTTATAACCAGCCGAACTCTCTATTGCTTTACTATTTATTTAGTTAGTTAGTTAGAGGCAGGGTCTCACTATATTGCCCAAGCTGGTCTTGAACTCCTAAGACTCAAGCAATTCTCCCTCCTCAGCCTCCCAGGTAGCTGGGACTATAGGTACGTGCCACCACACCAGGCTTTGTTTTACTTTTTATTCATTTGCACTTGTATGTTCTTAACAACTATTAATTTAGCATTAATAATATTGCTCTGAATGTATTTAAAATATCTGTTTATCCAGTGTGGCTATCATAAAGGGTTTGTGAAAAAGGAATGGCAATTTCAGTATTTGAAAACTTCTGTTTTAAAAAGATGAACTAAGGAATTATTTTTTTTATAATAGAATCTTCAGATTTTTGTAGGGATTTTGGAGCTTTACTCCCATATTTACATTTTTATTTATATGCTGCTTTTGAAGAAGCATCTGTTACTAAATTTAGTTAGTCCTGTGCTCCTAACAAGAACATGAATAATGCAGAACTTATTGAAAGGACTACTTCCCAGACTTTGCTTGACATACTCTTTTTTTTAATGTTAAAACACATTCTCATTGATTGGATACAGATAGAGCTAGTAGTTTTAGAAGAGAAATTAGTATTTACTAGAGCAGTCAGTGAGCTTTGTGTAAATCTTGATGTGATCAGAAGTGAAACAATTTAGAGTGTTAAAAATTGGAGGATTGGGGAGATAGTGAGATAATGAGTCTCTAGGCTTGTTAAAATGAGTGGACACTCAGACCAGTGGACAAGAATACCTGGATGACATGGGGTAGCTGTTTTCTAGCACTGATTTCATTTGATCTTCATTTGATTTTCTCAACTTGTCTTCCTTTTGGGATAGAAAATTCACTGACTGGCCAACGTGAATATCAGTCTCGTTGGTAGTTTTTTTTAAATTGTAAATTATTAAATGTACTGTTGGGTATAAATCCATCTCATGTGTAGCATAATCCATTTAAGAAAAGGGCCTAATCACCACTGTAATAAGCTTGTCATTGAAGTTTCAGACCAACAGAGCTTAGAAAACAAACCCTGACATATAGCGAAAGTAACAATAATTGCAAAGCCATTCCTGACAATTTTTTTCCTTTCCTGACAATTAATACATATTTTCCTCTCCTATCCAAAACTCACTATACTTATGTCCTCAACAATATGAGAAAAATTTTCTAGTTACCCTCTGGATTTTTCAGTTAGACATCTACTGAACTTCCTTGTCTTCTTTTGACCTAGCTTTTATCAAGACACTGTTATCGGCCGGGCGCGGTGGCTCACGCCTGTAATCCTAGCACTCTGGGAGGCCGAGGTGGGCGGATCGTTTGAGCTCAGGAGTTCGAGACCAGCCTGAGCAAGAGCGAGACCCCATCTCTACTAAAAATAGAAAGAAATTATATGGACAGCTAAAAATATATATAGAAAAAATTAGCCGGGCATGGTGGTGCATGCCTGTAGTCCCAGCTACTTGGGAGGCTGAGACAGGAGGATCGCTTGAGCTCAGGAGTTTGAGGTTGCTGTGAGCTAGGCTGACGCCACGGCACTCACTCTAGCCTGGGAAACAGAGTGAGACTCTGTCTCAAAAAAAAAAAAAAAAAAAGACACTGTTATCCCTAACAGTTTTGAAGTAGTGGTTTCAATTATTCCTTTAATTGCAATTGCTGGGTCAAGGAAACAGTTCTCTTCTCTGGGCAGTTTGCTTATCCTTGAAGTTGTGGGTACTTCCAAATTCTCTGCCAAACTGGTTCTTTAAGGAGAAAACATTTAGTCTATAGCCCATTATTTTTACAAAACTGAGAGCATTCCAAAATTTTTTTGTATATATTTTTTCTTCTTCACCACAAGTTTTGCCCCCAAGTAGTTTCTTTCTTAATCAATCCTTTGATTCTGTGAGTTAGTACATTTCTTGCTATTAGAATTTAGGAAATGTTTACAAGACCAGAATTCTTAGATAAATTAATTCCTCATCAGCTTAGAAAAAGATGATTCTGCTGTCTTTACCAAAAGATCATTTTCTTTTTTCTTACTCTTTCATTTTCTTATCAAAGCCCATTGGGCTTCACTCCCTTGAAAGGAATGAGATTCTGGTAGAAAAATTTGCTGTTGTTTCAGTGCTTAACAACCTTTTCTGGTGAGAAATATAAAGTTACCCACCTGAGGAGCAAAGCGTGTATTCAACTTATTAATATACAGTTATCTTTAATATCTGAAAATTCTACCAAATGAGCTGCTCCAGACGTTTTGATTTTTTTTATTCTTCTTATGCCCTGTCCACATGATTATTAGCAGTAGACATTTACTTATACTGCATTTGGCCACGAAGCACTACTTTTCTCCCTCAGATCATACTGTTGAATTGAGCACTGCTGTATATAATAGTATGATTAATGGCTTTCCAATCGTACCCTATTAAGTGAGTCATGTATTTCCACTTTTATTTATATATTTGTTTTTGGCCAATTGTGTTATGATTGTGTTGTTTCATCTTCCTGTGTACAAGTAGATGTTCCTTTCAATATTTCTTCTTACCTATCCCGCGTCATGAAGCTTATGAACCTATATATTAATACCAAATAAGTAAATACTTAAAAACTATCAAAAGTTGTGGTGATTTAGTAAATTAAGTATTGGGTATACTTCCAGGATATTAATAGGAATTTTTCTTCCCCAGTGCTTTAGGAGGCCGAGGCGGGAGAATTGCTTGAGGCAAGGAGTTCAAGACTAGCCTGGGCAACATAGCAAGACCCTGTCTCTAAAAAAAAAAAAATCCCGGCCGGGCGCGGTGGCTCACGCCTGTAATCCTAGCACTCTGGGAGGCCGAGGTGGGTGGATCGCTCGAGGTCAGGAGTTCGAGACCAGCCTGAGCAAGAGCGAGACCCCGTCTCTACTAAAAATAGAAAGAAATTATATGGACAACTAAAAATCTATATAGAAAAAATTAGCCGGGCATAGTGGTGCATGCCTGTAGTCCCAGCTACTCGGGAGGCTGAGGCAGTAGGATCGCTTAAGCCCAGGAGTTTGAGGTTGCTGTGAGCTAAGCTGACGCCACGGCACTCACTCTAGCCTGGGAAACAAAGTGAGACTCTGTCTCAACAAAAAAAAAAAAAAAAAAAAAAATCCCAGTATGGTAGCATGCTCCTGTAGTCTTAGCTACTTGGGAAGCTGAGGTGGGAGGATCGCCTAAGACTGGGAGTTCAAGGCTGCAGTGAGCTATGATCACACCACTGCACTCCAGCCTGGGTGACAGAGTGAGACTTTGTCTCTTAAAAAGAAAAAAAATTATCCTCATGTCTTTGAGAATAGATACATTAATTAATTAATTTAATAAGTATTTATTGAGCATTGTTTTTGATATCAGTGAAGTTTTTTTTTTTTTCCTGGTACCTGCTTTTTTCCTCTTGGACCACCTTGTTTTCAGTTACTTTACTCTTTAACAGCTCTCTGACATTTCTAAACTTTTTCTTTTAAACTAATTTATAGAGAAAAGTAAATACAATTTTATTACTATTCAAAGATCTTAGTAAGCCAATTTGAATTCCTTCTTTTGTTACCCTTGTGTTTTTTTTTCCCTGAATCTAATTGCTTTTCTTTAATTATGACTATCTAATTTCAATATATAGTTGAGACCTCTCTAAAACTTTTATTCCTCATACTAACACAGTACTGGCTTTACATTGTAATGGTGCTTAAAATGTCAGTTCTGTGTTCTAAGTTTGAAGCTATTTATAATAACTACAGCAAGGAGACCACGTTGTACAATGTTCTGTTAGCAGAGAAGGAAAGTAGATTTGCACTTACTTTTGCAGACCTTTTAATGCTATTTCTAGAGCATTCAATCTTAGCGTCTGTTGTCATAATATAGTCATCACAGTTATGTTTTTAAAATAACTTTTAAATTCTATTTACTGTGAAAATGATAAACAGAAGAGTTAAAGAATTTTATGCTTTCTGTTTATGTATAAAGGAGGCCTAAAGAAAAGCTGTTATGATGTTATCCATTAGTTACTTCAGGAATTTTGACCCTTGAGAAAGAATTTCAATTTCCTTAAATCATTGTTTGATTTTTTTTCCCCCATACACTATCACGTGATTACTCTTTCTACAGTGCTTTTTTAAATAACCCAATTCCTTGTCATCCTCCTTGACCATTTCCTACCCTTTAAGAACATAGTCTTAAAAGGGTATATATGCTCTTTGTATTATCTATGTATACCCTATTGAGTCAGGGAGAAAATGAATAGTTGATGTGAAGATGATGTCTAATTCAGTCTTAAGTTAGCGGTTGGTCTCTTTTCAGTCTTAGATAACCCTTTTGTCTTTCAGGACTACCACTGAGTGTCCAGTATGAATTAACTATGGTGGTTTTGAAAGGTGGTTATATTGTCTTTCAGAGTCTGTGTTGAGGCCACCAATTTTATTTTACTCTTGTGCAGCTGGAATAAGTTGGTTTCAAATTCTTTGAAAATGTGCCTCAGCCTCTGAAATGCCTCTTTGACGTGGCCTCCACTTTTTAAAAAATGTTATTTTTCAAACTTTATCTAAACTAACTGAAGTCATGTACTTTACAGCTTAATGGACTCATAATGCATGATTACGCAACTTCGGAACCCATTTTGCTAAATGAAGTGGTGACATTTTATGCACTATTAAGCCAACTAGAATAATTTTCTTGCTCTTAGCCATAACTTCTCTATGTCCTTATTGAAAAAATTCTGGGGTATGTTGTAGAAGGTTTTGATAGGAGACAGTGTTTCTAAAGATACGTGGAAATAGGACCTTTTTTCCATTATTCCATCAAGAAAATAAGACAGACAAAACTCGTGAAATGGGAAAGTGGTTGAAATGCCCCAGCTGGTGTTATAATGCATTAAATTATTTTGTAATAGTTCGATTGGGAAAGTGAATTTTAAAATTACTGCCTTACTCCCTTTTTAAAAACACCTTACCAGTCACAAGATCACGTGTAGGTGTGTGTATAAAATAAAGCATTAAGAACTATCCTTTTCAGCATTTCATAGTTTTGCTATCTTATGTATTTAAAGCAGCTTAGGAAGGTACTCCTTCTGTTTTCAGTACAATATCAGCAATTTTATTTCTGCTATTCCGTATGCAATAAAACTGCCTAGAAGACTAGAAAAATAGTTTGCTGGGCCCTAGGAGGATTAATCATAATATAAAACTAACCTGTATTATATAATGTACTGTCCTGGGTCTTATATGTTGACAATTTCCCCCACTTTTCTTGCTTTGCAAATCTGCTTGAAATTGTGTAACTTTCCACCTCTTGAATATATTTGAATTACGGAAAACACAAGCAAGCAAAAAGAAGAATATAAAAAATTATCGATGATTCCACCTATTCATAGCTATTAATGCTAACACTTTTGGGGATCTTGCTTTCCACATCCATTAGCATGCACATGTGAACTCATACATACCTCACATTTTTTTCCCACAAAAAATAATTTTTTTACTCTATTTTTTTTCATTTAACATGTTTCTGTGTCACTAGGTATATCTCTGGCTGTATTTTGTTATATGCATACATTCTGATTTATTTATGCTATTCCCCAATGTTGATCATTCAGGCTGTTTCCAATTTTGTTTCTATTAAAACAGCATGGACGTAAACATCCTTATACCTACTAATAAATTTTCATTCCTTTATTCAGTAAATATTCATTGACTACCTACTGTGTGTCAGCCACTATATTTGGTATTGGGTTACAACAGTGAGCACAAAACAGAGTTACTACTCACATGGAATTTAAATTCTAGCAGGAGACCAAATGTTAATCAAATAATTGTACTGCTGTATATATAGTTTATAACTGAAATGGATACTCTGAAGGAAAGGAGTACTGTTGTGTGAGAGAATACAGCAAAGGATCCTGACTGAGGGGTTAGGGAAAGCTTTATTGAGGAAGTGCTGCTTGACCTGGAAGTTAGTTTAAAGAGGTTGGGGGACTGGAGGGGGAGATGTTAGAGAGAGAGAGATTATTCTAGACAGAGTGAATACTATTGTGCAAAGGCCCTATTGCAGGAGGCATTACGGTATATTTGAAGAACTAAAAGAAAACCAGTGTGGCCTGAACACTGAAAGCTTTGGTATAAGACATGGAGTGACAAGTAGTCAGGGGCCAGGCTTAGCAGGGCCTTATAAGCCGTGTTATGGACTTTGGTCTTTGTCCCAAGAATGATAGGATGCTGCTTAAGGGTTTCAAGCTGGAAATGGTATCTGATTGCAGGGTGAACTTATTAAACAGAGAACAGAGTGGATACAGGGAGATCAGTTAGGTTGTTGCAGTGGTTTAAGTGAGAATTGATGATAGCTTGGGTTAGGTTGGTGGTTGGAAATGGAAAGAAATAGACTCAAGAGATTTTTAAGAGGTAAAATTGATTCAACTTGGAGCATATTTCTAAGTTTTTTTTTTTTTAGCATAAATTCCCAGAAGTGGAATTATTGAGACAAAAGGCAGAATTATTTTAAAAGCTTGTAATAGATATCAAATTTCTTTCTAGAAAGATTGTGTCAGTGTATTATACTGCCCGTTAGCAGTATATTAGAGTGCTCATTTCCATACTCCCTCACAAGCAATGAGCATTATCTTTTCGAGTCTTTTTTGTTTTATTACCTTTTCCAGAAATTGAGTTAATATTTTAATTTTTAAGTGGGAATTGTTTTGCCAACTATAATAATATAGTAGCTTTGGAATATATATGTATTGATCTCTTTATTTTGGTTTTAAAAAGTACGATTTTGATTCTTAATATTCTGCCTCTAAAGTTGAAACTAAAACAAAAGGATTTAATGAGAATGTTGCCTCAGGAGCATGGGAAAAAGAAAAATGTGAGATTGATTTAGGTCAGATTAAGCATGACTGTAAAATTGTGTTTTTGTTGAAAATGTTTAATAACCCAGACTCTGTTCGATATAGTTAATACCAAACCCCTACTTTCCTAAACAGAGTGTTGTAGCTCTGCACTACTATGAGTTTGGACTTAGGACTTCAAAATATTTTAAATAAAAATACTGAAAAATAGCCCAAAAGTATATAAAACTTTTTACTACAAAGATGGAAGTATGGAAATGTTTTTAAAGTTTTATGTAATGTTTTGATAGTTTAATAAATAAATGTATAGCGCCTGTCCCTTGTTACCACCAAATACCTTTTAGTAATATGAGGGTGGCTAAAACTGAAAATAAGAAATTTAAGAGAAATGAGTAGCTTTTTAAAAGTAATTGAAATAGTTTCTTTTTCTCCAAAATATTGTGACTTTGAAAGATACTGGCCTTAGATCCAGAATAAAAGTTGTGTTTGTAATGTTTTCATGTATTTCTCAAATATTTATATAACTGCATTATTGAAGTATGGTTACATTTGAAATAGCATATTATTCACTGCTTTGTTTTCTCTCTTTGAACAGTTAAAAGATGTTGATACTCGGAAAATCATAAAAGCAATGCTTTCTTACGTGTGGCCTAAAGACAGGCCAGATCTAAGAGCTAGAGTTGCCATTTCCTTGGGATTTTTGGGTGGTGCAAAGGTAAGAATAAGAGAAACTATACATTGTTGTGTTGTTATAACTAAGAAATACTACAACATTTTCTAGGCATGAATTCTGTACTGCTATAAACCACTTTGGGAGGAACATGGTCAATTTTTAGGACTCTCATTTAGTTTACATAATTATTTTATGCAGTCAGCAGAAATTACATGGCAATGCCCAATTTATCTCTGGATCAGACTTCTGAAAGCCTCAATTTAATGGAATTCACTCCTGAAGCCAGTGTAATATATAAGAACATTGGTTGTAACAAAGCATAAGCAACTTTATAAAAGAAGCTCCTCAGAGCCTCATTGGCTCCTTTTTGGTATATATTATTTCTGATAAGCTTGGTTCTCAGATCTTGGTAAATTGAAAATAACATAAAGGCATTTTAGGCACATTGATGGCCATAAGTGGTAAGCAGCAGCTTAATATCAAGGGAAAAATCAGAAAAACTAAAAAACAAACAAGCAAAAACCACCAGCCACAAAAGCTGGGCATTTTGGTACATTCAGTATAAGGGCCTTCTGCATTTCAGCAGCTTTCTCACTTTGTTATTGTACTATAAAGCAATATAATGATTGCCCTAAGTTTTCAAGAACAAAACCGTATTTTCAATTTGCTCAGATTTTAAAGTCAGGGAAGTATAGGTATAATGTAGTCATGATGAAGTCATTCTCTGGAGTCAGTCTGCCTGGGCTCTGCCACTTACTAATCTTGTAGCCCTGAGCAAGTTGCTTAGTCTCCATGCCTTAGTTTTCTGATTTGTAAATAGCATTTTTATAAGGATTAAACAAATTAACATATAAAAGGCTTAGAACAGTGCCTGGCAGGTAGTAAAATGCAATATAAGTATTAAAATAAAAATAAATAAATTTAGATTTCCAAAAATATAATTAAAAGTGTTTGCTTAAAACAAGTATAAATGAAATTTGGCTATAATTTGGTTACTTCTCTTACATAGAAGGATTAATATTTTGTTTTAGAACCCACTTCTTACCACTTATTTCATCCTTATACCGTATGTTCCCTTTTATTTACTCATTCTTTTCCCTAAAAATATTTATTGAGAACTTATCATACAAAATATTGTTCTTGGCAATGCAGAGTATTCAAATTTGAATAAATCAAAGTTCTTCCCTCAACTTACAGGATAAGGCAAGTTTTATTTTATTGCCATAATACAAGGTAGGTCATAAATGATTTAAAGAAGTACCAGTCAGGTGTTGTGGGGTTTCAGAGAAAAGGTAAGGAACCACTATGATGGGGAGTCAGGAAGGGTTTCAGAGAGGAGATGGCATCTGAGATAGGCCTTGATTGATGAGTAGGGTTATTACAGGCATAGGAGTAGCATGAACGATGGTCTAGATGTGAGAGAGCATATAGTATAGTATGTGTGGAGAAGTGAGTAGTCTGTTTTGAGCCCAGTGAGGGGGAAGTGTTTCAGAGGAATTGGCAATAAGCTTAGAAAGATGGATAGAGCTCTTAATGTGAAGTATCTTAACTGTGAAACAGAAAAATATATTATGTGGTAAGTAGTAACTTCTATTTTGAATAGAAGAGCAATAAGGTTAAAGCTGTGTTTTAGGAAATTAATCTGGCCCTGTTGTAGAAGATGGACTAAAGTGGTAAGAGACCTAAAGCAGGGATACCATTCATTTCCTGCATTCATTCAGCAAATATTTACTGACCAGTTATGAGACTAATGTAATAGTCTAGGTAAGAAGCAATAGCACCCACTAGAGTGGTGGTCGAAATAAAGATGCAAGTGATATTGTAAGATAACAGTCAACAGACTTAGCAATGGATGGGCTATCAGAGTTTTAAAAAAAGGGATAGGATTGAAAGATGATACCAAGGATGAAAGAATGATAATGCTTTTAACAGAAGTAGATAGTAAGTCAAGAAGTCTTGATTGGGAAAATGAAGATCTAGGCTTTAGATATGTTAAGTTTGAGGTGCTAGCAGAGCATCTAGATAGGGCTCAGGAGCCTAGGACTAGAGAGATTAAGAGATGATAGTTGAAACTGTAAATTAATGAGTTCACCAAGGAAAAGAGCAGAAATAGAAGGAAATAGAAGACAAGTGGGGACAGACCTTTGATTAATGTGTTCCTCTAGGGAAGTAAAGTAAACAGTAGAGGAAATTGGGAGGGTGTAATTGAAGAGTTAAGAGTAAAACCAAAATAATTCACAATAAGACTCCATTTTTGTGTCTCCTTTCTCATCTATGGGCTCTGCTGAGTAATCTCCCAATGAATCTCACCGTTCCTGGGGTGAGATTCAAGACCCTGAACAACCGATCAAGAATCTATACTTTATTCTGTTTGTTTAAGCTGAACAGAGAAAACAAGTATTATGAATCGAATTTTGGTAGCTAATGTTGTAATTTTTTTAACTCTCATGTTCATTTTTCACCCAGTACTGGTTGCTGAATTGTCTCTTACATACAAATTACTTAAGGATAAAGGTGATAAAGGTGATTCTGAGCTCTTATGCAAGGCATAATTAGCAAATTGGCCTTTATTCCTTTATTAGTTGAATGCAAGTACCTTGCTGACAAGGTAAAGGCAGATTGTTTTCTGGACTTTCTTTCAAATTGAAGAAAACCGGTCAGAGCATGACTAATTAAGCTAGCCAAAGGGAAGAGTCTTAAGTAATGACATTTGTGTTAGAATTTATTTTTAGAGTGAGTTCCAATCCTTCAAAATACAGATTTCTGTTGCTTCTTGACAGGTAAATATCATGGTATGAAATCTAGATTTAAGCTAACTTCCTTAAGGACTGACATATTTTTAGAAGGTTAATATTTGGTTCTTCAGTCAACAAATAATGACTGCCCATAGAATAGAAAGTGGTGCATTAAACTGATGTAAATGAATTGCAAGTAAACAGAAATGAATATAGAAAATCCTCAGAAAGTATGTTTGATTTCTTTTTAATCAGGAAAAGGAAGAAATTGCCAGATGTTATGATGAATGCCTGCTACTACTTCCAAAGCATATAGAAAACAATTTTCTTTTACTAGACAGGAACTAGACCATAGAATAATTTTAGGCATGTAGAGCATAGTAGTAGCATTTAAGCATTCCAAACAACATTTTTCTAGCTTTGTGGACTTCCTTGTTTAAAAGTGATCACTCTTCCAACTTTTAAAAACGGATCATTGTTTATTTTTGAGCAGTATCACAAGTATGCTTTGTAAGTGGTGTGCAAAGGTGAACTGTTATCCCCTTTCATTCCTTGGCTTCCTATTTTTCTTCAAACCTTATTAAATGCTTTGTTGTGTAAACATTTTGGACCAATCTAGGCCCCTTTATACTCTGCTCTTTCCTACTCTTCCACATATTCTGGGAATTTTAGTGCAGGGTTCAGGAACCTTCTTAGCTCTAAGTGCCACCCAACCATCTATATGACTGTGGTGGTATCATGACTAGCCTGAGGTATAGGTGAGAAAGAGGAAAAAAAGAAAGAAATGTCAAGTGAGAAGAAGAAAAAGGGAGGAGGATTTCATGCTTAATGTTTAATATGCTTAGGATTATATATGAGATATTTTAGGGGTTTTGCTACCAAGAGAGAGAGAGACGTAATACAATTTGTCTTCATTCCTTAAGTCCCTATAAATTATGTGCAATGTCTTTACTGAACATCTGTGCATATATCATAGGAATATTTCATCATCATTAATCTGAGGACTTTGAGATTAGAAGATCTAAGGTTTTTAAAAAAATTCAACCTATTATCATTTTACATATAATCATGCCAGGATTTAAGGACAATATAAAAAATATTTATTGAAATCATCTGATTTTATAAAATAGGTGTTACCTTTACTGTTAAAAATAGTTTATTCATATTTTCTAACCACTACTATCTTAGAAGTCACTTAGTTGACAAAGAAATTGGGATCAAAGGAAATTAAAGTATCAATTTCAAAAAGACACTCTCAGTAATCTGTTTGAAATCACAATAAGCTATCTTTAAAATTATAAAATAATTTTAAGGGAGAGCATGATTTATAAAAGCAAATCAATACCCCCTTTTCCAGAAATGCATGTATTATATAAAGTAAGGGATAATATATGTATTGAGTACGTATTTATTGAGTAACTACTGGGTACAAGGTACTGTGCTAGGCAGCTAGAAATACAAAAGTAATGAATAAAACATGTGCCTTTCCCTTCTTGGAGTTGCAGTGTACCAAAGGAGAAAAATATATAAATAATGATTTTATATATATATATATATCATGTCATAAAAGACATGATAGAAACATCCAAAGGGAGACACAAGTGGAACTCTATGAGAGTGCCAATGGTTAGGCACTTAGGGAAGGCTTCATGGAGGAGCTAGCATTTTCCAATAACTAATTTGACATTTGAAACTTCAAAAAAATTATGCACTTCTTGCTTGACTTTGATATTTTGAAATTTTTCTGAAAAACACTTTAAAATGAAACAATGCTACCCAAAGCCTTTAATTAAGTTGAGAAGTATGATTTATACCCTAGAGTACTTTTTTAAATTAAAAGACTATATTTTAGAGAAGTTTTAGGTTTACGGAAAAATTGTGCAGTAAGTGCAGAGTGTTCTTACATACATTTCTTTCCTCCCAGTGCAGTTTCTTATATTATTAATATCTCATGCTAGTGTGGTACATTTGCTAAAACTGATGAACTAGTTATTTTAAAAAGGTATATTATGATTAATTAAGTCCATAGTTTACATTAGGATTCACTCTTTGTGTTGTACAGTTATGTGGTTTTTGGAAAATGTATAATGCCATTTATCTACCATTATAGTATCATATACAATAATTTCCTTGGCCTAAAAACCCCATGTTATCCACCTATTCCCTCCTTCCTTCGTCCCAAATTCCCGACAACCATTGATCATGTGACTGTCTCTCTAGTTTTGCCTTTTCCAGAATGTCATACAGTTGGAATCATAGTATATAGCCTTTTTAGACTGGCTTTCTTCACTTAGCAATATGCATTTCAGGTTCTTTCATGTTTTTTGTGACTTGACTTTCTATCACTGATTATATTACATTGTATGGATGTACCATACAATATTACATTGTATGGATGTACCATACAATATTACATTGTATGGATGTACCAAACCTTCACCTTTTGAAGGACATCTGGGTTGCTTCCAGATCTTGGCAATTATGAATAAAGGTGTAATAAACATTTGTATACAGGTTTTTATGTGGACATAAGTTTTCAACCCATTTGGGTAAATAACAAGGAGTTTAATTACTGGATTGTATGGTAAGACTATGTTTAGTTTTGCTAAACTGTCTTTTATGTTGCTTGTACCATTCTGCATTCCCACCAGCAATGAATGAGAGTTCCTGTTGCTCTTCATCATCACCAGCATTCAATGTTATCAATGTTTTAGATGTTAACCATTCTGATAGGTATGTAGTGCCATCTCATTTTTGTTCCAATTTGTAAGTGCCTCATGGCATATGATGTTGAGTATCTTATCATATGCTTATTTGACATCTATATATCTTCTTTGGTGAGATGTCTGTTCGGATCTTTGGCCCATTTTTAAATTGAGTTGTTTGTTTTCTTATTCTGGAGATTTAAGAGTTCCTTGTATGTTTTAGATACCAGTCTTTTATCAGATAAGTCTTTTGTAAATGTTTTCTCCCAGTCTGTGGCTTGTCTTCTCATTGTCTTGACAGCGTCTTTTGCAGATCAAAAGGTTTTAATATTAATAAAATCCTACTTACTAATATTTCATGGATCATGCTTCTGGTGCCACATCTCAGGAGTCATTGCCAAACCTAAGGTTACCTAGATTTTTATCCTGTCTTATCTTCTAGAAGATTTATAGTTTTGCATTCTATATTGAGGTCTATGATCTATTTGGAGTTAATTTTTTTTTGAGACAGAATCTCACTCTCTTGCCCTGGCTAGAGTGCCGTGGCATCAGCCTCACTCACAGCAACCTCAAACTCCTGGACTCAAGCAATCCTACTGCCTCAGCCTCCCGAGTAGCTGAGACTACAGGCATGCGCCACCATGCCTGGGCTGATTTTTTTTTCTGTATATTTTTAGTTGTCCAGCTAATTTCTTTCTATTTTTTTAGTAGAGATAGGGTCTCGTTCTTGCTCAGGCTGGTCTCGAACTCCTGAGCTCAAAGGATCTGCCCGCCTCGGCCTCCCAGAGTGCTAGGATTATAGGCATGAGCCACCATGCCTTGGCCTTGGAGTTAATTTTTATGAAAGATTTTTCTGAATGATGTAAGGTCAGTGTCTAGATTCTTTTTTTTTTTTCATGTCCAATTGCTCTAATACCATTTATTGAGAAGACTATCCTTTCCCCATTGGATTGCCTTTGTTCCTTTTGTCAAAGATCAGTTGAATATATTTGTGAGAGTCTGTTTTTGTGCTCTCTATTCTGTTTCCATTGATCTATTTGTCTACTCTTTCGCCAATACCACACTGGATTACTGTAGCTTTTATAGAAAGTCTTATGGTCAGGTAGTTCAGCCATCCAATGTTGTTTTCTTCTTTGGTATTGTGTTGGCTATTTTGAGTTTTTTGCCTTTCTATATAAACTTTAGAATCAGTTTGTCCATATCCACAAAATTACTTGCCAGGATTTTGATTGGGATTATATTGAATCTGTACTTCAAGCTGGGAAAAACTGACATCTCAACAGTATTGATTCCTATCCATGACCATGAAGTAACTTCTCTCCATTTATTTAGCTTCTTTGATTTTTTTGTGTTTTGTAGTTTTCCTCATATAGCTCTTGTATGCATTTGTTAGATTTATAACTATTTCATTTTTTGGTACTAATTTAAATGGTGTTGTGTATTTTATTTTAAATTGTATTTTGTTCATTGGTGGTATATAGGAAGGTAGTTGGCTTTTGTAAATTAACCTTGTATCCTGCAACCTTGCTATAATTACTTATTAGTTTCAGTAGTTTTTTTTTTTTTTTCGTTTTTTTCCCGATTTTCTACATAAACAATCATATCACCTGCAAAGACAGTTTTATTTCTTCCTTTCTAAAATGTATACTTTTATTTTCTTTTCTTATCTTATTGAATTAGCTATGACTTCCAGTACAATGTTGAATAGGTATGGTAAAAGAGGATACACTTGGCCTATTCACAGTCTCAGGAGGGGGGAAACATCTTGTTTCTCACCATTAAGTATGTTGTTAACTTTAGAGTTTTTTGTACATTTTTTAATCAAGTTGAGTAAGTTTCCCCTGTTCCTAGTTTGCTGAGAGTTCTTACCGTGATTGGTGTTAGATTTTGTTAAATGGTTTTTATCTATTGATATCATGATTTTTATTCTTTAGCCTATTGATGTGATGGATTACATTAATTGATTTTCAAATGTTGAACCAGCTTTCCATACCTAGAATAAATTCTGCTTGATCATGTTATATAATTATTTTTATACATTGTTGGATTTGATTTGCTAATATTTTGTTGAGGATTTTTTTTATCTGTGTTCAGGAGAGCGAGTGGTTTGTAGTTTTTCTTTCATGCAATTGTCTGGTTTTGGTATTAGAGTGATGCGGGCCTCATAGAATGAGTTAGGAAGTATTCCCCCTACCTCTGTTTTCTGGAAGAAATTATAGAAAATTTGCATCATTTCTTCTTTAAGTATTTGGTAAAATTCACCAGTGAAATCACTTAGGCCTGGTGCTTTCTGTTTTGGAAGGTTATTAGTTATTGATTCAACTTCTTTAAAGATATAGACATATTCAATTTATTCCTCCTTTTATAGAAAGGACTCTTTTAAGGAATGTCTCCATTTCATCTAAGTTATACAATGTGCAGGCTTGGAGTTGCTCATGACATCCCTTTATTACCCTTTTAATGTTCACGGAATCAGTAGTGATGGCCCCTCTTTCATTTCTGATATTAAAAATTTATGTATTCTCTTTTTTGTTTTGTTTGCCTGACTAGAGGCTTATCAATTTTATTACTCCTTATTATTAACTTCCGCTGTTGATTTGCTGTTTTCAGTTTCATTGATTTCTGTTCTAATTTTATTCTTCTGCTTATTTTGGATTTAATTTGCTCTTCTATTTCTAGTTTACTAAGGTGGACGCTTAGATTACTGATTTTAGATATTTCCTCTTTTCTAATATATGCATTCAATGCTATAAATTTTCCTCTAAGCACTGCTTTCACTGCATCTCACAAATTTTGATAAGTTGTATTTTCATTTCTATTTAGTTCAAAATATTTTAAAATTTCTTTGGAGACTTCTTTGACCCATGTGTTATTTAAAAGTGTGTTGTTTAATCTTTAGGATATTCTAGCCACCTTTATATTATGTTTTCTAATTTAATTCCATTCTTGTTGAAGAGCATATTTTGTACCATGTATATCCTCTTAAATTTGTTAAGGTGTGTTTTGTGGCCCAGAATGAGGTTTATCTTGGTGAATGATTTGTATGAGTTTGAGAACAATGTGCATTCTGCTATTATTGGATAGAGTATCCTGTAGGTGCCATTTAGAATCAAGTGATTGATGGTGCTGTTTATTTCAACTGTGTGCTTACTGATTTTCTGCCAAATACATCTGTCAATTACTGATGAAGAGATGTTGAAGTCTCCAACTGTAATAGAGGATTTATCTATATATATATATATATTTTGCCTGTTCTATCAGTTTTTGCTTCACACATTTTTGGGATTTTGTTGGTAGGTACATACACATGAAAGATTGTTATATCTTTTAGGAGACTTGACCTCTCTATCATTATGTAATGCTCCCTTTTTAATCCCTGTTAATTTTCCTTGATCTGAAGTCTGCTTTGTCTGACATTAATATAATTACTCTAGCTTTACCTTGATTAGTGGTAGCATGGTATATATTTCTCCTATATTTACTTTTAATCCATCATGTCTTTATATTTAAAGTGGGGTCTGTAGTTAGATCATGTTTTTTAATCCACTCTGACAATCTTCCTTTTAATTGGTCTATACTATTCACATTTAAAATGATCAACTGATACTATTGGATTAATATTGACCATATGTGTAACTGTTTTCCATTCATTGCCCATGCTCTTTGTTTTTTGTTTTTGTTTCAGTTTTCTTTTAATTTTTTTCTTCCTTCTCTGGCTTCAATTAAACATTTTATATGATTTTGTTTTTTCTAGTCTTAACGTTCCAATTAAACTTTTCAATTTTTTTAGTGGTTGACATAGAATTTGCAATGTATATTTATAACCAATCTAAGTTCACTTTCATGTAACATTATACTGCTTCATGGGTAGTGTGCATAACAGTATTCCCAATTTATTCCTCTCATCACTTATACATTGCTGTCATTCATTCAACCTATTCATAATCTCTAATTACCCAATACATTGTTGCTATTATTAATATGAAGAAACTGTTATCTATTAACAGATCAATTGAGAATAAAAAATAAATGATTTTATTTTACATTAATTTACTCGTTCTCTAATATGCTTCCTTTACTCATGAAATCTGAGCTTTTGTTCTGTATCATTTTCCTTCTCTCTGAAGAACTTTGTTTTAAATAATGTTCTTAGAAGACACATGTATTGGCAACAGATTCCCTCAAGTTTTGCTTTTTTTGGAAAGTGTTTATTTTTCATCACTTTTAAAGGACAATTGCACTGGGAACAAACAGAATTCTAGATTGGTAGGTATTTTTTTCCCTTTCAACAGTTTAAATATTTCAGTCCACTCTCTATTTGCTTACATAGTTTCTGAAGAAAAGTCCAGTGTTATTTTTTTTCTTTCAAAATATTAAAGGAATATAAATGTTTTCGTTACATAGATACACTAGGTAATGCTGAAGTCAGGGCTTTCAGTGTGCCGGTCACCAGGACAGTGTTCATTGTATCTGATAGGTAAATTTTTATCCCTCACCCTCTTCCCAACCTCCCCCCTTCTTAGTTTCCAATGTCCTTTGTGTCTTTTTCTGCCCATGTGTACCCATCACTTAGCTCCCACTTATTAGTGAGAACATGTGCTGTTTGTTTTTCCATTCCTGAGATACTTAGGATTATGGTCTCCAGTTCCATCCAAGTTGCTGTGAAAGACATTATTTTATTCCTTTTATGGCTGAATAGTACTCTGGGGTGTGTGTGTGTGTGTGTGTGTGTGTGTGTACATATATACACACCACATTTTCTTTATCCTTTCATGAATTAACAGGCACTTAGGTTGATTCCATATCTTTATATCTTTGCAATTTTGGATTGTGCTACAATAAACATTGAAGTGCAGGTATCTTTTGCATAAAATGATTTATTTTCCTTTGGGTAGATACCCAGTAGTGGGATTGCTGGATTGAATGGGAGGTCTACTCTTAGCTCTTTGAGGAATCTACATACTGTTTTCCATAGGGGTTGTACTAGTTTGCAGTCCCACTGACAGTGTATAAGAGTTCCTTTTTCTCTGCTTCTATGCTAGCATCTGTTGTTTTTTGACTTTTTAATGGTGGCTATTCTGACAGGGATAAGGTGGCATCTCATTGTGGTTTTAATTTTTTTTCAAACATTAAGGGGGTATAAATGATTTTGTTACACAGATACCTTGTAACATTTAACTTGGGGCTTTTGCCCATCACCATAATCATGTTGTACCCAATAGTTTTTACCCTTCATCCCCTCTCCTATCCCCCTTCTTGTTTTGTATTGTTTTTTACATCTCTTTGTGCCCATGTGTGCCCATCCTTTAGTTCCTAATTATTAGTGAGTACATGTGGTTTTTGTTTTTCTATTCCTGAGATAACTTCACTTAGGATAATAGTCTCCAGTGTCATCTAAGTTGCTGCAAAAGACATTATTTCATTCCTTTTTATGGCTGAGTAGTATTCCATGGTATATATACACACACACGCGCGCGCACACACACACACACACACACACACACATCATGTTTTCTTTATCCAGTCATAAATTGTTGGGAACTTAGGTTGATTCCATATCTTTGCAATTGTGAATTGTGCTGCAATAAACATTCGAGTGCAGGTGTCTTTTTGATAAAATGACTTCTTTTCCTTTTGATAGATACCAAGTGGTGGGATTGCTGGATTGAACGGTAGGCCTACATTTATTTCTTTGAGTAATCTCCATACTGTTTTCCATAAAGGCTATACTAATTTGCAGTCTCACCAACAGTGTATAAATGTTCCATTCTCTTTACATCCACACCAGTATCTGTTGTTTTTTGACTTTTAATAACGGCCATTCTGATAAGAGTGAGGTGGTATCTCATTATGGTTTTAATTTGAATTTCCCTGATGATTAGTGATATTGAGCATTTTTTCATATGTTTTTTTGGCCATTTGTCTATCTTCTTTTGAAAAATTTCTGTTGATATCTTTTGTCCACTTTTTGATAAGATTGTTTTTTTTTTTCTTGCTGAATTGTTTGAGCAATTTTATTTTTATCTTTGGTCCTTTATAGGTGTTTTTTCCTCTGGATTCTTTGTTATTTTTTTAAATAATTTTTTTTCCTGCCCAGATGTTAGTATGTACTTGATTCCTCTGGCCTCTTTTAAGATTCTTTCTATTTTATTTTATTTTATTTTTTTTTTTTTGTAGTTTGAATGTGATATGCCAAAGTGTATTTTTTTTTTAGGATTTATTGTGTTCAGTGTCCTCTGAGCTTCCTGGATCTATGGTTTGGTGTTTTAATTAATTTTAGAACATTCTCAGCCATTATTATTTCAAAATATTTCTTCTGTTTCTTTTTCTCATTTCCTTCTGGTATTCTCAGTACACATATGTTACACTTTTTATAATTTTCCCATAGTTCTTACATATTCTTTTCCATTTTTAAATTCTTTTTATTCTATGCTTTTCATTTTGTGAGGTTTCCATTGACATAAATTGTCAAGCTTACTGATTCTTTTCTACTGATGAGCTCATCAAAGACATTCTTCATTTCTCTTATGGTATTTTTGATCTCTTATATAACCTTATAACCTTTTGATTCTTTCTTAGAGTTTTCCCTGTCTCTGCTTACATTACCCTTCTGTTCTTGCACACTATCCACTTTTTTATTAGAGCCTTTAGCACATTAAATTTCTGGTCTGATGATTCTAAAATCTCTGCTTTGTCTGAGTCTGGTTCTGATGCTTAGTTTGTCTATTTAGACTGTTTTTTGCCTTTTAGCATACCTTGTAATTTTTTTTGAAAGCTGGATGCAATGTTTGGGGTAAAAGGTACTGAGATAAATGGGCCTTTAACGTGATTTATGTTATAAAGGCTAGGAGTTGGCTATCTCTAATGTTTGTTGTAGCTGTAGGTGTCAGAGGCTAGAATTTCCTCTAGTATCTTTGTCTCCCCTGTTGTGTTTGAGTTTCCCTAAAGACTCTTTTTTAAATATGTTCTGAATCTTACAGTCCTTTCAGTTGTAATCTTGTTATTATAGAGGAGCCTTATTAATGTGATGGTAAGTGGGGTGGGGAGAGTCCTTCTATAATCCTATGATTAGGTCTCAGACTTTTGGTGAAGCCTTTGCCCCTAGGCTATGACACTCACAAGTGCTTCTTAGCTTTCCCCTCTCTGCTTAGATGAAACAGGAAGGCTGGAGGAGGTGGAATTGGGTATTTCCCTTTCGCCATGATGGTCATACTCTGATAAATTCCAAGTCGTTTAGGCTTTGGTAATATAGTTTCCCTTGAAGGAAACCCTTTGTTAATGAAAACAGAATACTCTGGTCATATTTCAAAATGGTTACTTTTCTTCTTTCCCTGCTCAAAATATGAGGGAATTTTTCTTATATATTTACCCTAAGAACTTGGTAAGGATATTGGAGGTTAAACTCATGAAAGTTTGTACCCCCAGGAGTCTTAATCTTTAGGTGTAGTCCTTGGTTATTCTCCAGCAATTAGTCAATTACCCTTTACGTGTTCCTACCTACCATTTACTGATTCCAGCCACAGCTTCTTCTCCCAGTAAGCCGTGATTCCATATATTTATGTTTCTCCAGTTTTCAGGGCAGGAGCTTGCTCTGTGACCTCAATTCTCTGTTGGATCCAAGAAGAGTTGTTGGTTTTCAGTTCAGCTTTTTTCTTATTCTGAGCATGGGAGTCACGATTTCCAAGCTCTTTACAAGTTGGACAGGAAATTGGAAGTCCGACCCTATAATATATTTTAACTCATTACCAATTAATCTAGATACCTGCTAATTTTATTAATAGGTCAAACATTTTAGGGTACAAGGCCATATTAACAAAAATTAATGACAGGACGTTGGTACTTAGAGACAGGAGTCTTTCTACCTCCTCATTTGGTGGCAAATTAATAAACTCCTCTTTCTTCCTCCTCAAACCACTTGTCCTCGTTCTTCTGATTCGGCCTCTGGAACAAGTGCTGAACTTTTGGTAACAGAATTTGCCATCCCTGGGTGGGCCCATTGATGCCCTGGTAGAATAGCACCCCATGACTGCTGGAAGAGGCAGGGAGCAGCCCCAAGTCAAAGCCATGGGTCTTCACAGGTAGGAGTAACTTCTTTTCAAAGTGAGAGAGCAAGGGATGGCCCCAGCAGCTGCCAGAGCCTGTTTTAGCTCTGGGGAACCCCTGTCTCTGTCTCCCCTAAGTAGATGCAGCTCCTCATAACCTGAACTGAGGTGAGGAGAAGGAAATGGATTTGGAAATGTCTGGACAGCCTCTGCCATTTGTTGAGTAAGTTCCCCAGGGTATACCCTGAGACCTCGATACCACCCATTTTGGTGGTGGTGGTGGGATTAGTGTTCAGACCTCCTTGTTGGCTTTGTTTTGAGGCACCTTTTGGTGGTGGAAGTCATGAGGTTGAGTGGAACTATGGAACCTGGTTTGAATTTGGAGCTCATTTGTGGTTTCCAGGGAACGGGGGGACTAGGCCACCATTTGGGGAGGGTTTCCCAGGGAACAGAGGGATTAGAACACCCATTTGGAGAGGGGTTTGAATCTTCCAGCCCTGTGGGGCATTTGTTGGAGGCCCAGGGAATAGGGGAATTAGCCCACCCATTTGGGGAGGGTTTTGAACCTTCCAGTTGCAATGATGTTTGTCTCTTTTGGATTCCCATGGCCATTTGTGGTGGCATTTATCCCTTTTGGATTTTCATTTGTGAACCTTCCAGCCCTGTGGTAGGGCATTTGAGGCACTGGTTGAGGGTGCCATTTGGGGTGGCGTTTGTCCCCTTTGGATTCCCATTTGTTTGATAGGCCCTGGCATTTTTGTATCCTCTGTATTGTCTGTTATTTGTGCATTTTGTTGCAACATAAGGAAGTTCCATCTCAAAGTCCCCTGGGAAAAACTTTGGCTGAATGGTTAACTTATAGCTATGAACTCATGTGTAAAGAGAATGGTGTTATTGGAATCTAATGTACATGATAGAGTGTGAGGAGAAGTGGCTGTTAAATGAAAAAAATCTCATTTGATTGCGAAGCCATGGCATTTCAGATTGTTTTGGGAATTCCCTATATTGTTTGTGTGTGTTTGTGAGTTTTTGTACCATGGTACTGCTTATTTGGAGTGTGAAGAAAAGTGGTGGTTGGTACTGCTTGAATGGAGTGTTACAAAAAGTGGTGGTTGATTGGGTTGATTCTGAGCTGTTGGTTCTTTTCCCAGGAATTTGTTGTTTGGACCCTAATTTTGATTTAGAGGTACATTCTAAAGGGTCTTCTCCATTGCCTCTTAAATCCTTTAAAAATAAAGACAGACAAGGAAAATGACCACCTTTGGGCACCCCAGTTGGTTTATGGCACCTCTACTTGCAAGTATTTGTATAAGGTTCAAAGGCATGCTAGGTTTTCTAGGATGGCCAATTCTTGTGCACCAGTTTTTACTAAAAGGCAAATTATATCAAGGAAAATTCAGAGCTCAAATGGTTGACCTGCTACTACAGAATTGAAATGTTAAGTCTCAAGGTCTCTGCTTGAGATAACCTCATTGTTTATGGTATACAAAATGATCTGTGTTTGTAAGAGTTTTGATAAATGAGGTCCTCCCGCCCCACCAGAACTATACAGCTGGCTGGAGTGAGGAGCCACAGCCCAGGGGCAGGCCTGGCAGGAGGGAGGACTGGTGCATACAGCTTGTTGCCAAGTGGCGCTCAGCAAGGGGGAAGGAACGCCTGCCGCCACCACCATCCTGGCACCATGGGAGGGGCTGGGGAGGACACTGCCTGAACTTACTCTTCAGTCCCACACCCTGTAAATTATGACTTGGGGTTCAGAATGGTTTCTCCTGGCAGCAGACTCAGTTTGGGCCAGAGGGAACCCATGGCTATAGCAGGGCAATTTTCAGCCATATCAGATAGAGGGCTTGAATATGCGAGAACAGCTTCTGGCAGGGTCCTTTGAAACAGTCAAAAGGAAAGTGTGAAAAAGCCGCCCCAGACTGACTTTTTGTAAAAAAGAAGGACCTTGAAAGGAACGTTGCCCAAAATTGCAAAGGACTCCAGGTGGCAGGAAGCCTCCAGGAAAGCAAATAGTTTTTTTTTTTTTTTAAGTCCAGGACTCAGACAGCAAAGGAGGGTCACTGGAACCCCCTGCCTCCACATATATCCCCACAGGAGCCCTGGGCAAAATTGACAGTGGGGAATTGATTGGCACTAGCCATGTGGACAGAAGCGGTCCAGGGGGGGTCCCTCCCCCCAGCTGCCACCCCAATCCCTGACACCAGCCTTGCCTGGTGCTGTGTCAGCCAGGCAGGGGGTGGTGGGGGAGGGGGCCAGGGGGTAGTGAGGCAGCTGTAGACAAGCAGAGGCTGAGAAACTCGTCACAGTGGGCCCAGGAGGCGGACCTGGGCGAGCAGTGGGATCACCTGGGTTGTTTCAGAAGTGGCAGAAGCTTACCTCCATGAGGGGTACCACCAAGCTCCTGCTGGATGAATACCAGGGCCTGATGAAGTATACAGGAGACTTGCCATTGCGCTTTGAAGTTCAGGCCTCAGCAAGCCTGCACATCATTCAGTCCAGGGAAAGAGGCTGAGCAGATAGAGAATGGCATGCTGGTGATGGATGTCGTGGACAGATAGCTACAGAGACGGCTTAGCAGCTCTTCCTCCTACAGCAAGGATGTCAGCAGGCCACCCATTGTTGACAGGACCCAGGAGCACACTCTGCTGAGTGCTGGACATTTCACAAGAGTGATAATGGACCCTCCTTTGTAGTAGAGGTAACCCAACAAGTAAGCAAAGCCCTACACCTAGAATAGAAATTATATAAATCCTGGAATTGGTACAAAAAAACCATCTAAAATGAGATAGGGTGTTGCTGATTGCCCTCCTTTGGATAAGAGTAGCCCTTTAGAAGCAGGTTTAAGTTAAGCCCCTAAAAAATAATTTATGAGAGACCCTTCCTAGTACTCTGAAGTAAGTATGGTAATATAACTGTAAGTAAAAGAGAATAGAGTAAAACAATATGTCAAATGAGTGGGTCAGGGGCTATCCACTATACATGAGTTTGCCTCTTTCAGGTCCCTGCCCCAGTTGGAAGCGGAGAAGTGGAAGGGACTCTGTGGAGTACCTCTAACAACTCACACCTCGTTAAAATTATCAGAAGTGAAAACTTGGGCCAGTACTGGCAAAGTAAAGAGGTGTAGCCCCCAGTGGAGGAGCCAGCCTTTAGGCAATCTAAAGTATCTGAGAAAAAGAAAAAAAAATGAAAATGTTGATATTTTCACTAAAAAAAAATGAATCAGGTTTACACATCATGTAACTTCTACTGGTTACATTAAGGTTGTTCATTAAATATTAGTCTGATGTACTTTTCCCCTCCAAATTTTTTATCTCCTAGAGGTCTTAGATAAAAGGACTTATAGGTTAGATTAGTAGAGTTGACACTGTATAAATCAACTGCTTGTCCATGTTCTTTAATTTGCTTTCAGTTCTGAGGGCTTCAGCTGTAAAGTAAAACAAGTTTATTTTATGAATATTTTGACTTCTTGATCTTCAATTTGCCTATACCGTGTTTTAGGTGTCTGTTATTTGACAGTGACATACAGTTCCTTTCTATTTATACATCTCAGCTCTGTTATGTTTATAGTCTCCTGATCAAACTATTATGTTAAATAAAAACAATGAACAAATTTCTTACAAATATTATGTAACAGTCTTGCATATGGAGTCTTCAGTGTATCTTTTATTCATGTAGGTTAGTCACACCTCTTGCTTCACTTTCTCAGAATCCATATTCGACTATGTTGCAAGAATTGGATTAAACAGGCTGTTTTCTGTTCAGGTTACTCTCTAATACTCAAAGTAAACTTTATATACAAACCAGAAGCATTTATTTTATATGATGAAAATCTTATATATCATTTGTTTTATTACCCAGGACTAATTTTCATGAATTAATACTTATAAAGTATAAAAGAATTTCCATTTGATAAACTCATGTAATTGTTTTGTTGTTGTTGCTTGTTTTTTTTCCCTTTAAAAGAATAGAGACTTCATTTCTGTGAAGGTCCTACCACTACCTTGAGGGTCTTAAAAATGGTCTAAGTACCTTGTCCAGTTTTCTTTGCTCCTTCTTTTGCTTTGCTAATCAGGTCTCCCTTTAGTGTTCTTGGTCTTTATTTTCTTTATCTCCTTCTGATTCTTTTGTGCCTATAGAGACAATTAAACAAAGAAACAAATTTCTCTTCTACTTGTTCAGCTATATTGGACCCTTCATGTCAGCACTGCTTACAGAGCCCCTAGTTAACAGAAGCCACTCTGAAAGAGATTATTTATTGAGGGGTTTGGATATTTAAAAATCTGAAAGAATTGGGTTCCTCAGATGACCAGTGATAATTAAATCTGGAATTTGAGACTCTCGGCGAGCTGATCATATTGACCAGTAGTTTTGGCATCATGTAGACATGGCATACCTTTGACTGTCCTTTATGCTGATTTTACTTTTCCCTTAACTCTATTCTTTAGTGTCCCAAATTATATATTTTTGTGCTAAAAATTGAATGAACTCAATTTCTTAATGATATACCAGCCTCTGAAAATTCAAGAGTTTAGCAGATTATATGTGTGAGTTAAGCTTTTGACCTTGGGGTCTGGAAAGGGTAAAAGTTTTACAAGGATAAATCCCTTTATATCTCTGGTACTTAATGTGTACATTGCAGTCACAGATTAAATATACCTTTTGTCACAGGATTATAATCTAATAAAAATAACCATTTTCTTAATTTTTAGAAAGTAACAGGTATATGAAACTTCATATTGAATCAGTTTTGATTGAAATACTCTGTCATCCAGCCTTATTTTTAGACATCTCCTATCCCTAGGGAACCAGGTCTGTTGTGACCTGAAACACTAACTTTATTTTTTTTAATTAATTTTAATGTATAAGCAGTGAAATGTGCTCTTTATATTACACATTTCTATGATTTTTAACATACGTATATATTCATGTGATTATCACCACAGTCAAGATACAAAAAGGTGCCATCACCCCCCAAATCACCCTTGTGTTACACCTTTGTAGTCATATCCTCTCTAGACCCCTAACTTCTGGGAAACATTGATTTGTCCTCAATCACTACAATTTTGTCATTTTGAGCATACCATGTAAATGGACTTGTGGTATATAATTGAGCTGACTCAGGTCATTGAATATGTCAGTTTCTTTTCATTGCTGAGTAATATTCCATGGTATGGGTATAACAGGGTTTGTTTATCCCTTCACCTGTTCAAGAACATTTGGGCAATTATAACTAGAGCTGTCATAAACATTCAGACACAGGTTTTTGTTTGACATAAGTTTCCATTTCTCTAGGATAAATACATAGATGTGGAATGCTGGACCATGCTAATTATATTTTTAACTCTTTAAGAAACTGCCAAACTGTTTTCTAGAGTAGCTGTTTTTGTATTCTTACCCACAATGTGTAAGAATTCCTGTTGATTTGCTTCTTTGCCAACACTTGGTATTGTCAGGTATATAGTGGTATCTTGTGACTTTAATTTGCATATATCAAACATTTGTGAAGTATTTAAGTGTTTTGTCCTATTTGTTTTTCCTCTTGACTTTAGCAAATTCTTTATATATTCTGGCTGTGAAACCTTTCTCAGATACATGATTTGCAAAAATTTTCTTTTAGTCTGTAGCTTGTTTTTTAAGTCCCTTAATAGCATCTTATGTAGAACAAATGTTTTTAATTTTGATGAATTCCAGTTTAATTTTTTTTCTTTATGGATTATTCTTTTGTTGTCATGTCTAAGAACTATTTTCCTAAGTCAAGGTAATTAAGATTTTCTATGTTTTCATCTAAAAGTTTTATATTTTTATCTTTTACATTTAGACGTGTGCTCCAGTTTTTAAAAAAATTAAATCTGAACTGGCAGAAGTACTCCATTTTGAGTTAATTCTTGAATGAGATTTAAGTGGAGGTTCTTTTTTTTTTCCAACACCAAGGCTATCCTTTCCCTATTGAATTTTCTTTGTTTCCTATAGCTGCTGTAAAAAATTATCACAAACTTAGTAGCTCAAAACAACACAAATTTATTATCGTACATTTCGGAAGTCAGAAGTACAAAATTAGGTTTCATTGGATCAAAATAAAGGTATTAATATTTGGCATGGCTGTGCTCCCTCTGGAGGCTTTTGGGAGAAATCTGTTTCCTTGCCTTTTCCTGCTGCTAGCATTTTCCTGCATTCCTTGGCTCATGGCCTCTTGCTCCATCTTCAAAGGCAACCGGGTGTCCTTCATTCATTTGCTGAGACATCTATTTTTTTCACTTATTTCAAGCATGTTCATAAATGTTCCTTGAAGTGCTTTTATTATGGCTGCTCTGATTTCTTTGTCAGACAGTTCTTTTTTTTTTTTTTTTTTTTTTTTTTTGAGACAGAGTCTCACTCTGTTGCCCAGGCTAGAGTGAGTGCCGTGGCGTTAGCCTAGCTCACAGCAACCTCAAACTCCTGAGCTCAAGCGATCCTCCTGTCTCAGCCTCCCGAGTAGCTGGGACTACAGGCATGCACCACCATGCCCGGCTAATTTTTTTTTTTCTATATATATATTTTTTTAGCTGTCCATATAATTTCTTTCTATTTTTAGTAGAGATGGGGTCTCGCTCTTGCTCAGGCTGGTCTCGAACTTCTGAGCTCAAACGATCCGCCCACCTCGGCCTCCCAGAGTGCTAGGATTACAGGCGTGAGCCACCGCGCCCGGCCTGTCAGACAGTTCTAATATTTGTGTCCCCCCCCCAGTGTTAGTACCGGTTGATTATATTATTCAAATTGATATCTTACTGGTTTTTGAAATGATAATTTTTTATTGAAATCTGGACATTTTGAGTATTATGTTATAGGACTCTGGATCTTATGTAAATCTTCTGTTTAGCAGGCCTCCTTATGATACTGCTTCAGTCGTGCAGGGGTGCTGCCTCATTACTGCAGCTGGGGATGAAAGTCCAGGTTCCCACTTCAGCCTCCATTGACTCCAAGGATGAGGGGTTCCTCATTACTGCTGAGTGGGGTGGGAGTTTGGGCTCCTTGCAAGGATAAAAGACAATAGACTGGGAGAAAATATTTCTAAACCACATATCTGACAGAGTCCTTATATCTAGAATATGTAAAGAAATCTTAAAATTCAACAGCAAAAAAAAATCCAATTAAAAATGTACAAAAGACTTTGAACAGATATTTTACCAAAGAGGAGATACAAATTATAAATAAACACATGAAAAGATGCTCGACATTATTGCCATTAGGAAAATGTAAATTAAAACCACAATAAGATATTACTATACACCTATTAGAACAGTTTCAAAGTAAAAAAAAAATTATAGCACATGTTGGTCAAGATGCAGAGGAACTGGATCACTCATATTTTGCTGGTTATTGTAAAATGATACAACCACTCTGGAAAGGGTGTACCAGTTTCTTAAAAAATTTGACATAGACTTGCCATATGACTTAGCAATTGGACTCTTGGGAATTTATCCAGAGAAATGAAAACTTATGTCCACCTATATGAGAATGCTAATAACATCTTTACTCATAATAGCCCAAAACTGGAAACGAACAAAATGTCCTTTAGAGTGAATGGTTGAATAAATAATCCATGGAATAATAGTCAGCAATAAAAAAGGATGAGCTCTTGACCATGCAACAACTTTGATGAACTTCAAGGGCATTATTCTGAGTGAAACAACAGCCAGTCTCTAAAGATTAGCTAGTAATACTATATGATTCCATTTATAATAATAATATTTTCAAAATGACAAAATAAGCTATAGAGATCAAGAACAAATTATTGGTTGCCAGGGCACAAGGACTAGGATAAGGCAGGATAGAATGAGAGTGAATATAAAGTGGTAGCACAAGGGAGTTCTTTTGTGGTGATGGAATAGTTCTGTATCTTGATTGTGGTGGTTACACAAATTTGTACATACGATAAAATTGCATAGAACCATATAAACAGTCATATACCTCCCCCCCCCCCCACACACACATGGGTACAGGTTTAAAAATGCTGAAAACTGAATCAGTTCTGTAGTCTAGTTAACGTAGTGTGCCAATGTTAACTTTCTGGTTTTGATACTGAACTACAGCTATATAAGATGTTATTAAGGAGAGGGTACATGGGTCTCTGTACTACTTTTGCAACTTTCTGTGAGTCTATAATTATTTCAAAGTTAAAAGTGTTAAAAAAAAATATTCTCATTTGGATGGCTTAAGTCTAGTTCTGCTGAAGGTGGGATATTGGGGGAAACTAGTATTTGCCACCGCTGCCCCAAAATATCACAAGGCCAATGAAACCCACACATGCATATTAATAAGAATATCTACATGTAATATAATCCTATTTCTTTAGTGTATTGTATTTCTTCCCTTTTTTATTACACATGGTATATTTCTTTCCTTTTTAAAATTACTTTTATGGTAAAGCTGACAGCACTCAGTTATTATTAGAGGTAGTGCCATGTTTTAGCACGGTGCTAATTGTCCTTTTTCTGCCAGTAACGACACAGGACAGATGACATTCACATGTTCTGTACACAAGGATGCTGTCAAATTTGACAAACTCAAAAACATTTTCAAGAAAGTAAAATTGCACAACTTTATTGGGGATACATTAGTTTCAATCGTCACTCACTATAGCTGTGGTTACAGTGTGAGTTACGAGAATTGAATTGAATGCTAGTTGTAACTATCATTTTTTCACCTACTCAAGAAAATGTATTGGAATGCAGGTGAGGGAATATGGAGTTATGTGGAAAACCAGGAATCTGCTCAAATTATTTAAATTACTTATGACATATTTTATAACTATAGCTGATTTAAACAGTGCAGTTGAGACCATTTTAGGGTGCAAAAGAAGTAAAATGTGTGTAAACTGCTAATATGGCTATGATATACTAGAAGAAATTCTGACTTCAGGTATCAGATCTGGATTTTGTTTTGTTTTGTTTTTAAGACTAGTCAAGTGCAGTAGTGAGGAGCGGGGGGAAGGTAGTAGAACAAGGAGTTCAATCTGTAACGGACTATGAACAATCAAGTGAGATAACTCACTACCTTCAGACCAGCCAGATCTGGATTTTAGTCTCAGCTCTGCTGCTTACCAGACAAGTAATTAAACCTCAGGGAACCTGAGTTTCCTCAACTGTAGAGATAATACCAATTTTGTAGAATTACTATTTCTTTCCGACCTCACCTTTATGAAAGGTACCTAGCACCATACCTGACTGATACAGCTGCTGTTCACTAAATGTTTGTTTTGTCACAAAAGGTTTGTACATTAAGAAGGTGGTATATCCATGCATATATACATATAAAGTGAATGAGAAATATATCCTAAAAACTATATAATATTGAGGCATAAACTATAACCAAAAGATAAGAGATGGAAAATAGAGAGTGCCAAATTGAATACAAGTTTCAGAGAAGGCATTATGATAGAAATGAGGTTCAAATTTGGCTTTGAAGAGTGGAGAGGTAGATAGGGGGAGGGGAGGCCATTTCAAGCAGAAGCAAGAGCCTGAGGTTATAAGGGAATCAGAATTGAGACATTTATGCTATTTGGGACCTGCCATATATTCTGTTGGGTTATATTTTGAAACATTAATGTTTAGGCAATTTACCTCATAATATTACATTCTTAAAAGCATCCCAGTATCTGCTGTGTATTTTAATGATATTGTTGAATGTTAGAACACCTGCCTGGTTGCTAAGACTCTATATACCTTACCTTGAAATCTTGATTGGTAAGAGTTACATAGCTTCTTCTATCAGTTGTAGCTAAACTTAGACTTGTTGGCAGTAAATTCTTATGTTTAACAAAAATGGATGGCTTAATAATGGAACACTAATAAGAGCTGAGATTTCAGTGTTTTTGTTAAGCCTTATAGAATTGTTTTCCATGCTATTAATGTGTATCAGTTTAATTTCTTTAAGGAAAACTCTGACATCTGACCAACTTCCTGTTCCTAAATGATGGTTGATGTTTTTGATATTATCACTATAGAAAATGTAAAATGTGAATGATTAAATGTATTTAAAATTTTCTTTTGATATATTCTCATGGAAAAATAGGTTCATTATTGAAAGCTTAGTTTGGGCTCTTTTTGGTATGTTATTAGGCAAAGAATCTTTTTGTGGTACAAATAGATGTGTTTTTTTCTCCAATGGTGAATCAGCCACAGATTATTGTAATTTATCTGCATTTACAGTCCTTTTTGCTATATAATTTCAGTTTTACCATTATTTTGGTGAAAAAATCATCTTAAAACTATTTATTGAATACCTACTGTATACAAAACATTATGCTCAGCATGGGTGGAACAAAAAGAGTAATATGTTACAGACTCTCAAGGCTCTAGTAGGAAAAGAAAATGCATACACAAACAACGATAAGACAGTTTGTCATAAGCTCCATGAGCTCTGTAGGATTTCTGATAATGGAGAGGGCATTTTTAAAACTCTTTTTTTTTTTTTTTTGTTGAGACAGAGTCTCACTTTGTTGCCCAGGCTAGAGTGAGTGCCGTGGCGTCAGCTTAGCTCACAGCAACCTCAGACTCCTCGGCTTAAGCGATCCTACTGCCTCAGCCTCCCGAGTAGCTGGGACTACAGGCATGCGCCACTATGCCCGGCTAATTTTTTTTTTTTCTATATAGATTTTTAGTTGTCCATATAATGTCTTTCTATTTTTAGTAGAGACGGGGTCTCGCTCAGGCTGGTCTCGAACTCCTGACCTTGAGCAATCCACCCGCCTCGGCCTCCCAGAGTGCTAGGATTACAGGCGTGAGCCACCGCGCCCGGCCGAGAGGGCATTTTTGAGTGGCTGATCAGGGATGATTTCATGGAAGTGGGAGCATTTGACTAACTGACATAGCTTATAAATGAATATTAACATAGCCATGTGATATAGAAATTCTGAAATGATAGCTCTCCAATGCCAAAGATTTTATCTTTATAAATTGGGAAAATCATTTTAATACCAGTAAATGGTAAATATCTAAATGTTACCATAAATACTAATTTAAGGTAAGTATTTGTACTTTTATAAATAAATATTTTGCATATAATGAGTAATTGATGTTGTTATGTTTTTAGGCCATGAATATTGTGGTCCCCTTCATGTTTAAATATGCTGTAGACAGCCTCAACCAGATGTCGGGAAACATGCTGAACCTGAGTGATGCACCAAATACAGTTGCAACCATGGCAACAGCAGTTCTGATTGGCTGTATGTGTGATTCTTTAATCTGTCTACAGGTGTTGACTTTGTTCAGGAAGGTTTCATATTTGAGCAGATGACCTTTTCACCACAAATACAGCTTAGCATTTTGGATGTTTGTTGTTTTATGTGAGATCTTTTTTGATATGATTTTTCTTAATTTCTTTGTATGATATACTTTTCAAAAATTCCATAACAGTAGCATTTTCTAAGTTCTAGGAAATCATAATATGAAATAAGACATTAAATTCATAACAACCATTCCTAATAGGCTTTTTATAAGATCCCTTTCCATAAGGCCAGTTATTTTATTGCTCCTATTATTAGCTGTTAAATAGGAAATAGCTAAATAACATATATATACATTAATACTTTATTAAAATATATTCAACAGACATGAAACAAATCCAGAACAGAATATGAATGCTGTGTGTCCCCATGCATTAGAAAGGACACTTTATGAGATTTAGGAGACATGAGAGGGGGCACTTGATTTTTTTTTTTTAGGATTTTAATTTTATCATTCATAACTTGGGGGAATTAGATTAGATCAAAAACCTTAATAAATACCATATGTTTTTCCACAATAAGGCAATATGGGCTATTATTTAAGTATTCTAATTGGAAGAAATCTTTTAATATCTGAAATCTAGGGAAAAATAACACTGAATGAGATTCATGGTGGTGGAAAGGTTGGTACTCATTAGGCCAGATGATTTCTGGGTTTCTTTTAGTGTAAATATTCTGTTATATATTCATTCACTGAATTATTCATTGTACAAACATTTTCTGAGCCCTTGCCATTTTTACACTCCTATGATTCCAATATTTTTACATCCCATTTTTTTTAATGTATCATTAGATGGTGTATCAAGAGCTGGAGCTGCCTTTTTTAACGAAGTTCGAAATGCAGTATTTGGCAAGGTAGCCCAAAATTCAATCCGAAGAATAGCCAAAAATGTCTTTCTCCATCTTCACACTCTGGATCTGGGTTTCCACCTGAGCAGACAGACAGGAGCATTATCTAAAGCTATTGACAGAGGAACAAGAGGTATCAGTTTTGTCCTGAGTGCTTTGGTATTTAATCTTCTTCCCATCATGTTTGAGGTGATGCTTGTCAGCGGTGTTTTGGTAAGTAAAACATTTTTCATAATAAGCTTTTATTTTAAATTCTCATTAGTAGCATTGAATATGTGAAGCTATTGTACTGTTGCATGCCCATGGGTTTGAAAGCAAAATTTCATGATGTGAGAAAGATTATGCAGTTTAATTATTTTGCCACAAGCTTCAAGGTACTGTCCAAATTCTTTATCATGTTATTATAGAGAACTGTTCAATTCTGCACATAGATCGTCATTAACTAGTACTTGCAAGGTTTTTTTTTTAGCAGAGATTTCTGTGTGTGGCATTGGACTGATATATGCTCAGAATATCTATGTTTCTGTTCACCATTCATAACACTTTAGGCAATTTCATTATTTATAATGAAAAGTAGATTTTTAAAATTCTTCTTTATGCTTATTATACTATTTTATTATTAGCATTCGATGGTAGTATCAATGTGGCAAGTGCAGTTTGGCTTCCTTCCCTTGTTACCTAAAGTAGATTTTCTAAGGTATTTGATTTTTCACCTATTATTCACATATATAACTTCCCACTATCATATTTTTATTAGAATATTTTGACTGAGATTTGCTGTTGTGTATTATAAACTGTTTGGCAAGAACAATGACTTTTTCTCTTGACATGTTTTTCCAGTATTACAAATGTGGTGCCCAGTTTGCTTTGGTAACCCTCGGAACCCTTGGTGTATACACAGCCTTTACAGTTGCAGTCACACGGTGGAGGTAAGGTATTCCCCAGAGGCCAGCCAAGGTTTAGAAGCTAGTTATGTTTTTATAACATATATTTAATACCTGTACAAATCTTTGCCTTGCAGAACTAGATTTAGAATAGAGATGAATAAAGCGGATAATGATGCAGGTAATGCTGCTATAGACTCACTGCTGAATTATGAAACTGTGAAGGTAATATGTTTAATTATACTTTTCTCTGCCTTTTACACTGCACTAAGATTTGTTCTGCCATTTAATTTAATAGGTGCTGTGAGAGCCTCAGATTAGGATAGGATTTCTAGGTGTGATAGAATAATTGTTTAGAAATTACCCATTTTCCCTTCTCAGTTTTTGTTTGGCACCATCAGAATTTTACCTTCTGAATTAATTTATAAGTGATCATAAATACAGTCATGCATCACATAACAACACTTTGGTTAACAGCAGGCAGCATGTACAATGGTGGTGGTCCCACAAGATAATAATGGATTTGAAAATTTCCTATCACCTAGTGACATCGTAGCCATTGTAACATCGTAGCTATTGTAATGTCATAGTGCAATTCATCATTCACGTGTTTGTAGTGATGCTGGTGTAAATAAACCTACTGCATAAATGCCAGTCATAAAAGTGTAGCACATACAATTGTGTACAGTGCAGAATACTTGATAGTGATAATAAACGACTGTGTAACTGGTTTATATATTTACTGTGCTATACTTTTTTTGTTATTTTAGAGCATACTCCTACTTATTAAAAAAAAGTTAACTGTAAAACAGCCTCAGGCAGGTCCTTCAGGGAGGTATTCCATAAGAAGGCATTGTTATCATAAGACATGACAGCTTCATGCCTGTTACTGAAGCTGAAGACCTTTCCTGTGGGACAAGGTGTGGAGGTGAATGATAGTGATATTGATGAACCTGACACTGTGTAGGCCTAGGCTAACCTGTGCATTTGTGTTTTAGTTTTTAACAAAAAGGTTTAAAAAATAAAAGTAAATAAAAAATTTTAAAAAGAGAAAAAGCTTATAGAATAAGGATATAAAAGAAAATAATTTGTACAGCTATATAATGTATGTTTTAAGCTGTGTTATTACAAAAGAGTCAAAAAGTTTAAAAAATTGGAAGTTTATAAAGTAAAAAAGTTATAGTAAGCTAAGATTAATTTATTGTTAAAGAAGGAAAATATTTTCTATAAATTTAGCATAGCCTACATGTACAGTGTTTATAAAGTCTGTAGTAGTGTACAGTAATGTCCTAGGCCTTGACATTTACTCATCATTCACTCACTGACTCACCCAGAGCAACTTCTAGTCCTACAAGCTCCACTCATGGTAAGTGCCCCTGCAAGTGTACCATTTTCTATCTTTTATACCATATTTTTACTTTACTTTTTCTATGTTTAGATACACAAATACTTACCATTGTGTTACAGTTACCTACAATATTCATTACAGTGACATGTTATATACAGGTTGGTAGCCTAGGAGCAATAGGCTATACCATATAGCCTCCGTGTATAGTAGGCTGTACCATCTAGGTTTGTGTAAGTACACCATGATGTTTGTGCAACGAAATCACCTAAATGATGCATTTCTTAGGATGTGTCTATGTAGTTAAGTGATACATGATTGTATACAGATAGCATCTTGTCAGAATGAACATTAGCTAATTAAACTGGCATATAAATTCTTGCCTATCTCTCAGAGTGCTTAGCATAGTGCATCTCATTGATTCTTTCCTTTATTTGTTCATTTTTCCATTTAACAAATAATTACTGAATGCCTCTTATATATAAACCACTACGATAAGTGCTTTGATAGGGGAGGGTGATAAAAAACATAATTACTGTGTAATCCCTGCACTCCCAGAATTTTATAATCTGCTGGGAGAGTTTACGTATGCAGGTGACTAGACAAGAAGGCATAATGTGCTAAAGGCAGGGGAACTGTCAATTCAGAGTCCCAGGGGAAGGCTTTGTGAAGGAAGTATCATTGAAGACTTTTTAAAAATCTGGGTTTGAGTTAGCTAAGCATTCAGTAAATGTTTGTTGGATGAATTTTGTGTACTTTTCAAATACAATCTATTGTGGAAAACTGCAAGTGTATCATAGTCTGATATATTGAAAGTTAATTTTTAAAATATAGTTTGCAGTACAAAGTTGTATCCATACATGAAGTCTGATGAAAAGTGTACTAATCACTTAAGAGAATAAATTCCAATAATACTTGTGATAGTTATCATTTTTATATATTTTGTAGTATTTTAATAATGAAAAATATGAAGCAGAGAGATATGATGGATTTTTGAAGACATATGAGACTGCTTCATTGAAAAGTACCTCTACTCTGGCTATGCTGAACTTTGGTCAAAGTGCTATTTTCAGTGTCGGTTTAACGGCTATAATGGTGCTCGCCAGTCAGGGAATTGTGACAGGTAATGGATCTGTGGTTATCACATTTATAGGCTGTTTATCCTAATTTTTATTAATAAAGATTAATGAAAGGAATGTGTATATTAATCTTAATTATAAAGGATGTTCAATAAAATGCTTTAATGTCCTTGGAGTACTTTCTTTTTTGTATCAGAATGTGTTCTCTTGATTGTTTGATAATGGTTTTTACTTCTATTTGTTTAGCACTGGCTGTCTCATTGAGTAGGATTACAGTTTATACATTTTATGGGTCTACAACCTGATTCTTTAAGGAACAACTTTTTATTTTTAAGGAACAACTTTTTATTTTAGCGTCTGGTATTTCTAATTTCTCTTGTAGACCTGGAAAGCATTGTAATTAATTTTGTGTTTAGTCCAAAGGACTAAGAAGCAGTCTTGTTTTTTAGAATTACCAGTAACCTTTTAATTTTTCTACTATTTTTTTCATTTGCAAAACACTTCAAAAGCAAATAATGTCTGTGCCTGTAAACCTCCCCACTCAGTTAAGATTTATTCACTGTGACCTGAATATGTGATATATCATTCTTAGTCATGACACCTATTTGCTCCACTTTTTTTTGAGACAGAGTCTTGCTCTGTCACCTGGGCTATAGTGCTGTGGCTTCAGCCTAGCTTACAGCAACCTCAAACTCCTGGGCTCAAGCAATTCTCCTGCCTCAGCCTCCTGAGTAGCTGGAATTACAGGTGCATGCCACCACACCCATCTAATTTTTTTATTTTTAGTAGTGACAGGGTCTTGCTCTTGCTCAGGCTGGTCTCGAACTCCTGACCTCAAGCAGTCCTCCTGCCTCGGCCTCCCAGAGCGCTAGGATTACAGGCTTGAGCCACTGCACTGGCATCATTTGCTCCAATTTTTAACGTATGCTCTTTTTTAAAATTTCTATTTTACACTACAAGGAAACTGTTGCTAGTGTCTTAGGAAAGAAAGGAGAGATTTTTAGCCTTTCATTTCTATCCTCACTTAAGCCATTCTTTTTTGTGTACAACATATATAGTATACTGATGGGCTTTTCCATTCCATATAACATATACCAAGTTCCCTGTTTTACCTAAATCATGAATTAGAATACTTTGAGCTTGAGTATACCTAAGGCTTGTTGTTGATTATGTATATTTTGAACTGTATTCCGTAATAGGCTATAAACTCCTCTTAAACTGGAAAAATTTATAACATTCATTTAAAATATACTTTTTTCCCCCTCTTTCAAATGCATGTTAAGGTACCCTTACCGTTGGAGATCTAGTAATGGTGAATGGACTGCTTTTTCAGCTTTCATTACCCCTTAACTTTCTGGGAACTGTATATAGAGAGACTAGACAAGCACTCATAGATATGAACACCCTATTCACTCTACTCAAGGTAGACACCCGAATTAAAGTAAGTAATCTATATAGTACCTTTTCAAAAATATTTGAGCATCATCCTATTTATAGGATTATTCTAGGGACATATTCTTATATCACCATGTTAGCAAACCAGTTTCTTTCTTGCAGGAATTGGGGCTATCATGTGTATTAATAGGTTGCTATAGCTTTCACATCTGTGTTTAAAAACCTTACAGTGTTAGCAAAGAATATTATATCTAGAAACTAAATTTTGTTAAATTGAATTATTTGTACTTAAACTGAGTTTACTTTTGCTAATAATGATACAGAATGTATGATTGTCTCTCCTTATATCCTCAACCCCTTTACTCCCTTGCCCGTAATCTCCATAATCTCCCCTAAAAAAACATTTGCCCAGAAACTAAAACATTCAGGAATTTTTACCTTAGAAGTGAGGAGTGAAAAAACAAATCTTTAAAAGCATGCTTGGAAATGGTTTAAGTCGATTTATAAACTTTCTCCTTCCCCATTATTTTCCTTTTTCTCTCTGTGAATTAGAAAGTTGTCTGTATAGCTGTACTCTAGATAGTGTGTAAAGTGGCTTTTTTTTCTCTTCCCTGCTAGGACAAAGTGATGGCACCTTCCCTTCAGATCACACCACAGACAGCTACGGTGGCCTTTGATAATGTGCATTTTGAGTACATTGAGGGGCAGAAAGTCCTTAGTGGAATATCTTTTGAAGTCCCTGCAGGAAAGAAAGTGGCCATTGTAGGAGGTAGTGGGTCAGGGTGAGTAATTCAGTTATTTATAAAATTCTGTATTATTGATTGATGATTCCCAATGTAATATTTTTTTCGTAATAAAATGATTGTTGTGGTTTAAAATGGGGGTTCTCTAATGCCAGTAGGAGCTAAATAACCTTTCCTTATCTCCAATTTCAGGAAAAGCACGATAGTGAGGCTATTGTTTCGCTTCTATGAGCCTCAAAAAGGTAGCATTTACCTTGCTGGTCAAAATATACAAGATGTGAGCCTGGAAAGCCTTCGGAGGGCAGTGGGAGTGGTACCTCAGGTATTTAAAAACAGAAAAAAATCACTTTTTGGTATTGGATTGGTGGATCTCTAACTAGAATAATTTGAATCCATGGAGTCAACATATGCTAATGAAGTAGGTAGTATCAGACCCTATAGGGAAATTTTATTACCAAAAAGAGTTTTTTAAAAAATGGAAAGGAAAAAAACTTGAATGGAAAATATGTATGATGGGAAGATGTCAAAGCCTAGAATGATAGCATAATAGAATGAAAAGAGCACAGACCTGGATTCTAACCATTATTAATTCTATGGCCTTGGGCCTCAGTTTCCTCATCTGTAAAATAAGCATACCATTTATCTTATAGGGTAGGATTATTATTATGGATTAGAAATAATATATGTAAAGCACCAAGTGCAATGTCCATTACATAATTGTTCAGTAAATGAAAACTACTGTTATAATTTGGAACAGTTTTCTTTTCTTTTTTTTTTTTTTTTTGAGACAGAGTCTCACTCTGTTTCCCAGGCTAGAGTGAGTGCCGTGGCATCAGCCTAGCTCACAGCAACCTCAAACTCCTGAGCTCAAAGGATCCTCCTGTCTCAGCCTCCCGAGTAGCTGGGACTACAGGCATGCGCCACCATGCCCGGCTAACTTTTTTCTATATATATATTTTTAGTTGTCCATATAATTTCTTTCTATTTTTAGTAGAGATGGGGTCTCACTCTTGCTCAGGCTGGTCTCGAACTCCTGAGCTCAAACGATCCGCCCACCTCGGCCTCCCAGAGTGCTAGGATTACAGGCGTGAGCCACCGCGCCCGGCCTGGAACAGTTTTCAACACAGGGAATTTATAATAGTTACAAAGTAATTTGGCTGCCAACCTCAAATTTGTATGCTGTGTTCACTACTGTGCCCTCAGTACCACGCACAATGCCTGACCCATAGTAAGCACTTAATAAACATTTGCTGAGTGACTTTAGAGGGAAAATAAATTCGAAATAAGATCTGAGAAGATACATAGTAGATAGCCTTATAGAATGTGAGCTTTTTTATGTTGAAATCTTATAGGGAGACCTGGGAATTAGTTACCACTAGTATTTATTAAAAGTTGACTTCTGGAACCAGAATCAAATCCCTGGCAGAATAGATCAAAATACAGGGGAGGGGAGGGGAAAAACTGTTAGAAAGTGATTGGATGGGAATACGTAGGTTATAAAAGGTCCCCAAGTGATCCAACTCATGGCACTCTTCTCTGTCCTGTCTTTCACTGAGAATCCCAAATATTAGCTGGCAAATTCCAGTTCTTTTGCACACACCCCAGTTCTGATTTTGGAGAGGGCTATGTGGGGCCTAGAAACCTGCACTTTTGAAAATACGTCTTGGTGATTCTGATATAGACAGTTCATAGACTTTATGTTGAGAAACACTGACCTAAACTGTATATCAAGTGAACTGGATTCTGGGCTGTGACTACTTACGGCTCAGTGTCCTCATCCATGTAACTAGATTCCTGCCATTCTTTTGGGCAATGTAACAATTATCCTCATTCTTTTTTTTTTTGAGACAGAGTCTCACTCTGTTGCCCAGGCTAGAGTGAGTGCCGTGGCGTCAGCCTAGCTCACAGCAACCTCAAACTCCTGAGCTCAAGCGATCCTCCTGTCTCAGCCTCCCGAGTAGCTGGGACTACAGGCATGCACCACCATGCCCGGCTAATTTTTTCTATATATATTTTTAGCTGTCCATATAATTTCTTTCTATTTTTAGTAGAGATGGGGTCTCGCTCTTGCTCAGGCTGGTCTCGAACTCCTGAGCTCAAACAATCTGCCCACCTCGGCCTTCCAGAGTGCTAGGATTACAGGCGTGAGCCACCACGCCCGGCCCCTCATTCTTTTGAGAAATAAAACATTACCAAAGGAAAAATATACATGATCAGTAAACAAAAGAGAAGATGCTCATCCTTATATTGGAGGCCCTAGCAATATAAATTAAATCAACAATAGGATACCATTTTTCACTTAACAGATTGGCAAGGATTTTGAAATTCACAATATCCAACTTGGGCAAGGCTGTGTAAAACAGTCTGTTGTTTTGCTGGTGAAAGTATACAGCTTTCCTGACAAGCAAATTGGCAGTTTGTATCAGGTGCCTGAAAAATATCATACCCTTTATTCCGATAATTCTGCCTGTAGGAAATTTTAGTTAAGAAATGAACAGAGATGTCAACAAGTCTTTATATGCCAAGATATTCATTACAGCATTATTTATAATAGCAAAATTTGGAAACAATATAAATGTCTAACAATAAATAGATTAAATTATCATCATAGGATCAAATGTCATGCAGCCATTTATAAATGTTTTTAAAGAATATTGAGTATTATGAAAAATACACAAAGTTTATTGAAAAAGAGGATACCCATAAAATATAATATCCTAATTTTATAATACTAAATAAATGCATTTAAGTAGAAAAAAGATAGGAGAAAATATACCAAAATGTTAATAGTGGTTATTGCTGGAGGATAATATTATAGATTATTTAATTTTTAAAATATATAAATATTATATATATTTAAGGTATACATGTTATGAGATACATATAAATAGTAAAATGGTTACTATAGTGAAGCAAATTAACATATCTGTCATTTCACAGTTACCCATTTTTGTGACAAGAATAGCTAAAGTCTATTTAGTGAAAATCATGAAAAAGTCCAGTATTTAATTTTTATTTTACTTTATTTTTGCTAACTTTTTTCTGAATATAGAATATTTAAAAATAAGTAGTTTGTATTTATAGAATGAGCTTATTGAGTTTAAGTACTATCTCAATATGAGAAATTTTTTATATTAATAGTAGGTATTTAAATGATTTAAATATTATTTGAAATAATATCTGAAATTCTGGGTCTGATTATGATGTTAAACAAGATTTTAATTAATTGGATATCCTGGTTAATGTGAACTAATGGAGTCATTTTATTTCACCTTACTTACAACCGTTTAGAGACTGAAAGAAAAATGAGTGATGCTCACTTTAAGTAGACTAGCTTTAGTGTGCCATGTCAGACTAAGTTGAAATATCCAATGAATACTTACAGTGTACTGTCTCTGTGTGTGTGTTTGTGTGTATATATCATGTATTTTTTATTTTCTGTGTTTTAAGTATAATGTCAAAGCTTCTTAGAAACATAGGAAAACATATACAAACCTTGTTAGTAATTAGGGAAATGCTAATTTAACAAAAAGTACATTTCTTTCCTAAAAGTAGCAACGACTAAAAATTATCAATATCCAGGGTTGCTGAGATGAGGAACTAGCACCCTCATATATTAATACTATTGGTTACAGTGTACTCGCACATTATTGGTTGCTGATAGAGCATTTTTGGAAGACAGTTGGGCAACACTATCAAAAGATAAATTTATGCTCACCTTTTAACTCATCAATTTACTTCTAGGAATCCTTGCAGAAATGTATGGGTGTGCAAAGTCATATATATAATGTTTTATCCCAACATTGTAGCATTAACAGCAAAAATGTGGAAGTCACATTAATGTCTATCAATAGGGGAATGGATAAATAAATTATGGCATATCCATAGTATGGAATATATAGCTGTTAAAAAGAATGAGGTATGTTTCTGTTACTGACATAGACAATCTCCAGGATATGTTAAGTACAAAAGCAATTTGCAAAATAATATGTATAGAATGGCCCCGCTTGTATTGGGGGAAAGAAGCATATGTTTAGACATATAAACACATAGAAAAAAGTCTGGAATGATGCATAACAAATTACTTATGGTGATTAGTTCTAGGAAGGGAAATGGAATTGCAGAGATGAGCAGTGATGGAAGGGGCTGTCATGTTTTACTCTTTATGCCTTTGTGTCTTTACTATTTGAATTTTTTATGATGAAATACATATACATGTGTGTATGTGTGTGTATGTGTGTGTGTGTGTGTGTATACACACACACACACATATATATATATATATACATATTTGCCTCAGGATGCTGTCCTCTTCCATAATACTATTTACTACAACCTCTTATATGGGAACATCAGTGCTTCACCTGAGGAAGTACATGCAGTGGCAAAATTAGCTGGACTTCATGATGCAATTCTTCGAATGCCACATGGATATGACACCCAAGTCGGCGAACGAGGACTCAAGCTTTCAGGTGATCAAAGATTTTAGACCTTCTCCTCACTTCTATACTCCTTTCAAACTCTAATTTGTAAAAACCATTTTTAAGAAAATGTAACAACAGAGTTCAAACCTAGTGTTCATCTAGTCGCATTTGATGGGGTTCCTAATCTCCTACCCCTTACTGTCAACAATGCAACATCATAGAAGTAACTGTTCTCAAGTCATACAAGTCTCTTTTTTTAGCTGCAGACACTGTAGGTGCTTGATATTAAGTTATCAATATATGCTCAAATCAATGTTAACTTATTATCCATGATCTTCATATTAAACGAAAGCCAAGATCATTCTTCACCTGGGAAAGTGGTAATAGTGGGGAGAAGTAACTTGATAGTGAATAGTGTATTTGTCATCATAACTTCCTAGATCATTAGGGAATGTCTCCAATACTTTAGACCTCTTTACACTTGATCCTGTTACCTGCTATACTTTCCTTATAGCCAACTTCAGTTTCATGTCCTTGTTGATTCAGTGGTCAAGGAAATTTGGGGGCTTATACATTTCTATTTAAGTGTTTAATTATGAGATTGCTAGGTTTAAGAATGAATTACCCTAAAATGACTTTGGATTTTTTTGGAGGCTCTATAAAAATATTTCTTTGCCCCAAACTATTTGGATTTCAGAAGTATAATGATAGCTAGTTTAGTATGGGGAGAAATTGTATAGATTAGGGGTAGGGGTAAGGCAAAAATAGAGTGAAGAATACTCTGTGTGAATTTTAAGGATCCCCTTCATTCCTCTTCATCACAAACTGGCTTCATTTATTCACATTTATTAGATACATACTGTGTAAAAGCTACTATGCCAAATGATTTGATAATTAAAAAGATGAAAGATAAACAGGCCTCCTCTCAAGTAATTTGCAGCCTATTAGAAAGTTTTGGTCTAGGTTTAGAAAATCCTAAGCAAAGATTATTTTCCAGTTTAGTTGATTTGTGGTAGTTATTTGGTCATTATCTGGTAATATAAGATGCCTGTGTCACTCCAGTCCACCTTTACACTTTATTGCTCTTAGTTGGTGGTAGTTTCCAATTAACTCATCTCCCAATTATGTGTTCATTTGGCTAATTCTGATGATCTCCAGTTTATTATGTAATATAGACTAGCCCTCTCAATATATGACATTGCCTCAGCCAGCTATGTCATATTCCATTTTCTAATCTTTTTTCTCCTCTCTGCATGCCTGTGGGGGTAGGAATGGATAAAGATATTTTATTCTTACTTAATACACATTTACCTAACAGCTAAACCTCTGAAAATGAGCGACTTATTATTTAGAATCCATGCTAATAATTATGTTAGAGAATAAACAGACGTTTCTTTTCCAAGTTTCAAAATACTATTGCACAGAATTAAAACTGAGTTGGTTTCCACTTGAAATTTGAGAGGCATGTAAAAACTAATCCTTCTTTTGAGTATCTACTTCTTTGGGGAGCTTTCTGCTACTGTGTTGATAGGTGAGTGGGAAGATAGTTCTTATGATACTTTGATAAGAGAGTTTTGATCTTCGGAGATAGGGAAGGATATGGCTAGCTTGAATATGAACTTACTAATATTAGACATAGGGAGCCCCCTTTACAGGTTGAAGATAATAATTGTGGAACAAGTACAAATAAAATAATGCTTAATATAACAGATAATCAACAGGTAGAGCTTGTTTCCTGAAGAGGTTACTGAAGCTGAAAAATACAAGTTTTTTTCAGAAATTGGTAAAATTAATGTATAACAGACAAGAAAAGAAGCCAAAAGGGGCATATTCAAAGTACCATTTCCTATACTACCAACTATACTTCTATGTAAGATTAATGAACTTAGACTTACAGAAATCCTAGTGATGAAAGAAAGATTTCTTTATATTTCACTAAATATTTTCACTGTTTAAGAAATATTTCCTAAATATTTATTCTTGTATTTAGGAATAAATGTGGGCATGTACATTATGATAGGAAGAGCATTGGACTGAGACAGGTCTAGTTCAGATTTTGCTGGAACTTGCTCTGTGACCTTGAGTAAATCACTTAACCTTTCTGGGCCTATGTTTCCTTTCTACTTTAAAAATCTGAGCTGGGTGTGATGGCACATGCCTGTAGTCCTAGCTACTTAGGAGGCTGAGATAGGAGGATCGCTTGAGCCCAGGAATTCAAGGCTACAGTGAGCTATGATCATGCCACTGCACTCTAGCCTGGGTGACAGAGGGGGACCTTATCTCTTAAAAAAAATCTGTTATGCTAGAGACCTATAACAAATAACTAATGGGAAATAAGAGGTATCTAGTATATACCCTTAACTTTGAAGAATTCTGTGAAAATAATAGCTTTCTGTCAAAAAAACCAAAAAATCCTTGAGAATACTAGGTGAATGGTATTTTTTTATGTTAAGATATAAATTTAGATATTCATAGTTTCATATCTTCAGGTTTTCAGGGTTCAGATATTGAATTTGTTTTTGGCATTGTCAATGCCTTTACATTGAAATTTTTCTGTCTGAGATTGCTGTTTATTGAAAATTATCTGTAATATAAAGTAACATATGTAATGAGCATACTTCTGGTCAGAAGAATAATTGTGGAATCAAAGTTGTTACCTCCCTGTCTTGTTCTCATTCTTTCGCCTGCCTCGAAGTCAAAATTCAGTATTGCATGTATGTTCCAGGGAATTTAATTTGTCAAAGGATATCATATATGAACTTAGACTCTACAACTCGGTAAAATGAACAGTGATCAGGAGTATAGGTAAATGTTGAAGGTTTTAGTTGGTGGTTATAATCAATGGAAACTCTAGAAACAAAATATGTCTACACTATGCTTACTTAAACTAAAATTTTTCTTTACCAGGAGGAGAAAAACAAAGAGTAGCAATTGCAAGAGCCATTTTGAAGGACCCCCCAGTCATACTCTATGATGAAGCTACTTCATCATTAGATTCAATTACTGAAGAGGTAAATGATAATGAAAATATAAAGCTCTTTAATGTTTAACTTTTTCCTTGAAAGTTTTAGTAAAATGGTATTTTGCTCTTTAGCACCTCCTATTGAAGTTCATTGAAGCAAAATGCCTAGCCCTTTTTCCCCATAGGCCAAGTGATGATGGTTAAGAATGCCAGGTTGCATTGAACTAGATATCATAATGTTAAGTCCATTTGCAAATATGGTTCCTTTTGGAACTATGTGATACCTTATGCTGTTATTGTATTACCCTTGTATCTTGCAAAGGAATTGCCTAATGTGCTGACAGAGGAAGGAGGTTTTTTTTATTCTCTCTCCTGTTGCCACTTAACACTCACTAAAACAAGTCATGTAAGTGATTGTGACACTTGTGACACAGTACACACCAGAAAGCCTTTCACTTATCATGGAGCAACTCACAGAGGTGCAAATCAGGCATACAATCTGCAGTACTGGTATCAGTTTGTATGCATTCCACAGGAAGTGTGAGACACCAAACTGTTGTGACACTGACTTCATGACACTAACCCAGCAACTACATTAGACTTCATAACAATATCTTTATATTACATATAAAAGTCTCAACAACAATGACAATTTTATAAACAAATCCCCTTAATCTAGAACTGAAGATAGTCAGATTTTGTCAATGCCTTCAGTCACCTACCTTTTAATTTAATACATTGTATAAACCTGGTATTGAAGAATAGGCCTAATTTGGCTTTAAAGGGTATATGACATAATATTTGCATATGGAGTTAAGTCTCAGGACACATTATTTGATCAACATATTTAAAACAATTTAATTTTGAAGTAAATTGATTAGCACGAGGATTTCTTATATTTAAAGTGAACTTTATGCAGGACCAGCCCGAGTCATAGGAAAAGTAGGAACATGCTTACAAGAACTTTGTACCTAAAATGTGTCATATTACCACAAATTAAAAGTCCTACTAACAGTTATCATTTGAGTCACATAGCTTTATTATGTCAGAGCATAAGCCATTAAGAGCCAGCATAGAACCCCCAAGGGAAGGAATTACCAGAAAATTTGGTCAATTTTAATGGGCCTTTTTAAAAGGTCCAAAGTCCTCAGTAGGATGTCAGAGTTTAAGTTCTTAAGGGTAAAGAAAGGGAGTCCCCATAAACATCATGGTTTTTCTTAGGATTGGCCCTGTACTTGATTATCAGTCTGCTCTAGTAAAATATAAGGTCTTCTACTCTTGGCAATCTTATACCTTTAATAAATAAAATGTTTAGAAATATCTGTAGGAAGCCATTGGTTGTATTCCCATCCCCCACGCTGCTATTTCCATCTAGCTAGCTGTACTTAGACCCAGGTTTCCAAGTATAGCTGAATATATATACAACTCTCTTATGCTTTACAGGTGTAAACAAAATGTATTTTTCAGGATGCATTAAGAAATCAATGCTTTTGAAAAAGAGATTTCCTCATGTTAAAAATAGCCATTGTATTTGTCCTCTGAGTTTGAACTAAGGGAAAGCAAATGTTCCTGTATCCTTCTCCCTCTTTGGATTATTTTGAATTTCTCTGAGTGCTATCGCTTGAGTCTCTCGTCATTTTAGTTTTGTTCTCACTCATAAACATCATATCTGGCTATGCTCCTGGTATCACTGGAATTGTTTATTTGTTTTAAAGTACAAAAAATATCTACCTTCTCCTAGACTTTGTAATTTAGAGTGAATGTTACCACCTATCTTAAAGAATTTTTTCCCATGATCGTGTGGTCATATTTGACTCTTTTTCTTGATTTTGTCCTCCTCTTTTTAATAATTATCATATTAAGTCAAATATTTGATACTGATACAAAGTTTACATAATAAAAGATTAATTGACATTTTAATTTACATTTACCTAATGAGTAGTTCTTTTTTTTTTTTCTCCTGTTTTTCTTGTCAAACTTGTAGACTATTCTTAGTGCTATGAGGGATGTGGTCAAACACAGAACTTCTATTTTCATTGCACACAGATTGTCAACAGTGGTTGATGCAGATGAAATCATTGTCTTGGACCAGGTAAGAGATTTAATTTTAAAGTTTAGTATTTCAGGAGCATTGGAAATTGTTATAGATACAAGAAACCTAAATACCGTTTCTAATAAAATATACAGAATTTGTGTTCTGTAGATGAGATTGAATCCTGATAAACATTCTGGTTTTAGCCCCTTTTGATTAGAAATAATGCATATCACTTCCAAGAAGGAATAAACTGTATTAATTCACTTTCTATTAAAGTACTACAAGGAAAAGTTTGATCATGAAAGCATTAAATCTTCATGATAGAAGCAGGTTTTCAAGGAGATATATATATAATTTTTCTGCATTCATTTTTGCTCTGAATAGAATCTTTGCTCAATGTCTTTGCTATATTATTTATTTTCATTTTTGTAATACCTCCACACACCCTTTGATGTCTAAAGGAAAATTACCATAAAATAAAGCAGTCATTTTCAAACAAGGCCATTTTTATTTTGTTTTTCCTTATGGAGAAAGTAAGAAAAAAGACAGCCCACTTCATCTCTTCTAAGGGAACTACTGTATGAGTGTACTGTCTAAATGTTCTGAACAAACCAGACCACTACTGTGATTGATAGATTTGAAAATTGTAATAATTTTCCTTTTCTCCTCTCTATAAGGACCTCTTCTCCCCACCCCCTAGTACTTGATTATTTCTAATATTCTTCAGTTTTCCACCTTGCATTTAGCCTTTTCTCTGATTATCTTCCCTTCTAATAAGTACATCTTCGATTCTTTATCATTTTGAAAGCCTGCATACTGAAAGTTCAGAGAGAAGCAGCATTCTCAAGTACCGGCTATATATTTAGTTATTGAGAGAGACTTTTTCACTCCACTAAAATTTCTTGTAGGGTATTCAGTGCTGTGGTGTAATACTGTTTCCTTTCTAAGTTACATGTACACTTGTGACTCTAGGCCTTTCTGTTGGTTTTTTCATAAATGTTTACATTCATTAGAAAATAAACTGATTTTTCCAGTATGATTGTACCAGAATGTCTTAAATGGGAAATTTTGTAAATATACCTTATTATATCATTGATATTCATGAATCAGAAGTAAAATCTGCTTTGTGCTTTTTATTAAGCTTTTCAATTCTATGCAGTCATATAGTTAGAGCTTGAAAACAAGTATAAAATGTCAAAATACTTTAGCAGGCACATACTTACCTGCCTCATGCCATGATGTCCATAGTATCTATACAGTTATATCACATCATTGCCACCTGGGTTTTGGATTATAATTGGAACTAAATTATTAATGATCGTAGCACCTGTATCTAAACTAAAATCTCTTTATGTTTATAATTTGATGGTTCTGTAGTCACTTGATTGTGAAGATCACAGATTTTCATTGCCTAGTGAAACTAACGTGACCTTTTGTTACGTTGAAGGCTAATTCATACTGCTGAGTAGTTGTGGTTTTCCTTGAAAGAGGCAGTTTTAGTCTTTTGAAACGTTATTGGGGTCTAAGCATCCTACACCTTCAACAATGCATTCCTTCACAATTTCTACATCACTGAATGGCTTCCCTTTTTACCCGAGTATATAAACTACTTTATAAGTTGTCTCAGTGGCATTATTTCCAGGTCTTTTTGCTGCTTGAAAGAATTGTGTTTGATTGTACTTTTCACCTTTTAATTTCTGCAGTACAACCTTTTGCGCCTCTCCCTCTAATTTGAAATATTTGTGGTCCTTATGAGTGTTATAATGTTGATGAGCATTCAGTTTCTTTAATGTTGATATTGCAGTATCACAAAGCAACCAAATCATCTTATCTTTAGCAGAAACAAGATAATATTGCAATTCTCAATCCTCATTAAAAAATCTATTTTCTTCCTTCAGCATTCTCTTGGTCTTCTTCAACATGATGGATTGTTAAGCAGACAGAATTAAAAAATACTGTCAAGCTGTGCAGCTATTCACAAATTCCACTTCAAACAGAAACATAGTGCACCGTTGTCAAAAGCTGATGACAGACTGGTGTACCCGACCCCCATAAACTCTTGCCAATCAGCCTCGTGCGGTAGTGGCGCCAGTCAGGTGGGGGCAGTTAGAACTAAATCATAAGCACAGCAGCCGTCAATTTAGCCCTTATGGCTTACTAATGTTCTAATTGTGCCCATCAACCTGGGAGGATTATTTAGTTGAAACTTATTTTATTCTTTGGTATCGTAAATACATTAATTTAAAAAATATAAAAGATGAACAAAAGTGTATTAATCAAAATAAAAGGATTTGTTCTATAAAATTTAGATTCAGTCAAAAGGCTGCGCTTGAGGACCTAGAATGCCACAGGTTCCCCACCCTGGTCTATGAGGTCTAAGGTCTGACTAATGTTAGTTCTATGGAGGACAAAAAAGAGGAAAGGAAATTATCAAATGAATAATATAATACCAAAAAAGTGTCCAGAACTTCAGAGCAAGAGTTTCCAGATTGAAAGGGCCTACCAAGTACCCACCACAATGAATGGAAAGGAAAAGAAAAAACTACACCAAGGCTCATTATCATAAAATTTCAGAATTAAGGATATAAAAAAGAACCTAAAAGCTCTGAGAGCAATATCTCCAGGGAGCAGGGGGAAATGAACTAAACGATTACCTAATATAGTTGATTATGAAAAAAATTGTATTAAGAAGGATTTTATAATTCTCCAATAAACTTTGGAGAGATTTCCAGTATTGACATAGAAAAACAAGCAAATGAAAAAACAAGACAGTTACTAAGTCAAACTATATAAGAAAATATGTATAAAATCCTAGTATATACTTGGCTCAGCAGGAAATACTTACCTAGTCATAATAAGGTAAACACTGAACCAAAATATGTGATATAACTGATGTTATTAGGAAAGTGAAGAATGGAGCAGTGGGAATGTGGGTAGTATAAGTGCTGAGTCTCCATCTTCCACAATATGAAGTCAGTAGATGATGCCAGAAATTAATAAATCAAGAAATAGGCAGGGCGTGGTGGCTCACGCCTGTAATCCTAGCACTCTGAGAGGCCGAGGTGGGTGGATCGTTTGAGCTCAGGAGTTCTAGACCAGCCTGAGCAAGAGCGAGACGCCATCTCTACTAAAAATAGAAAGAAATTATATGGGCAACTAAAAATATATATGGAAAAAATTAGCCAGGCATGGTGGTGCATGCCTGTAGTCTCAGCTACTCAGGAGGCTGAGGCAAGAGGATTGCTTGAGCCCAGGAGTTTGAGGTTGCTGTAAGCTCGGCTGATGCCATGGCACTCTAACCTGGGCAACAGAATGAGACTCTGTCTCAAAAAAAAATTAATAAATCAAGAAATAGCAGTATAACCTTACATGTAAATGCTCAGACTTGGGCATGGACAAATTTTAGTTATTTTGCTTGAGGGTATATTGTAAAAGTCCTATCACCAGGAGTACCAGTAAAAGTGACAAAATTCCTTTTTTCTCCCAGCATGTTTAACAATAGCTGTCAAGAGACAAATTAATTGTAGATCAGAGTTTGGAATCTATACCAAATCTGTGCAGTGTTAAGTTTAATAACCATTGTTAACAAAAATAGCTACTGGAAGAAGTAAACTTCTCGTTTTCATGAAATCTTTTTTATTTCATGAAATCTTTTTTATTTCAAAGTACACATAAGGATTTCAGGATATTATTTTTAAATCCCTGTATAAATAACAGTGCTTTTGATTTGAATATTTGCAGATTACAGAAAATATCACCTTTGTATACCTTTAACTTTCCCTTTCTGCCCTCCAGAATTAAAAATAAAACATTAAAATTTCATTTCCTTTAAGTAAAATGGTGTTTATTAGAAATTTCATAGTTTTTTGTTTGTTCACTGGGACTGGGTAGATCAACAGTGAAGAAAACATTCCTACCTAAGTTTTTCCCACTTATACTATGGATGAGGACTTGGGAGAGGTATTTTAATGAATGCAAATCCTTCAGAATTCTTAGTTAGAAAGTATTATGTATTTTCAGTTATTATGCTAGTTCAATGACCTTTGTGTATGTTTGTTTTTTAGGGTAAGGTAGCTGAACGTGGTACCCACCATGGCTTGCTTGCTAACCTTGGCAGTATCTATTCAGAAATGTGGCATACTCAGAGTAGCCGTTTGCAGAACCATGATAACCCCAAATGGGTTGCAAAGAAAGAAAATGTGTCCAGAGAGGAAGAAAGGAAGAAACTACAAGAAGAAATTATCAACAGTGTGAAAGGCTGTGGAAACTGTTCCTGCTAAGTCACATGAGACGTTTTTCTTTTTTTGTTGTTTTGTTTGTTTTGGACTATACATTTGCACTGAAGCATAATTGTTTATTAAAAAAATCATACATTCCCATTTTCTACAGTCCTTCTTTTAGATGAGATTTTCTTAAGAATGGATTTGAGTTTTACATCTTTCATAAGCTATTTAATGTGGTATCTGTATTTTCCCCAAATTATTTTCTTGTTATTGCCCTGGTTGTGCTCAATGCATAATTTTTGTTAGCATTACCCTTTTTGAGGCCTAATGTTCCTTTGATATCCATAACCAGATAAATCAGATTGGTTTTCAAATTTTTGTAGTTGGTAAAACCTCCTTTATCTCAACAATTTAGAGGGAAAATGTTTCCTAAAGAAAAAGAGCATAGTGTAGGTTCATTGTTTCTTTTCCCTCCTCCCTCCAAGTGAAATACTTTATTGATGTTAAAATGAATTTATAAACACATTTAAAGTTAGAACATGTCAGAAATAGACATACATTTATAATTCAGTGTCTTACTTGATAGATACATATACTTAGAATTTTTGAAGTATTTGCAACTGTGTACTTTTTAGAGGAAAAATCTTAACTGTCATGTTGGTATGCAGAATATTCTTCATCATTAAGCAGCACCATAACTATCATCTAGTGACTGGAATTTTATGTTTCCACCAAAATGAGGCATTGTTTTTGTTTTGGACCAAAATTTATACATTTTCTTTATTTTCTTTTATTTTTTATGTTATGTTATGTTAGAGACAGGGTCTCACTCTGTTGCCCAGGCTGGAACCTCGAACTCCTGGGCTCAAGTGATCCTCCTGCCACAGCCTCCCAAGTATCTGGGACTGCAGGTGTGTGCCCCTACACCCAGCTAATTTTTAAAATTTTTTTTGTAGAGATGAGGTCTATGTTGCCCAGGCTGGTCTCAAACTCCTGGCCTCAAGTGATCCTCCCACTGTGGCCTCCCAAAGTGCTGGAATTATAGGCATGAGCTGTCGTGTCTGGCCACATTTTTCTTCAAAGACTTACAAACCCTGATGTAATTTGAGAGTTTCTATACTGGGAGGGATCTAAAAAGCTTAGGAAGTTAATGTCTTTTTCTATTTCTATCTTAAATTCACTGCTTTTGCTATCTAAAGTTATACAAAGAAACAAGTAAATGGGATGTTGTACATGCACATGCTCACACGTGTATAAATCAATGTCCACTTAAAAAAGCATTAAAGACCTTTGGGTAATTAGGAGGTTATTACATATATATATACCCTTTTAGATGATCAGGACTCTTAATCTGTGTTGACGCTTCAGAATCGCTTTGTTACAAGGTCTTACCTTCCTTTTTAGTAATTTGATGAGTTTCTTTAAGCCTGACATAACAACGAAGAACCCAAACAATATAATCAAGTTTTAGCTGGGAAAATAAAACAGGGGGAAAAAAGTTTTACCTGCTAGAAATAACTAAAATGTTGGTGTATGTTCACTTAGAAAGTTCCTCTCTTTTTCAGTATGAATTTGCTTTAATTTGGTAGTAATCATTTGGTTTGAAAATTTGTGCATCTCATAAATGGCCACATAATCATATATATTGAGGTTTTGTTTCTCAGAAAAGGTCCTAGAGTACTTATTTTACTGGTTTATGGTTTTAAGTTATTTTAGATGATAATTTGATATGGAAGAGATTTTTTTTTCTGTTTTGTATTGTTCACATTGATGGATGGATATCTAAACTTATCTAACTTGGATGTCCACTTTTGTTATATAAAGGCAATTTGATAATTAACATGAAGCCAGTATTTCATGGTCTTTGATACCAGAGTAAGCAATGTAGGATCTTGCTTTTAAAGTAGAAGTTAACACTGAGATGCATAATCAACTGCAAAATGGGTTAGGCTTTTGTTTTGTTTTGTTTTGTTTTGTTTTTGACATTTCTTACTCTGAAGAAATTGTTCTTCTGAGGGAAAAAAAAGCACTTCCTTTGAATAAATCAGCTGCATTACTGGAAATGTGGTTAAATGTCTAATCAGAAATTTTGCTTCTCTGTTAATTCCTTCTGTATTTCCAATGATGCTGATGGAAAAGATTTAGCTTAGTTGCATAAACAAGCAGGTAAGATTGAAGTAACTGTCAGTAGTAATTCATTTTGAAGTGTGAATAGTAGTGTTCAAAGTAAGTTATTTTGTAATATGCGGAGCCTTTAGTCCTAGAAGAGTAGGAATGTTTTCAGGGTGTGAATAATTTCCCCAGTAAGATATCTAAAACTATTTTCTTTTCATATGATTGCAGGTGATCCCTAGGCCATTGTGGTCATTAACTATTATTTTCAGCTAATAAAAACTTAAATTGCCTGAAAAACAGTTATTGTATGGGCCATAACTGAGTCTTAAAGATATTTCTCTTAACCACATCATATTAAGGTGGTTCTATACAGGGAAATATAGACAAATTAAGATGAAAGAAAAGAAGCCTCCTATGATGATTCAGAGGAAATGCCAAGAAAAAGGGCATTTAATTATAATATACTAATTTTACATTACAATATTACATACTCATACAAAAGGATAAAGTTTATAAATTTCCAAATCAGTGTTATAACATAATGTTTTTTAATGTATTAGGATGAATAAGCTACAGTTTTAGAATATAGGCTCTGAAAATCGAACAAGGTGATAGGGTTTTGTTTCTTACATTCCTTTATTTTAAAGATTGAAAATTTTACTTTATTCCTAAGGGAATCCCAGTTTACAAAAATTAAATTGAAACCAAGGTAATTTGGGATTATAAAAACTGGGCCAGATGCCTTACTGAAGGTTCTTAACATAGAAATATCTTGGTGAGCAGATGGGCTCATTTGGAAATTTTTTAACAGCTCAAGTCTGAGGGTCACTTGTGAGAATCAGAAAGAGGCCTTAGCATTTGGACATGAACAAGCTCAAGATATGCATTTATTTTTCCTCTACAGGGATTTACACCTTTTATATATCTTAAGAAAAAATTTTGTCTTTCCCTTAGATGTTGACAACGCTCAGTTTGTGAAGATGATTGTTTTAAAAATATATTTTGCTTTAAAGGCAAGGTATTTAAAGATTCTATGATTCCCTGTTTCTGGATCACTTTGTCCATACTGCCATCTTATTCTTATCCTTCCTACTTGCTGAATTTGTCAGTGAGTAGCAACTTTTGGCAGTGTATGTTCACAATTCTCTTACCTGGCAGCTTTATTACAGGATATTCTATTATAGATTAGTAGTTGAAAGCATTTAATTATGTTTACAATTGCAATTTTCTTAAATTATAGAAAGGTTCCTTCTTTCCCTTCTTTCAGTATATAGATTTTGAATGTAGATTGTATAGTAAATGACAGTATTTAGTCAGTTAAACTGGTTAGTTAAAACAACCCAGCCAGGGGAGGCCCTTTACCACAGTTTTATTGTTTATAGCAATCTGTGTAGATAATCGTTATTAAATAAATGTGTCTTTGTAATTAGAAATGGGTATCCCATTGAAGCAACTCTTTTCTTCAGTGCCCAGGGAGAACTAATATTTTGTAATTCATGCACTCAGAATAAGTACTGATAATTAATGGTTACTCTGGGAGTATGGCCTTATAGCCATATGCAGAAGGTGAAAACTTGGAATTGTTTCAGAGAGAAAGTAATTGTTAGCAGAGCTCATAATGTGGGTAAAATGGTAGCAAATTATAGTGCTTTCAGTTAGCATTAAGCTGTCATATTTTTGATGACCAATCATTGAAAGGCAAGTTTCTATTGCCCCCAGTTTCTCAGTTCTAACGATTAAGAAGGGTGGAGAAATGTCTTTACTGCACACTGTGCAATAAACTGGCATTTTGGTTAGCTAGAAAGAGTTGGAAATGAAGTGCGTGTTCTAATTAAAAACAGGTTGGAACATTTTTGGTTAAAAAACGTCAGTGGATTGTTTTCATTTTTTTGTGTTCTTACACAGCTACAGTTGAGTGTTTTTCACTGATGACTTTCTATTCCATTTCTATTTCATAAAATTACAAGATTTTAAACTTGGAAGCAGTTTAGGGGTCATTTAATACAATTCCCTCATTCTACAAATGAGAAAACTGAACTTGAGGAGAAGTACTGAGCTTGCTAGAGATCAAGTTGGGATGAAAACCCTGGCTTCTGACACCCAGTCCATTCCTCCTGTTGTACCACATTTCCACTCAGAAGTTATATTAAAAAATCAATTGAAGGGCGGGACTTCCAGAATGGCAAAGTAAGGAGCTCAGTAGACCCTTTCCCTGGCAAAACAACACTTTAGCTGGTAAAAATTGTTTTTTAAAAAGCAATCATTTAAAGCCTCTGATAATTGTCCTAAGGGCATATAGGAAATGGAAATGGAGAAATATTCATTCAAGACAGTCTCTTAAATCTTGATAAGCACAGCAAGAGTTGTGGCCTTTGAGAAACAACCTGTGCCATACTCCCCCACCCCCACCCAGTGTTACCTGAGTGTTCCACCCTGGATGCTCTATTCTGGGCAGGTATGGTGAAGATAATAGGGGTAAGTAGGGGCTCCCTGTTCCCTCAGCTCCCAGTCTGGGCCTACAGTTTGACCCTTTCTGCCTTTCTTATCCACCGCCAACCCTGTGTTGCAGAAACTCTATTCCAGGCAGGCACAGCCAAAAAGACTGGAGATCCCTTCTGCCACCCAGCCTTCCCCCCACCCACCCCCTTATAATGGAAGCTTTTTATTCCTTACACAGGCCGAAAATAATGGAACCCTGATTTTTTCAACCCCATTCATTCATAGGTTGGAGGTTTCACTCAAAGAGAGGGAAACTGGTAAATACTAAGGTCTTACGCTCCACTCCATTGCCCATGAGTAGAGTGGTGATTTCCCTTCAGGAAAATGAGCCCCACCCCCAGCTCCAGTTCAATGATGAAGAGGTTCTGCCCAAGGGGAAAGAAAGGCATGCAATAAAGATAAAGAACTCTGCAGCTCTTTCTGTGGGAACTGACTTCATTTGGAACAGAGCAAGGAGAACTCCATCCCTACCAGTATTGTCAAAAACAATGGTCATCTTGGTGGAGATCAATTAGGAGGAGCTGGCACAAGCAAAGCAACCAGAAGTTTAATAGAAAATGAAAGAGGGAGCCAATCAAAACCCTTCTGGGGGCACAGTCAACTCGGGGGGTCAAACAGGCTGTGTGCATGTGCTGGACTGCACCCACTCAAGACACTCAGAGCAGAACATGGGGCAGACCTGAAAGCATTTTCCAATACATGCAGACCCATCAACACTGGGTAAAAGCTTCACTGACACAAGAGCTTAAAGGCAACCTTTGGCCAAACACTGACTGAACAGTAAGCTTCTCTGACCTAGGGGTGACTCCTAAGAGCACCGCCTTAAAAATAAAATCACACTTATCCCAGGCAATCTGGAAGGCTGTGTGTATGTCCAAAGTTGTGCCCTCTTAGAATGATCAGAGAGGGAACCTCCAAGCTAGGAATCCTTAGTGAATATGGGTCAAATGTAAATTCTAAACTATTGATAGCAGCCTCCAAGCACACACACACCAATGGTAAAGAGTAAAAATCTTACTGGACAGTGAATGCCTTGTGCTAACCCAGGGGCAACCCCTAGATAGCTGAACTAAAAGGTAGAACATCAGGCTGTACACTGCAGGGGAAATAACAAAGCAAACAACAAATGCCCCAGGGGAGGAGAATCAGAATCCAGAATTGCTGTAAGATGCTAACTAAAATGTCCAGTTTACAACAAAATAATTACAGGACATACAAAGAAACAGGAAAGTGTGACCCATACACAGGAAAAAAAAATCAGACAATAAACACTGCCTTAGAAGGATCCCAGAGGATGGATGTAGCAGACAAAAGATTTATCAACAGAGAGAGTGTGTGTGTGTCTCCAAATGTAAATTCTGAAGTTGAAAAGTACAATAACTGAAATAAGAAATTCACAGGAACTCAATAGTATATTTGAGCTGGCAGAAGAAAGAATCTATGAACTTGAAGCTAGATGTCAATAGAGAGTATGTAGTTCTGAAGAACAGGGGTAAAAAACGATGAAGAAAACCTCAGAAATGCGAGACACCATTAAGTGTACCAACATATGCATAATGAGAGTACCAGGAAGAAAAGGACAAAAAAATTCAAAGAAATGGAAAAAAAAAATCTCAATTTGATGAAAAACATTAATCTACACATCAAAGGAGCTCAACAAATGCCCAGTAAGATAAACAATGAGATCCACACCCAGACACATCATAATCACATGTCACAAGCTAAAGATAGGAAGGAGAAAATCTTCAAAGCAGTAAAAAAAATGGCTCATTCATATACAAGGAAACCCCTATATGGCTAACAGGTGAAGTTTCATCAGGCAATAGTGAGGACCAGAAGACAGAGTGATGACATTCAGATTTCTGAAATTTACAAAAACTATCAGCCAAGAATATTCAGAAAGACTAGCATTCAAACATGAAGGTGAAATAAAGATGTTCCCAGACAAATAAAAAGAAAATTCATTGGCAATTGACCTGCATTACAACAAGAAATACAAAGGAAATTTTTCAGGCAAAAAGCAAGTGACACCAGACAGTAATTCAAATTCACATGAAAAAACAAGAAGCACCAGTAATGGTAATCATGTAAGTACTTACAAAAGTCAGTATAATAGAATGTTTCTTTCTTCTCCTGACTGCATGAAACAACTACATAAAACAATATGTATATTATTCTTTTGTTCGGGGTGGAAACAAAGCTTTCTTGGAGTAAGAAATGACACCAGATGATATCTCGAGTCTATAGTCAGAAATGGAGAGAGCCAGAAATGGTATATAAGAAGGTTAATATGACAAACTATGCATACATATGTGCTCTTCTCTCACCTTTTTTAAAAGACATAAGATCATATAAAGTAATAATTATAATAATGTATTGTTGGGTTTATAACATGTAGATATAATACATATAACAATAATAGTATGAAAAATGAGGGAGAGGAAAGGAGTAGGGTTTCTATGTTTCTCTGGAACTAATTAGTATAAATCTGAAGTAAATTCTGGTAAGTTAAAATGTATATTGTAAGCCCTAGTACAACCACTAAGAAAAGTAACTCTAAAAAATATGCTTAAAACATCATTAAAGGGATTAAAATGTTACACTAGAAAATATCCACATAACACATAAGAATGCAATAAAAGAGGAATAGAGGGGGGAAAAAGACATGAAGCATATAGAAAAATAAAACAAAATAGAAGACATATATAGATGTATACCCAACCATATCAATAATATTAAATAAAAATTAACAGTCAAAAGGCAGAGATTGTCGGATTTAAAAAATCAGGGTCCAACTAGATACTATCTATAGGAGATGCACTTTATATTCAAAGATACAAATAGGTTGAAAGTGAAAGGATGGGGAAAATGATACACTGTACAAACACTAACCACAAAAGAGTTGGAATGACTGTACTAATATGAGACAAAACTTTAAATCAAGTAAAAGTTACTAGAAATGAGGACATATTATAATGATTGAAAGATCCATCAGGAAGATATAACAATTTTAAACATATTCACCTAAGAGCATTGAAATAGATAAAGCAGAAACTAACAGAATCGAAGAGAGAAATAGACAATTCAACAATAACAGTGGGAGATTTCAAGCCCCCTGTTTCAATAATGGATAGAACAACTAGGCAGAATATCAATAAGGAAATAAAGGGTGGGGAACCTGCAGCCTCAAGGCCACATGTGGCCCTCCAGATCCCCAAGTGTCGCCCCTCAGCCAAATTCAAACTTCACAGAACAAATCCCTTTATTAAAGATTATAATAATCCTTTATTAAAAAGATTTGTTCTGTAAAATTTGGATTCAGTCAAAAGGCCACTCAAGGATCCAGAAGGCCACATTCAGAAGGCTTGATAAATTTAAAATGATTGAAATCATACAAAAAATGTTCTCTGACCACAGTAAGAATAAAATTAGAAATCAGTAATAGAAGGAAACTTGGAGACTTCAGAAATATATGGAAATTAAACAGCATGCTTTAAATAAAGGTCAAAGAAGAAATTACAAGGGAAATTAGAAAATGCTCTGAGATGAATGAAAATGAAAACACAAGAAAAACATGGAATGCAGCCAAAGCTGTTGGTAGAGGGACGTTCACAATTGTAAATGCCTATATTTTAAAAGAATAAATATCTCAAATCAATAACCTAAACTTCCATCTTAAGAAACTAGAAAAAGAGCTATACCTAAAGCAAGCCAAAGGAAATAAATAATAAATATTAGAGCATAAACTAATGAAATAGAGAATAGAAAATCAGTAACAAAATGAACAATACCATGAGGGTTTTTTTTTTTTGAAACATAACAAAATTGTCAAGTCTTTTAACTAGACTAACCAGTAACAAAATAGTGAAGGCTCAAATTACTAAAATCAAGAATGAAAAGGGGGACATCACTACCAATCTTAACAGAAGTAAAAAAGATTGTAAAGGAATACTATTAACTGTAAGCCAACAACTTAGAAAACTTAGATGAAATGGGAAAATTCATAGAAAGCCATGAACAACCAAAACTGACTCAAGAAGAAATAGCCAATCCAAATAGATCTATAACAAATAAAGAGATTAAATTACTAATTTAATCACACAAAGAAAAACCCAGGCCTAGATGGCTTTCCCACTGAATTCTACCAAATATTTTAAAAAGCATTAATACCAATACTTCACAAACTTTTCCAAAAATAGAAGAGGAGGGAACTTCCCAATTCTTTCTATGAGACCAGTATTATCCTGGTACCACAACCAAAGACATCACAAGAAAACTACAGAGCAATATCTCTTATGTATATAGATGCAGAAATCCTCAGCAAAATACAAGCAAACTGAATCCAACAACATTTTAAAAGGATTGTACAGCATGACCAAATGTTATTTGTCCCAGAAATGCAAGGCTAATTTAACATCCAAAAATCAATCAAGGTAATATACTATATTAATAGAATAAAGGACAAAAACCATACAATCATTTCAATAGATGCAAAAAAAGCATTTGACAAAATGCAACATACTCTCAAGATAAAATGGTTAATAAATTAGGCATAGGCCGGGCGCGGTGGCTCACGCCTGTAATCCTAGCACTCTGGGAGGCCGAGGCGGGTGGATCGCTCGAGGTCAGGAGTTCGAGACCAGCCTGAGCAAGAGCGAGACCCTGTCTCTACTAAAAATAGAAAGAAATTATATGGACAACTAAAATATATATATACAAAAAAAAATTAGCCGGGCATGGTGGCGCATGCCTGTAGTCCCAGCTACTCGGGAGGCTGAGGCAGTAGGATCGCTTAAGCCCAGGAGTTTGAGGTTGCTGTGAGCTAGACTGACGCCACGGCACTCACTCTAGCCCGGGCAACAGAGCGAGACTCTGTCTCAAAAAAAAAAAAAAAATAAAAAAAAAAAAAAATAAATTAGGCATAGAAGAAAACTCTCAATCTGATGAAGGTCATTTATGAAAAACCCACAGGTAACATCATACTCATTGGTGAGAGACTGAATGCTGAACTCCTAAGATCAGGAATGAGACAAGAATGTTTGCTCTTACCATTTCTATTCAATATTGTACTGAAGATTCTAGCCAGGGGAATAAAAACAAAGTTAGAGGACTCTCACTTCCCAATTGCCAAACTTACCCCAAAGGTACAGTAATCAAGATGTGTGTGGTACTGGCATAAAGATACAAATATACATCAGTGAAATAGAATTGAGAGTCCATGAATAAACCCTTATATTTCTGATGAGTTGATTTCTGACATGGATGCAAAGATCACTGGATGAGGAAAGAACATTCTCTTCAATGAAGGGTTCTGTGACAATTGTATATCCACATGCAAAAGAATGAAGGTGGACTCCACACCATATAAAAAAGTAAAGTAGATCATAAACCTAAATGTAAGAGCTAAAAATATAAAACCCTTAGAAGAAAACAAAGAAGTAAATCTTCATGACCCTGGCTTAAGCAATGGTTTCTTGGATGTAATACCAACAACAAAAGCATCACAAGAGAAAATAGATAAATTGAATGTCATCAAAATTAACTTTTGTGCTTGAAATGATGCCATCAAGAAAGTGAAAGGACAACCCTTAGAATGGGAAAAATATTTGCAAATCATATATCTGATAGGGGATTGTATCCAGAATATATAAAAATACATAAATATAATTATGACTTGATAGAAAAAAGTCTAATAACCTAATTTAAAAAATAGGAAGAAGATCTGAATAGAAATTCTTCAAAGAAGATATACAAATGGTCACACTCACTAGGTGACTATAATCAAAAAGACATAATAAGAATATTGGCAAGAATGTGGAGAAATTGGAACCCTCATACATTGCTGGTGGGAATGTAAAGTGGTGTAGTTGCTTTGGAAAACAGCCTGACTGCTCCTCAAAAAATTCAACATAGAATTACTATTAATATATGACCCAGAAGTTCCACTGCTAGGTATATACCCAGGAGAACTGAAAACCTGTCTACACAAAAACTTATACATGAGCATTCATAGTAACATCTTCCATAATAGCCAAAAGTGTAAACAGCCCAAGTGTCCACCAGCTGATGAATGGATAAATAAAATCTTATGTATCTATACCATGGGATGTTATTTGACAATGGAAAAGAAAGAAGTATTAATACATGCTATAGCATTGATTAACTTTGTAATCATGCTAAATCAAAGCCACTCCCAAAGGTCCACATATTCTATAATTCTGTTCCAAATCATGCAAATCTATAGAGACAGAAGGTAGATTAGTGGTTGCCTAGGGCTGGGGCTGGGGTGGAAGTGTGTTGTGGGGGAATGAGAAATTGCTACTAGTGGGTACGAAGTAAGCATATTGACTATAGCCTGTGTTATCATGTGATTCATGACATAAAATGTGTTTTGTACATATCCTGAACATTGTAGTATGTTGCCAGTAATTTTCCTTCCAAGAAGTCATGCCATTGAAGTAAGAAATTGGCGTCCTCAAGCAGTTTTTTTTTCCAGTTTTAATTACAGGAGTCTCCAACTGCTATATCCAAAGGTTCGTTTACCATGCTTCAAATATATATGTATATGTATTTTAGACAGAGTCTCACTCTGTTGCCCAGGCTAGAGTGCCGTGGTGTCAGCCTAGCTCACAGCAACCTCAAACTCCTACCTCAGTCTCCTGAGTAGCTGAGACTACAGGCATGTGCCACCACACTCAGCTATTTTTTTCTATTTTTAGTAGAGACGGGGTCTTGCTATTGCTCAGGCTGGTCTCCAACTCCTGAGCTCAAGCCATCGTCCCGCCTCTGCCTCCCAGAGTGCTAGGATTACCGGGTGCTAGGATGACAGGCGGGAGCCCCGCACCTAGCCATACCATACTTAAAATATTTTTAACAGTGTTGATTTAAAAAAAATCTCTACAGATGCTGCTCTTAACAGTAGTTGTGAAAAATAAAGAACAAACCTTTCTTCCAGTAGTAATATTAGATGCCAGGTTGTCTATAAAGAAGAGTTACTGCATAAATTAGAAGCTGCAAGTTTATACATAGAATATAATTGTAGAGACTGTAATTTATAATTTCATAGTTAGGAGTAGGAAGAAAACTGAGATGATTTAGTCCAGGAATCAGCAAACTTTTTCTGTAAAGGACCAGATAGTCAATATGGAGACTTTGTTGGCCTAATGGTCTTTGTCACAACTAGTTGACTTTGCCTTTGTAGTGCAAATGCAGCCACAGGCAATACATAAACAAATGACAATGGCTGTGCTCCAGTAAAACTTCATTTATAAAAGCACCTTCAGATGCTGACCAGATTTTGCCAATCCCTTGTCTATTCCATCTCCTCATTTCTCTGTTTAGGAAATTGAGGCACACAGAGGGGACATGTCTACCTCAGCCAAGTTTTACAAAGTTGATCAATGGCAGGGCTAGGACTAGAACTCAGGTCACTTCTCTTTTTCACTATGCCATGTTTAAGTGGTCAAATTAGAGGTGACTGCTTTATCCCAGTAATCTGATCATATTTTCTCCTAGTCTGAATTTATCATTTTTCAACTACTCAAGTAATTGGAATGCATAATTAACTTTTTTTTTCTTTTTTTTGTTACCTTCTACTGAGTCTTAGAAATTGATGTATATTGAGTTAGTAGTGTCAGAGTACGTAGCATATTTTAGGCTTAGAGGGTACATATTAATATTTAAGAAATGAATATAGTATTCCTCTTTCAGGGAATTTGTAGTACAATAGGGAGTGTGACAGAAATCATGGAGTATCTTTTAAAGCCAGAGCAAAACAAGTCCAGATAACTAGCACATGTATAAAAAAGAAAATGACTTTGTAATTCAAAGATCTGTCTTAGAACACTAGCTCTTCCGCTGGCTGACTGTGTAATGTTGGTCTAGTCCCTTAGCCTGACCTGGCCTCAGTTTTCTCATCTGTAAAATGGATATAATAAGCTCTTTTTCATAGATTCTAGTGAGGCTTAAATGAGATCATGAATGTGAGAGTACTTGCAAGTTGTGATGTATTAATAACTATGCATATGAAAAGACTGATTGTTTCCTAGTCAATGAGGAATAAGAGGCCTAATTTTGTGCTGTCTCTACCCTTCCATATGTTTTTAAGAGCTAAGCAGAGGTATACCCTTACAGATACTTTTCTGAGTTGACACCAATTAATGTAGCTACTAAAGAAAGAAGTGTTCAGTGTGAATTTAATTATGGAATTAATAATGACCAGTGTGCCAGAAACTGAAAAATAGCATGGATAGATGCCATTAATTTATAGGCTAAGAGTAGTAATTGGTTTGGCAAGATTCTTAATTCTTTCAGCCAAAGTTAGGCCATTTGACCCCTCCTAGATATTATAAAAAAGTCTGACTCTTCTTCAATTAAAACATTTCTTCTGAACATGGCAACTACCATCTTCAGGAGTTGAAGGCCATGGGTTATAATTGTTTCTGACTTTAGTGTACCCAAAGGAGGCTTTAAGGAGAAAACATGTTGGGCTTTCAGTAATAAAAGAAATATAATGTATTTCTGCTGTCCTGTCATGTTTGAACCTTGTGAGAGCTTTCAGGTATCATACTAAAGTAGCAGCCCCTACTGCTGTCACCATTAGTCTTAGGCCCTTTAAGAAGTGGAGCCATGCAAGGTATTCCCACGTACCACTTAACTGGCATCAGATTATTAATAATGCAACCTAGACAACTGATTTGTATTTACCTACTATAAATGAACCTATGTAATGCCACTAAATGTTACTTGTGCACTTATGAAGATCTTTGTACTGCGAATATCTAAGAAGCCAGTTTCTCCCTTTTTCCTCTAATTAAATTTAGTCTCTGAAGGTGGTTTTCCTATCTTCATCTAATTCTTTATTCTCAGAACATATTCTGATGTCCTTTCTGTAGAAAACCGATCCAAATACATAATGCTTCTAAATACTTCATAGTCCTGAAAGTTTCTGATTTTTTCCATATTTGTCCTACTTAATTTAGCTTGTAAGTTTTCTGGCCATACATGTTCTTTCCTTCTGTTTATTTTTCTTTTAATGGAACACCTCAAATTCATTTATACAGCAGTAAATAGCACTAGAACAATGAACCATCAACTGACTTCATGGTGGTCAAGAATTCTCAGAAATACATGAAATCCATAAATAATTATTAAATTCCATTTCACCTTCCTATCTACCAACCAGATTCATTAACATATAAAAATTGATTACTTGCCCTTTCATTCTTTTATCTCACTTTAACCCTTTGGTAGAGAGAGAGCAGCAAAATGACTTCAAATCCAGAGGAAGAAGAAAGTTTAAGGATTGATAATCTGGAAGTCAAATTTCTACCTATGGAATAATTAGGAATTAACTAAGTGAACCCTTGGTTGAACCAGTTGGTTTCCCAGCTGACTTCCCTTGTTGGTAGTAAGCCTTTCTTAAGCAGATACAATCATTTTGTTCCATATGTGATAGAATTATTGGGGTTGAATACTCAAAAGAAAATGCAAAGAACAGCATTCTAGATTTTTTGATGACTGTCCTTTCAGAAATGGATATTTCAGTGCAGGATTTTGGTTTCCCTATGGTCTTGCCGTTTCTTATTGTCTGTCTGTGTTTAGGAAAAAGAAAAAATGAAAAGTATAATAATATAATATATTCAAGAGAAACCTTCATATTAATTTCAAATGGCACTGTGCCCTCTTTAAAGTCTCAGAGGTATTCTCTTCATATTTTAAGATCACATAAAATGTATTAATGTTTCTTTTAACCTGTAGTTCAAAATAAAACTTGTTTGTATGGTCTCTGTATTCATTTGTATAGCCATTCTAATGTAATATTTGAAATTATAGTTAATGTTCTAGGACTCATGTCTTAGATTGACATTTGATTAGCATTTGTCTCCTAAAAATACTTGTGCAAATTAAGTTTCATACTAATTTTATTGATCAGCTCTAACCCAAATATAATAGAGATTTCCAATAAACTCTTTCTGATTAAATATGAAAAGTTTTCAGATCCTGGTAACTAGGGTTTGTGTGAAGGATTTCATAGTAATATCACTCACTCAATAAATACCGTGGGGGGAAAATGTGAAAATGTGAGGACAGACACAGAGAGATGACCACCATGTGATGACGGAGGCAGAGATTGGGGTAATGCATCCATAAGCCAAGGAATGCCTGGGGCTACCAGAAGCTGGAAGAGACAAGAAAGGATCCTCCCCTTAGATGCTTTGGAGGGACCATGGCCCTTTCAACACCTTAATTTTGGAATTCTAGCTTCCAGAACTATGATGAAATGGAAGTCCTGAGTGGTTGAGCAACAAGCCCAGAGTCAGCCATCTAATACAAAGCAGAGTTAGGATCCACTGCAAATCTCAGCTAACCAATGGATCTTCAGTTTTGTGGGAGTCAAAAAGCGGTTTTCAACCTCTTTAACCCTGGCTGCATATTTGAAGTACCCAAGGAGAGTGAAGAACCCAGGCCTAATAGGTGATGATTTCCAAGGATGTGATTAAGGGTATGAGCAGAAACCACTTGAGGATTCTGTTTTCAGTCCATTCAGACGGCATCATGCTACAAAGCTAATTAGGTTACATAATGACTAGAGTAAGAGACCATCAATTGAAATGGGTTATCTAATGTCTTCTTTTGGGCTTTATTACATTTAATATTTTGATTCAATCACTAGTCTGTACAATTTATCTGTCCTAAGACAATAAAGCTAAAAACAAAACAAAAACCTTGACCTTCCAGATGTTTACATTTGTTTTCACAACTTCTCTTATTAAGGCTGTGTGGGAACTACTTATTCCTATCTGGCTTCACAGGGTCTTAATACTAGGTCCAAGAATTACAATAAGGACTCATCACACTATGCATTCATGCAGGATAAGAAATTTATAATAAAATTTACATTTTATAATTAGCCTAATTAATCCTAATTGGCCTCTTTTATGTTCAGGTTTGAATATGGCTTTGCTAACCAAGCCTGTGGGATTTGTTTCTGGGAGTCAAGGATGTTTCCCAGCAGTGCTTAGCAAATTAGGAGCCAGAGGAGCAAAATTATGAAAATTATGAAATAAATTATGAAAAAATTAAAACCATTCAAAGTACAGCATATGTGCTTTCATCAATATCCTGAGTTAGAAATAACATATATAATCAATCCTTTCATTCAATAAATATTTTGAACTCTACGCAAATTACATATTGAAGTATAAAAACTGATAAGGAACAGATCCTCAAAAACTTCACATTCCTATTCTTTCCTTTCAGCCTATGCCCTACTTGTGGATTGTCAGCAATGCTTTTAAGAGGATTTTTAGCCTTTGGAAAAACTTTGGAAGCATTAATGAATAATTGCTCTATGTCTTATGGCTCCCCACTGATTAGAAACAATAAACTTATTTCTATTAAAAAGCCATTAGGCTAGCACAAGAAACCTGAAGAAGAGCAATGCAAATCCCAATATATCAACAAAGTAAGACATTAATCAAAGAAAGAAACAATAATGCTGTCTTGTAAAGGAGGAATGTACTTTTATAAAACTTACTATATACTTTCTTATCCACAGAAAAGAAGTTATGCTCATAAAGGTCAACATGTGTCAGTGTCTAAATATCAACGAATGGTAAATGTGAAAGCATTAGGATGAGTTCCATTAAAATTTTTTTAAATGAGCAGGAAATAAAACCAGTACTCAAAATTACAGTTTCTTGCCTAAAGTGCCATTCAATTAATCACATTTTGAGACTTTATTTCTCATATGTCCTGGGAGTTTTCACTAATAAAAACCAATAATATTAAAGGTGGTAGAAAAATGGTGGTAGAAAAATCTCTGTCCCTAGAGATTTTAAAGAATTGGACTGACATTCATCTCTCTTAGGTATTTTGGGTAAATTTACTACAGTAGAGATTTTTATGAGTTGACTTGAATTTACTTTCAATGTTAGAAATTTAAACTAGATGACACATGGTAAAGTCCATTAAAGTTTAACAAGTTTCTCTTAAATGTGAGGACTGATCCATTCCTGGGAGAGGAAATATCACTGCTTCTTCTAAAAACAAACTTCTAAGACCTCAGGGTACTTGAAGTGCATCATCAGTTATCAGAAAGAACATTTTTTGTTTGTTTTTTCAATGACCCTCCCCCCAAAAAACTGCTTATGATGAAAGACATCCCAGTAAGTCAGTTGTATGAATGTCTGTTGTAGGAATGCTTGAATTCTAGGTTTTCTTTTTGTCTTCATGACAGAAGGAAGATCCTTTGCCTTTTTAGAAATATTTCTTTTGCTAGTGTTTACACACTAGATATTGCTTCTGTTAGTTTCAATGCACTGCCATTAGCAATAGAAATTTTTCAGGAACATTTTTCTGTAGATTATTTTTCTGTTCTATAATAGAAACTGGTTTGACAAGTTAGAAGGAGGGAAGGATTGGGAACTCTGTGTGTTGCTTTGGGGAGAAAATGTACAAGCTAGCTTTTCTGTGACTGCTCTGCTCTCATTGATAATTCACTTTTAACTAGAAGCTAGGGATGGCACATCACCAAATTTCAACTGAATCAGAAGCATGCTCTAATGGGAAATAAGAGTAAATAAAGCTAGGGAGGCTGATGAAGAATTGTACTGTTCATCATTCACCTTCCTATCTGAGATTTCTAAGTAATTTCAGAAGATGGCCCAGTCTAATTTTCCTTCATTTTGCCAAATGATAAAACATGTAGAAATTGATGAATCAAGTGACTCCATGTCATACTGGGAAGTAGGAAGTCTAGATTAGAAGTTCTCAGAATAGGGTGGCGGGGCAGTTCCTGAAACCCTTTCAGATGAAGTCAAAATAGTTTTCATAATTATACCAAGATGTTATTTGCATTTTTCACTCTCACAGTGTCACAAGTATACCGTGTTGTTTTTCAGAGGCTACATGATATGTGATGACATTATTGTTCTGACAGTTAATGTGTATGTTCTTGTGTTTTTGAGAATTTTAGATTTAGGGTATAAATGTGGAGGTAGATATATATATATATACATATATATATATATATATATGGAGGTATATACACACACACATATATACACACAACTCTGTTCTCAGTACTTCTACTATTTTCTTACTAGCTATCAATAATTATACCTGCTATAATCTTTTAACCTTGTTACCCACTAAATCAATATTTAAAAATTCTAGAGTTTCCCTCATGCCTGTGTGGAGGCACAAGATGTAAGTACACTTTATTAGTCTTCTTTTGCAGTAATTTTTTTAATTTTTCAAAAACTTCTGTTTATATTTTATCTAAAACATTTTAGAATTTAATATTTTATACTAACAAAGTTTTATTTATATATTTTTTATATTTAGAGATGGATCACTGGCTTACAAAAGGGAGACTAGAACAATTACTTGCCCAACCCACAGCTGCACCAACCATCTCTAAAGATGCTGAAAATCGTTTTCATCCTCAAACTGACATATCAGAATAGAGTTCTTTGACTCAAGGGAGGTAGGAATATGCTCCAAAGAAACTGGGCAAAACTGTAAATTAAATTTTAAAAACTATCCTTCTTTCAGGTTTAGAGATGTTAATAATTTACCCTTTTGTGTCTATTGTGTCTTATGCAACAGAACATTTTCAGATAATACTATCTATGATGCCAGTTAAATTGCAACATTATATTGAGGTTAATCTCTCAGCATTTATAGAAAAAGGAGTTGACTATTTTAAATATACATGAACAAAGCTGTTTAAAGCCAAAAATTGTTTGTTACAGCTTTACAAACTAAAAATAATGCCACCACAGCAACTTACAGGTAAATTGTCATAAATAGGCTGGACAAACACACGGTAACTAAGAGAATAATGAAGCCTTGTACAGTTGACATTGTTGAATGAATGCCTACTGAATGAAAAGTCAGTAAAAGAAATTGTGTCACTGTCATTTTCCAATGATATAATAATTCATGTAATTAAATATTTAGCTGCAAATATGGAGAATGACTTCATATCATCCACAGAATTATACTTTTGCCTTGCAAATATAAAAATCTATAAATGTGGCTGAAGTTGCTGTGAATGCTTAGGAACAAGTGTTGGTGAAGTACACAAAGTGTTGAATAAGTTTTTGAATCTCATAGTTTATCCTGGAACAACTGTGTTGACATTTGCACTGGTGGTGCAAAAGCAATGGTAGGTAAAACTGCTGGTAGCTCCCTTAGTCAAGACAGTGGTGTCAAATTGTACTACTAGTTGTTGCATTCTTCACTGTCATGTACTTACAGTAAAATTTAGAAATTGATGGTTTCATTTAAGAATATCCTTAATAAAGCAGTAAAAGTTATTTTATTAAATCTCAACCTTTGAGTACACATTTAAAAAAGATTCTGTGGGATGAAATGGAAAGTATATGTGCAATATTTCTGCTGCATCCTAAAGTATGATGGTTGTCTCAAGAAAAAAACACTTGTGTAGTTTTTTAAGGGCTGAACTAGTCACTTTTTTTCATGGAACACCAGAAAATCTCACTTGAAAGGAGGACTGACAGAAGAACTATGGCTATTCAGATGTGAGTATTTGACAGACATTTTCTCAAAAATTAATGAAGTGAGCATGTCACTTCAAGGAAAAAAATGGACAGTATTTGTTACCAATGATAAAATTTGAGCTCTCAAGAAAAAAAAATAGAATTTTGAAAAACTTACATCCCCTACTGTGAGCCTGACAGCTTTCCAGTACTTAGTGACTTTTCTGAAGAGATCAGTGGTGATATTAACAAATGTGATAGATTGGATATTTTATAATGGAATGTGTCAACATTTGGAAGACCTGCATAAATCAGTGAATCAATATTTCTCATATAACCAATGCATGATGTTAAAAATCCTGCATGGGTAAAAGATCCATTCAAGCTGCAAGATAGACCAGTGGATTTTGGTGTAACAGAGTCTGAAAAATTCATTGATTTAGTGTCAGATTCCATATTGCAAACTTTATGAAACTATCACTTATCAAATTTGTTGTAAAATCAAAAAAGAATACATACAATTATTGAGAAAAGCTATTAAAATACTCCCCCATTTTCCAACTATACATCCATTTAAGGCTGAATTTTCTTCAGCCAAAACAACATATCACAACAGTTCAGAAGCAGATATGATAATCCAGCTATCTTCTATTAAGCCAGACATTAAAGAGATTTTCAAAACTGTAAAACAGTGCCACTCTTCTTACCAATTTGTTATAAAATATTGTTATTTTCATTAAAATGTTATATTATGCAATATGTTTATTATTTAAAATAAATTAATAAACAGATATATTAAACATTTTCTCAAATTTAATTTCCAATACAGGAAATATTGATAGATATAACCCATATGAACAAAAGCTATTTAGCATCTTCAGTAATTTTTAAGCGTAAAAAAGGGGTCCTTGTACCAAAACATTTGAGAAATATTCTATATGTAGGATGTGGATTCATGACTTGAAGCTCCAAGACTGATTAGAAATGTGGCCTCTTACCAAACAAGGGAGTTGGTTTCTGGGCAGAGGGAGTCACAGTCTCAGCTGTGACTCAGAGTGAGCTATAGGAACTCTGTGAAAATTAAGTTAATCCTTGAAAATAAGTGTGGGAAAACAAATTGTTGTGTGTGTTATCTTTGGACAATTTAACATTATACTCTTACATTTTTACAATGTTTTGCCATTAGCAAAGCATTTTCATATCTATTATCTCCTTTCTTCAAGATTAGAAGTGTTTTTAAAGAGGAAGTCCCACACTGTCATTTTATAGATGAGAAAATTCAGGCTCAAGAAGAGAGATGACTTACTTAAAGTCACACAGTAATGTTAACCATTGCATTCACGGTAACTAGCACAATGTAGACACTCGAATGAATGAATGAATGAATGAATGACAGAGCTTGGAGAAACCAGAACTCCTCATTCTGAGTCCTGTATTTTTCTACCCTTACAAAGCCTCCTCATATTAATGCAGAAAAAGTGTAAATGGGAAAACAAACACCACGTGTACTCACCATTAAATTGGTATTAACTGATCAGCACTTAAGTGCACATATAGTAATAAAATTCATCAGGTGTCGGGCAGGTGGGAGCGGGGAGGAGGGGATGGGTATATACACACCTAATGGGTGCAGTGCGCACCGTCTGGGGGATGGACACACTTGAAGCTCTGACTTGGGTGGGGCAAGGGCAATATACATAACCTAAACATTTGTACCCCCATAATATGCTGAAATAAAAAAATTAAAAAAACAGTAGCAGGAAAGATTTAGATTATTCATAATAAAGACATTTTTGTCAATTTAAGGTTTATCCTAAGCTTTTATCTTAATTGAGATATGAAGTGTGCCTCCACCTCTTTTAAGAACAAGAGAAAAACACAGGAAATTTTATACTTTATCCTCCTGGTAATCATATTGGTCTTTCTTACTTAGAATTATAGATTTTCTTATATATATATTATATATATAATTTCAGAATATTATGGGGTACATTTTGGTTACATATAATGCCTTTGCCTTGCCCAAGGCAGGACTATAAGCATGTCCTTCCCCCATACAGTGTGCTCCACATCCATTAGTTGTGAGTTTACCCACCCCTCCCTCCCCCCTCCCACCTGACTGGCATCCAGTAAATATTACTTCCATGTGAGCACCTTAGTGTTGATCAATTAGTACCAATTTGATGGTGAGTACATGTGGCGCTTGTTTTTCCATTCTTGTGATACCTCACTTCAAAGGATGGGCTCCAGGTCTACCCAGGATAATACAAGTGGTGCTAGATCACCATTGTTTTTTGTGGCTGAGTAGAACACCATGCTATACATATACCACATTTTATTAATCCACTCATCTATTGATGGGCACTTGGGTTGTTTCCACATCTTTGCTATTGTGAATTGTGCTGCTATAAACATTCGAGTGCAGATGTCTTTATTATAGAATGTCTTTTTTTCCTTTGGGTAGATGCCTAGTAGTGGGATTGCTGGATCAAATGGTATTTCTATTTTTAGCTCTTTGAGCTATCTCCAAATTACTTTCCACAGGGATTGTACCAATTTGCAGTTCCACCAGCAGTGTAAGAGTGTCCCTATCTCTTCACATCCATGCCAGCATTTGTTGTTTTGGGACTTTTTGATAAAGGCCATTCTCACTGGAGATAAGTGATATATCTCATTGTGGTTTTGATTTGCATTTCCCTGATGATTAGAAATGTTGAACACTTTTTTATATGTTTGCCAGTCATTATTCTGTCTTCTTTTGAAAAGTTTCTGTTCATGTTCTTTGTCCATTTATTGATGGGGTTGTTTGATTTTTTCTTGTTAATTTTCTTAAGTTCTATATAGATTCTTGTTATCAGCCCTTTATCAGATGTATAAAATGCAAATATTTTCTCCCATTCTGTAGGTTGTCTATTTGCTCTAATGATAGTTCCCTTGGCTGTGCAGAAGCTTTTTAATTTGATCAGGTCCCATTTATTTATTTTTGTTGTGCGGTGATAGCTTTGGAATTACAGATTTTCAAGTAGAGCTACCATTATGTCGAGTTCATCTTCCACCTGTGTTACAACAGTAAAATCCCATTTCCTCAGAAATAACATTTTTTTTTTTTGAGACAGAGTCTCACTCTGTTGCCCAGGCTAGAGTGAGTGCCGTGGCGTCAGCCTAGCTCACAGCAACCTCAAACTCCTGAGCTCAAGCGATCCTCCTGTCTCAGCCTCCCGAGTAGCTGGGACTACAGGCATGCACCACCATGCCCGGCTAATTTTTTCTATATATTTTTAGCTGTCCATATAATTTCTTTCTATTTTTAGTAGAGATGGGGTCTCGCTCTTGCTCAGGCTGGTCTCGAACTCCTGAGCTCGAACGATCCACCCACCTCGGCCTCCCAGAGTGCTAGGATTACAGGCGTGAGCCACCGCGCCCGGCCAGAAATAACATTTTTTCAAATGTACTTTTATAGGTATACATATATATGTGTGTATATATAAGTGGGTATATACACATATACATATCTGTATATATATACACATGTATATATGTGTGTATATATATATACACACACATATACACACAAAAATTGTAACCATCCACACACCACATTCAAGAACTTACAGCCTAAAGAAAGGATGTGTCAGTGTTTAGTAATCCAGATTTACATTCCCAATTCCTCTCTGCCTACAGGTGTCCTGTCCCAGTTATCATAAGAAAGGATGAAATTCTAATTTATGTCATGCCTAGCACATCATAGGAGCTCAACTTGTTGTTTGAATGGTTAATCTTGTAGAAATTTGACTAATAAGGTCATCTGGGTGTGATAATTCCCTATATCAAAATGGGCTCCACTTTATTAGGGAAAGCCACTGCCAAGCTCAGTTTTTGTCCTGCCCTTTGGTGAATTCACAGGTAATATCACACACCCCAGACTTTAAAAAGTCCCTGTTAATGGTGGGACTTATTGGGAATTCAGTCTACAGTCTCTGCCAAGTCTACTGAGACTCAAGAACCCATCTTAGGTAAATTCCAATGCAATGTCTTTTAAATGTTTCCAGGGATTAAGATTTGGGATAAATAAAAATGTCATAAACAAATTATAGTTGACGGTTCCTAACAGAGAAGATTTTACTTAACTTTTTAAAACGTAACATCTTGGGAAGAAGAGGCGTTTAAACTAGTGGAGTTTAGAGTGGGAATTAGGAAACCTACATTCCAGTTCTGGCTCTGCTATTAATTATTTTTCAGGGACCCTGCAAAGATGACTTACTGCATACTCTGGATGATGTCTGTATCCCTGTGCCTCACAGGAATGGTATAAGAGAGTAAGAATGTATGTGAAAACACATTGAGCTCCTTAATATAAAAATTATATGCCATGGCAAGATTGAAGAATAAAGTTATCTTTTATTTTCCAATCCAAAATGCCCCATTTCCACTCCTTCACACACTTTCAGAGCTGTTAAGATAAACAGAGTATAATGTTTAAGATGTGTAACAAGTCATGAATTCCGGCCAAAAAATCAGGTGATCCAATATAAAAACAAATGTGGAATTTTTTCTTACCTCTATTAAGGCACCATCAACCATTCCAGTTAGTTACCTAGACTTGTACTCATTCTGACTTTTTTTCTTCTCTATGCCACATTAGACTATAAGCTCCTGGAGAGCGAGTAGCATTTTGTCCACCTTTGTAACTTCTACAGCATCTAGTAAGGCCCTTGATTATGGCGTTCAGTAAATATGTGTTAAAGGAATAAATTTTCAGTGTAACACTGGTTGTAGAGCTTCTTACCTTTAATTCTTGTAATAGCCTTTTAAGTGGCCTCCCTACTTCCAGTGAACAAATAAGACTCTGAATTATTTTTTCTTTCCTATAATTCTCTTTCCATCTTGTTCTTTCTATTACTTCTTACAAGTTTAAGAGGTCATCAGCCTTTTACTATCATAAATTGAAATAAGAAGCTGTTCTATAATGGTATTTGACCATTGTAGGAAAAAAATTCTCCATGTGCAACTGTAAGATGAAAGATTCAAGGGAAACCTAAGAAGTGCCCAACTTACATTAGTGTGAAGCTTGTCTTATTTTAAACTCTAGCATCTGCTGTTCCTCCACTGATTGCCTGAAGACCTGCTCAGAACATACCTGGAACTCCCAAAGCGACATTTTGCATCAGATATATGAATGAATCACAAAACAACTCCTTCCGTTATTCTTTATCGTGATTACAGTCAGCTCTGTCATCCTAGTCTTTAGAATACCTCAAAAAATATTTTGTCAAAGTTCATTAATTTACCTTTGCTTATTCATTCAAACAGACATTTGCTCCTAAGCTATCTCCAGGTTGTCCTTTCTTCTTCGTTCTCATTGTACCTTCCCATTTTAGGCTCTTACTACCTGAAACCCCTACCCCCATTTATTACTTGCAAATGGAAAATTGTAACTCCCAGAAGCAGTCTGTACCTCTACTTTCTTCTCTCTTCCAGTCCATTCCTTCCCTACTTCCTCACTGTTTCAGAGTAATCTTCCTAAAAGACATGTCTAAGTTCGGGCTTCCTTCTTAATAAAATCCTAACTCCTCAGCCTGGCATTCAAGGCCCTCTACAATTAAGCCCCAATTTTTACCCCAGTATCATCTTCCATTTCAGACTGAGATGCACAAGTCTTACATGTACATTCTTTCATTGCCATCACCCATTTTTTTTTTAACTTTTACCTATGACCCCTTGTTTGAGTTATTACTTCTGAATGGAGTGCTGTAGTCCCCCATACCTGGAAGTTTTATCCATTCTTCAAAGAAGCCTCAGCTAAAATCCTGCATCCTTCAAAAAACTTATATTTCCCATCTCTACCCTCGGTTGAAATTCATCTTTCCTGACTCCATATTCCCCTCACACTTTGGACTTGTGGACATAAGTAATTGTGTCATTCTCTGCTTTACTGTAAGCTTGTACTTAAGATTCCTCCACAACACCATCCAGCACAATACTTTGAACCTAATATAGATGGTATCATTAAGTAAATGTTTATAATAGCAGAATAAAATTTGGGTGAAAAATAAAATTCAGACTACCAGTCTAGCAGTTCTTGCTCATCAATACTGGACTTATATTGGTCAAGATGATTCTATTCCAAGTAAATGGATAATGCTTGCCACCTCAGGTTATTTTGGGAAGATGAAAAGACCTAAAACACACATTCCTAGGGAGTACTACTAAAGTCCTTAGGCATATATGGGTCTCTAAAGAGCCAGTGTTTTGTTTGTTATTATTAAAGTATAGAATCTTCAAAAATGTCTCCTCCTCCATGTTTCCCGGTCCTAACACATGTGATAGTAGGACTTGACTTGTGATATGCTGAGTTGTGCTTTACCCATATCTCCAATTTTTTCCCACAGATAGGGATGAGGCTGCCTATGGACTTTGTTCGAGTTACCTCTTCCTATCTTATCATTCAGTATTCTAATTTCCTGCTTAATAGGAACAGTGCCCAGATTCTACCCATCTCACCTGAGTTATTAATATTATTCTAAAGGTTTACATTCATAGACTCCTTTTCCCTCATTGCTTCCAGAATCAATAGCCCATAAGTAAATAACCATGGCTGAATACTGCTGCAAATTGTCAGATGTGTACATTCAGAAATATCAATTAAGCATTTATGAAATTTCTGACCCTATTGTAGGTGATGGAGGTTACAGTGCTGGATAAGGTAGAGATGATTTTTGGGGGGGAGGGGAGAGGGATGTATCATTTATTAGAGAGGCAGATAGAAAAGTACAAGTAAAAGATGCCAGATGGATTATTTTCTTTTAGTATAAGTATAGAAAGAAGCAATCATTTTGGTCATATTCAAACAAAACTTACTTAGAACCCAAGTGCATGTAATAAACTCCAGTGTGGAACAGCCAGCAGGGAACCTAGGTACAAGTATAACAGTCCTTGTGGGTTCCCCAGCAGTAATAAAAACAAAAAGGTCATTAGGCAGCAGAATAATCAATAATAACTAGATACAATGGGGAGATATACACAAAAATATGGGAAATGTCAATATTGAAATGAGGATAGGCACAGTTCATGAGTGGGGAACAATGGGCATTGGTCAGAGAAGGCTTTCTGAAAGAGACTGTTGCCTGAAGCATTAGTAAGAATCGCTCATGAAGAAGGAAACATTACATACAACCAAAGTGCAAAACATGAAAATGAGAGTGGAAAAGAGCAAGCAGTTGAGTTTATGGTTGGAGTTTAGAAGGAGAAAGAGAGCAGTGTATATGGAGAAGTAGGGACAAATCTTTGGCCACTCTTATAAGCCATGGTACAATATTTGAATTTCATTCTCAGCATCAGAAGCCACTGAAAAAGCTTTTAAAAGAAGGTTATTTTAGAGTGATTACTCTGATTTTAGGAAATGATAATAAGGGATTAAGTCTGCAAACAGACTACTTTTTGAGGCTGATATGATACTTCAGGGGGAATCGTTAGACCATGTTTCTTCATCAATTCTGCCAATCTCTGCCTTTTAACTGAAGAGCTTGATTTATTTACATTTAAAATAGTTACTGATAAGGAAGGACTTACTTCAGCCACTTTGATATTTATTTTCCGTATGTCTTATACATTTTTTATTCCTCCATTTCAACATTACTGCCTTCTTTTGTGTTTAATTGATCTTTTGTATTGTACTATTTTTATTACCTTCTTTTTCCTTTTCTGTATATTTTTAAGCTATTTTCTTAGTGGTTACCCTGGGGATTACAATAAACATCTTAAATTTATAACAATCTGGTTTGAGTTAATACCAACTTTGCTTCAGTCATGTACAAAATCTCTTCTCCTATACAGCTTCTTATGCCCCATTTATGTTGTTATTATCACAAATTATATTTTATACATTGTGTATACCCATCAATATAGGTTTATAATTATTGTTTCATGAATTTTTCTTTTAAATAATATAGGGAAAAAATTCCATTTTAGCTGAAGTATAATGGCCATCCCACACACAAATTTTGGGTAGCATGTCTGTATGTACTCTAGATAGCACCTTGCACATTCAAGGCTCCATTAAATATCACAGTGACCTTGTCTAGAATAAACAGACATCAGATCTAAGTTCTTAAGCACATTTCGTATTGGTCTGAGTAGCTTGTTTTGATTTTCCTGAAGTACTGAAGTTATGTTCCTGACCTTTTCATGTCAAGCACACATAGAAAATTCTAGTATTTGCACAGCTTCCTGGGGTATATCACCAAGGCAGCTCACAGCTTGAATCCACTGGGCTTAAGAAATCTTGTCACCATAGAATCTGACTCATCTTCCCAAGGGCTGATGGAATCAATATCTGGTCTTATTACCTGTTCTTGGCAAAACAGTTGGGAAGATATGCTATATTTCATTCAGACTTCATTCTGGATGGAAAATAAACCAGTGAAGGATTTTTTTTAAAAAAAGGAAAAACAGCATGTCCTGTTGTAGGCACAATTGTAAGATGTCCCCCAAGATTCCCCTCCCCCTGGTGTGCATAATCCCCAAGACTGTGCAGATGATGCATTTTACCCCTGTGATTAGGTTATATCATGTGGCACAGCTGATCTGAAGATAGGGAGATTATCTAGTAGACCTGTCCTAATCACATATGTGCTTTAAAAGTAATTTTCTTCAACTAGGAGTAGAAGAGAAAGTCAGAGAGATGTGCTCCATCTGGCCTGGAAAACAGCAAACACATATGTTGTGAACTGCCAATGGAAAGAGGCAGCCTGTAGGAGCTGAGAGAATTCCCCAGCTAACAGCTAGCAGAAAAATAGGGACCTCTGTCTCACAGCTTCAAGGAAATTAATTTTCCAACAACCTGAATGAGCTTGAAAGTAAATTATTCCCTAGAGTCTCCAGAAAGGAATGCAGCCTGGCCAACACCCTGATTTCAGCCCAGTGAGACCCTGAGCAGAGAAACTCAGCTACACCATTCTTGGACTTCTATAGAACTGTGAGGTAATAAATGGGTGTTGTTTTCATCAGCTAAGTTTGTGGTGATTTGTTACATAGTAGGAAACTAATATAGTCCCTTTCCCTGATGAGTTCAGATCTATAGAGAAAACCCTCTTAGAGATAAACCTGTGAGAACAGGCATTGTAACTCAGAGCAATACTGTGGTTACTTTATGGTAGTATATAATGAGAGATCTTAACCAGGCTTTCTGTTACTAGTATATTATTGCTGTCAGGGTCTCACCTAATGGATGAGAATATTAGTTGTGTCCATCACCAATAAGTTGTGGATAAAATGTCAGATGGGAAACCATCATTGAGTAAATGACCATATAGGGTTGAGGGTGTGGGTACTTGATGGAAGAAGGGAAAGGAAGGAACAGGCATCTCACAAGTAACAGAAAATACATTGATACCTACCACATGGTGACTTGGAGAGTAACAGCCAAACCGTCTGTGAAGTTGTATTGGTCAGTACCTCGGGGCTGAAGCACAAGTATCTAAGGAGGCAGAATAAGGCGTGGGATAGGGCTTAAGAGCCTTGTAAGCAAGTTAACTAGTGTGGACTTAGAAACAAGTTATTTGGAAGCTTGATTTTTTTGTGTCTTGTACTTCTTTATTTTCTTTGTGTTCTTCCTTCATACTTTTTCAAGTCTTTAAAAAATTTCAACCTTTTACAGCTGTGCTAAGGGAAACCAGGCAATGAGGAAATTGTTCACACTTGTGCCAGAGATTTAATGGGAAAATAGTGTTCCTCTGAAGGTCAGACATGGCAGTTTGAGCTGGAAGAGAGGCTTCAGGGAAGTATTTCCTGACAGAGGCCATTTTAGAGAAGTTAAAACTTAGTTAAAATTGAACACCCCTAGTGTGATTGATTATAAAATGGTAGCACAAGGGAGCATCTTTCTGGTGATGGAACAACTTTGTATTCTGATGGTGGTGGTAGTTATTTATACATGATAAAATTTCATTTTAAAAATACTCCCCCTAAAATGAATGCATGTAAAACTTGATGGAATCTGATTAAGGTCTATAGTTTAATAGTATTGTACCAATGTAAATTTCCTGGTTTAGATAATGTACTATGGTTATATAAGATGTTATTATTGGGGAAATCTGGGTGAAGTGTACACAGTAACTCTCTACTATTTTGTAATTTCTTATGTCTTATTTCAAAGTAAAAAATGTTTAGTTGAAAAAAGATCTGAACACCCCTAGATTTCTGAAATTGATTCCTGAAATTGCTAGCTTGATCCAGACTGTGAATTAAATGAAATGTGTTTTTACAAAGTTGTAACAACCAGGTATAAGGAAAAATGCATTTGTATAGGCAACAGGTTTCTTAGGCCAAACTAAGATGACTGCCACAGTGTTTTTTCCAGCCTGGTCCCCCAGCTAGCCAGCCTTCTGGGGAGACATGAGTCAGCACACTTATGTAACCAAGATGTCATTTCCTGTGTGAACCCATATAATCATGCTTTCCCATGGCATGTTGCCACTATTGTTCAGAGCCATATATAAGGGCTTGCCATGTTCTCGGCCATGCTTTTCACCACTGCCATATCCCCTCGACAATAAAGAGCATGTCTCACCTGCCCACTGCCACGCTGCCACTCGCCTTTTCTTCCGATTTCCAAAGACTGTGTCAGAACACGCGCTAGCCACAGAGCTTCCTCTTCACGCCAGGAGACACTCGCGAAACCTCAGCCCTATGACAGAATCACAAAGCACCTGGATATGAGAGGCTCTGCCTCAGGTCAATATCAGGGCTGCAAACACATTCTGAAGAAATACTAACCGTGCCTCTCAATCCTCCAACTCACCCTTCACCTTCCATCCCTAAACCAGCCAAGCCTCCTATGGGAATTTATACACAGAAGTGAGAAGCAGAAAGTATTAAGAAAAGGTCAACAGCATCATTATTGAACTGATTGTAAGACAAAGCCCTCAGGCCTATGATTTACTGTCCTACTGGTACATGTCATGTACCACATGACTTTGCTTATTGTCATTTCTCTTCTAATCATGTATGTGACTTGATAGCATGATGCACTGTCCCAAAGGCCAGTGCATGATGTAGAAACAATGAGAGACCCATATAGCAGAAGCCTCTATCTGCGCTAAGCACCTGTTCATCAAGGTTACTTCCCTCCACTGAGAGAATGCAGGCACCTAACATATTAGGTGTTCCTGTTTTATCATGCAAGCACACTACTTTTTACAGATGTATGCATTTTTCCTCCCTATCTCCTTTTATATCTTCTTTAAAAACTCATCCTCGTTCTTCTTCAAAATCAAGGCTCCAAGAGCCCCAGCAACCATGTCACTCACTCCTGGTTTAAAACCAAAGGAAATGAAAATGCTTTTTAGAGGAGGATAGAGGTGATATATGTAAGAACTTTTGCCTAGGCTAGTATTGGTGTAAGGTAGTTTAAAAAAAAAAAAAAAACAGCTTGAGTTCTATACTTAACCAGATGGAAATGTGCCTGCTGAGAGTTGGACCTAATTCAGAAAAGATTGTTAGCCAATATATGAGCCAATTTAGACCAGCATATGCCAAAAATGGTCAATCAGGTTGTCCCAAGTATGACTCCTCCATAGCAGATGTCACTGTCTCTCTAAAGGCTTTTGAGTGTCATCCCTTAGCATGGAGGTAGGTTTAATACGTGCACACATAGACATAAATAGATCCTGGGCCTTTAGCCACCCTTCATTTTATAGTACTATGGCCTTATCACTCTATCAGCAAAAAGCATAAGCCCTCTCTTAGGGCTTTTAAATGAACACAGATTTTGCAAATCAAACAAAAGCTATGAGCACACACAATTAATTCCAAGCAACTATCCTAATTTTTCTCATCTTTTCACGTTCCTCTATTGTAAAAACAACAGAAATTCAAGACCATGATTGTCTACATTCTCATCACCTAATAAAAGTCAATATTTCAATTTGTCCATGTTACCATCTATTACTTGCCCTTTTGCTTATTCAACTTTGACATTTTTAATTTTCTTTAATATGGATCAGAAATGGAAATTTGCCCTCCTAAAAACAGGCACACTCTGAAAGGTCTCTGCTTTCCCAAACCTGGAAAAATAAAGGGATACCCAAAATGCAATGGTGACCCTTACAGTACTCTATAGTTCAAAAGGCCTCGTCACATCCATTGTCTTATTACATCCTTATGAAAAGCTTGCAAGGCAGACAGGGCTCCAGGAAACTAATAAAAATATAGGTTCTCTTACCATCCCCCCTTCCTGGCTAAACCAGAACAAAAGGTCTTCCTGGGAAGAAGGTCAGTGTGAAGAGTTTCAGAAGCACAGAGGTGGTTGAGGTCACTTCTAAGTGAACTGAATGACATTTGAACTGGATCTTAAAGGATGGGAACATTTGGACCTGTGGAGATGGCAAAGGAGGGAATAGAAGGCATCACAGCCAAGGTTACAAATGAAGAAAGCATATGACATATTCAGAAAACTGCTAGAGTGAAAGATACATGAAGATGAATTGTAGAAAACAAGGCTGGAGAGATAAGCTGGGGCCAGATCATGGAAGGTCTTAAATGTCATATTTAAAAGTTCAAATTGTTTTCAGTAGGCAGTATGTTTTTTAAAAGGAAAAATAAGTCAGAGACATTCCTTGCATTATTTGGGTTCTGTTACCCTCTAATCATGTGACCTTGAGCAAGTTAATATCACTGTGTTCAAGTTTTCTCATCTGCAAAATGGGTATAATAGTACCTACCCCAGAGGATTATTGTGGGAATTAAATGAGATAATGCACGTCAAACCCTTAGGACGGTGCCTGGCACATAGTAGGTGGTCTGTAAATACTAGCTGTTGTTATTATTATCATCATAGCAATTCATCTCTATCATCAGGCTCTGTTTCTGCAACTGTAAAATGAGGAAGTTGGCTTATCCCAATTTAATTTCTAAAGAAAGCCCTTTGACATCTTCAACACTATTTATCATCATCATCTTCTTGCTCCATCCTGTACTATTATTCAAAAACCTCATCTTTGAGCTTGTTAGAATTTTGTCTTTTTATAAAGAGAGAAGTTAGAAAAAGTGATCACCAGGCCTTAAATATTTTATCACATAGTCAAATTAAAAGTCTTTTTTTCTCATTTATTTTTTATTTGTATATATTCATGGGATAAAAGTACAATTTCATTACAATAATATATGGCATTGTGGTGAAGTCAGGGCCTTCAATACATACATGACTGAAGCAACACACATTGTACCCACCAGGCAAACTCCCATCATAGACCCCCTCCCACCAACCCACCTCTACAAGTCTCCATTGTCCATTCCACACTCTCCTTCTATATGTACACATTATTTAGCTCCCACTTATAACTGAGAATATGCAATATTTGTCTTTCTAAGTCTGAGCTGTTTCAGTTAATATAATGGCCTCTGGTTCCATCCATGTTGCTGCAAAAGACATGATTGCATTCTTTTTTTACAGCTGAATAGTATTCCATTATATGTATATACCACATTTTCTTTCTTTCTTTCTTTTTTTTTTTTTTTGGTTAGGATATTAAGGAATTACATTTATGTTTAATACGAAACATTTATGCACATTTTCTTTATCCAATTCTCCATTGATGGACACTTGGGTTGATTCCATGTTTTTGCTATTATGAATAGTGCTGAAATAAACATAGGAGTGCAGGTATATTTTTTAGATATTGATTTCTTTTCCTTTGTATACCCAGAAATGGGATGCTGGGTCATGTGGTAGTTCTATATTTAGTCCTTTGAGAAATCTCCATATTGTTTTCCATAGAGCTTGCATTAATTTACATTCCCACTAACAGTGTATATGAGGTCCCTTTTCTCTGCATCCTCTCCAACATCTGTTATTTTTTTGTCTTTTTACTAGTAGCCATTCTGATTGGTATAAGATGATATCTCATTGTGGTTTTAATTTGCATTTCTCTGATGATTAGTGATGTTGAACATTTTTTCATATGCTTGTTGGCCATTTGTTTGTCTTCCTTTAAAAAAAGTGTATTTGTGTTGTTAGCCCACTTTCTAATGGGGTTAATTATTTTTATTGAGTTGCTTGAGTTCCTTGAAAATTCTGTGTATTAGTCTCCTGTTGAATGCATAGTTTGCAAATATTTCCTCCCATTCTGCAGGTTGCACAAAATCAATGTACACAAATCAGTAGCATTCCTAAACACCAATAACCGTAAAGCTGAAAGTCAAATCAAAGATATGCAAATTAAAATCACAATGTGATATCACCTTACCCCAGTCAGAATAGCTTTTATTAAAAGTCCAAAAACAACAGATGCTGGCCTGGATGCAGAGAGAAAGGAATGCTTATACACTCTTGGTGAGACTGCAAATTAGTACACTCTCTATGGAAAACAGTATGGAGATACCTCAAAGAACTAAAAGCTGAGACTTTGCTGAATTTATTTATCAATTCCAGGAGTCTCTTGGTGGAGAGTTTGGGGTTTTCTAGATATGAGATCATATAGTCAGCAAAAAGCAATAGTTTGATCTCCTCTTTCCTGATTTGGATACCCTTTATTTCCTTCTCTTGCCTTATTGCTCTGGCTAGAACTTCCAGTACTATGTTGAATAGAAGTGGTGATAGCAGGCACCCTTGTCTTATTCCAGTTCTTATGGGGAATGCTTTCAACTTTTCCCCATTCAGTATAATGTTGGCTGTGGTTTTGTCATATATGGCTATTATAATCATCAGATATATTCCTTCTATGCCTAATTTTTGAGGGTTTTTATCATGAAAAGGTGCTGGATTTTGTTGAATGCTTTCTCTGCATCTATTGAGATGATCATATGGTCTTTATTTTTGCTTCTGTTTATGTGATGAATCACATTTATTGGTTTGCATATGTTAAACCATCCTTGCATTCCTGGGATGAAGCCCACTTGGCCATGGTGGATTATTTTTTTGATGTGCTGTTGCATTTGGGTTGCTAGTATTTAATGAGGATTTTTGCATCTATATTCATAAGGGATATTGATCTGTAGTTTTATTTTTTTTGTTGTGTCCTTTCCTGGCTTTGGTATCAAGGTGATACTGGCTTCATAGAATGAGTTGTGGACGATTTCCTCCTTCTAAATGTTACGGAATAATTTCTGCAGTATAGGTACCAGCTCTCATTTGTAGGTCTGGTAAAATTCGGCTGTGTATTCATCTGGTCTAGGGCGTTTTTGTTGTTATTGGAAGAATTCTTTATTACTTCTTCAATCTCATTACTTGTTATTGGTCTGTTCAGGAGTTCTGTTTCTTCCTGATTGGGTCGTGGGAGGTTGTGTGTTTCCAGGAATTTGTCCATTTTATCTATGTTTTTGAATTGATGTGTGTAGAGATTTTCATAGTATTCACAGGTGATATTTTGTATTTCTGTTATATCAGTTGAAATTTCTTCTTTTTCATTTCTGATTGAGCTTATTTGGGTCCTTTCTCTTCTATTCTTGGTTGATCTATCAAGAAGTCTATCAATTTTGTTTATCTTTTCAAAGAACCAACCTTTTGTTTCATTGATCCTTTGTATTTTTCTTTTGTTTCCCATTTCATTTAATTCTGCCCTGACCTTAGTTATTTCTTTTCTTCTGCTGGCTTTGGGTTCTGTTTGCTCTTCCTTTTCTAGTTCCTTGAGATGTGTCATTAGATTGTTAATTTGTGATCTTTCTGTCTTTTTGATGTAGGCATTTTAAGGCTATGAATTCTCCCCTTAGGATTGCTTTTGCTGAATCTCATTGATTTTGATAGTTTGTGTACCCTTTGTCATTCAGGTTGAGGAATCTTTTGATTTTCATCTTAATTTCATGTTTGATGCATAATCATTCAGCAACAGCTTGTTTAATTTCCGTGACTTTGTGTAGCATTGAGTGTTTCTCTTGAAATTTATTTCTAGTTTTATTCCACTGAGAAGTGGTCTGAGAAGACATGGTATGATTTCTGCTTTCTTGAATTTGTTGAGACATGTTTTGTGGCCTAGGATATGATCAGTCTTGGAGAATGTTCCATGTGCTGATGAGAAGAATGTACATTTAGCAATTTTGGGGTAAAATGTTTTGTAAATGTCTGTTGGACCCATTTGTTCTAGAGTCCCATTTAAGTCCAGTCTTTATTTATTTATTTTCTGCTTGAATGATCTGTTCAGTTCTGTCAGTGGGATGTTGAAGCCCCCGGCAATTATAACATTACTGTTTATCTCTTTGCTTAGATCTAGTAGGGTTTGCTTTATGAATCTGGGAACTCCTGTGTTAGGTGCATAAATATTTAGGACTCTTATGTCTTCTTGTTGAAGTATTCCCTTTACCGTCATATAATGACCATCTTTGTCTTTCTTTACTATTGTTAATTTAACATAAATTTTATCTGATACAAGAACGGCTATATCTGCTTTTTTTGTTGTTGTTTCCATTTGCATGGAATATTCTTTTTCCATCCCTTTATGTTGAGACACTATGAGTCTTAGTGGGTTAGATTTATTTCCTAGATATAGCAGATACTTGGGTTGTATTTTTTCAGCCATCCAGCCAGCCTGAGTCTCTTGAGTGGGGCATGCAAATCATTCGCCTTTATTGGTAGAATTAATATGTGGGTTGCTGTTCTGTTCACCCTGTTCAGTGCTACCTTTTTGCTTTGTTTTACCTCTTATGCTATTGTCGTATATGAGCTCTGAGCTTTAGCTTTTTGGTGGTTTTACACTGGTGGGTGTCTATTGTGCTTACACATGTACAATGCAGTTCTGAGTATTTCCTACAGGGTAGGTCTGGTCTTGACAAATTCCCTCAATGTTTACTGGTCTGGAAAAGTCTTTATTTCTCCTTCATATATGAAATTCACTTTTGAAGGATACAGAATTCTAGGCTGGCAGCTGTTCTGTTTAAGAAGACTGAAGATAAGGCCCCAATCCCTTCTGGCTTGTAAGGTCTCAGTTGAGAAATCTGCAGTTAACCTGATGAGTTTTCCTTTGTAAATTACTTGATGTTTTCACTTCATGGCTTATGGGAGTTCCTCTTTTCCCTAAAGATGCCTCCAAAGACTCCTAGAATTGGTAAATTCAGTAAAGTCTCAGGTTATAAAATTAATGTACAGAAATCAGTAGCGTTTGTATGCACTAATAACAGCCAAGCTAAGAATAAAATCACAAACGGATCTGTGGATCAGAACAGAGAACCCAGATATGAATTCATCCTCATATTGCCATTTGATCTTTGACAACGCAGACAAAAACATACACTGGTGTAAAGAATCCCTATTCAATAAATGGTGCTGGGAACATTTGATAGCCAAATGTAGAAGGCTGAAACAGAATCCTCACCTCTCACCACTCACAAAAATTAATTCATAATGGATAACAGACTTAAACCTAAGTCATGAGACTATAAGAATTCTAGATAAAGATGTTGGAAAAACTCTTATAGATATTGGCCTATGCAAAGAATTTATGAAGAAGACCCCAAAGCAATCACAGCAACAACAAAAATAAATGAATGAGACCTTGGGTGGAACTGGAAGCCATAATCCTAGGTGAAGTATTACAGGAACAGAAAAATGAATACTGCATATATTCATTTATAAGTGGGAGCTAAACAATGGGTATACACGGTCATACAGAGTGGTATAATGGCCTTTGAGACTCAGTGGGGGGAGGGTGGGGTCAAAATTTACCTATGAGATACAACGTATATTATTTGAGTGACAAGTACACTACAAGCCCTGACTTTAACACTATACAATTCATCCATGTATCAAAAAAGCACTTGTATACCTTACATCTATGGAAATTTTTAAAAAAAATCTTGGCTGACAGTTTTTTTCTTTTAGTACTTTGAAAATGTCATTCCATTTTTCTTCTGGTCTTTAAGATTTCTGATAAGAAGTCCACTGTTAGTCTGATGAGGTTTACCTTATAGTTAACTATATGCTTTTCTCTTGCTAATTTTAAAATTCTTTCTTTCATTTTGACTTCAGATATTTTGAATATAATATGCTGTGGTGAAATCTTTTTTGCAATGTACTTGCCTGGGGATTGCTGGGCTTCCTATATCTGGATGTCTAACTCTTGCTAGACTTGGGAAGTTTTCATTGATTAGTTCCCTAAATAGGTTTTCTAAACTTTTAAAAATCTTTCTTCCCTCTCAAGAATAACAATAATTCATAAGTTTGGTTGCTTTAGATAGTGCCAGACATCTTGAAGGCTTTGTTCATTCTTTGTTATTCATTTTTCCTTATTTTTGTCTGACTGGATTATTTCAAAGTCCTATCTTCAAGTTCTGAGATTCATTCTTCTACTTGTTCTAGTCTATTATTGAAGCTTCCTAATGTATTTTGTATTTCCTTTAATGAGTTTTTCAGTCCCAGAATTTCTGTTTTTTTTCTTTAAAGCTATCTAGCTCCTTGGTAAATTTCTCATTCTATCCTGAATTGAATTTCTAATTTCTTTGTATTGATTTTCAGATTTCTCTCATCTCATTGTGCTCCTTTAAAATCAGTATTTCAAATTCTTTATCTGGCATTTTGTGGAGTTGTTTTTGATTGGGATCTATTGCTGGACAATGCTGTAGGTCCTTTGGTGGTGTCATACTTCCTTGCTTTTATATGCTTCCTTTGTCTTTCCATTGACATCTGTGCATCTGGTATAGCAGTCACTTCTTCCAATTTTTTGAAATTGCTTTTGTAGGGGTGAATTTTTCCTGAAGATGTATATATGTTGTTGTTTGAGTAGGACACTTTGGCTTTTGTTTTGGGTGCCTGCAGTAGTATGATCTTTATATGATTTTTTCAGCAGTATAATGGAGTCAGTGTTGTCTCTGCTTTCCTCAGTGGCTTAGGATATGATTATTAGTCAAGGTTGTGGTGAAGTTTTGCTGGGGACTTCAAAGCTAGCTAAGCCAGTCTTCATGCCCTAGCAGTGATAATAGTAGAGAGTGTGATCCACTCACGTCTCAGTCTCAACAACAATCTGCAGCAGGGTGATGGGGACCTTCCCAGGGTTGCATGGGACACCCCAGTCTCCTCCTCCCTCCTCAGAGCAGTGCAGCAGCAGCAGCTGTGTATGTAGATCCCCTATATCTAGGCTCTCAGAATGATGCCCAGAAACCCTTAGCCAAAATTATAAAAACCTGTTTTGAAGTGTGAAGCCCTAGAGATTTCCTTCTTACTATTTTCCCACATCGAGTAGCTTCTCCTGTCTTTCCGTCAGTCCCCAGCCAGGCAAGCTGCTTTGAACCCTCTTCCTTACTTACTTTTGGTGCATCCTGTCACTTCTATAGTGAATCCTAGCATTCTCTCCCAGATGATCTGTTCAAAATGTGAGTATCTACTTACTATTCTGGCTCCTCTTCATGGAGAAGGCACATACTACCTGTGTCATCTTGATTATATCTACTCAAACTACAACTCTTTAGCTGAGAATCTGCAAACTTCCTTTAGGATAATCACGATCCCAATTTATTAAAGAATATAATCAGTGTGTATAAGAAACCTAATAATATTTGCAAACCATACATCTGATAAGAGGTTAATATCTGAAATATGGAAGGAACACAACCCCATAGCAAAAATAAAAAACAACCCAATTAAAAAATAGGCAAAGGACCTGAATAGACATTTCTCTAAAGATGACATACAAATGGCCAAGTATATTTAAAAATGTTTAATACCACTAATTATCGAGGAAATGCAAGTTAAAACCACAATGAGCTATTACCTTATACCTGTTAGGATGGCTATTATCACAAAAACAAAAGATAACAAGTGTTGGTAAAGATGTGGAGAAAATGAAACCCTTGTATACTGTTGGTGGGAATGTAAATTAATTTAGCCATTATAGAAAACAGTACGAAGGTTCATCAAAAACTTAAAAATAGAACTACCATATGATCCAGTAATCCCACTCCTGGGATTATATCCAAAGGAAAAGAAATCAGTATGTCAAAGATGTATCTGCACTCCCACATTCATTGCACTGTTATTCACAATAGCCAAGATATGAAATCAACCTAAGTGTCCATTGATGGATGAATGGATAAAGAAAATATGATGTACATATATACAATGGAATATTATTCAGCCTCAAAAATGAAGGGAATCCTGCCATTTGTGACAGCATGGATGAACCTGGAGGTTCATTATGCTAAGTGAAATAAACCTGGCATAGAAAGACACATACTCCATGATCTCATTTATATGTGGAATCTAAAAAAGTTGAACTCATAGAAGCAGAGAGTAGAATAGTAGTTGCCAGGGGTTGGAGGTGGATGGAGAATGGGAAGATGTTATTTAAATGGTGCAAAGTTTCAATTTAACTGGATGAATATGTTCTGGAGATCTAATGTACAATATGGTAACTATAGTTCATAATAATTTATTGTATACTTGATAATTGCTAAGAGCATAGATCTTAAATGTTCTCACCAAAAAAAAAAGGATAACTGTGGGGTGATGGATAAGTTGCTTGACTGTGGTAATAATTTCACAATGTATACATATATCAAAATATTATGTTGGACACCATAAATATGTTTAGTGTGAAAACCCAATAACTATTAGAGACCCTGGGCTACAGAAGACCAGCTTGCTCTCAAAAACAAACAAAACAACCCCTCAACCCACATGAACTTACACGATTGTATGGATTATAAAGCATTTTCACATTTCAGCCTCACACCAACTCTGTGAGATTAATGTTACTATTCTCATTTTCAAAGACGAGGTAAAGAAGGCATAGAGAAGGAAATATCTCTCCTAAGGTCACATAGCTGCTTAGTGGTAGAACCAGTACTCAAACCCAGTTTTGCAATACTGTGCTTGCCCTTACCACCACAAATCACCACCTCCATTCTGTCATTCAGAGAACTAGAAACTTGTCAGTCTGCCCAATTTAATTCAAAGAGGCAAACTGAGCCTGCCAGAGAAATGGCAGCTCATTTGGCTTTCTGTAGAAATACCAGTAACAACACGTAACAACAGAACTTTCTGGGAAACCAGTTGAAACCATTACAAAAACTAAGACCTTTTGCTTATATGAGAACTTTCTAACCTTTCCAATTTGCATGAAAACTGAAGATGGACCTAAGCTGTTTTCATTGAGAACAAATAGATAATAGAAAGATTCTGGATCCTCAGTTAAGATATATGGATTAATATTTTAAATTCATAAAGAAAATTTGCTACATTAAGAAATAATGTTTCAAGACATTAGAAGAAATTGACCACGCTTTGTGCTAATATATTTGCACTCAGCACATGGGGTCTTGCGTTTTCTTATCTCACAGCTTACTGCACCATAGGTTCCTTGAGAACAGAAAGGGTATCATCCTCATTTGGGTCATCTATGGTGGGAATTTGCCTTGGATTTTGCACATAATAGACACTAGATAGATAACTACTTGTTTAGTGAATCAATCAGCGCTTTTATTGATTACAACTTAAACCAGTGATTCTTATGCTGTTTCCCATTTTTGTTAAGTGAAATGGGAAGGCCATCTTGCCCCTCCCATACTGAAAAATCAATCATAGAGAGAAATTAAATTTGTAAATCTAAGTGGACAGCTAAAATCTCTAGCAACCCTCATTGGATGACAATGTGATCTTTAAAAGTCTCTTCTCTTTTTTGATTCTATGTAAGAACAATAAACAAAGGTATATGGAAAAGTTTTAAAAATGAAGATGTTTTTAATTGAAAAAGCTACACGGTGAAAAATTCAAGCAGCTCCAGATGTCAATGATCATTTGTAGTCTAAACCCTACTAATAATAATTATTGATCACATTATTTGAAAGAGTTATCTCACTTGTTCCTTATTACAACCCATTTTATAGCTGGGAAAACAGCTTCAGTTAATTTAAGGAGCTTGTCTAGGGTCCTGAGGAATCTGAACCCCCAAGACTGACTGGTATTAGAACGAGTGACCTTGACTACCTATTTTATATTCCTCTCAAAGCCTTGCTTCAGGTTTTCTACATGTGAGAGAGCCACCATATGAGAAAATTTGCCCTAAAAGAAATCATGTAATAAAGAATGATCTTTAAATAAAAATGTGTCCTGATTATATTGAAAGAGATTATAACTTTAAATTACATACGGTTCAAAAATCCTTGATTGATTTTTCTTTTAAAAACCATAGTTTTTGGTTTTAAAAGGATATTTACTAGAGGCACTTAGTTTCTGATCTGTTGCTCATTTTTCCAATACAAGACACTCTTCATACTTTTTGATTCGTATTGACAATTATTATTAACACTTTATCAGAAAATGACCCGTTTTTCCTCCTTTAACTCTGTCATTTTAAGAGAGTCCATAAAACCTTGAGTATGTGCCTTTAAATTTGTCATTTGATCCCAATTCTTCCTATTATGGAAGCCATCTCTGGTTTTGTAGTGAAAGACATTGGTAATATGATTTGATTAACGAATGCACTTTGTGGTAAGGCAGATTTTATTTAAAATCAATATATTTAAATGACAGGTTAGGAAGACTTGATTTCATAGAACCATAAAATATTGGCATTGAAAGGGAAATAAGAAGTCATCGAGACCAACCCTCTGATTCATGAATCAGATTATTAACTACAACATCCTTGACATTTTTTCATGGAAAAGTGCTTTCTTGTTGTTTGCTATAGCCTTACTGCAGGTTCTTCAACTCAGCAGTAGATGTAGGCTTCATTTTAGAAGGTACACACTAATATACTTTAAAGCAACAACTCATTTTTTTTTACTACTTTCAGATTAATTTTGCATCTACATAAAGAAACTAAATAATAATTTTTTTATTTGCCAAAGCTAGTTGAAATAGATACTTGCAAGGTCATTGGGAGGCAAGTCATCTACTATTGAGTAGGTTAATCATCAATATTGTTTAGTTATTTTTTGCCAGACTGTATTTAAAAAAGATATTTATCAGGGAAATGCAAATCAAAACCACAGTGAGATATCACCTAACTCCAGCGACAACAACAGATGCTGGCATGGATGCAGAGAGAAAGGAACACTTATACACTGTTGGTGGGACTGCTAACTAGTACAATCTCTATGGAAAGCAGTATGGAGATACCGCAAAGAACTATAAGTAGACCTACCATTTGATCTGGCAGTCCCACTACTGGGTATTTACCCAAAGGATAAAAAGACATTTTATTAAATAGACACTTGCACTCGAATGTTTATAGTAGCACAATCCACAATTGCAAAGATGTGTAATCAACCCAAGTGCCCATCAATACATGAGTGGCTTAATAAAATATGTATACCATGGAGCACTACTCAGCCATAAAAAATGGTGGACTAATACCTTTTGTAACAACCTGGATGGAATAGGAGACCATTCTTCTAAGTGAAGTATCACAAGAATGGAAAAACAAATACCATGTGTACTCAATACTAAATTGGAATTAATCGATCAACACTTATGTATTTACTTCCATATGTACGCATATGGAAGTAAAAATCAAGAGAAATCAAGCATGTGGGAGAGGGGCGGAGGGGATGGGTAAATTCACACTTAACAGGTACAATGCACACTATCTGGCTGATGGGCACACTTACAACTTTGACTCAAATTGTACAAAAGCAAATCATGCAACCTAAATGTTTGTACCCCCATAATATTCTGAAATTTAAAAAAAGAGATTTAAGGCGTTTTATGTTAACAAAACCAACCAACTTATTCTGGAGGTTTTTTCCTTTGCTAAAACATATATAATTATTTTAACAAGACATAAATATGATTACTCAAATTGTTTACTTAGTGATAGGTATATGTGTAGTAACTATAATTTTAAATGAAAATCAAGTCCCTTTTCATCCAAAAAATATTTTATGTAAAGAATTCAGTTTTCATTTTCAACTTCCTATTTGTTTGTACACCTAAAGAGAAAGGCTAATATTCCTTTGAATATTTTTTAAAATTCTCTCAATTAAAAATGAATTTGACTAATGGGAGAAAATATTCCTTCTCTATTTGTATAAGAAGCTTTCTGGTATTAAAATCAAGATCCATCAGTGTGGGCACTTGAATTCAGGTATTTATGAGGTTTCTATTCGTTTGCCAATGTGACTTTGCTGAAAGCCTCAATAGCAAGACTATATTGTTGAAAGATTGATCATTGATAAATATTTTCTGAATGCCCGCTTTGTACCAAGTGCTGTGCTAGGGGCTAGGGATATAAAGATGATTCCAACCCAGACCCAGTCCCTAATCTTAAGTTTAGTCAGAGAGCCAGAGATGTAAAAAAAAAAAAAATACCACAATACAATTTACACAATGTAGAGGACAAATTGACTACCTTTGCCTTAGGAAGTCAGGGAAGTCTTCACAAAGAAACTGACTTGTGAGTTGGACTGATGGATAAATAGAAGTTCACCAGGCATAGAGAGTGGGAAGGGAAAAAGAGAATAAAAAGAAGTAAAGAGAATAAAATGTACAAAAGCATAGGGGTATGACTGAGCATGGCATATTAGGGAAATTTTAAGGTTAGTATTATTGGAGGGTACATGTGTGGGAATTAAGTGGTAGGAGATGAGGCTGAAAGAATGGATCAGAGGATGCTTTTCCTGTAGGCATTGAAATGCCATTAATGGTTTTTCAGCAAGAGAATAATAAGGTCAATTTTGCATTTTTTAAAAGATCACACCAGCTATGATATGGAAGATTAAATAGGGTCAACAGGACTGAAAGTAGAGAAATTGGCGTGGCTCTACAATAGTCCAGAATGAGGGTTTGATTTAGAGCAGTGGCAGTAAGAACAAAAAAAAAAGGAGGGGATATATTCAAGAGAGATTTCTGAGGTAGAGTAAACTTGGATGAGGGAGATGAGAGAGGCAAGTGTGACTCTGAGATTTCCAGGGAGCAGAGTGGAATTGTACAAAAGGTAACAAGTTCAGTTTGAAGTTCCTAAAGGATAGCTAGGTAGGTAGGGCATGTTGGCATATTTATTTAGTTCAGAAATATAGGCTGGGTGTGGTGGCTCACACCTGTGATCCTAGCAGTCTGTGAGGCTGAGGCGGGAGAATTGCTTGAGCTCAGGAGTTTGAGATCAGCCTATGCAAAAGCGAGACCCCATCTCTACAAAAAATAGAAAAATTACCCAGGTGTGGTAGTATACACTTGTAGTCCCAGCTTCTTGGGAGGCTGAGGCAGGAAGATTGCTTGAGCACAGGAGTTTGACGCTGCAGTAATTTATGATGACACCACTGCACTCTAGCCAGGGTGACAGAGCAAGACCCTGTCTCAAGAAAAGAAAGAAAGAAGAAAGGAAGAAGAAAGAAAGAAGAAAGAAAAGAAGGAAGGAAGGAAGGAAGGAAGAAAGCAAGCAAGCAAGCAAGCAAGCAAAGAAATGAAATATATTCTAAATAGGGTATGGCAAGGTGCTCGTGGACATTTATGTCAGATTCTATCTTTCAGCTTTGGCTAGGACTAACTGTTGAAAATTCTCTCATAGAAAGACAGAGCCACATGCTCCAGTATGAAGGTACTTTGTAAGCCTCTGCTATCTGTTGATCTGCTGAAAAAAACTTTTCTAAGCTGCTTTACTCTAGGTAATTAGAGTAAACAGAGTAATCATTTTTATTCCATGTGAGTTTCAGGATGCATTCAATGCACATACATTGGTTCCTGGGTGCTTATTGGATAAGTGCCTACTTTCTAGGGCAGGCCCTGTGTTAGATGTTAGAGGTAGCAAGATGAGTAAGTTTTAGTCCCTGAGTATTTTGTGCAACATAAAATGCTCAGGGACTACTGAGAATTATGCAGAGACCTTTCTGGGATTCCCTTAAACATTGAAGTCATCTCACTTTTCTCCTGGATTTTAACTCTGATTTAGTAAGTAAGTTTTGAAAAGCAAAGATCGTTGTTTTTCTAACTTAAGGTTATGCCAAGATGAAATTTTCACACATAGAAACTTCAGCTTCATAAGCCATTGCTTTGAAATTTCACCAAAAGAAATGGATTATTGGTTTGGATTTAGAAATGTTTGTGTTATACAGATTTTTACCTTCATTTTGGAAGAACAAAATTCTACTAATAATAGCCAAAATACCAAGGTCACTAGGTCACTTAATATCCATCACACTGATTACATTAATATTTTTCTTTTGTTTTTGCTTTTCTTATTTTTCCTTTCTGTATGAGAAATGAGAGGTCTGAAAGCAAAGAGGTCTTCAAGAAGGTGTCTACTGAGTGACTTCAATTGTTATGTTTGTTTTTATAACAAGTAGTGTCTCTTTTTTCTTTTTTTTTAAAAAACATGATATTTAATTTCTTATATTTCTTGGATTTTTTATTTCATCTCAATTGATACATAAAAAGCATTTGACAAAATCCAACACTCTTTCATGATATAAACACTCAATAAACTCAGAATAGGAGGGGATTTCTTCAACAGTGATAAAGGCCACATATAAATAAACCCACAGCTAACATCATAATCAATGGTAAAAGTCTGAAAGCTTTCCCCCTAAGATCAAGAACATGACAAACATGCCCACTTTCATCACTTCTGTTGAACATTGTAATGGAAGTTCTAACCAGAGCAATTAGGCAAGAAAAAAATAAATAAAAAGAAAAAAGTTAGAAGACTCACACTTCCCAATTTCAAAACTTACTACAAAGGTACATAATCAAGGCAGTATGGTATGGCTTAAAGATACAAATATAAATCAGTGGAATATAACTGATAGTCCATAAAAAACCTCATACAGTTATGTTCACATTTGCTTTTCAAGAAGGATGCCAAGACAATACAATAGAGGAAAGAATAGTGTTCTCAACACACGGTACTAGGACAACTGGATATCCATCTGCAAAAGAATTATGTTAGATATCTACCTCACAGCATATAAAAACATTAAATCAAAATTGATCATAGGTCTAACAAGAGCAATCAGGCAAGAGAAAGAAATAAAGGGCATCCAAATTGGAAAAGAGTCAAATTATTTCTGTTTGCTGATGATATAATCTTATACCTAGAAAACCCTAAGGATTCCTCCAAAAGACTCCTAGATTTGATAAATGAATTCAGCAAAGTCTCAGGTTATAAAATCAATGCACAAAAATCAATAGTATTTCTATACACTGGTAATGACCAAGTGGAGAACCAAATCAAGAATGCAATCCCATTTACAATAGCTGCAAAAACAAATAAAAAGTAAAATACCCAGGAATATATTTAACTAAGGAGGTGAAAGATCTCTACAAGAAGAACTACAAATCACTGATAAAAGAAATGATAAATGACACAAACAAGTGGAAAACCGTCCCATGCTCATGGATCAGAAGAACTAATATTGTTAAAATGACCATACCACCCAAAGCAATCTGCATATTTAATGTACTTCCTATCAAAATACCAATGTCATTTTTCACAGAATTAGAAAAAAGAGACTGGGCACAGAGGCTCATGCCTATAGTCCTAGTACTTTTGGAAGGCTGAAGTGGGAGCATAGCTTGAGGCCAGGAGTTTGAAGTTGCAGTGAGCTATGATGATGCTACTGCACTCTAGCCCAGATGACAGAGTGAGACCCTGTCTCAAAAAAAAAAAAAAATTCTAAAATTCATATGGAACCAAAAAAGAGCCCAAATAGCCAAACAATCCTAAGCAAAAAGAACAAAACTGGAGGTGTCACATTACTGGACTTCAAATTATACCACAAGACAAGGCTATAGTAACCAAAACAGCATGGCACTGTCATAAAAGTGGACATGTAGATCAATGGAACATAATAGAGAACCCAGAAATAAAACCATATACCTACACCAACTCATCTTTGACAAAGCAGAAAAAACATACACCAGGGAAAAGACATACTATTCAATAAATGGCACTGGGAAAACTGGATAGCCATATGCAGAAGAATGTAACTGGATCCTATCTCTCACTATATACAAAAATTAACTCAAGATGGATTAAAGACTTAAACGTAAGACCTGAAACTGTAAAAATCCTAGAAGAAAACCTGGGAAAAACTTTTCTGGACATTGGCTTATGCAAAGAATTTATGACTAAGAACCCAAAAGCAAATGGAACAAAAACAAAAATAGACACCCCATTAAAAAAAGTGGGCAAATGACATGAACAGACATTTTTCAAAAGAAGATTTACAAATGGCCAAAAAACATATGAAAAAATGCTCGACATCACTAGTCATCAGAGAAATGTGAATTAAAACTACAATGAGATACCATCTTATTCCAATTAGAATGACCACTATTATTAATAAAATGTCAAAAAACATGGCATGGATATGGTGAAAAGGGAATACTTATACAATATTGGTGGGAATGTAGATGAATAAAACCTCTATGGAGATTAGTATGGAGATTTCTCAAAGAACTAAAAGTAGATCTACCATTCAATCCTGCAATCCCACTACTGGGTATCTACCCAAAGGAAAATAAATCATTCTATCAAAAAGATACCTACACTTATACGTTTATCACAGCACAATTCACAATCACAAAGGTATGGAATCAACCTACATGCCCATCAACTAATGAGTGGATAAAGAAAATGTGATATACACACACACGTACACACACACACACGCACACCTTGGAGTACTACTCAGCAATAAGAAAGAATGAAATAATGTCTTTTGCAGCAACTTGGAACTGGATACCATTATCCTATGTGAAGTAACTCAGGAACAGAAAAATAAAAGCTACATGTCCTCACTTATAAGTGAAAGCTAAACTATGGCTACATAAGAACACACAGAGTGACATAATGGACAATGGAGACTCAAAAGGGATAAGGGATGAAAAATTACCTATGGGGTACAATGTACACTATTTGGGTGATGGGTACACCAAAAGCCAAGACTTCTCACAACTATGCAATATATACATGTAACAGAATTCAACTTGTACTTCCTAAATCTACTTAAAATTAAAATAAAATTGATCATAGTCCTAAATGTAAGCACTAAAACTATAAAACTCTTGGAAGAAAACATACAAATAAATCTTTGTGATCTTGGATTAGACAATAGTTTCTGAGATATGACATGAAAAGCACAAGGGTTGAAAGCAAAAGTAGATAAATTAGTCATCATGAAAATTAAAATCTTTTGTGTGTCAAAGGCCATCAAAAAGGAAGTGAAATGATAAGCCCCAAAATGGAAGAAAATATTGGTTAACCACATTTTGCCAAAGGACTTTTATGTAGAATATGTAGAGAACTTTTACAGCTCAATAATAAAAAGACATATGATCTAATTAAAAATGGAGAAAGGAGCTGAATAAACACTTTTCCAAACAATATATACAAATGGCCAATAATTACATAAGAAGATGTGCAACATCATTAGCCATTAGGGAAACACAAATTAGAACCACAATGATGTACCATTTCACACACACTAGGATGGCTATAATTTAAAATACATATAATAACAAGTGTTGGTGAGGATGTAGAGAAACTGGAAGCTTCATGCATTGCAGGTGAGAATGTAAAATGGTGCAGCTTCTTTGGAAAACAGGCTGACAGTTAATCCAAAGGTGAAACAGCGTTTTCATATGATCCAGAAACTCCACTCCCAGACATATACACAAGAGAACTGAAAACAAAAATGTCTACACTAATGTTCATAGCAACATTATTTACAGTGACCCCAAAATTCAGACAACCAAATGTCCATCAAATGATTAATGGATAAATTAATGTGGTTATCCATACAATGGAATATTATTTGTCAGTAAAAAGGAATGAAGTTCTGATATATGGTACAAGATGGATGAACCTTGAAAGCATTATAGTAAGTGAAAGAAGGCAGTCACAATATTTTATGATCCATTTATATGAAATGTCCAGAATAGGCAAATCTATAGATTCAGAAAGTGGATTAATAGTTGCCTAGGCTTGGGGGAGAGGTTGTGAGTAAATGGAAAGTTACTGCTGGTGGGTATAGGGTTTCTTGTTTCTTTTGGTATTGATGACAGTGTTCTAAAATTGATCGTAGTAATGGTTGTACAACTCCACCCATATACTAAAAACTATTGAATTGTACACTTTAAAATGGTGAATTGTTTGGTATGTGAAGTATATATCAATAAAACTGTTATTTTTAACTAAAAAAGCATAGCCAGTTGAAATTATGGAGAGAGAGAGAGAGAGAGAGAGAGAGAGAATGAGAGAAGGAGAGGAAGAGGAGTGTTGCTGAAAATTGCTGGAGTGACTGGAGCAGCTGAGGCTAGGTGGTCCTGTTGAATACAGAAAGAGAGAGAATATATTAGAGTTGGCAAAGTTCTATTCTACAAAGTAAATTACTGGACAGGGATTAGAATATCATAAACTAATTCTTTCCAAGCATTGCCAGGAAATGTGTTCACAAACGCAGCTCTCTCAGCTGAAGTTTGTCTTCCACCATTTTCTCTCAATGACTGGAACAAGATCTTCCCTGTGGTACTTAGCTGTAGGCCTCTGGTGTTTCAGAGCTGCTGCTGTTACAATGCACCACCACCACCACCAATGTATAATACAGCAAAAATGGTGCTGCCACCAGAAGCTGATGTTGAGAGCTTTATTGTCTGCACCATGATCTTCTTTTGAGCCAGGCTATGCCTTCATTTTCAGGATACATCTAACAAGAAAGCTCCCAAAGCAAGGCTGTCTGCTCTGTTTTTGGTGGAAGAGCTCTCATTGTTTTTCCTGCTGTCACACTCTCTTTAAAACTCAGGCTTGTGTGTCCCAAGATCTGGGACGAAGAACAAGCTGAGTGGAAGACACTGCAACCGGTGCTCTATTGAATTTTACCATTCTCTCTCACACTGTTCACTGCTATTGATCTAACTTTGTGGGCCTCTACTCTTTTTTTTTTTCCTTACTAAATTATTTCCCATATGGCTTATCAATCTCTCATCTAAATATATCTATTATGAGGCCACCCCATCAGTCCTCTAGACATGTTTGAATGCTATGCCAAACAGTATGTGCTTAAGCTGAGACCCCCTGCTCCATCCCATAACTGACACAATCTTTATTCATACTTTATCAACTAAGCAACTATCAAGTGTTAGATCCCATTTTAGGCATTGAGAGGTGAACACAATGCAATCCCTGCCCTCAAGGAACTTCCATTTTGAGGGGGGCAGACAACAAACAAGAAATTGCATGATTTATTATTTAGTTGTGCTCTATAGGAAAAATATAGGCTGCTGTGACAAGATATGATAGGAGGATTCAATCAAGGCTAGGGCAGCAGTAAAGCTTCCTTGAGGAAGTGATATTTCAGCTGCACATTTCAGGCTATGAAGGACTTAACCAGGTGAAGGAGGTTGAGGCAGAGAGATAACAGAGCAAACAACATTCATTCATTCATCCAGCAAATATGTATTGAACATCTACCATGTATCAAGCATTGTTCAGGTGATGAGGATACAATAGCGAAGAAAACAAACAAAATCCATGTTCTCATGTTGCTTACATTTTAATGGGGGAGGAGCAGAAAATAAACAACAAAAGTGTAAAATAATTGGTATGCTAAATGGTGTTAAGAGCTACAGAGATTTTTAAAAAGCAGCAAAAGGTGATAGGGAGTATCAGTGATAGGTTTAGGGGGGATGTGGAGTACAATTTGCAAAGATCTAAGGTAGGGAGGCTTCTTAATACTTTCCAGAAGCTGAAAGTAGGAAGCATGGCTGTGGGACCAAGAATGGATGCTTATCCTGTTGCTACTACTAGTACTATCTTCTATTTACATAGCACATTGTTCTCATGTAAATCATTTTACACACTGCCCAGTCTTGCCCAGTCCTTGCCAGCACAGCATAGTTGACCCTTCTTCACCAAAAGCTTTTGATTCAGTGTATTGTGGGGACAGTTTCCATGGGAACACGCCTTCAATTTTACAATAGAAGTCAATAGAGAATTAGAGAATTAGGATTCTCTTTACAGAAATGTGTTTTTTGCCAATTTTTCTGGGTTGCAAGTGTGTTTGTGGAAATTAATATCTTAGAGCTTTAAATTCTAGCTGATTAGGTCAGATAAAGGTGAAAACATGTTGGCAGAATGGCCAAATGTGCAAAGGAAGAGAATTCTGATTTCCTTGGAAAGGCAATCTTCAGTGACTTCTGCAAAGCAGGGAAACAGTGGGTGTGGATTTCATAGGAGGTGATACATAGCTGAATGTTCAGAAGCCAAGTATTCAGAAGAACAAATAGGCAAGTCATAATCCCATCGAGAATGTTTTTTGAGAATGAGTCTATACATTTCCAGAATGAGCTCCTGACACAATGGACACATTGCATGGAATTCAAGGAAAAGGACCGAGAAATAGTGTAGGTGTTGGGGTTTAAAATGAAGGAGAGGAAGGAAACATTATGTATAGTTACTCAGCAAACAACTTTTAGTCTGGCTCTGTCAGGTTGCTACCTATATGAGCTTGAACAAGTCTGAGCCTCAGTTTCCCCATCTGTACAATGAGAATGGGAATATACATTTCACTGGGTGTTGTAAGAAATAAATGAGACAATGAATTTGGAAAATGTTTCAGGATAACAACAGCTAATTTTTATTGAGATCTTACTGTCTTCCAGGTACAGTTTTAAGCATAAATCAACTCATTTAATATGACAACTCTAGAAAATTGATACTATTATTATTCCTCCTTCTTTACAGATGGGGAAACTGGGGCTCAGAAATGTTAGGTAATTTACTCAAAGTCACACAGTAAGTAGCAGAGTCAGGATTAAAGCTCCAGAGGTCATGCTCCTAACACTCACACTATACTGCCTAGATAGCAATTCAGAGGGTGGAAGAGTTATTTCTCAGAAGGAAGGTATGAAATCTAGCTAGTAGATAGAAGAAATAGGATTTGAATTAGATCTGATCCCAAAGTCTGTGCTTTTTTTCACTATGCAGCCTTCTGACAGCACAGTTATAATAGTAGCTATCATTTTTTGACTACCTATTTACCAAGCATTTTATGTACAATATCACTAATCTTTATAAGGTAGATAACCCTATGTTGTAAATATTATTATACTCATCTGACAGATGAGGAAAATGAGCCTCAGAAAATTGTTCTTTTTTCAAAGTCACACAACTCAGGGTTTGAATTCACATCTGCCTCACACCAAACCCTGTGTTTACTGCACCTTGCTACCATTCTTCTGCAGTATAAAGGGCAGAGGTGTTTGTTGTTAGTATTATATGGGTCAGAGTGTGTCACTAGAAGTATCAGCTATATGCTTTTGGGAACTCAGTTGATATTATTTTGCGGGAGGATGGTGCCAATTAGCTGTCATCTTCTAACTCCTACATTCTCTACCATCTGATTTAAGGTGCTACATCTGCCTCTTTTTGGTATTCCCTCCCTTCTAGATCTTTTTCTCCTTCCCATCTCTCCCTTCTTGTCTCCTTTTTCTTTACTTCCCTACTCTCCTTTTTTCTCTTCCTATTTCTTCCTCCAAAGTTCTCTCCATCTCTAGGGCCATATGAGTTCAGGCAGAGGGACATGAGGACATCTTCAGATTGTCTTCAGGGTAATACCAACCCCTGGAACTGAACCCCTTACAGAAACAGAGGTCCTGGTCAGGGTGGCCTCATATTGAATGAGGAACCTGGCAATTGGCCCAACCTCATTAGTTTTTTGATGAACTTGTTGACTGAGCCAGGCTCAAGAAAGAATGCACTGTTCTTCAAAGGCATCCCTTAAAAGCATTCATCTATGGGGTAATAGCTGGTATAAGAGTGTGCATGAAATCTCATTCACTTATTTGGACATTTCATTCTTCAAATGTAAGTGCCTGGCACTGTCTGAAGAATGGAGAGATGGAGAGATAGAGAGAAGGAAGCAAGGTTCCTACCCTCAAGACATTAGGAATTCTCAGTCCAATATGGGAGCAGATACATGCCCAAATAATTATAATACATGAAAATAAATGCTTTAATTGAGATTTATAGTATACAAGATGTAATAGGAGCCTGGAGGAAATAGCCACTCATTCTTCTTGGGAAAGTAGGAAGTAAGGGAAGGCTTCAGTGAGGAAGTGGCATTCAAACTAGGCCTTGACCGGTGAGTGGCAGATCACCAGAGAAGGTGGGAAGGGCATTCTAAGCAGAATAAATAACTCATGCAAAGGCACAGAGGCATGAAAGAACATGCAGGTTCTGAGAACAGCAAGTAGTTCAGTATTTCTGGTAAAGGCTCCACTCTATCACTTACCAACTGTGTGACCGGGACCAAGTCACTTGCCCATCTTGGCCTGCTTTCTCCTCTGTTAAATACTAAGTATAATAATAGTGATCATTTTATCCACACTATGTATCTCACCAAGATTGTATGAAGAGCAAATGAAACAGTTAACATGGAATTCTAGCAACGTATGAGGGTGAGGATTTATCTATTCTTTCCAACCTTTAAAGGCTATGTGAGAGTAGATGTGGAATAACTTTGTAAATTGTAAGCACCATACCCATGTGCATTGGTAATATTGTAAGTCTCATGGGCCAAACCCACAGCCCCATAGGAAAGCTCAAGAGTTCAGTTTCCAGTCACAGTTTTTAGCCACCTGGCTCCAAATCCTTCCCACCTAGTTTCGTGCTGGGACTCCCCATTCCATTCCCTTACCCCCCATGGCTGCTTTTCATCAGTTTATGTAGGGGGATATGTGAGAAGACTATTTTCCTGAACCTGCCCACCCATCCTATTCTTACCTTCTTATCTTTTTTTCCCTGGCCCCTAAATGGGGACATATATCCTTCAACTCTCACTTCCTCATTCCACACTCCCCCCTTCATTCTGAGAGTTTCATAATTAATTCTCCTCCTTTATTCAAGCATCTTAGTTTCACCATCTGGGACCCCAATCGTCAGTCCCGAAGTCCCATTCACAGTGTCTCTGGGGGTTTGGAGGAGGGTGGAGTGGGTCTGGGAGACATGATGCAAATAGACCTCCTGGTAGTCTGCCTTAAACTTATAGGGTTTCAATATGGAATGAAAGGTTGGGTTACTCTTGTGTTTAAAAGGTTTGTGGTTAGATAGAATAAAACAAGCATGTTTTACTCTGATCCATGAAATAGGCAGGGAATATGTGCCCTCAGTAATTAGTGTTGTATCACAGGAAACCCAAAGGACATGGATGTTTCAGAAAAAAGTGGTAGGCTTTCCTAGGTGACTTCATGGTTCTAAGTTCTACTAAGGCACTAGGTTCTCTAACTTATCCTTGGCAGTAGTCCATCAGTTACACCCATGGGAAGATGATCATATCTGGCCCCATAAATGTCACGCATATGTGTCTTTCCTTTTTGGATAACTCTAATCTCATAAAGGACAATAGCTATACCTTATGGATTTATGTATCTCCTCATTATGCCTAGCCTAGTGTTTGACACATAGGGGCTTGATTAATTGAATGAAAGAATGAATGGATGAATGATAGCTACTTGAGAAAAATCACTAAATGATGAAAAATATGCTAAGGCTAGGATACTGGATGGGTGTACTTAGGGATTTTCAAGAAACCCTTGATGTTTGGACTATAGTACTACAGGAGTTGAAATTGCCTCCTGGCCCTGCTGACACCTTGATTTCAGATTTCTGGCCTCTAGTACTGTGAAATAATACATTTTCATTGTCTTAAGACACCAAGTTTGTGGTAATTTGTTGCACCAGCCCTAGGAATATAATACAGGAGGATTAAAGAAAGGCACTAGAAAGGATACAACATTTCAACTATACCTTAAAGAAGAGAAGGATTTTCATGTATGGAGGCACAGAAAGGCATTCCAGGATAAGGGAACAGCCTGAACAAAGACATGGAGATATGCCATGGCGAATGTCTGTGTGTTATTTAGCAAAGCTGAAGATACTCATTGACTACTCTGAATAGGTAGCCACACTGGCTGTGCATTGCCTCCACATTTCCTAGATGCCAATGGATTGGTTTATATGTAGCCAAAAAGGATACTCAAGGAGCATTTGTTTCAGATGAATGGAAACATCTTTTTTCCTGCCATGTTCTGCGTTCACTCTTGAAACACAGGCTCTATCTTGGGCAGGAACTTCTTAGGACACATTTTGCTACATAATCCCCAGTGCAATGTTCTTAGGGATTCAGCATGAATGCTTATGTGGGTGGACCTGAAAATGCTAGTTCATGGAAGGTCAGACCTCAAACCAGCTGGTGCTTCTGTTTCCCTCCTAAAGTATTCTCTCACTTGTTTTACCTGTATTACTTATTCCATGGTCTCAGCCAGTCATTGTTCTCAACATTACACTATCACTATCACCACCATTATCAATATCAGTAGGAGCAGTAGTTATTAACAGGGTAAAAGGAGAATATCATAGGAACTGCTAGTGTATATAGAAGGAAACATACTTCCATCAATGACTTAGGAAGACCTTCTTGCAGAATAGGAGATTTCAGGAACTTCTGGACTGCATGCATGAACAGACACATTCATTATATACCTCTATATGCCAAGCCTTTTGCCAGGGGTTTTCATACACCTTAACCCATGAACTTCTCACATGTTCTCTATGAGGTAGAGATTGTTACTGTTGGCCCCTTTTTATATATTAGAAGACTATGGCTTTAAGAAGACTCAGTAAACTGCCCAGGATCACATTAGTAAGGGGCAGAACCCAGGGTCATTTGATTCCACGTCTGGTGCTTTTCCATTTCAACACAGCTCATCCTCCTTTACTTTACCTGGGTTGGTGGGGGTGGAGAAGTGGGATACACTCTTAAGATTTTGGATTTTAGATGACAAAAAGTCCTTTGAGGTCCTTTCCTTAAAGGAGCAGAGGTTACCATGTTCATGAAACCCTGGATCAGACATTTCTAGAGCTAACTGAGCTCAGTCTGTCTGTGTTTCCTCACTTAGGGACTACTCTTCAAACCATGAGACTACATTGCAATTTCCAATAGTGTCATTTGGCACTACTAATACCTCTCATACTGAATAAGACCCGTAAGTCTGTGTCTGAGAGAGAGAGCTCACACTGTCATGTTGCTCTGGTGGTACCCAACCCAGACAAGCCCAAAGCCCATATCACACACTCCATACACTATCCACAGAACTGCAGTGCCACTCAGGCCTGCAGCTGCATGATGGAAGGCTGCACTTCACTGTGGGGTCAGCTGGGACAGGCTGAGTGACTCAAAGTTAGGGAACTGAGGTCTGGAGAAAATCATTTCCATTTTCAGTTGCCAACAGCCATTGGAAAAGCCTCAGATGAAGCTGGGCATGGTGGGAGCAGGGGTGGGGGTGATAGGGATCAGCATCGTGCCTGCTGATCTCTGTCCATGGTCCTGTCCTGAGTCTGGACACACTTCCTTACGAACCCCACCCTTGCTTCCACCTTGCTCAGTGCTACCAAGGCTGCAAATATCTTTGCTTTGCTTGCTGCTGGACTTGTGTAACAGAGCCCTGTGTGCTGGGCTGTTGGGCCCAGCTTCATCTGGGGCTTTTCCAATGGATTTTGGCAACTGAAGATGGAAATGATTTTCTCCAGACCTCAGTTCCCTAACTTTGTGTCACTTAGCCTGTCCTAGCATGTTTCAAAGGCTCACCCTGAGAGGGAAAGTACTTAAGTGACAGGAGCTGTCCCTGCCCAGACTGGTTTTGAACACAGCAGCCAAGGCACCTGAGCATGTGGGCAAATGGGGTCAGGACACCCCAGACAATCTGGATTGGAACAGCACTTTGCTCATCTGGCCTCAATTTGTGAGCCCTTCTGTTGCCTTCTTCCCTCAACAACTCAGCTCTACTTCCATAGGACAATGAGCTTAAACAACAGGTTATGTTTGTTTGTTATAAGGCTTCAAGGAAGGAGGAGGGAGGGGAATGTTTGCAGCAGGGCACTTTGTTTGAATAGGTTGTCATGAACAAATGACATGATGTATGTGAAAGTATATCATAAATGTTATCTAGTGTGTGACCATGACCTTTATTTTCACATTTATAAATTAGGGAGTAAGAATTTAAGGGTAAAATATCATAGAGTTCCAAAGCCTCCCCAGTCTGGCCCCACTCAACCCCTCCAAATTTTGCTTGCTCCATTGAGGAACCCCTTGATTCCAGCTACATTGGACATGTCACTGACTCCCAAATACATTGCTCACCATCCTGCTTCAGCACTTTTTCAGCTCATGCTCTTCCCCATCTCAATGTGCTCTTCCCCTTACTGCTGAACACAGTCCTACTTCTCTCCAGGGCCACCACACCTGGTGCATGCTGAGGAACTCCCAAACTCCTTTAGCGTCCCGAAGCCCTGACTTATTTTCACCTCTCATTCAGTCCTCAGTCTTCACAGCCTAAGAGTGTTGCCTTCCTGTGTTTCTATTTCCTCCACTAGACTGTAGGCCCCTTTAAGGCAAAACAAGTACCTTTAATTGTCTCTGTTTTCTCCTCCTGAGTCCTAATACAGGGCCCAAACCAAACACTAGCTGAATAACTCACAGAATGGGGATCTACTTGCCCCTCTAAGGGCTGCTGAAAGGGAAAAAAATGAGGCATCTGTCTATTGTCAGCAGGGTGAGAGCTATAGTTTTCTAATCCTGTTTAGGACAAAGGAGGGAAGTATTGAGCCAGTTTGTCAGTTCCACTGTATTTAATGGGAGCCCTTAACATGCTGGGTGCTGCCCCTCATACAAGAGGAACAGTTGATGATGGTTTCAATTCATTGACCTCTGAAATCTGGACCCCCTGAGTTCCTATGGGCCATTATTTAAAATTCACCAGGGAAAGGCACCATAAAGTCCCAGCCAGAGGCCATTATTATGATTACTATATAGCCTCTGGGCACAATAGTGGTACATTATATGAAAAATAATATGGTAGTTTTCTTCCTTGTATATGCATATGTACCATAATAATGTTATTTCTGTCATTCACCTTCTTTTATCCCTCTCAGTTAAGATAAAACATAAATTTTGGCTGAAAGACATCCTGTGTCTGCCCTCAGCATGATAGAAAGAAACTTTCTGGGTCCATCTCCAGAATGGAAGCATCTCTTATGTCCCAGAAATTTCCAGACACTGTAGCTCTTTTCACTGGGAATAGGCTGAGTTGTCCAGTTATTAAAGAGGTGATATGGCAGGCTGAAAATCACACCACCTTTGGCTCCTGGTTGGCATCTGAAAGGCCGTGGCCATTTTGAAATACCAGTTCCAGAGGCTAAGAATCATCCAGGCACGTAACATAGAAGTAATGAAGGGGTTAAATGTTTTCTGCAAGGATAAACTCCAGTAAACTCTCTTTAATCTTTGTTATTAAGTTCTATTAGCCAGTGAATAAAGAGATTGTGCTCTCTATGTCCCCCATGGAGAAAAGGCTCAGAGTGATTTGGTGATTTGCTGAACATCACAGAGTTTGTTTAAGGCAGAATTAAGGTCAAAACCCAAGCTTCTAGGTCCTAGTCTCATACTCCCTCATTACCCCAGTCTGCTCTAATGGACATGCTACCATTGGCTGTTAAATAGCAGGGGCCAACTGCTTCCAAATGACACCTTTTTGCATTGAATTTTCATAGTGAGTCTCTCTTTTAGATATGCCTTACAGGGGGACCACTCTATAAGAGATTCTCTGTTATGTTTTTGGTCAATGAAACCCCAGGAAAAGGGATGATGGGGGCTAAGACAGGCCTGACCTGAGTTCCACCCTTGACAAAGCAAATGTAGTGAAAGTCCAGTCAATGTTTTTATATTGAATGCCTCCATTGTGCTGAGCACTGTGCTCAAACATGGACAGCTGAAAGTTGAAAGTACTTGCTTTCTTCTCCGTAAATGAACAGTCTAGAAGGGGAAGAAAACACATACACAGACAGTGTCGGTATCATGTGCTAAGTGAGCTGATTAAGGTAAACACAGGTGCTATGGAAGCACAGAGAAGTTTACCCAGGCTAGTCTACAGGTAGGGATACGACCTCAAAAATTTTCTTGGAGTAATTATAATTAACATCAGTGCCTGGCCCATTGAAAACACTCAATAAAAGTTAACTATTACCACTATGACATTACACATTGTTCCTGCCCTCAAGGATCTCACGATCTAGCAAAGGAGAAAGTACCAATATATAACTATAATAATATGTAATTTATGCTATAATGGTGTGGTGGAGAAGACATACATGGATAATAGCTCATGTTCAGTGAAAGCTGCCTATGTGCCAAGCACTGTTCTGAGGACACTATGTATATTCCTTCATTTAGTTCCCACAGCTTTATAGTTAATCCCATTTTCCTCAATTATAGGTGAGGAAACTGAGGCACAGAGAGGTAAATTAATTTGCCTAAAGCCACACAACTAATGGATGGTGGTAAGCAGTCACAAATGAGAGAGAAGAAAAAGCAAACCCTGATATCTAGAAGATGGCTGGAACTCACAGGTAGGCCATGCAGTTCTCCTGTTGGACAGAAACAATCTCACACAATACTGGCATCAAAGTTACACTGAGAAGATGATAAAGTGAGACAAAACAAGGCCACTTTGTAATTTTGTCTAAGCACAGACAAAAACAAAAAGCCTTATCCCCACTTTAGTCTACCCTCCCTATAGATAAGATTTATTAAGATAAGTTACAGAATTGCCCTTGTTTTCTGACAGCATTCAATATAGAATGAATTCCCACTTCCCTAGACCCCCGAATTATCCAACCAAAACTCCAATCCTATGATAATTCCTTTGTACCGCCCTTTTTATGAGACACCCCCTAGTTTCCACTGTATTAGTTTGCTCAGACTACCATAACAAAATATCACAGACTGGGTGGTTTAAACAACCAAAATTTATTTTCTCACAGTTCTGAAAGTTAAAAATCCAAGATAAAGATGTTGGCAGGTTTGGTTTCTCCTGAGGCCTCTCTTTACTTGGCTTGCAGACACTCTTTCCTCTGTGTGTCCTAATCTCCTCTTCTTATAAGGACCCCAGTCACACTGGATTAGGGCCCACCCTAATGGCCTTATTTTAGCTTAATCACCTCTTCAAAGACAGTCACAATTTGAGGTAGTGGGAGTCAGAGCTTCAACATATGAACGGGGTGGGGGTGGGGAAACAGTTAAACCAATAACACCTGTGGTGAGTGTTCTCCCTCACTGTAACAAGTAATAAACCCAAATTGTTCAACTACAGGTGTGTTCCTGGTAGCCTTTGGCTGGAGGGCATTGACACAAATTATAACTGGTAACTAATAAGTGACTAACTTTAAAACGGAAGAATAGCATATGTGGTTAACACAGGTGAAAACAATGTGCTTTCCAGCAATGCATTCTGGCCATTAAGATCCAGCCAATAGATAGGTAGCATTTTACATGTTTAACTTGTTTTGTTTGTTTGTTTTTGCTTTTGAGGGTAGAGGCCAAATTTTATTTTTCTTCTTATTTATTCCAGTGCCTGAAAGATGCAAATGTATTTGCACAGTGGCTGGCAAATGCAAGATAAATAAGGCATCATTAATATCCTCAAGATATGTATACCTAACTTGTGACCCAGTTATCTGACCTGTAAAATGGGGCTAATAAAATTTTCTTTGTTGTAAGGATTAAATAAAATAGTTCATGTAAATTGCTTAGCATAGTGTCTGGAAGGACTCAAAAAATGTTGGTTATTTAGGGATGAGCTATTATTTATGGATGAGTTTCATAGACATAAAATGAGAGGGAGAAAGAACAACAGTGTTCCAAGCAGGTGGAATGGCAAAAACACAGGCACTGAGATGAAGAACTCTAAAAGCCATACAGACATCTTATAGCCCAGGGATGAAAAATCCATGGAAAAGTGCCTTATACACACTTGATAAGGTGACCCAGACCTTATTGGCAATGGGATATCTAGAATATTTGTCTCCTGTACATTGCCAGGGAAAGGGAAATAGGCCCTCCTCCTCCCTGTGCTGTTTCTGGGGAGGGGTTGTGTGACGGGCTACATAGGCTCTGTTGAGCGTGATGGCGAGAAGTTGGACACATCAGATCCCAAAGCCTAAGCCTTGGTAGCAAAATGAGGCTGTAGCTGTGGAAGCAGAAAATCCTGAAATTGGGCCTTGCCTGACTGGAGAAGCTCTGCTTCGGCAATGACTTGCTGGAGCAAATGTACACAAAGTAGCTAGTTTTATCCCTTCTGTTCTAGCACCAACCTTTTGATCCCTTGCCCTGGCTGCTAGTGGTGATGACCCCCCGGGACTCAGGCAGCAACCTCACACCCAGGGTTCCAAAAGTGCTACACGGTCTCCAAGATTGGAGTTGCTCTCCAATCTTTTGCTGTTTCCTGTTGGGTTCCCAGAAAGTCTGAAGGGAGTTGACTACTAAGGGATTTTTCAATGACAGCAGTCAGGCAGATCTCATTTCCTTCCTGGTTCCCTTCTTCTCTCCTTTATTCCAGAAAACACCCGTCTCCACTTCTCTGCCTTCCTCCAACCCTTCCAACATGACCCACCTTCCTGGGGGCTTAGGCCCTTAAGTTAAGGGTAGATAGAGGTTGAATGATTAGATGCTTGGTGGATGAAGCCATTCAAATATTCTTCCCCAAACTTCAGAGCGCCCCTCTCCGCACACACAACTGCCCTAAAAGGCATGGGAGAGTGGTGTCCGGCTGCGTGTCTGCCAGAGGGAGAATGCACAAGTCGCGCGGTGGACTGGACCTGCTGCAAGAATGCGAGTGGGGGGCGGGGTGGGGGTGGGGAAGGGGGGCGCGCGCCCTTTATGACTGGTGGCCGCGCAGTGCGCGCTCCCGGGCGCCTGAGGGGAGGGAGGGACAGACGGACAGAGTGGGGGGCACATGGGGAAGGGATCTGAGAGAGGGTAAGGAGAGAGAGGGTGGGAAAGGGAGGATTGTGGTGGGGAAGGAGGATAGAGGGGGAACGCGTCCAGCAAGAACAGCGTGTTGGAAGAAACAATGGCAGGGGCAATAGCGATGGTGGCAGCCGAGGCAGCCCCACTCTGGCCACCTTTCTGAATGGGCAGAGGCAGCTCTGGGAGAAGAGGGGACCAGGCAGCGCCCGCAGAGGCTCTGAGAAAAGCGGCAGAGGGAGGAGAAGGGGGAGGAGGAGGAGGAGGAGGAGGAGGAGGAGGAGGGGAGGAGGAGGAGGAGGAGAAGGGGGAGAGGAGGGGGGACGAGGCAGGGGGAGAACCCGGGAAGGAAAACCAGTAGCATCAGCAGCAGCAGCAGCAGTCGCCGCCGCCACAGCAGTAGCAGTAGCGGCAGTAGCAGCATTTAGCAATAGCTTTAACAGCGATAGCGACAGTAGCAGCCGCCCTCCTTCTCTCTCCCTCTCGCGGACGGGGCCGCAGCCACCGCACAGAGCGGGCTCCAGGCACCGCGCGCGCAGCCCGCTCGTGAGGTAGCCCCAGCCCGAGCGAGCGGTGGTGCAAGCGAAGCGCGGACCCCAGGAGCAGCCGAGCAGCCACCGAGGCTCTGAGTTTCAGGGCCAGAGCCCGACAGCTCTGACTCTATCTAGCACGGCGGCGGCGGCGGCGCCTGAGGTAGCAAGCGAGGGAGAGAGGCGCGTCCACCTGGCGGGCCCGGCGCATGGAGCTAAGGCAGAGGTGGCGGCGGCGGCGGCAGCAGTAGCAGTAGCAGCGGCGGCGGCAGCAGCTCCAACAGCTGTGGCGACGGTGGCAGCCCAACCTTGACTGTGGCCGCGCCAGCTCCGGCGCCTGCTGCCTGAACCCGCCAGCGACGTGCGCCCTGGGAGTCGGCCTGTGAGGTGAGCACGAGCGCTGCCATCCAGCCCCCTGGCCTTCTCGCCGGCTCCCCGGCTGGCTCGGGTGGCGGCGGCAGGGGGTGGAACGAATAGGAGGAAGCCGAGCGAGGAGAGGAGGAAGGGAAAACAGAAGGGAGGACGTCTGTGTGCGAATGGCGTGCATGTGTGTGTCTGTGTACGAGGGAGCGAGGCCGCGAGGGCGAGAGATCTCGGCTCACCCTGACAGGCACTGCAATCTAGGAAAGGCCTCTGTGTTTGCGCCGGGGGTGGGGGGGGAGGGGAAGCGAGCGGGCTGGAGCCGCCGCGCTCACACGCACACCACCGGGCAGCAGAGACAGCAGAGTACAGTCGCCTTTCAGGATGGTGCCCGAGAGAGTCTTGCCAGGGAATGAGGCACAGGCACAGCACGCTTTGGCGCGAGCGGGAAACCCCACGCGGCGGCCGCCAGGGCCAAAGCTGCAAAGGTGCGAAGCCGCGTTGCCGGCGCCTCCCCCGCCCGCGGCTCCCGCGCGCGCCGGGCGGCGGTGGTCACCACAAGAGCGCTCCCGGGGCACGCGCCACTCAGCCGGGACCTCGGGCGGGTATAAGTTGGGGACCCAACCGAGCCTCGCCCAGCTCATCACCTTTGCGGAAATTGGCCCACGGCCCCTTCCCGCTCTCGGTGGCAGTAAAATTGACGCTTTCCTGCGTGGCTTCTGCGCTTCTCTGTGCCGCACCCCGCAACACACGTCCGCTCGCGTGCTGTACACTCTGTGGGGCAGGGAGGCGGCGAGCTGGCGCGGGGAGCCGGCCCCGCTCCGGGAAAGTGTGGAAACCGCGCCGCTGAGTTGGCGCCGTTCAGCTGAGGAATCCAGCGGTTTCAGCATGACTGCTTCTGTCTGTCTGATTCGTGAGGGACCGAATCACCCGCGCAAGGTTTTCTGTCTTTTTCGAAGTTAAAAAAAAAAAAAAATTGGCATCCCCATTTCGGCACCAGCACTCTTGATTTTTGTCGAGCTTCTGGCTGCATTTTGGAATAAGTGGGTCTCATATTTTGCTTCTGGGTTTTGGCTTCCAGCATATTGTTGAATTCTGTGCACAGCAATACACTTAGCTATGTGGCCTTTTTCTAACGTTCCATTTTCAGACTGTTATCTGAGAACACATGTTTTTGTGTGTAGGGCTGGCAGGGCTGTTTTTAAAAAGCGTCTAAAACACTGTAATCCCGGGATTTGAATATCTCAGTTGTTTTTGGTGGAGGAGCAGAGTGTGTTGATAGTTCGTTGGAATATTTTGCTTGGTGAGAAAAGGTGCTCCAGTGGTCTTCTTTGAACTACTAAAGACCATTTGAGTTTTTTTTAAGGGGGGGACGAATCTTCCTTACATCTTTTACACATGAGGTGACATATGACCAAACGTTTTATTTACAGCAGTGACGTTCCCATGGCTGAGGAGAATTTACACGTATTGAAGATATATTTTTAGAAGGGAACAAAAAAGTCCTAAGTAACTGTCATTTTACATATTAACTGGGAAACCGGCTAATCAAATAAAACTGGCTGAGTGTCTGAAACTCTATCCCAGTGAAATATGTGGCTGTGAATATAATTAACCATCTGTCTAGTGAGCAATTTAAATTTGGGCTGGTACATTTTTATTACAGTGTCTAATTTCTGGAAGACTTGTACATTTTACCCTGCAGTAACAACAAAAACGTATTTGCTTACTAGGTCAAAAATTTACTTGTGTGGTGGTGGGATCTCCCCTCATAGCTTTCCTGGTCCCAACACTGCTTGACCTGGGAGGTCAAAATGAATCTTGCTTTTGCAAACTGCATATTTTATTACAATAGAGGAACTCAAACCAGCCCTGAAGGCTACTGATTAGACATTTTTGTTTCTTGGAAATACTTTCCAATATTTTACCTCCCACAGAACCTAGATAGATTGCATGCATTTGAGTTGAAAAGATATAATTTTTTGTGCACATGTGTTCAGGTGGCATAGGGTGATTCAACAAAATTTGTAAGACTTGAAATTTGACTCCATTTACTTCCTCTTATTCTGCCTAATTCTCTGCCTAGCTCTTCCCTTAGCTGTTCCAACTGCCGCTCTCGCCCCACAGACATACACTCACAAAAAAATACATGCTTTTGTCCTTTTAGCCAGTTTTTTAGGTTAACAGTATTCAGATCTGTGATTTTAACAACATACTGAGGAACTGCTTTTCTGGAAATCATAAGTGTAAAATACTATAACATAAAAGGAATTTGTACATATTTTTAAAATTTTCCCTATGGTGTGATTTTAGTCAGAAATTTATTACTAGGAAAAAAGGAATAGAGTTTGGGTGGAGATGAAATGGCATAGGGAAGATTAGATTTCAGAGACTTCCACCAAATAGCTATTGTTAACATAATTAAAATGAACCATGGATTGATTGTGCAGTAAGCTAGAGAAAGTCATTTAAAGAAAAATACTTTTAAAACAAATATTTGCCTAAATAACAGCTCTGATAAATGAATAACAATTATGTAAGCACATGGCAGAATTTGACATATGTCAAGTCTGTTAAATAAATCAACCTGTTCAGTGAATAAATCTTCAATGCATCAATGCTTTTTAACACACATGCACGCACACACACATGCAAACCTGTAACACCCTGTTGCCGAAGTCAAACAACTGCAGACACTGCTTCTTTTTGTTTTACTCAGTCTGTCTCTCTTCCCTCTTTTTCTTTTTTCCACAATGGTCTGATTACCTGTAAGCTACCCAGTGAGCAGAGAGAACTAAAGGTCTGGTGGTGTTGCAGAGAGATGAGAAAAATGATAAGTGCTGAATTTAAAATAATCAAGGATGTGTTCATAGATCTCTGACACAATCACTAGAGGTCCTGGTCTCCCTGAAGTATTTACTTAGGAGGACGGGCCTAACCAAAGAAGCATTGATTGCAGTTTCTCTGTTCCTAAGTCCAGTTCTAGTAAATATTTTTTTTCTTCTGCAAATCCCTTAGTTAGGGGAAAAAAGAGATTCTAATTGGCCTTTGACTCTGTTAACATTACCTTTAAACTCTTACCTGGTGGTATATACATGGTTTAAGTGTTCCTGTGCACAATAAGCAAAAGGAGAGAAGGACCAAAGTGGGTGACAGGGAAGAGGGTTGATTCCCTTAAAAATAGGTCATTTGGCTTCCTTGTTTTTCCCGTCTTAGGGACTTTAGGTTTGGGCATTTTAATTTTTTTCTTTTCTTATTTTTTTCCTTTTACTTCCTCTGAAAACTTGCTCTCCAGCTCCCTAATTGATAGTGTTTCTACCAGAGAACATTTTCAAACCCAAGATCATAGAGTTAGACACAAAGAACTTCTTGGGTTCTCCATGCTGCTTGAAAACAAAGAGCACTAGACAAGACTGCATCACTTGGGGCTACCTTTAAGTTTGCACTTTTTTGCTTGCCAAGAAAATTTCATGTTGGGTGGAGATGAAGATTCCTCTGTTCTCAAACAACACTGGCCTTGTGCACATCACAACCTTGGGGAAACCTGGTCTGGGATGTGATCAGCTGGGAGAGTGGAGGGTTGGGGGAAACTACCTTTTAGTGATGGTAGGGCCTTTGTGGGGCCAGCTAGAGGTAGGGGTGAGGACCTTCTTTGTCTTGTTTCCCTCCAGTCCCTCACTGCCTGCAGTGATTTGCAAGCCTCCGCTAGGGAATGCGCTCTTTTGGTCTTTTTCTGTAGGTAAGTGCTTTGATCTGATATCTTTCCCTTTCTTGTTCTCTGGTGGAAAAGAAACGGAAGTCTTTGGGATCAACTGCTATGCACACAATTATTATTTTTCCAAAGGGCACCTCAATAGGTTCATCTTATCTATCCCCAATGTGATAATTTTGATATAAACAATTATCTACTGTTTTCTCAAGCACCCCCAAATCCCATTAAAAAATTTAAACTTCTCACCCTCAGTATCCCATTTCAAGTGCCACACAACTAGCTTAAACAAAAAGCTGCTCCTGATGTTTACCTGAAGAGGGTTTAGAGATTTGAGACCAAGATTATACCTTGGGTCTGACTGCTAGAGTAATGCCATGCCATCCTCCATCAAGAACAGGCATAGAGATTTGTTTTATTTGAGGGAAGTTAAAACATTTCCTCTATGGAGGACCATAAGTAGGGTGATCATATGTTGTGGTTTATGCCTGTTGTTCCAGTATACTTATTTCACCTTCAAATGTGTCCCAGTTTAGAAAAAAATTCTGTGGTCACCTTACTATAAACCACCTTTGAAAGAATCTATGCTTCTTGATTTCAGGAGATAGTTGTATTTGCAAAACTTGGGGAGATAATGAGCTTTGGAGATGTAATAGACCCTTAATTTGGCTCAGCCTATCTTTTTCCTAGCTAATGGGTCTTTGTGGAGAAAAACTCCAGAAATGATTCAGGCTTTGGGCTTGCTTGACAGAATTGGATTATTAGCTCCAAAGGCATCCCTCCAAAATGCATGCATGTGTTTGCACGTACACATGCACACAAAGAGGTGCTATCTGCATGTGGGAGAGTGGCTGTTCTTACTTTCATGAAAGACTGATAAGAGAGGTAATAAGCTTAAAGCTTATCAGGAGAAATGTAGGTTTAGGAAGAACATCCTGACCATGGTAGTTGTGAGGAAAAGGGGTGTAGTACCAAGAGAAGTGTGAATTCTTTTTTTCAGAATATGTTTGAGAAGTGCACAGGCAACTCTCTGTCCTGAATAGTTTGCATGTAGTCTTGCCTTTCATGTATATAGTTTTCCATTTGCCTTTTGGTCAAGACAAATGGAAAGATGATATTTTAAACTACCTCCCAGTCTTAAGTATCTGTGATTGGCTTTCGTTGATCTAGGGCAGGAGTCAAATCTGGCCTTCCATGGAAAAAGAAATAATGCAGACAAGAACAAAACATAGATCCATTTAGAGTTGCTTTTGTAAATGTTTTCAAGCTCCCCCTTCTTATTTGATCTTTACTTAGTCCAATGTTAAAATGACCCCAGATTTCATGACCATATTTCAGCTGATGTCTAGATGTTTAGAGATTGTCCAGAGCCTGGTGGCGTGGCAGAGGGATGACTCAAAAAGTGAAATCCACAGGTAAATTTGTTTGAGTTGAAATGTCAATAGTTACCTTTTCTTTCCTGCCTATTTCAGTAACCTAAAGTTTGTGGTGCTACTACATTCTTTCTGCCCTCCTTCCCAATATTTGCTGTGTTATTCCAGGCATGCATGTGATTTATTAACCTGGAGGGAGACTAGCTCTCAGAAAATTGCTTGAACAGGAACCTGCTTTCTCTTTAGTTACTAAATAACTGGAGCACATTTTGAAGATGTGCTGTTTACTGAGTAGGGGAGTAGAAAAAGTGGGCCATCACACTATCTAGCCAATGGTCCCAAACCTTGGCATGAATCCCTATGAAAATTCAATGAATGCCAAGGATACTCTCTTCAGAAAAGTGTACATTTATAAACATAACACTTGCATACATTTTCAAGAAGTCCAACCATGGATTGTGAGTTAAAAGCCTCTGCACAAGCCTTTCCCTAGTTGTTACGGAATTCCTGTTCCATGGCTGTCATGGTCACAGTGTCTTGAAATGGAAGCCATGAAAATGACTCTCTCAGAAAAGCATGTTATTAGTATACTTATGGTCCGCAGCTCTCAGCTACTCTTACAAGCATTTTTCTGTTTAGCCTTCCTGAGCATTTTTATTATGAAAAGCAACCACTTAGCACTCACTTTGACATTACCATTCTCACCAAAAACAAGTCAAAACTAGTTTCCCCAAATCCTTGACTTGTCAACTCTCAGATTCTTAAAAATGCCTGTTCAGCTCTCACCTCCCACAAGTTCATCATTAATATATAACTACATTCCATAAAAACTCACTCACACTTGCCTGCCTCTACCTCTCTGTCTTTCCTCTGTATCTTTATCTCTCCATATTTCTCTTAGCCAAGGGCATGAAAAAAGTAGGGAACTCTTCCTAGTACCAACTGTTAGATATGGTGATCAGGTCAGAGAGGGAGGTGGTGCCCAGATACCTTCATGGGGACCCTAGGGACTCATGAATCTTTTGGAGTACAGCTATCCTGGAGAGAGTTAATAGATTTAATCCCAGTTATCTAACATCATATATTAAAGGCAAAGCTCCTTAAGCTCTGTAAACATGAATATATGCCACATCTGCGCCTTGCAGTTGGGATGGTAGTAATAGGTGGTATTCTGACTCATGAATAAATATTTATTGCTTCTTTTCTTAGCAGTTTAGAATATTGCAGAGTATGAGAGTTAATAGAATTCTAAGGCTGGATGGGTCCATTACTGATCATTTATAATTTGATTCAGCAAACATTTGTTGAGCATCTACTACATGCTAAGCACTGGGATACTGGGGACAGAGAAAATAATAAACGGATTTTCCTATAAGAGGGAATTAGCTTTGTTCCTGGCTGGGTCTTTTGACCATCTGCATGAATTTACCCCATCATTTTTATAATTCAATGCATTTTTCTATTGTTTCTATATTCTACCTCTTGGAAAAATGTCTTAGTCCGTGTTCTATTGCTTATAACAGAATATCTGAAACTGGGTATTTTATAAAGAAAAGAATTTGTTTCTTACAGTTATGGAGGCTGAGAAGTCTAAGGTTGAGGGGCTGTATCTGCTGAGGACCTTTTTGCTGGTGGGGACTCTGCAGACTCCTGAAGCTGCACAGGGCATCACATGGCAAGGGGGCTGAATGTGCTAGGTCAGGTCTGTATTCCTCTTCTCATAAAGCTACAAGTCCTATTCCCATGATTAGCCACTACTCCATTAACCTATTAATCCATTAATCTATGAATGGATTAATCTATTCGGGAGGGCAGGGCCCTCATGACCCAATCACTTTTTAAAGGTTTCACCTCTCAATACTGCCATGTTGGGGATTCATTTTCAACATGAGTTTTGGAGGAGACAAATATTCAAACTGTAGCAGGAAATAAGTATAAATGGCCTGTTTTCCTAACACAGCAGGAAATTCCTCAGCAAATAGGTATCTCTAGCTGGGTTGAGACAAGATTTCCAGCCTCTATGGCACAAATGCTTCTGTTCTTATCCCTGCAGTGGCTTTAGCAGGCCCCATTTAATAGGGAGTAACATGTTTTTTCCCTGCAATTCTGAGGCAAGATTTCTATCATTGCTATCATTGGTAATGTGGAATTGCAAATAGCATTAGCCATGATGTATTGACTATTGCTTTAAGATTATGGTACAGAGTTATTATTGACTTCTGACTAATTAATTGAATGTACTCTGCAAAAAGCCAGTTGTCTGTCTTTGGGTTAGTTTTTAACCCCTAGTTGGTAGCTGTGTTGGTTTTCTACTATGGCTATTCTAACAAACTACCAAAAACTTAGTGGTTTGAAACAACAAATTTTCTGGAGGTCAGAGGTCAGGAGTCTGTATTATGTTCCACTGGGCTAAAATCAAGTTGTAGGCAGGGCTACATTCCTTTCTGGAGGCTATAGGGGGAGACTCTGCCTCCTTGCCTTTTCCAGCTTCTAGAGGCTGCTGGAATTTCTTGGCTCCAGCGATAGGGGATTGATTCCTCATATCACATCGCTTCAATCTTGCTCTCACTCATCATTACATTTCCTTCTCCAACTCTCACTGCTCTACCTCTCTCTTCCATTTATAATGACCCCTATAATTATGTTGGGTCTACCTGGCTGGATAATCCAGGATAATATTCCCATCTCAAAGTTAGTTAGTTTGCAACCTTAATTGTATCTGCAACCTTAATTCCTCTTGTGCCACGTAACCTAAAATATTCACAGGTTCTGGGAGTGGGATGTGGACATCTTTGGAAGGCCATTATTCTGCCTACTGCAGTTACTTTTTTTCACTTTTAATTTTGAAATAATTATAGATTCATAGGACGTTTCAAGGACAGAGAGGTCCCATGTATCCTTCGCCCATTTCCCCCAATGGTTATATCTTGCATAACTCTAGTATAATATCAAAACTATGAACTTGACATTGGGACAATGGATGTGTAAAGTTCTATGTCATTTTATCACATGTGTATATTTGTGTAACTGCCACTGCAATTAATATAAAGTACTATTCATCACTCCAAGAGATATCTCTTGTGCTACACTTTTATAGTCTTTATAGTCATACTCATCCCCCTTCCCCACCACTTCAGAGCCCTGGCAATCACTAATCTGTTTTTCATATCTAGAGCTTTATCGTTTTAAGAATGGTATATAAATGGAGTCATAGGATATGTGACCTTTCCAGGTTGGCTTTTTTTCACTCAGCATAATGCCTTTGAGATCCATCCAAGTTCTTTTGTGTATGAATAGTTCATTCCTTTTTACTATTGAACAGTATTCCATGGTATGAATTATCACAGTTTGTTTAATCATTCACCTATTGAGAGACATTTTGGTTGTGCCCAGTTTTTGGCTATTACAACTAAGGCTGCTATGAACATTAGTGTATAGGTTTTTGTGTGAACATAAGTTTTCATTTCTCTGGGAAAAATTCCCAAGAGTGTGATTGCTGAGTCCTATGGTAAATGTACGTTTAGTTTTTTAAACTAAAAACTAGTTTTGCAGTTTTTTAAGAAACTGTAAAACTATTTTCTAGAGTGTCTGTAAGTACATAACTTATTATAATCTATTAGTATCAACGTTTTACCTGTTGGAGTAAATTATAGAGACCTTACCTCTCTTTAAGTCCCTTTACCTTCCCCTGCATATATTGCCTTAAATATTTCCTCTACATACTTTTAAAATTGTTTATTATTTTTAATTTTATCTCCTCAAATTCCATTTACCATTTGTTTTTTAGAGATGAAGTCTCACTATGTTGCCCAGGTTGGCCTCAAACTCCTGGAATCAAATGGTCCTCCTGCCTCAGCCTCTAGAGTAGCTGGGATTATAGACATGTGCCACCATGCCTGGCTCTCTACATATATTTAGAACTACATCAGACTATAATTTTTGTTTCAACACTCAAATGTAATGAGAAACTCAACAAGAGAAGCAAAGTCAATTGTATTTACCCTTACTTTTACTCTTTTTGGTGTTCTTTTTTCCTTTGGAAGGTTTCAAGATTCCTTCTTTTATATTTTCCTTTCTGTTTAGAGACTTTTCCTTAGTCATTCTTTTAGTGCAGGTTTGCTAGCAACAAATTCTCTTATTTTTCCTTCATCTGTGAATTTCTTGATTTCCCCTTCATTCCTGAAGGATATTTTGACTGGAAATATGATTCCAGGTTGACAGGTTTTTTTTTCCTGAAAGTGCTTGAAAAGTGTGCCATTTCTTTCTGGTCTTCATGGGTTCTGATGGGAAATCTACTGTCATTTGATTTGTTTTTCCCTTGTAGGTAAGGTGTCATTTCTCTTTTGCTGCTTTCAAGATATTTTTTTCCTTTAGTTTTTAGAAGTTTGACTCTGATGTGCCTTAGCTTGGATTTCTTTGGGTTTATCTAGTTCAGGATATGCTTCTTGAGTCTGTAGGTTCATGTCTTTTGCCAAATTTAGTAAGTTTTTGGTAAGTTTTTGAGCATTATTTCTTCAAATACTTTTTATGTCCTGCCTTCTTCTATTGTTTCAGGCCTCCTCTGGTGACAGAAAAGTTAGATCTTCTTTTTGTGGTCCTACAGGTCTCTGAAGCCTTGTTCATTTTTTTCAGTCTATTTTTTCTCTGTTATTCAGATTGGATAATTTCTATCATTCTATCTTCAACTTAAGTGATTCTTTTATCAGTGTTCTCCATTCTGCTGTGGAGACCATACATTCAGTTTTTTTTTTTTTTTTGCTTTTTTGTTTTTTTGAGACAGAGTCTCACTCTGTTGCCCAGGCTAGAGTGCCATGGCGTCAGCCTAAGTCACAGCAACCTCAAACTCCTGGGCTCAAGCAATCCTCCTGCCTCAGCCTCTCAAATAGCTGGGACTACAGGCATGCCCCACCATGCCCAGCTAATTTTTTCTATATATTTTTGGATGTCCAGCTAATTTCTTTCTATTTTTAGTAGAGATGGGGTCTCGCTCTTGCTCAGGCTGGTCTCGAACTCCTGAGCTCAAATGATCTGCCCGCCTCAGCCTCCCAGAGTGCTAGGATTACAGGCATGAGCCACTGCACCAGGCCTTACATTCAGTTTTAAATTTTATTATTGTCTTTGTCATTTCTAAAATTTCTACTTGATTTATCTATATATCTTGTATTTCTTTGATGAGACTTCTTATTTTTAATTTGTTTCAAGGGTGTTTCTAGCTGTATATTGAAGCATTTTTGTCATGGCTGCTTTAAAATCTTTGTCAGGTAAGTCTAATCTCTCTGTCATCTTGGTTTTGCCACCTCTTGGTTGCCTTTTTTTCAATCAATTTGAGATCTTTCTGGTTCTTGGTAATTATGAGTGATTTTCTGTAGAAATCTGGACATTTGTGTAGTATGTTGTGAGATTCTGGATCTTATTTAAACTTTCTGGTTTGGCTGGATTTCTCTGACACTGCCCCTGCTCTAGGAGTTCCAACTCCAGGGGAAGGGAGTTGTTGTCTTGTTACTGCCAGGTGAAAGTAGAAGTCCAGATTTCCCACTCAGCTTGTTGATACCTAGAGGTCAGGGCTTCTTATAATTGCTTTGTAGGAGTTGGAATTCAGCCGCATTTCAAGTACTTGGTAGCCACATATGGTTAGTGGCTACTATATTGGGCAACAGATGGGTAGAACATTTCCCTCACTGTTCTAGAAGACTGAGGTTGGCGGAGGGAGCAGTAAAGGAGTTTGGCCCTACAGTAATTGAGGTTTGGGGTTACTGTGGCACAGGTGGAATAAGACGAGGACCTAGTTATTGGATCTGAGGTCCATGGCTAGGGTTTAGATTCAAAACCTGAGTTGTTATGAGTTCTAAAGAAATATGAGTACAGGGAACTTAGCTGGTCATTGTGGACCCAATTGAGCAGAGATGATATCCGTAGTATTAATCAAGTTTCTTCCTCTCAACCCTGTAAGAGAGGTAGTGTGACATGCTGCAGATTCTAGTACCACTCCATTTGGATAGAGGGAAAGTCTTTCCTAATGGGAGATAGTTATTTTAGTTATAGCAACAAACTTCACCTCCATGACTGAAGTAACCATTGATTGAGGAAATATTAACAGAAAAGACTAGGTCATGAAAAGGGTATTCATTTGGTTTATAGAATCTAGGGTTTATTTGGCACCTTGGTGGCCTTGATATTCTAGTTCTTGAGGCTTCCATCATGCTAAGCCAGGTGGGGGGGCATTTGTGAAAGAGCTCTGTCCTTCACAGAGCTCTGTGTTAACTTGTTGACACTGTTTGTCCAAGGCCTAGAGAGTTAGTAGATGCTGTTACACAGCTTCTTTGTACACTGAAATAACTGTTGCCTTCTCAAGTCTCTCTTTGCTTAGACTAGTGGGGGTGTACTCAGTGTAGGTTCAGTGTTCTCAGTCTCCCCTTGGGGCAGTTCGGTTACATTTTCCCTTACTGGCTTTCTGTATTTGTATATACATCTCTATGTGCTTCTATTTATGAGCTGCCTATACACTGTATCTCTTGGCAAGGGACAAGGTATACTCAGTGTCTACTGAATACGTGTTGTTTGTATGTATACAGGTCACATTGCCTTTTCCCATAGCAAGACCTATATGTGCAAAGTTGTGACCTTGGCATGTTGAGATGTTTCATAAATGACACAGTCAAATCTATTTGTCCAAATAGGTGAAAGGAAGGGGAATTGTGCTAGTGCTATAGTGGGTTTTTCAGATCTATGTGGCTTGACTTAAAACTAAACAAAAACATACCCTCACCTGAGAAAGAAGCAGTTTGGGAGTTAGGCTGTAAAGAAAGAGGCATGCTTTATAACCAAAGACTAAGGTGTTGGTTATAAAATCCTAGACATGGCTCACCAAGATCCTTCTGGTATGTGTATATGTGGGGAACATGTTAATGTGCCTGCTCTGTTACTCAGAGATATGGCGATGGTATGTAGTGGGAGTAACCAAAATCTTGATTTGTCACTTTGTCTCTCAAGAAGGCCTAAATATGCCACTCAACTTTTGAAGATGGTGTTCACTAGGTGTGCTGAGGAGCCAAAGAGTCGGGATATTGCTGAACAGAGCTGAGAAAAGGACTGGAATCAGCCTTCCTTGCCATTGATTCTACCATTTTCCTATAAGCCACTGTTTTTTGGCTCTAATTCAATAATACTTTAGTAGCTAGGCTTACATGGATTTAGCACCTGAATGAAGAGAAAGGTTCATTTGTTTATTGTCCAGATAAGGTGGCAATGTCATGATATTGTTGACCCCAGAAATTCATGATTCATTAAGTCCAGGTCACTTCTAGCCAACCACTGAAAGACGCTGAAAAGTATGTAGGTGAATTAATCTCTTCCCTTTGATTTTTACCTTTAATGTTCTACCCGCAGGTATGACTTTGATATCTTCCAGCACCGAGTACCATTGGCTAATGGAGGCCTAAAGTGGATGCATTTAACATGAGGAATGGAATTCCTTTGTTTTCTGAAAATTCAGTTTATTAGACTAAAGTATCTACAGGCCTGCCTCAGACAGCCAGGCCACATACAGACAAGAGCACTTTCAAATTACACTTTGAAATCAAAGTCTATTTTGGCATAATATGTGCTGAAAGGAAAAGTGTGCTCCTAGGTATGCTATTTACTTTGCCTTTTGGACTGTCCTTTTGGGCTTCCTCAGCCCTTCTCTGATTTGCATGGCTCTGACCCCACTCCCAATAACCTTCTGGGAAGGAGGCCCTGTTTTATGTCATCTACTTATGGCACTGAAATCCTGGGTGCCACGTGGAGTATGCTCAGGGAGCAGCTGTTTCTGATAAGGAAAACCCCCATTTATTACTTAGCACAGCAGCCACCTGAGACCCCCACCCCTCACAGAAGACCCACATTAGCATATTACTAACCTAACACCTGGCACATTAGCATATTACTAACCTAACATCTGGCACATCAGCATAACACTAAACCTATTACCTGGTGCAGACACTAAACTTATTACCTGGTGCAGACACTAACCTAACCTATTACCTGGCGGGCATTAGTCACCTGAGACCCCTCCCCTTGGATCACCCCAACTTACTAAAAATGGGAAAAATTGGGTAGACGGGGCTCAGAATTTGGTGGTGAGAGCCCCTCTGAGCCTGCCAGTGAATAAATCTTGATTCTCCGACTCTCCGTGTGCCGCTTGGTTTGTCCTCAGGACCACTCGCTGTAACACTTGCTGCAACATTTCTAGACCCTCAGGTAGAGAGAGTGCTCAAGCAGCTGAGACAGGCTGAGGTGGGAGAGGGAGCAGTGGATGATAGGGCAGAGAGCTGCCATCCCCACTGCTGAGATGGCCAGCTGAGGGAGACAGCTGTTATTCAATAGTCCTGAGAAAATAAAATCTTATACTGGTGTGTCTTCATTCAGGACACAGAGTTATGTTAAGGGACCACAGGCATTAAGACTACCAATAATAATGCCTTATGATTCCATAGCCGCTCTCTTCTAAAGGGCCCAAAGGGCTCCTATGTTTGACTTCATTTGGTCTCAAAAACATCCTTGTGGACTTAGGAAAGGTAAATATTGATAACCATGAGGACAAGTTGCATCCCCTCCCAGGGCCTCAGAGTTTTCAAACTGAAATGGGGGCTTGGTCTAGAAATGATTTTCCAGTTGGAGGAATTGAGTCTCACAGATTTTTAAGTAAGTTTCCCAAAGCCACACTGTATATCAGGGACAGAATGATGATTACAGGCCAAGCTCTGATCCCTTCCCTTAGATTTCTCCATCAGTGGCCTCTTTGAACAGTGAGGTAAGGGGAATTCTCACTTTTAAACACGTGATGCCTGTGCTTATCTCTTGCATTTAGCACTCTCCCCACAGCTGACCACCTTCCCAAACTACCTCCTCTTACTTATCAGCAGGGCCTTCAACCTTCCCCTTGATGTTGCCTGGGATTCATATCTTGTTTAACTGCAGCTGTTTTCCTAGCATATTGTGTAGCTGGATGCAAGGTCATTGCTATCCTCAGAGAGCAAAGTCTGGAGCCAGCACTGTGGTTACATCAGCCAAGAGAGCCTGTGGCTCCTGGGTGTGGCAGGAGGTCAGGGCAGAAAGAGCCACTCAAAAACATCATATTACAAGGTGCCCTCAAAAAGGAAGGAGAATCTATAGATTAGGGCTGGGGGTAAAGGGCTGACAAAAGGGGCCATTGGAGAAATCAGGAGCCAGTGAATTGATAAAAGCAAATTGATTCAATGATCAATCCATATGCAGCAAAGAGACCAGGATGCCTGAAATTTCTTCAGAGTTGGGGGATAAACATGGCAATTATGGCTGTGACAGGAATTTAGCTTGGGAGAGGGCAATAGGGAAAAATGAAAATCTTTATCTTCAGCAAGTTCAACTTTTGTAGTAAGACATTTACTTTAAGAAATGTTGTGAGCTAAGTACCGTGAGGGAATAAATTCAGAGAACCATATTCCCCATATGATTCCTGGAAACCAGTAGGAATTTGGCTCAAGAAGGGATAGCAGAAGGTGATTTGTGGTGTTGTAACAGCCGCCCTGGAAGCTGAGATGGAAAATTTGTCCCTGAAAGGCCAGGCAGTTGGAGGAGACTCACTAGAAGTTTCTGTCCGGAGAAAATCAATGGAACAGAGAGGGATTTTAAAACATATGGTGGGGGCTGAAGTCTGGAATACCCAGGAGCCCCAATCTGGTAATAGGTCCATTCGTTAAATTCTTGGCTTATGGTCTAGAATAGAAATTTGTTCGTTACTTTGGGGCAAAAAGGTCCCGAGGCTCCCAGGGCCTCTCTCTATCTTATCCCAGTGACTCCCTCTTTCATTTTTCTTTCTCTTGTTACTTTTTTCTCTTTTCTATTTCTCCAGTTTTAAGAATAAATTCATTTGTCATTTATTAACATAACCCATGAACATTTCACAAATACTTTAAAATATAGACAATAAATAATCCAACCTTTTGCTTTGAGAAATTGTTTATGTTTTTATTTTGAGTAATTAGAAAAATACTGAAAAGTACTGAGAATCAATAATATAAAAAACACACCTAGATCTCAGAATCAACAAACTGTTAACATTTTAAACATAAAGTTTGCTTTAGATTTTTTTTCAGTGGGAGAAATAAAACATTACAGACAAGTTAAATTCTGTCCCCTATTTCCAGTCCCATTCTTCTCCATCCATTTCCAGAGGCAAGCACTAAGATGAACGTGGTATGTATCTTCCATTTTGTTTTTGTACTTTTGCATAAAAGTATGCTTCCTCTCTCCCTTCTCCCCTCTCCTAGTAAATAATATGTAGAACTGTTCTGTGTGTTTTTAAAATTTACATAAGTAATATCTTAATGAATGTGTCATTCTGCAACTAGTTTTTTTTCACTCAGCATCTTGTTTTGGGATTTATTCTAGTTTTCTTTTTACATTCTTCTTTTACACTCTGTGCCCTAGAACCAATGGCATATGCATTACTTTTTCATGATAAAAATAATATATAATCACATTGCAGAAAAACTGGAAAATCCAATCAATTGTTGGCTCTTAAAACCAGAGAGCTCAATGTCCTATTGTGGACTTCAATTTGCAAAGGCAGGCAGCTCAGCTAGCCCAGTGATTCTGGCGATAAAACAATGAAGAGCAAAATTGGAATGGTCTCTAGGGACACTTCCTTACCAGTCTCCTGCCCCATTCCTTGAAAGAGTAAAACAGAGGCCCAGAGAAGGGAAACGACTTAATAAGGGCACACATTTATTTAATATTGTACTTGAGACTCCTGGCTCCCTGTCCCGTACTAGGTACTTGAAATCTTTCCAAGGCAAACAAACAAACAAACAAACAAACAAAAACGAAAAACAAAAAAACCACAAAAAACCCTAAAACTTCGATTTTTCATTACAAAAATTATCCATTTTAATACAGTGTGTAAAATGCAGAAGAGTAGAAAAATGAAGAAATCAAGAAATGCCCATTTTAATATTTTGATCTGATCTTTTTTTGCTATACAAATTTTATGTTTCTGTGATTGTACCTTATCTTACTTTTTTCTACTTAACATTATAATGTCATATGCATATTTTTTTAAAAGGCAGATTTGTACATTGAACTCTTACCACCAAATATTTTTTAAGGCACATGTTTGCTATTTAGCCATTAAGATGGCATGGGCAAGGGACTTGAGTAGAGAAGGAAACAAGACCATAGTATATTCCCCAGCAAGCTTCTTCCTGTCCTTTGGCCAGATCTTGTTCTTCTGAAACAAAACAACAACAGCAAAACCTAGATAGACATTTCTAGTATTTCTGCTCCTGAAGTAGTCATTCAGAGCAGTTTGGTTGCCCTCTGAAATGGCTTAGGGTGTGACCAAAGGGAGCTCTGATAGACCCCTCAAACTCCAAGGCAAGGGCAAGGGTGCCCTTGGGACCCAAAGGGAGCTTCAATTCTGGAGCTGCCTGGGTCAGAGAAGCCCACACTGAGGAAAAGACTGTGGTGATTTTCCCCAGTCCTTGGAGTGAGTTGGGTTACTCAGTTTTTCCAGAGCCTGAGCACAAAGAGGATGACAGTCATTAAAACTTCAGCACTTACTATAAGAGGAGAGGGATCATTCCCCAACAAAGCCACACCACCACTACACATACACACACACACACACACACAGTTAGAATTGTTGCTCACAATTTTGGTTACGTTGTTTAATTTTAATACATGCAAACATGCATTCAACCATCAAGACCTGCTGGGAGAAAGAGAGGTGATGATTTATTATTCTGGACAGTTCAACATGTTTGAAACAGTAAAGCACCGAGAGATTAAGCAACTTGCTCAAGGTCACACAGGGAAAAAGTATGATGCTGAGATTAAAAAATAAAGTAAAAAATGAGAGTGCTGTTATTCTTGGTCTTGGGTCTTGGAAAGCTGGACCTTAGCCTGCTGAAGATCACTGCACTTCTGCTTTAATCAGTTTAATTCATTGCTAGCTTGCCCTTGCTGCCTTTGATTCTCTTTGGATCGGCCAAATGTCAATCCACAGTAGTTGTTCCAAAGCTCTTGACAGTTTCAATTTTTCAGTTCCAGGCTCTATTTTTTCGCTCAGGGCTGGAAAGCCACAAGTCAGCTAGCGGCTAGTGCATGTCTGACCCACACTTGCTCAGGGCTGGTATGTGAGTGTGTGTGTGTGTATGCCTGCGAATCAGTGAGGACTCCAGGATTAGGAATGTTCAAGATTTTAAATTGAAATAATTAAATGATTTCCTCTATAAAGAGCCCTGTCCCCATGTAACCAATATGTTTGTATCCCCATAATATCCTGAAATAAAAAAAAGAACCCTCTCCCCTGCCAAAAGATTTTCTTTCGGGAGATGATTGTTTCTGCAATTGATTGAGGTTTGGAAATAGGCAGGTGAGGCTCAGCAAACATGCGATTTGCTGGGACATAGGGTGATCTTGCTTGCAGGTACTGAGAAGCCAATGTTGGAACAAGGTCCACCCTTTTCCCCTCCCCCTAGCAAAGACAGCTGAGCTAAAGCTGCCTTTAATAAGGGGTAGCTTTGGGTGCTGTAGTAGCATTTCTCCTTCAAACTGGGCAGACAACTCTGTGGGAGTCAGAACCTGCCACACCTATCCCATAGGCTTTGGAAAATGTGAAGTGGCACTTGCTGCATCTAACCTCCAAAGAACTTGCCTGCTTGCTAACCAGCTTGGCTATGGGAAACTTTGCCATTTTTTGCCTATCCAAAGGCCTCCACCTATAAAGGTCTGAATGTGTGGGTGTAAGGGGCATGGCGGCTGTGCTGCTGAAAGCTCACAACTGTCCTTAGACCCAAGGAGGGCGGCAGTCCAACAAGTCCATTACTCATCTGTTTCCACTATCTCAGGTAAGTGAAGATTGTAGTTCTCACTGGAAAAGATAAGAGGGGCAAGTAGATTAGATAGAGGAGCCCAGAAGAGTTTCAGGGGATTTTAGCCACAGATCAGCTAAAACAGCACTTCACAATCTTTTTAAACCCTCCTAAACCCTTCTGTTACCCTTTTTCTTAAGGCCCAACTTCAAAGAGTTGTTTTTCTCCTGAAAAACTACTTACTAAATAATATCTTCTCCATATTCATATATACACATATATGCTCATGTGTCAGAGCTGATCAGCACACATAACCATGTTATTGTGCTTAGTTGCTATAATTCTAGGGAAAAGCAAAGAAACTTAACATTTAGCTAACTGGGGCAGCTATATGATAAAGTATTCTGTTTTCCTTAAAGTTTTGAAATATGAAACTGGCTTTAAGATCCCCTTTATTACCTTTTTTGTTAAGATGACCAGGGACCTTAGGTTGGAAACCACTGACCTGGTTAACTCTTTCTCCCCATTTTTGAGTCAAAAAGCAAGGCTTTTGGCCAAATATAAAGAAAGTTAGTCTTTGAGCTGGGATTAGAACTACCCCCCGCCACTGGGGGCCAGTTTGCATCCTATTACTTAGATTCTCTTATGACACTTCTAGCCCATAACAGACTCATCCATGATCAAATATCAAAAATGTCGTGAAGGGGACGTTTGGCTGTGGTCTTTAATATACATTAAAGGTACGCATGGTGGTTTGGAGCTGCCTTGAGATTTGGCAATTTCTGGGAGGGTTATTAAAGGAGCTTTCTCATTCCAGTTATTAGAGGTTCAAAATCATTCATAGATATTATAACAAAATATACTTAAAGACTATCTATTAATACTAAATGTGATACTATAGCTGGGAGGAGGGAAGGGGTATGAGTAACAGTGAAGGGGTGGATTAGTAAAATAACCCCCATTTCAGGAAAACTATGTTTTATTAGGGAGATATATGTGCACATGACTATTTCTAAGGCAAGGCATAAGATAGTGCATGCCTCTGGGAGTTGTAAATTGCATAACATTTTTGGGTAACACTTTGTTCAGCAGGATTCCCTGGGACTGAAAAAATGTATAATGAGACCAGGTAAACCAGCAACTGCTGTATTTCTAACTGCCTGCTAGGAGAAGACAAGTGATGTAAGTTGTGCCTCAGTGGTGCTTTGTGCAGCAAATTACAACAAAATTTAGAAGTGCTACCATCCTGGCTATTTGTATGTTTATCATTAAACCCCACATTGACATATTGGCCACAATTGTTTTCTATGTCCTGGAAACAACCTAGGGGATATCTAAGTCATCCTTATCTGATACATTAATTACCTTTGTTAGATTACCTTACCTACATATATCCACAGACAGACAGCTACTTCCAACAGCAATCCATGCCAGAAAGCCCATTCTTTTTATTTTATTTTACTATTTTTAATTTGGCAAAATACACATAACATAAAATTTACTGTCTTAACCATTTTTAAGTGTGCAGTTCTGTGGTATTAAGTACATTCATTCACATTGTGGTACAACTATCACCACCATCCATCTCCAGAACTCTTTATCTTGTAGTACTGAAACTCTGTACCTATTAAATAACTCCCCATTTCCCGCTTTCTTAAACCCTGGAAACCTGTGTTCTACTTTCTGTCTCTATGGATTTGATGGCTCTAGGTACCTCATGTAAGTGGAATCATATAGTATTTGTCTTTTCTTAACTGGCTTATTTCACTTAGCATAATGTCTTCCAGGTTCATCCATGTCGTAGCGTGTGTCATAATTTCCTTCCTTTTTAAGGCTGAATAACATTCCATTGTATGTATATACCACATTTTGCTTATCCATTCATCCATTGGACACTTGGGTTCCTTCCACTTTTTGGTTATTATGAATAATGCTGCTATGAACATGGGTGTACAAATATTTCTTCAAGACCCTGCTTTCAGTTCTTTTGGGTACATACCCAGAAGTGGGATTGTTGGGTCATATGGTAATTTCAGTTTTTTATTTTTTAATTTTTTTATATACTGTTTCCTATAGTGGCTGCACCATTTTACATTTCTACCAACAGTGTACAAAGGTTCTCATTTCTCCAGATCCTTGCCAATATTTGCTATTTTTTGTTTTTTTTTTTTAATAGTATCCATCCTAATGGGTGTGAGGTGCTATCTCATTGTGGTTTTGATTTGCATTTCTCTAATAATTAGTAATATTGAGCATCTTCTCATGTGCATATTGGCCATTCATATATCTTCTTTGGACAAATGTCTATTTGAGTCCTTTGCTCATTTTAAAAATCAAGTTGTTTGTTTTTTATGTTACTGAGTTGTAGTAGTTCTTTATATATTTTGGATATTAATATTTTATCAGATATATGATTTGCAAATATTTTCTCGCATTTCATACATTGCCTTTTCATTATGTTGATAGTGTCCTTTGATGAACAGAAGTTTTTGATATTGGTGTAGTCCAATTTATTTATTTTTTCTTTTGCTGCCTGTGGTTTTGGTATCATATACAAGAAATCACTGCCAAATCCAATGTCATGAAGCTTTTCTCCTATGTTTTATTCTGAGTTTTATAGTTTTAGCTCTTATGCTTAAGTCATTGATGGATTTTGAATTAATTTTTGTATATGGTATAAGGTAAGGGTCCAGCTTCTTTTTTTTTTTACATGTGGATATCCAGTTTTCCCAACACCATTTGTTGAAAGAACTGTCCTTTCCCCACCTAATGGTCTTGGCACTCTTGTTGAAAATTATTTCACCAGATATATGAGAGTTTATTTCTGGGTTTTCTATTCCATTGGTCTATATGTCCGTCTTTATGCCAGTGCCACACTGTTTTGATTACTGTTAACTTTGTAGTAAGTTTTGAAATCAGAAAGTATGAGATCTCAAATTTTGTTCTTTCTTTTCAAGATTGTTTTAGGTATTCAGGGCCACTTGAGATTTCATATGAATTTTAGAATAGATTTTTCTATTTTGACAGGAAATTTCAATGGGTTTTAAATTTTTTTATTTTCAATTGACAAATACTAATCACATATATTTATGGGCTACAATGTGATCTTTTGATATATGTATATATTGTAGAATGATTATATCAGGCTAAATAACATATCTATCACCTCACATATCTTTTTTTGTAGTGAGAACATTTAAAACCTATTCTTTCAGCAATGTGGAAATATACATTATTACTTGTTTTATTATTTCAAAATATTAAGGGATAAAAATGTTTTTGGTTACATGGATCACTTTTGTAATGCTTGAATCATGGCTATAGGTGTGCCCATCACCCAAATAGTGCTCATTGTACCCATTAGGTAGGTTTTTGACCCTCTTCTTCCCCTACCCCCTTCTTGATTTCCACTGAATTTTACTTCCCTCTGTGCACATGTGTGCTCATCGGTTAGTTCCAATTTAATAGTGAGTACATGTGGTTGTTCTTCCATTCTTGAGGTACTTCACTTAGGAGAATGGTCTCTAGTTCCATCAAAAATGTTGCAAAAGGCATTAATTCATCCTTTTTTGTGGCTGGGTAGTACTCCATGGTAGACATATACCACATTTTATTAATCCACTCATGAATTGATGGGCACTTGGGTTGATTCCACATCTTTTCAATTGCGAATCATGCTGCAATAAACATTTTAGTGCAGGTGTCTTTTTGATAAAAAGACTTCTTTTCCTTTAGATATATACCCAGTAGTGGGATTGTTGGATCAAATGGTAGGTCTACTTTTAGTTCTTTGAGAAATCTCCATACTGTTTTCCATAGAGGTTGTACTAATTTGCAGTCCCACCAACAGTGTATAAGTGTTCCTTTCTCTCTGCATCCATGCCAACATCTATTGTTTTTGGACTTTTAAATAAAAGCCATTCTAACAGGGGAAAGGTGGTAGCTCATTGCAGTTTTAATTTCCATTTCCCTGATGGTTAGTGACGTTGAGCATTTTTTCATGTTTATTGGCAATTTGTCTGTCTTCTTTTGAAAAGCTTCTGTTCATGTCTTTTGTCCACTTTATTAATGGGGTTGTTTGTTTGTTTTCTTACTGATTTGCTATTATTAATTGTTATTACCATGCTGTGCAATAGATCTCAAAAACTTATTCCTCCTGTCTAACTGAAACTTTGTACACTTTGCTCAACATCTCCTCATCTCCTCCAACCCCCTCCCCTCAGGTAACCACCCTTCTACTCTCTACTTCTGTAAGTTCAACTTTTTTAGATTCCACATATAAGTGAGATCATGTAATGTTTGTGTTTCTGTGCCTGTCTTACTTCACTTAACATTGTTCTCCAGGTTCATCTGCATTGTTGCAAATGACAGAATTTCCTTCTTTTTAAAGGTTGAATAGTAATCCATTGTCTATATATATATATATACATATACACCAAATTTTCTTTATCCATTCATCCATCAATGGAAACTTAGGTTGATTCCATATCTTGGCTATTGTGCATAATGCAGTGAACATGGGAGTACAGGCATCTCTTTGACATATAGATTTCAATTCTTTTGGATGTATACCCAGAAGTGGGATTGCTGGATCACATGGTAATTGTACTTTTAGTTTTGTAAAGAACCCTCATACTGTTGTCCATAATGGCTGTACTAATTTACATTCCTGCCGACAGTATACAAGGGCTCCCTTTTCTCCATATCCTTGCGAACACTTGTTATCTTTTGTCTTTTTGATGATAGCCATTCTAATAAGTATGAGGTGATAGCTCATTGTCATTTTGATTTGCATTTTCCTGATGCTTAGCTATGTGAAGCATTTTTTCATAACCCTGTTGGCCATTTGTATGTTTTCTTTTGAGAAATGTCTATTCAAGTTCTTTGCCCACTTTTAATAAGTTACTTTGTTTTCTTGGTATTGAGTTTTTTGAGTTCCTTATATATTTTAGATATTAACCCCTTATCAGATGTATGGTTCATAAATATTTACTCCCACTCTGAGGGTTGTCTCTTCACCCTGTTAATTATTTCCTTTGCTGTGCAGAAGCTTTTTAGTCTGATGCAATCCCATTTGTCTTTTTTTGCTTTTGTTGCCTGTGCTTTTGGGATCCTACCCAAGAAATCATTGCCCAGACCAATGTAATGGAGATTTTCCCCTATGTTTTATTCTAGTAATTTTAGAGTTGTAGGTCTTATATTTAAGTCTTTAACCCATTTTAAGTTGGTTTTTGTATAGGGTGTGAGAGAAGGATCCAATCTCATTCTTCTGCATGTGGATATACAGTTTCCCAGCACCATGTACTGAATACACTGTCCTTTTCTCATTGTGTGTTCTGGGCATCTTTATTGAAAATCAAGGTCAGGCATGGTGGCTCACACCTGTAATCCCAGCACTTTGGGAGGCCAAGGTGGGAGGATTGCTTGAGCCAGGAGTTCAAGACCAGCCTGAGCAACATAGTGAGACCTTGTCTCTCCAAAAAAAATTAAATTAGCTGGGTGTTGTGGTGTGCACCTTTGAAGGCTACTTGGGAGCCTGAGGCAAGAGGATCGCTTGAACCCAGGAGTTGGAGGTTGCAGTGAGTTATGATGACACCATTGCATTCTAGTCCCAGCAACAGAATGAGACCCTGTCTCTAAAAAGAAAGAAAGAAAGAAAGAAAGAAAGAAAGAAAGAAAGAAAGAAAGAAAGAAAATAAATCAGTTGACCATAGATGCATGAGTTTATTTCTAGACTGTCTCTCCTATTCCATTGGTCAATGTGTCCATTTTTATACAAGTACCATATTGTTTTGATTACTATAGCTTTGTAGTCTATTTTGAAATTGGGTAGTATGATGTCTCCACTTTATCATTTTTCCTCAAGATTTCTTGGGCTATTCAGGGTCTTTCATGGTTCCATGTGAATTTTAGGATTATATTTTTTATTTCTGTGAAAAATGGCATTGGAATTTTGATAGGGATTATATTGAATCCAAGATCACTTTGGGTAGTATGGACATTTTAACAATATTAATCCTTTTAATCCATGAACACAGGATATCTTTCTATTTACTTGTGTTTTCTTTCATTTCTTTCATCGATGTTTTATAGTTTTCAGTATACAGATCTTTCACTTCCTTGGTTAAATTTATTCTTAAGTATTTTATTCTTTTGGATGCTATTGCAAATGGAACTTTTTTCTTAATTTCTTTTTTGGATAGTTCGTTGCTAGTATATAGAAATACAACTGATTTTTGTATATTGATTTTGTATCCTGGAACTTTACTGAATTTATCAATTCTAATAGTTTTTTTTTTTTAGTGGAGTATTTAGGGTTTTGTATGTATAAGATCATGTCATCAGGAAACAGAGAAAATTTAACTTCTTCCTTTCCTATTTGGATGCCTTTTATTTTATTTTTTTCCTGTCTAATTACTCTGATTAGGACTTCTAGTACTATTTGAAAAGAAGTATTGAGAGTGGGCATCCTTGTCTTATTCCTAATCTTAGAGGAAAAGCTTTCAACTTTTCATCAATGAATGTGATGTTAGCTGTGGGCTTGTCATTGGGTTTTTGATGGGCATTGCTCTGAATGAGTAGGTTTCTTAGGGTGGTTTGACATCTTAACAATGCTAAGTCTTCCAATCCTCGAATGTAGGATGTTTTTCCAGTTATTGGTGTCTTCTTTAATTTTTTTCATCAACATTTTGTATTTTTCAGTGTACAGGTCTTTCTATTTTATTCTTTGTAATGGTATTGTAAGGGGAATTGTTTTCTTCATTTTCTTTTCTGATTGTGTATTGTTAGTATATAGAAATGCAACTGATTTTTGCATGTTAATTTTGTTGAGTTTGTTATTATTAGTGGTTCTAACAGTTTCTTGTGTAATCTTTAGGGGGTTCCCTGTTTTTTTAAAAAAACTTTTTATTTTAGAACACTTTTAGATTTATAGAATTACTGTAATAGATTAGCACAGAGAACTCCCATATACTCCACACTCAGTTTCTCCTTTTTATTAACATCTTCCATTAGTGTGGTACATTTGTCAAAGTTAATGAACTGATATTGATACATTATAATTAATTAAAGTCTATACTTTTTATTCATATTTTCTCAGTTTTTCCCTAATGCCCTTTTTTTGTTCCAGGATCTCAGCCAGGATACCACATTATATTTAGTCATCACGTCTCCTTAGGCTCTTCTTGACTGTGACAGTTTCTTAGGCTTTTCTTGTTTTTGGTGACCTTGATAGTTTTGAGGATTAATGGTCAGGTATTCTGTACAGTGGCCTTTAACTGGGATTTGCCTGATGTTTTTCTCATGATTAGGCTGGGGTAATGTGTTTTAAAGAAGACTACAGAGGTAAAATGCCTTTTCATCACATCGTATTAAGGGTATACTATCATGACTTAACACTATTAATGCTGACTGTGATCATCTGGCTGAGGTAGTGTTTATAAGGCTTCTCTAGGGTAAAGTTACTTTTTTCCCCATTTCCATAATGTACTCTCTGGAACAAACCACTTTGGGCAGTCCCCACATTAAGAGTGGGGAGTTATGTGCCACCACCTTGAGGATGAGATATCTACATAAATTATTTGGAATTCTTGTGCACTGGAGATGTGTCTGTTATCTTTCACTTATTTATTTGTTCAATCATTTATTTATGCCAGTGTGGACTCATGGATATTTATTTTAAACTTTGGGTTATAGTCAAATACTACTTTATTTATTTTGTTTCTAAAATTTTTCAAGCTTTGGCCATTGGGAGCTTTTTCAGTTAGCTCCTGTGTCCCTCTGACATACTTCCATTGTGTTGATAATTCTTTTTATTTTGAGTCTGATTTTTGTTCTGCCTTATGCCATGAAAAATCTCTCTAGCATGTGACAGCCCTTTATATTTCTGAAAATATCCATCATTGCTCTCTCTAGTCATCTCCAGACTAAACATTTCCCACTCATTCCTTCAGACATTCCTCATGTGACAGATTTATTGACCCCTTACTCTCCTAGCGGCTTTCTTCTGGAAGCATTCCATTTTTTTTTTTTTCAGTTACTTGAAATACCTCCTTTCACTTTCCTTACCCTCCACAGCAATTATAAGATTTAAGGGAAACCAAAGGTAGTTCTTTTATAAAAACTATTTATGATAGTACCTAGTACCCAAGCTGTGTCACTGAATGAATAAATAACCCCTATATTAGAATGATGATCTCTAGGAATTAGAGAGGAAATATAATGCTTCTGTTTTGTATAGAGCTTAATATTTTTCAAAGCTATTTGGGAACCTATTCATTTGACTCTCCTAACTTCTTTGTGAAGTCCGTAGGGCAGTTAGTGGTATGCCCAGAAAAGCAAGGTTCAGAAAGGATGCCTTATTCAGGGTCGCCATATGAGTTTGACAGACTGGGTTCTCCTGACTCTTACTCCAGTAACCTTAAGCTTTTGTTTAAACTCTGACTGTGTAGGCTAATATTTGTTTGTCAGGCCTGCAACCATTAATCAGAATTGCCAGTACATTTGCTTATGAGCTGAACTTAGCCTCCTGATATAATATGAGATATGAAAGGTAAGTCTGAAATGCAAATATTTAAGAAATGTTTTTAAAAATCAAAATCATTTTTGTATGCTAGTTGCTATTGATTGGGTGGTTGAACCAGAACCTAGAAAGCATATGGTTAGCTTTGGAAATAGAAGTGTGAACAGAACAAAAATGAATGTTTTCTAATTGTCCTTGCTTGCTGCGGATATTAGGCAGCTAGCTTTGTGTCTTTTTCACCATTTATCAAATACTAATGGAAAGGTGCTGAGGTGTGGCTAATCCCAAACAGTGTATAATCCCCAAATAATTTATACAATAATATCCTGTCACACATACACACCCCAGTGCCCAGTCTCTGCTCTTCTATTTTGGAGGTTGCAGAGACTGCACTGGGAGATTTAGCAAATGGCGCAAACTTTTATTCCTGGGCTGTCTCTGCTCATTCACACATTAGTAGGAGCCTTGTCACTTATTCCTTTATATATGGGCTAACACAGAGTTGGGGAGAAAAAAACTAGAAAAGTTTTCTCCCTTACTACATGACTACTCCCTCAATGTTAAAACCAATTTGTACAAACCCGAATTTTTAGTGTGTACAGAATATTTAAAATCACAACTCTCTGGAATAAATGGTTGCCATGCCCAGAGTCTGTGGCCTTCAAGGAGCCATCAGTTGAAAATAAACAGCCAGCTATCTGTGGCGCCACCTACTGGCCAGGGTGGGATGGAAACGTGATCTGAAGTTTAGCTGGCAAGTGGGAAGGGCTGAATTTCAGGGCTGAGGGTGGGAAAGTATGGTATCCAGAGGAGGAGAGCAGCAAAGGGGCTGAGTGCTAAACTTTTCAACTTTGGTGACAAAGGATGGGGAGAAGTAAGTGGGCACAGACACTATTCCTACTTGGAGAGTGGGAGTTGTTGAGGAAGAGGAACCTCATTTATATTAAATCTTAGCTTTAATATTTTCTGGATCTCTGAGATAGAAGGTTGATAGAAGAACCTGGAAAGCATGACTAAATAGTTGAATCTGCTATGGGGACATGGGAAATGGGGCGGCCTTTTAATTATTTAAACCTCTGAAATTTCTTTCTTTGCCACCTGAAAGAGGTTCTGAGGTGAATTTAATAAGAAATGTGACTTCTGCTGTGATTCCTTCTAATGGAGAAAAACTAAGTCCTTTGGAAACTTGTACTTTTTAATCTTTCCTCACTCGTAAAAGGATTAGTCATTATAAATGTCATTAACATTATCTAAGTTAATGGCAGAGCCAGGTCATGACTTCAGGTCCAAAAGGTCCTGAGTGACCCTGGTGGCTGGGCAGCTTTGCATAAATTTAGGAGACTAGAATTTCTGCAAAAGGTCTGATGAGCCCAAGATGAGACTTTCAGGAAAAGCTTCCATACCATCCATAGATGTTATCTGGTTGCATGTACACGTTTGTTGAATACTTTAAAAATCTTCCAACTTGCCTGAATGCAGTCTTTCCATCTACATCTTGGGTGCCATGTCTCCTCATTCTCTTTCATCTCTTCTTTCTTTTCCATATTTGTTGACTGCATGAGATTAAATATAATAATTTTAATGTTGCACACAAAGTGAAATGACTTGCTTAGCTGTGACTTTAAGGCCAGGAATGAGACAGTGTATACAGGTCTTAGCTCCCTCATCAGAGGAACCTTTTAAATCTTTAAAAAACATGAGGGTGAAAAACAAGAAAACTTTTAGATTTTCAGTCCACCATTTGCTCTGAAGCATGAAGACTGAGAACTAGGTGGCAAAGATAGACAGTAAACTAGAAGGGAAAAAAGGCCAAGTCCCTTTTCCTGCTTGTACCTTAGCTTCTTGAATGATAAAATAAGACACCTTCAATTTTCTCTTATCAGAAGTCATCTGCTTGGTGTTTTATTCAGACTCTCATTTCTTTATCCTTCAGCTATTCGGTGTCATTTCTACCAAAGCTTTTAAAAATATATTTTCTAATTCTACCAGAAGAGCAGTCATAGGGCTTAGGCATGTAGGGGGAAACAGAAAATTGTGGAGGCAAAATCAGTCCATTTTCCAGTACTTTCATTCCTTAAGACCTATGCCAGCATCTTTATTTTAAAAAACAACTGTCTAGCTCTCCCTCCTTGCTCACCTCCTTTCCCATACAGACATATCCTCTCCCTCTTCCCCTCCCTCCCTCCTCAGCAAGTCTGGTGGAAAGACTAGTCTGATGCCTCAAAAATACTCTAATTCTGAGAAAGAAACTAAATTCTGCCTCTGACATTCCATTCCCCCTGTGGTTTTAATTAAGTGTAAATTCTCCTGTGCTCGTTTGAAACATGCCTCGGGATCTTAGGGAGATGGCAGGCAGATGGAGTATTAATGCAGGGTGATGTTTCTCACTTCACAGTGCCCATGCAACATTTATTGTCATTAAAATAGTGTCATTCAAATGAGGTGGCTGATGTTGGAAAATGAATGCGAAGTTGATCATTGTTCTGTGGATCTGGGCTTTAATGAAGACACTGAATCAGAGGCAGCACTTCAACTCTGCTTATACAATATGTATCTATGTATCTATCACTCAGTAGTGAAACCCTTGAGACTCTGACAGGAGGACAAAGCCTCTAAGACTATATTAGGGTCATGGGGATAAAAATACCTACCTCTCCTACTTTACCAGGCCGTGGGGAGAATGTGGAAAATAATATGTGTAAAGTGGCCAGAACACCTAGAAAGAAAAATGTAGATGTTTTATTAGCCCTGTGTAAGATCTTTGGTTAATTCCCCAGATCCCTGTAGAGAGTCCTGGAAGCCCTGTAACAAATTTCCCTTTTCCCTCCTCAGGTTTTTGTTTTCCCCTGGTACTCAAGTTAAAGAGAAATTGATTCTTTTCTATCTTGTGTTTAGCTTTTGTCCCTCTGCATTGAGGCTTTCAATTGAGAAAACCTCTTTGGGTCTGTAGGGCTGTCCAATGATGGTTAGGCTTAAACATTAAACAACCACACAGAACTAATTAGGTTTTATGGCCTGTGGCCAAGTCAACAAATTTTGCTTCATAAAATTTCTGAGAGAAAAAAAATACATATTTAGGTCTTGGTAAAACTTTTCTTAAAATGTCTGTTGTAAATGCAAGTGTTGCTGACCCAGTGGAAATATTTTGTAGTAGCCCAGCTTAAGAATATGCCCCCATATTTCTGTACTATAGTTTTTATGACTTCCCTCCAGGTTGAGCTGTGAAAAGGTGAGGGGAAAAGGAGCCATTTTAGAGAAGTAGAATAAACTGAATCAAATGTCTAGAGCTTGATTAATTCAAAACTGAAAGCCTGGCCTCCCCAGTCTCATGCTCCACAGCAATAATTTCTCCTTGGCCAGAGGCCTAAGCATCTGTGTCCAAATCTCATACTCTTTTCTGGATGAATTCATCAAGTCAAACCTCAAGTTGCTTACGTTTTCTCTCCACCATCCTCTAATTTAAGTTAAGCTTAAAAATGAGAGACATTAAATAGCAAAACAAACAAATACAACAATAATAACAGAACATTATGCCCTGGCCCTCAGAGGTCAATTTAATGTGATTAGCAGCATAAAACTTCACAAAGGCTTTTGCTGGAGGCTTACCAGAAACAGCATCATTCAGTATGTTGCCACGCGCTGCCATTCTTCCACTTAGGCATTATTTATTGATTGTAGGCGAAGCACAATATTTGTACCTATTAAACCTTTTAGTCTCCTTTCAGCTTTTCCTGAGTAAAAGTGGAACTGCACCATTATTGTTAAACTGTTCTCAAGGCTAAAAAACCTCCTGAATATTGTTTACATCCCTGGTTACAAAGGCGAGTACTGAGGCAGAGCTGCTCTGCCTGCTTTGATTTATATCAAGGGTAACATTCTGTGTGTGTGTGTGTGTGTGTGTGTGTGTCTGTGTGTGTTTTCATGCAGGAGAGGGTAGTAAGTGGAGAAGAGTTTTAAGGAAAGAGGGGGGCTGGAAGGAAAAAAACTTTCAATGAATTGAAACTGCATAATGAAAAGATTTTGAAATTTAATTACAAAAATGGCTCTGTTTTTTCTCTCACCTCCTCTTCTCTCTCTTTTCCTCCTCCCCACCCTCCCTAAAAGCACCGAAGTAAAATGAGACTGTCAGATCGAAGCCACACACCCACTCTAGGTCTGTTTTGAGAAAGGGATTTTTCTCTCCCCTTATTTACTTTGTAGCAGTGGTAGCCAGTCTACTGCAGGATGCAGTGACAGTGTGGAGCCTTGCTACTGTTCTGCTTGGTCCCCTCCCCTGTGCTATTCTCCTGTCTGGTGAGCAGGGTCAGAGCTTCAAATGATTGCTGTGGCCACATTTCTCACCATCTCTTGTGGTTTCACACTTGACCGTTCAGTATCCAGTCACTGTCCCTCTGACATAATGGCCTGAAAGAGTTGGAAATTTAGTTTCTGAGTCTGGAAATTCTAAAGTGGAGGGTGAATTTGCCCCTGTCGCTGTAGGTTCTAGTTATTTTTGGAAAAGGATTGAAATGTCTGGTTAACCTAGGAATCACAAATACGTTTGAGAATATGTACATAATTCATAATGCATTTTAGGGCACACCTGCATTATTTAGTATTGGGGTTTCCCTTTTAATTTTTTTTATTTTTGTCTAGGACTCTAAAGAGCACCTATGCCTGAGTTCCTTAATATTTTTTCAGGCCAGTTGTTAATTTCCAGCTGCTTTAAAATAGAGCATTTGGGTTTTCTTGGTCTTTCTTGGCTCCCACTCTCTTCTAGTTTGTGCTTTCTCCACAAAACAAACTTGTACCTAATTAATAAAGGTATTCAGTTTTAATACTCTCCATGAAAGCCTGTCTCTTACACTCTATCTGTTAGGAATATCATCCTCACCTGCAATATATACCTCTCCTGGAGTTGGTTGAGAGAGACATATAGGCCTAGGATCAAAGTCCTAGAATGGGATCAGGGTCACTGGAAATGCAACCAAGATGGGGACTGAGGCTCATGGGGCAAGAGTTGGAATGTGTGTTGTAGTGAGCTGTGGGGAGGAGGAAGAAACTAAGTATAGATTTGGTGGAGGTAGAGAGATATTGGGTCAGGAAGGACCTAAAACAAGCAGCCAGAGAGAAGAAAACTAAAGTAGACTCAAGAGCAGTGTGTCTTTGATTATGGCTGTTCACCAAACAACCGTTATTGCTCTCTATGTTTTTACTGAGCTGTCCTTTGGCTGTCTCTGGGATGTACACAATGTATACCTCAATGTACTCATTCCTTTAATATGTTTTTATCACTTTCACAGTCCTTATTAACACTCTCTTTTTTTATGGCCTTTGGGAGCCCAGAACTAGATGTGCCACCTCAGTAAGAATTTAATCAGTACTCTGAAAAGATGGATTTATCATTCTGGCTTGCATTTGTGTATGATGCAACCACATGTATACTTAACAACTACCTTACTGACTCATACTTTATTTATGGTCCATTATGATCCTAAAATACTTTGAATGTTAATTTCTCAATCTGATTTTAACAGGAATTAAAATAAATAAGTAAATAAATAAATAGGCTTCTAAGTTTGGGAAACACTATTATTGAAATTTAGAGGAGTTGGAGTTTTTAAATCCAATGATATTTCCTTTGTAATTTTGGTTCCCATGACTACTTGGTCTTTGCCACTTCTATGCCTCAACAAAAGAAAACCTTTTAACAACTGATGTTAGTAGTTGTTACCCATCCATCTCACTGTGGTTTTCATTTTCAAAGCTCAATAAGTTGCTTTCCCATCCCATTCCATTCTTGTCTACTGTTCTTCTTTGGCCCTAGGAATTAAAATATCTCATCCTGTCCCTTACAGCTTATTTCTGCCTCTCAGTTTTGCAGACAGGAGCACTAATAGAAATAACAAGCACCTTATAATTTTATAGTGCTAAAAATTTTCAAGGTACTTTCACATCCATTATCTTGTGTTATCCTCTCCATATGCCAGTATATAAGCAAGGCTTGTATTATTACCCCCATTCTAGCTCAAGGCCATACAGCTAAGGGCAGAGCCCTTAGGTTTCTAGATGAATTATTGGGTTATTAAGTATGAAATGTCCGATTTCCTTAAGTACTAAGTTTGACAGTTGATATTTCTGACATTTTACTTTGATACTTCTTGTTTTATTTATTTTTTATTTTTTAATTTTTTTACATGAAGCAACTTTATTCTTACAGGTAGGCAACAGAAGCCTAGGATCCATTGTGAGGCAATCCCCTAAGGCTCAGAAAGCTGTCTGGGGTTTCCACCATGTGCAGTCTTGTCTGCACATGCGCTGATTGCACCACAGCTGAGGGACCCTGGAAAGCAACCTATCCTGGGTTTTATATCCCAGGGTCACATGACCACTGGGATAAAGCGTTGAAGGATGTCCTGTTTTAATGCGGGACTGGTACTGAGCCCAGGCTGTCCAGCTCCCCCTAACCCTCATCTCAGGATGTTGTATTCCAAGCACATTCTACAGTGGTTCTTGAGTACTACAAGCAAGAAAGAGGGGAGAACTGGGTCAGTTCATGGCCACCCAGAGAACTATCCTGCAGGGATGACCCTTCAGTGTTTCCCCAAGTTGGGGTAAGGAGGCCAGGACCCCATATCTCCATGCTGATTAGTCATTGGATGTGGACCACACCAGGAGGGAGCACGATCTTAGGTGCAGTGGCTCTCTCCAGCCAATGCAGTTCACTTAAGGCTTTCTGGTGGCAGCTCTCCCAGCAACTAGAGATTAAGTCATTCATTTCTGGAAGGGAATCTGTGTGGTTCATCTCTCAGCATCGACTACATCTCTCTCTCTCTTTTAAGATTTGGTTGTTAGTTTCTACTCGTTCAATTTTTTCTCTCTCTGATGCTGTTGTTTTTCCTTCAAATGTTTGGTGAGTTTAGGTTCCCATTTATATGTATACATGAAAGTCTAGGCAGCTAATAAAACTAGCTTCCTTTCCCCTAATAAGGCTCTTCCCCAAATTGGGGAACTAATGGAGAGCTCTCTGTATGTGGTTGAGCCTGTAGACTGGCAAGATTCACTTTAAGATGCTCAGGCAGGAAACTATCTGGCATTTCTAAATGCCAGAATTGCTTTATTTTTATTGTGAAGGTACATCCTCATTCTTTCAAACTCTCGGTTTGGCTTGTGATTATCTTTCAAAATTTTTTGAACAATTTTTGTGAAACCATGGATAAGTAAAAAATTCATGTTATTTTTGAATATGAGTACCATCGTGGAACCAATGCACCTCAGACAGCTCAAAATATCAACAAAGTGTTTGGGGAGGATGTGGCTAATGAATGCACAGTATGTTGATTGTTTGAAAAGTTCTGTTCTGGTGATTTTAATCTTTAAAATGAGCCATGTGGGCGACCTGAGACCAAGGTGGATAATGATGAGCTGAAAGCTGTAGTGGAAGCGAATCCATCTCAACCTACGTGTGAATTAGCAGCAAGGCTTGATGTTACTATTCCAACAATATTGGACCATTTGAAACAAATCGGCAAGGTAAAGAGGCTGGATAGATGGGTACCACATGAAGCATCAGAAGAGAAATCTCGAAGCTTGCCTTTCTTCGCTGTCACGACATAAAGATGAACCATTTCCGTACCATATTGTTATGTGTGATGAAAAATGGATTCTTTTTGACAATTGCAAACATTCAGCACAATGGTTGGATAAAGATGGAGTGCCCAAACACAGTCCAAAACCAAATATTCATCAAAAAAAGCTAATGATGTCTGTTTGATGGTCTATCATTGGTATTATCCACTGCAGCTTCATGAAGCCTGGTCAATTGATTACAGCGGATGTCTACGGCAACCAATTGGACAAAATGATGAGGATGCTTGTGATTAAGCAGCCAAGATCAGTCAAAAGAGACAGGCCAATCCTCTTGCAAGACAGCACTCGACCACATGTCACAAAAACAACACTGCTCAAACTACAGAGGCTGGACTTGGAAACTCTCTGTCATCCACTGTATTCACCAGACTTTGCACCAGCTGACTACCACTTCTTCCAGGCTTTGGACCACTTCCTGTAAGGAAAAATATTCCATTCTCAGCAAGCTGTGGAAAACGCCTTTTGCAATTTCATCACCACTAGCTCTCCAGGCTTCTTCAGTGCTGGCATAAACAAGCTACTGTTAAGATGGCAAAACTGTGTTGATAGTTTAGGCGCATACTTTGATTAATTGTACTGTTTCTTGTTTGAGATATAATAAACTAAATGTTTGATTTTAAATTGGACATTTCATATTTAATGACCGCAGAGTTTCACTACACCTAATCCACCATCAGTTCCCTGGCCTGATTCCTTTCCTGCTAGTTTTTGGAAACTGAGTACGTATATATAGGAATTTGCTTGGCAAATATGAGAATTTGCTGAGAGAGAAATTGGCAGGATCAATTGGGTCACCTGGTGCTTGAACACTTCATGTGAAACTATGTTGAAAAAGAAGCCAAGACAATCCCAGATTAGACCATCACAGAGAAGACTCATTATCAGGTGGCAGGGACTCTTTCCTGTTGCTTAGAGGGACTTCTGGTCGTGAAAACTCTGAACCACCTCTCTGACTCTGTACTAGAAGGACTAATAAGGGTAACTAGTTAATCCTACATCTGTTTTTGTAATGTGGCAGTTTGCATGCTTATTAGAATCTTTTTGGTCTAAGGCAGTGGTTCTCAAGGGGGGCAATTTTTCCATTTGGGACATCTGGCAATATGTAGAGACATTTTTTTTTTTTTTTGGTCACAACTGGATTGGAGGTTGCTACTTGCATCTAGAGGCCAGGTATGCTTCTAAACATCCTATAATTCACAGGACAGCTATTCCCTCCACCACCCTCACAGAGCAAAGAATTATCTGACCCAAGATGGCAGTAGTACCCAGATTGAGAAATCCTGGTCTAAGTGAATAAGCCTCGGTCCCAGAGAAGTTCTTTTGATTTGATCTCTGCTTTTTTCTCCTGTACTTGAGCATTCTCTCTCTCTCTCTATCTCTCTCTCCCTCTCTCTCTCTCTCCCCGTATATTAGAGTTTATCTATTTAAGTAAATGCAGGAAGGTTCCTCAGAGCACCTAAATAGTATCACTGTGTTATGAAGAAACAATTGTGCTTCATGGTAAACTTGAGGGGAGATTCACTTGGGGTACCAGACTTCTCTGGGGTTGTAGGTACACATATGCCTGAGGTCACAGAATTATCTGCCAACACTCACCTGGATGTGTCTCTTTGTTTCTCTGTGTCTTTCTTCTGACTCTCTAGCAATTCTCAGACTTCATAGGCATCAATTCCTACTTGTGGAGTTGGCAGCAGGGGTTGCTGTCAGCTTTAGGGCATAAATCTGGAAAGAAATCCCTAGAAGCTGTCTGAAGAAGTACTTTGGGGGGTTGGGGATGGATTGGGTCCTTTCTCTTAGATAGGCTGAGCCAAGAGGTGGAGTGGGGGATGGCATTTGTGATGATTGCCTAGGCTTTTCACCAACCATTTATGTGTAAGAGGATATTGTTACAAACCCAGCCACTGCAGCTGTGAATGTAAGGGATCTAAGGAGAGAGCAGTGTACATGGGAAGAAGGGGTACAGCCATTTGGTGTGCAGAAGAGATGCCAGAGCATCTGGGTGTGTGTTTGTAGTTTTGTATTTGAGATTCAGTTCAACACTCTTTCATTTGTATGATAAATAATTTCCTTTCCACTCCTTATTTCCATTGACTAATGGTGATTAACCTTTTCAATTTTGGCATTATATATAATAAATTAAGTTCATTCTTTTAGACTTTGCCACAGTGCTGGTGTTTGAGTAGAAACAAAGGCTGGGATATGAATTCCTTATGTTCATTGTGGCTCTAAAGTCATTGTAAACTCTTGCAAAACCTCCCCTGTTGTGTACAGAATTTTAAGATTTGTAATGTAGGGGTGGGGCTCTGGGAGTTACCAAATGTTGTAACCAACAGCAAGTGTTGGTAAAGTCCTGGAAAACTGGCCCTAGTTTCCTCCATCTCTCTTCTCTTAGGCTGTCATCATTATGTCACATGAAGTTCATGAATGGCACACTGCTGAGCTATGAATTTTATTGCTTGTGGAAGTTTGTGGCCTTCCTTGGGAAGTTATGTTTGATTTCCACTTCTCCTTTGCTGTCCCTTATGAGTTTGTATGGGGTTTCTGCATTGGTGACGGAGGGGAAGTGTTTACCCGCAATGAGTATAAGATAATATGGAAATGTGATAGTCCTCTAATTGTAGTCTGACTTCCATAAAAACACTGCCATTTGAAATACATGCATTCAAGTTCCTAAAGGTCAGGAGTTATGGTTGAGCCTGGAAGTCATTAGCAAATGTGATACAGCTCAATGATGAGTACTTATGAATTTATACATGATGTTGGGGATATGTTATTGGTATGTTAAAGAATGAGTCTCAATATCAATATATGATCATTTCTCCATTATCCATGACAATGGAGAAAAGTAGTGGTACAAATAATCCCAAGCATCAGGTGATTTAAGTCTTTTCTGTTGAGTTTCAAAGTATATTATGAATTTTTTAGTGAGGTTCACCTATATATGTCAAGAGACTATGGGAAAATCAGAGTGGGGTTAAAAAGAAAATATCAAATCACCATATCAGAAAATCCACAAAGGGAATAATTATGAATAACAAATAGTTAAATTATGTAGCATACAAATGTTATGGTGAGTGTTCAGGAATGGCTCAATATGAGACCACCATTCTAATGTCAGTACATTCTTGAAATGAGAATGCTCTTCACTATGTATGCTTTGTGTAGCTTTCTTGAAATTTACTTCCAGGTGTTCTCCCATACTAAGTACCATAGCTCTGACCATTAAGTGATAAATAATTGTCTAAATACCTTAACTTTATCCTCCTTTATTTTTTTCTTCACTTTATTGTCACTAGCCTTTTCTCTCCAAATCTTTAAAAAAAATTTTTTTTTAATTCAGCATATTATGGGGGTACAAATGGTTAGGTTACGCATGGTGCCTTTGCCCCATCTGAGTCATAGTTTCAAGTGTGTCCATCCCCCAGACAGTGTACACTGCACCCATTAGGTGTGTATATACCTATTCCTTCCTCCCCCCTCCCATCTGCCCGACACCTGATAAATATTATTACTATATGTACACTTAAGTGCTGGTCAGCTAATACCAATTTGATGGTGAGTACATGTGGTGCTTGTTTTTCCATTCTTGTAATACTTCACTTAGTAGGATGGGCTCCAGCTCTATCCAGGATAATACAAGTGGTGTTAGAGCACCATTGTTTTTTGTGGCTGACTAGAACACCATGCTATACATATACCACATTTTATTAATCCACTCATGTATTGATGGGCACTTGGGTTGTTTCCACATCTTTGCAATTGTGAATGGTGCTGCTATAAACATTCGAGTGCAGATGTCTTTTTTATAGAATGCCCTTTGTTCTTTTGGGCAGATGCCCAATAATGGGATTGCTGGATCAAATGGTAGTTCTACCTGTAGCTCTTTGAGGTACCTCCATATTACTTTCCACAGAGGTTGTACTAGTTTGCAGTCCCACCATCAGTGTATGAGTGTTCCTGTCTCTCTGCATCCACGCCAACATTTATTGTTTTGGGACTTTTTGATAAAGGCCATTCTCACTGGAGATAAGTGATATCTCATTGTGGTTTTGAGTTGCATTTCCCTGATTATTAGAGATGTTGTGCATTCTTTCATGTTTGTTGACCATTAGTCTATCTTCTTTTGAAAAGTTTCTATTCATGGCCTTTGCCCGTTTATTGATGGGGTTGTTTGATTTTTTTTTGTTGTTGATTTTTTTAGTTCTACATAGATTCTTGTTATCAGCCCTTTATTGGATGTGTAGAAAGCAAATATTTTTTCCCATTCTGCAGGCTGTATATTCACTCTGATGATAATTTACTTGGCTGTGCAGAAGCTTTTTAATTTAATCAGGTCTTATTTATTTTTGTTGCTGCTGTAATTGCTGTGGGGGTCTTCTTCATAATTCTTTGCCTAGGCCGATGTCTGAAAGAGTCTTCCATACATTTTCTTCTAGAATTCTTAAGGTTTCATGCCTTAGGTTTAAGTCTGTTATCCATCATGAATTGATTTTTGTAAGAGTGAGAGGTGGGGATCCAGTTTCAATCTTCTGCATGTGGTTATCCAGTTTTCCCAGAACCATTTATTGAATAGAGATTCTTTTCGTTAGTGTATATTTTTGTCTGCTTTGTCAAAGATTAGATGACAATATGTGGATGGTTTCATTTCTGGGTTCTCAGTCCTGTTCCAAAGGTCTATGTCTCTGTTCTTGTGCCAGTACCATGCTGTTGTAGTTACTATAGCCTTGTAGTAAAGCTTGAAGTCTGGTAGACTGATACTTCCCAGTTTGTTCTTTTTGCTTTAGATTACTTTAGCTATATGAGGTCTTCTCTGATTCCATACAAAGCATAGAATTATTTTTTCTAGATCTGTAAAGAATGATGATGATACTTTGATGGGGATTGCATTAATTCTGTAGATCACTTTGGGCAGTATGGACATTTTAGCAATGTTTATTGTGCCAATCGATGAGCAAGGTAGATTTTTTCATCTGTTTACATCTTCTATAATATGTTTTCTTAGTGTTTCATAGTTCTCCCTGTATATGTCTCTCACCTCTTTCATTAAATATATTCCTAGATATTTAATTTTCTTTGAGGCTATAGTAAAAGGTGCTACATTTTTTATTTGATTTTCGGCTTGACTGTTATTGGCGTATATGAATGCTTCTGATTTGTGTGCATTGATTTTGTATCCTGAGACTTTACTGAATTCATTTATCAATTCCAGGAGTCTCTTTGTTGAATCCTTAGGGTTTTCTAGATATAAGATCATATCATCAGCAAAGAGTGATAGTTTGACCTCTTCTGCCCCCATTTGGATGCCCTTAATTCCCCTCTCTTGTTTAATTGCTCTAGCAAGGACTTCCAGCACTATGTTCAATAGAAGCGGTGATAGAGGGCAACATTGTCTGGTTCCAGTTCTAAGTGGGAATGCCTTCAGGTTTTCCCCATTCAGTATGATGTTGGCTGTGGGTTTGTCATATATGGCTTGTATCATTTTTAGGTAAGTCCCATCTATGCCTATTTTGTTAAGTGTTCTTATCATAAAAGGGTGTTGAATTTTGTCAAATGCCTTTTCTCTCCCATTCTTATACATCATCTAAACAAAATAATTATTGATGAATTCATCATAGATATATAATGTGTTTTGGTGTGAATCTCTTTGGATCTGTCCTACTTAGAGTTTTTTGAGCTCCTTGGATATGAGGATTAATGTTTTTCATCACATTTGGAATGATTTTGGCCATTATTTCTTCAAATGCAGTCATGCATTGCTTAACAACGGGGATACTTTCTGAGAAATGTGTTTTCAGGCAGTTTCATTGTTGTGTGAACATCATAGAGTGTACTTACACAAACCTAGATGGTATAGCTTACTACACAGCTCGGATGTATGATATAGCCTATTTCTCTGAGGCCACAAACCTATAGAGGTACTATACTGAATACTGTAGGCAATTGTAACATAATGATAAGTATTTGTGTGTCCAAATATATCTATTCATTTGTGTGTCCAAATATATCTATTCATACAAAAGGCAATACATTGGATTACAATGTTATGGCAGCTATGATGTCACTTGGGGACAGGAATTTTTCAGCCCCATTATAGTTTTATGGGACCACTGTTGTATATATGGTTCATCATTGACCAAAACATCATTATGCAATGCATGATTGTATTCGTTTGCTCCTTTTTCTCTCTCTCCTTCCAGGGATCCTGTCCTGTGTATGTTGGTGCACTTGATGGTTCCCTGAGGTCTCGAGGCTCTGTTCACTTTTCTTCATTTTTTTTCTGTTCTTTAGACTGGTTAATCTCAATTGACTTATCTTAAAGTTCACTGATTCTTTCTTCTACATGCTCAAATGTACTGTTCTACCCTTCTCGTAAATTTTTCATTTTAGTTTTATACATTTTGACTCCAGAATTTTTATTTAGTTCATTTTTATAATTTCTGTGTCTTTACATATATTCTCTATTTGGTGAAACATTGTTTTTTTTCATACTTTCCTTTAGTTTTTTAGACATGATTTCTTTTAGTTCATGAACATATTTCTAATAACTGATTTAAAGTCATTATCTAGTAAGTTTAACATTTGGGTCTCCTTGGGAACAGTGTCCATTGGTTGCTTTTTGCTGTGCATGTGCATGTGCCATACTTTCTTGTTGTTTTGCATGTCTCATAATTTTTTTGTTGTTGTTGAAAATTAGATATTATAAATACTATAGTGTGGCATATCTGCAAGTCAGTTGCTTCTTCTACCTGTTACTGTTGTTAGTTTAGTGACTGTCCTGAACTGATTCTGTAAAGTCCATATTCTTTGTCATATGTAGCTGTTGAATTTTCCATTTGGTTAGTTTAACGGTCAGCTAATGAATGGAGAGAGATTTCCTTAAACACTTGGAACCAATAAATCTCCAAGTCTTTGTGAAGGGGCTGTGAGTGCATGTTAGGAGCATGCTCTCAACACTCAGGAAGGTAGTTGATAACTTTGCCTTGGCCTTCACTTCCTGCTTGCATAGAACCTCAGGGTCAGTCAGAGATGAGAGCTTAGGCCCTTCTTAGGTATTTCCTGAGCATGCACTCAGCCCTGGGCATGAACACAGCCCTACACATGCATGTGGCCATTGAGACTTCTAGGAATATGTGAGTTTTTCAAATCCCCCTATAGACATTTCATTCCCCAGCTTTTCCTATTAAGCTCCTTGGTTTGCCTATCATTCACCCCATTTGTTATGCATTGCCTCAGACAGCCAAGATGTTAAACAATTGCCACTGATTGTTTTCGACAAAAGCTCCTGGGGAAAAGGCTGTTTGCACTGGGATAGCTCCCAGTCATGTCAAATAAAGACAAAGCTTGTGAGTGAGATATTCCTGGGAACCACCAGACAAGTCAAATAATGGCAATTCTCTAACAATGGGACCTTGAAGGAGGTCCTATCCCTTTCTTCCCCCTCCAGAGACTGCTGGCTTTCGTTGTGTTTCACTGCTGGTTTTCACTATGATTGTGGGCTTCTGGTTTTCAAGGCTACTGTGGAACTGAGAAGGAGAGGATGGGAATAAGGAAAGTTAAAACAGCACCAAAGCTTACTGTTCTTACTGGGATACAGCCCTTTCCTTGAATAAATTCTCTCCAAATTACTGTAAGCCTTTGGTTAATTTCCATAGTCCTAAAAATCTTGATTCTGATGCTGTTTGCCATTGTTCTCATTGGTTGGATGCAGAGAATTTTCTGAGGTCCTTACTCCATCCTTCCTGCTATTGTCATTCTGAATTCCTAGATATATAACTTTACTTTCTTAATATTTGTGGATGGATGGGATAGTCCTTTTAGTGGGACCATTTTTTAACTTTTTATTTAGCAATAATTTCAAAGTTACAGAAAATTTTCAAAAATAATACACAGAACACCTGTTTATACCCTTCACCCAGATTCACCTATTGTTAATATTTTGCCCCATCTGATTTGATTTATTATTTTTTCTCTTTCATATATTATGTATATAGCTTTTTTCCTAAGCCATTTGAGAATAAATTGCATACATTATGGCCCTTTAACTACTTCAGTGTGTATTTCCTAAGAAAATTCTCTCAAAAAATTATAGTATAGTAATTAAATTTAGTAAATTTAACATTGATATAATACTTTTATCTTCTGTGTTTCTATTTTGTCAGTTACCCAATAATGTCCATCACATTTTTTCCTCCAGTTCAGGATCTGTTCTAGGATCATGTACTGCATTCAGTTGTCTTGTCTCTTTAGTCTCCTAAATGGATCACCCTATTTGCTTGCAATTTCACAAGACAGAAGAGCCATAGTAATTTTTCTAGGAATAATATTTTAAAATATCAGCTTAAATAGTGACCCAGGAAACTCTGTTACTCCTTAGTTCTAAAACCTCCCACCTCAGGTCCAAAAAGAGTTGTCAGGTTAGCAAAAATGGGGAGATATATAGCCCTCTGAATTCAGGTATATTCTGAGAGTCCTCTGAGGTACTGGCATTCTCTTGCCTCTCTCCTTTAGTTTTATGTCTCAAACCCATCTTTCCTTCTGACTGCTTGCCCTTTGGTACCAAACATGTGACAGATATGATTTGCTTGGGTTTAATCCATCAACGTGTATCTGAGTGAGGAGCATCACAAGATAGCTAGGGATCACAGTAAGCTTTCCTTTCAGAAGACCCTGTTAATTAAATTTTGTATGAAGGAGCCCAGGCAAACCAGCAAAGATCTTTTCTTTTCTCAAGCCAAAATGTTGCAGGCATTTCCCAAAGAAACCTCATGTATGTACTTCTCTGTGAAAATCAATTAGTGTTATGAATGTGTGATAGCTTTCCTTAAAAAAACCTTTCATGATGGTAAAGACTACACATTAACATAGAGAGAAATGCTTCTGTCTTCACTCTTTGCCCCTTAGTTCTCTTCCTGAATATTCCACATCACTACCAAATCTTGATTTGAAATTGTTATTTTGTAGTGGAGAGAAAGTAAGACCCTTTTCTTATACTGGATAACGTAGCCCTTTCACTGTTTTTTCCACCCTTCATTGTCTTACTCTTCCCCACCACCCAGCAGATATAAACACACATTTATAGCCTCAAGGCAAGGACTGCCTTGGGTTAGGCAACTTCTGTTATCTACTTACCCATATTACCATAGCCTACCCTCCTTAACTTATTTTAACTAGTAAAACGCTAACTAAAATTGGTCCATTTTTTTGTGTTAAAATGCCTTTTAAATTGTTTTAGTTTTACCTAATTTTGGTTGATTTAATACAAATTTGTTAACTAACAGAATTCTGTAGCTTGAACTTAGTGCTTCTCATCTGAAACTTTCTATTTTTATAACACTTCTAAATGGTTAAGTGTCAGGTATTCTGCTTTTGTATGACTTATTCTTCTTTGATCATTTTCTTGCCCTTTTCTGTCTGTTTCCCACACCCCCATTCTATTCTCTCTATCTATGGAATATCCATCTTCCATCTTTGCCTGTTGAAAGCTTTCCCATTCTTATCCTAGTTAACCAAATTAAACACTCTGAGAAGGCAGAGACTTGTTTTGTTCACTTTGAAACTTTACAGGGCACTAAACAATAGTGCCTTGATATAGTTGGTGCTGAATGTTGAACACCTGAATATTGAATAACCAAATTATATTGAAAAAATGAAATGCATTTCCAAGAAGCTGTCCTTGGTAATGCAAGTGATGCTCTTCTTGTTTGTATAAATTTCTATACTATTTTTACCTCTCAAGGTATTATATCACAAGCTGTTTTCAACTTGTTCCTATATACTTATATATATGTATTTAAATTTTTTTTAAAAGAATTTTTTTGAGGCCCTAAATCCCTAAGGATTTAAAGTTCTTCTAGACTGAGTCCTCATTAAAATTATAAAACATTTTATAGCAAATATATATATATCAATAAAATGGATAGGACTTTTAAAAAAATAGTTACTATATCTATGCATTCATATTAATTATTGCCAGGGCATTACAGGCTTAGCATCAACTTTCTTCATGTTTTTATATTTTTAAGATACAAAGGATTACAAATTTGCTCACGTAAATGGGATGGGAATGGAAATTTTGTTAATCAATGTAACCCAATTCTTTGAACTCTTTTGAAGTTAATTGATGTGAATCACAACAATCTATTAGCAAAATTTATTTTAATGATTTATAAGGTGAACATCTTCCTCAGTTTTGTTGAAAGTATTAGAAACCATCTGCCTTACCAAAGTATGCATTGCCCAGTTAATAAAATAATTGACTTTATCAATGTGTACACTAATATTTGGAATTGTTCCTTTATTTAGTGCTCTGAAAGTTTTTATACCCTGGAACTTTGCACATGATTAAGATTCAGAATGAGTGAGAAGTATACATTTCTTTAGTAAAGAAGGGGAAAGGACCAGAGTGAAAGGGCACTCCTTAACCACACATGCTTTTTAAAACAGTTCAGATTTAGGGAAAAGTACATATGGAAGTTGAGGACCTGCAAATGGATTCCCTTTAAACTACCATTGCCTGCATACTCCTTGAAAACTTCATGATATAGGCCACAGTTTTAAGACTGCTATTCTACAGCATTTAGCATACTTCTGGGTTTGCAAAGTACTCCAAAAGAAGTAAATGGATACCTATGTTTATTAGAATTATAGAATGGAAGTGTTACTATTAGAATCCTTGTGTTGATGAGTCATCATCATCAAGGTGGGCTAGAGACCCCATCTTCATCCCAAACTGATGAGAATATCATATCATCTGTTCTTAAAGACATCCGTAGGGCAGAGATGCCCTGGGTTTTCTGTTCTCCATACTTATGTCTAGCATTTTCCACTCTCAAGATAATCTCTCACTGAAAGTCTATAATTTATGGGTCTATATTTTTGTTTTAAACATAGTGACTGCTATGAGTTGTACCATCTTTTTTATTGATACATAAGAAGTGTAAATATTTATAGGGTACGTATGATATTTTGTTACATGCATAGACTGTGTAATGATCAAGTCAAGGTATTTAGAGTATTTATCACCTCGAGTATTTATTATTTCTATATGTTGGGAAAATTTCAAGTCCTCTCTTCTAGCTATTTTAAAATATACAACATATTGTTGCTAACTATAATCAGCCTACTCTGCTATAAAACATTAGAACTTAATTCCTTCTATCTAACTGTATGTTGGTACCTATTAACCAACCTCTTCTGATCCCCTCCCTTCCCAGCCTCTGGTATCTATGTTTTGTTTTGTTTTGTTTTTTGTTTTTCAGAATATTATGGGGCTCAAGTGTTTTGGTTACATAAATTGCTTTTGTACAGTTTGAGTCAAAGTTATAAGTGTGTCCATCACCCACATAGTTTGCATTGTACCTGTTAGATGTGAATTTATCCATCCCTTCCTCCCCTTCCCACCTGCTTGATTTCCATTGAATTTTACTATTAATACCATATGTGCACATGAGTGTTGATCAATTTAGTTTCAATATAGTAGTGAATACATGTGGTGTTTGTTTATCCATTCTTGTGATACTTCACTTAGAAGGATGGTCTCCATTTCCATACAGGTTATTAAAAAAGGTATTAGCTCACCATTTTTTATGGCTGAGTAATACTCCATGGTATACATATGCTACATTTTATTAAGCCACTCATGTATTGATGGGCACTTGGATTGTTTCCACATATATGAAATTGTGAATTGTGCTGCTATAAACATTTGAGTGCAGATGACTTTTTTAATAAAATGTCTTTTTTCCTTTGGGTAAATACCCAGTAGTGGGATTGCTGGATCAAATGGTAGGTCTACTTTTAGTTCTTTGAGGTATCTCTGTGCTACCTTCCATAGAGATTGTACTAGTTTGCAGTCCCACCAAGAGTGTATAAGTATTCCTTTCTCTCTGCATCTATGCCAGCATCTGTTGTTTTGGGACTTTTTGATAAAAGCCATTCTCATTGGAGTTAGGTGATATCTATCTCATTGTGGTTTTGATTTGCATTTCCCTGAAGATTAGAGATGTTGAGCACTTATTCATATGTTTATTGACCATTAGTCTGTCTTCTTTTGAAAAGCTTCTGTTCATGTCTTTTGCACACTTTTTAACTGGGTTGGTTGATGTTTTCTTGCAAATTCACTTGAGTTCTTTGTAGATTCTGGTTATTTGCCCTTTATCAGATGTATAGCATGCAAATATTTGCTCCCATTCTGTAGGTTGTCTATTCACTCTATTGATTGTTTCCTTGGCTGTGTGGAAGCTTTTTAATTTAATCAGGTCTCCAACCCAGAGAGTGCTGGGGTGAGCCTCTTGCAGACAGGGCACTGGGCTCTCAGCTTCCTTGGTGTATGTCCTGCCCCACAGACCAAAGCCCATCAGCAGGCGCCATATTGCTTCATTCTCCCCTTCCCCAGCCCTACCATGGCTGCCGAGAGAAATAATTTAGCCATCACCTGGAGGCATCAACAGGGAATGGGACCTTTCCTTTGGGGGCCCTGCCGAGGCCTGAGGAGTACTCGGTTTGTGAGCTCCCTATACGCCGGCCCTCCCTGATGCTGCATGCCTGGTGACTCCAGCAGAATGGGGCAAATCCCGAGACAGAGAGACATCAATCCAGCTTGGGCACCCCATGGGTGACTTCAGACCAGCATTCTTCTCCCTCGCAGGGTCAGGGATTGATCTCCAGGGACTAGGGGACAGGCCTGCAGGCAAGATCCCATACACCCAGGTCTCGATAGCATTTCCCGGGGGCACAGAAGGGATATTTGTGAACTACTCTACTGAGGTGTGTTTGCCTTCAGGGGCAGATCAGAGTGAGTCCTAGCTACAGCGTGCTTGAGGGGCAACCCTACTCCCACGGAAGGCCAGGCTCCCAGCTCAGGCTATAATCCTGGGGAGGGAACCTCCTGGCTCTCATCAAAGTGAGGGAAGCTCTGCTGGCTTGAGGTCCTGCCTGCTAGCAGAGGCCTGGGACAAACCACGGAATAGGGGAGGTGAAGGGAGTGAGAATGGCTCCAGACTGTGAGTCTCAGACAGCCCCACCTCCACACCCAGACTTTTTAGCTGAATGGGGCCATTTCAACCCCTCCCTGGCAGCTTTGCCCAGAAGCAGAGAACAGAACTTTGACCCCTTCTGACAGCATTTGTAGAGCTTGAGGGCAGGCTCACACAATTCAGCCCTGCCAACCCTCACTCCCCTAACTGGCCCCTCTGACATGGAGAATAAGGACACACCTGGAAGTCCCAAGGCCCCACACACCACCTAAAGCACTAGAGTGCCTCTCCATAGGAAGGAGAGCTGGTTACAGGACCCAAAAACAACATTGCAGCTTGCTTCTCCTGGCAAGTGCCGCCAACTGAGAGGGAGGTCAATTTTTACACCCTTTTACTGAATTTACTGAGTCATCACACAGAGTGTGGTCAAGTCTCACCCACAAGCACCACCTACCCCTGGCTCAGAGACTAAACTGGGCAAGTCATTATTGAAACAAAAATCCAAAGGTAAGAAGCAACAGCTGCTCCACATGCAAAGGAATCAGTGAAAGAACTCTGAAAGTATGAAGAATCAAACTGAAAGGACAGCCCCAAAGGGGAACACCAGCTCTCTAGCAATGGATATCAACCAAATTCAGAACATTAAAATGACAGAAAAAGAATTTCAAACATGGATTATAAGAAAACTCAAAGATATGCAAGAGAAGATGAATAAGAAACCACACCCCCCCCCAAAAAAAATCCAGGACTTGGAAGAAAAATCCACTAAAGAAATTGAAATATTAAAGAAAAATCAAACAGACCTTGTGGAAATGAAGAATTTATTCAAGTAATTACAAAACACATTGGAAATCCTCAAGAATAGGATGGATCAAACAAAGAAAGAATCTCAGGGATTGAAGATAACACCTTTCAAGATAACACCTTTCAATTAATCAGTAGCAGAGATAGAGCAGAGAAGTAAGAGAAAAGAGCAAAGTCTACAAGAAATGTGGGATTATGTGAAGAGGCCTAACGTGAGAATTATAGGCATCCCTGAAGGTGAAAAAGAAAATACATAAGGGTTGGATAAACTATTGGAGGATATAATGGAGGAAAATTTCCCTGGCCTTGCTAGAAATCTAGATATCAAGGTACAAGAAGCTCAAAGGACTCCTGGGAGATTCATAGCAAACAAGAAGACACTGCAATGCATATTCATCAGACTGGCCAAAATAAACACAACAGAGGCCCTCCTATAAGCTGTAAGGCAAAAGAAGCAGGAAACCTACAAAGGAAAACCCATCAGACTAACTGCAGACTTCTCAACTGAGATCTTACAAGCAAGAAGAGACTGGGACACCATCCTCACTCTTCTCAAACAGAACAATGCCCAGCCTAGAATCTTGTATCCTGGAAAACTAAGTTTCTTATATGAAGGAGAAATAAAGACCTTCTCAGACAAGCAAAGACTGAAGGAATTCATCAAGACAAGACCTTCCCTCCAGGAAGTACTCAGAACAGCATTACAAGAGGATTAGCACAATAAACACTCACCAATATAAAATCATAGAAAAGCTGCAGGTCAAAGGCCAGATTCCACAATGGCTCAAGAGAGAAAACCAAGCAAGAAAGTTCAACTCAACAGGATGAACTTAAATCTGCCCCACTTATCAGTTCTTTCAGTAAATGTGAATGGCTTGAACTGCCTACTAAAGATACATAGGCTAGCCGAATGGATAAATATACACAAGCTAAGTATCTGCTGTCTTCAGAAAACACATTTAAACTGCAAGGATGCATTCAGACTGAAAGCGAAGGGATGGAAAACAATATTCCATTCAAATGGAAGCCAAAAGAAAACTGGCGCAGCAGTTCTGACTTCAGATAACTTAGTATTCAAATAAAAAAAAGTAATGAAAGACAAAGATGGTCACCATATAATGGTGAAGGGTACAATTCAACAAGAAGACATAACAATTCTAAATATTTGTGCACCTAACTCAGGTGCACCCAGATTCATAAAGCAAATCCTACTTGATCTAAACAAAATGATAAACAGCAACATCATAATAGTCAGGGACTTCAACACCCCTCTGAAAGAAGAAGAGAGATACTCCAAACAGAAAATAAACAAGAAAACAATGAATTTAAAGAGAACTCTAGAACAAATAGGCCTGACACAAATTTACAAAACATTCTACTGAAACACCACTGAATATATGTTTTTCTCATCAGCTCATGGGACATTCTTTATGATTGACCATATTCTAGGCCACAAAACATGTCTCCACAAATTAAAAAAAAAAAAAGAAATTATACCACGCATCTTCTCATACCACAGTGGAATAAAATTAGAAATCAACTCAAACAGAAACACTCAAATGTACATAAAGTCATGCAAACTAAACAACCATCTCCTGAACTATTATTGGGTTAAGGAGGAAATTAAGATGGCAATCTTAACCAAAAAGAACAAATTGGGAGCCATCAATTTGTAAGATTTAAAGCTATACTACAAGGGTATAGTAACTAAAACAGCATGGTACTGTTGGTGCAAGAATAGAAACATAGACCAATGGAGCAGAACTGAGAACCCAGATATAAAATGATCCCCATATAGCCATCTAATCTTTGACAAAGCAGACAAAAACATACACTGGGGAAAAGAATCCTCATTCAATAAATGGTGCTGGGAAAAACTGGATAGCCACATGTAGAAGACTGAAACAGGATCCGCACCTTTCACCTCTCACAAAAATCAACTCACAGTGGATAATACACTTAAATCTAAGACATGAAACTATAAGAATTATAGAAGAAAATGTTGGAAAAACTCTTCTAGACATTGGCCTAGGGAAAGAAATTATGAGGAAGACCCCAAAGGCAATCAGAGCAACAACAAAAATAAATAAATGGGACCTGATCAAATTAAAAAGCTTTAACACAGCCATGGAAACTATCACAAGAGTAAACAGACAACCTACAGAATGGGAGAAAATATGTGCATGCTATACATTCGATAAAGGGCTAAGTAGAATCTATATACGACTCAGGAAAATCAGCAAGAAAAAAATCAAACAACCCTATCAAAAAGTGGGCAAAGGACATGAACAGAAACTTTTCAAAAGAAGACAGACTAGTGGCCAACAAACATATGAAAAAATGCTCAGTATCTTTAATCATCATGGAAATGCAAATCCACACCACAATGAGATATCACTTATCTCCAGTGAGAATGGCCTTTATCAAAAAGTCCCCAAACAACAAATATTGGTGTTTATGTGGAGACATAGTAACACTCATACACTGCTGGTCGGACTGCAAATTAGTGCAACCTCTTTGGAAAGCAATATGGAGGTACCTCAAAGAGCTACAAGTACAACTACCATTTGATCCAGCAACCCCATTACTGAGCATCTACCCAAAGGAAAAAAAATACATTCTATAAAAAGGACATCTGCACTAGAATATTTATTGCAGCACCATTCACAATTGCAAAGATGTGGAAATAACCCAAGTGCCCAGCAATACATGAGTGGATTAATAAAATGTGGTATATGTATAGCATGGTGGTCTACTCAGTCACAAAAAACAATGGTTATCTAGCACCACTTGTATTATCCTGGATAGAGCTGGAGCCCATCCTGCTAAGTGAAGTATTACAAGAATGGAAAAACAAACACTACACGTACTCACCATCAAATTGGTATTAGCTGATCAACATTTATGTGCGTATTTAGTAGTAACATTTTTTGGGTGTCGGACAGGTGGGAAGGGGCAGGAAGGCATGGGTATATTCACACCTCATGTATGCAGTGTGCACCATCTGAGAGATGGTCATGCTTGAATCTCTGACTTGGATGGGGCAAAGTCAAGGTATGTAACCTAAACATTTGTACCTCCGTAATATGCTGAAATAAAGAAAGATAGGAAAAAATAATTTAATCATTTATTTTTTTGTTGCTGTGATTGCCTTTGGAGTCTTCCTCATAAATTCTTTGCCTAGGCTGATATCTATAAGTGTTTTTCCAGCCTCTTCCTCTAGAATTCTTACAGTTTCATGTCTTAGGTTTAAGTCCATTATCCATCAAGAATTAATTTTTGTGAGGGGTGAGAGGTGCGGATCCTGTTTCAGTCTTCCACATGTGGCTATGCAATTTTCCCAGTATCATTTATTGAATAGGCATTCTTTTCCTCAGTGTATGTTTTTGTCTGCTCTGTCAAATATCAGATGGCAGTGTGAGCATGGTTTTATATCTGGATTCTCTGTTCTGTTTCATTGGTCTATGTCTCTGTTCTTGTGCCAGTATCATGCTGTTTTGGATACTGGTAAAGTGATGCCTCGTGATTTGTTCTTTTTGCTTAAGGTTGCTTTGGGTATTCAGGCTCTTTTTTGTTTTCATACAAAGTGTAGAATTATATTTTCTAGATCTGCAAAAAATGACATTGGTATTTTAATGGGGATTGCATTGAAACTGTAAATCACTTTGGGTAGCATACACATTTTAACAATGTTGATTCTGCTGATCCATGAGCAGGATATGTTTTTCCATTTGTTCACATCCTCTGTATTTACTTCCTTGATGTCTCCTAGTTCTCCCTGTGGAGGTCTTTCACCTCCTTAGTTAAATATTTTCCTAGGTATTTTCTTTTCTTTTTTTCTATTGTGGAAGATATTGAGTCTTTGATTTGATTCTCAGCTTAACTGTTGTTGATGTATAGGAATCTACTGATTTCTAGATTTGTAGATTACAGTGATTTTGTAATCTGAGACTTTGCTGCATTTATTTATCAATTTCAGGTGTATCTTGGCAGAATATTTGGGGTTTTCTAGATATATGATCATATCATCAGCAATGAGCGATAGTTTGACCTCTTCTCCCCCAATGTGGATGCCCTTGATTTCCTTCTCTTGTCTGATTGCTCTGACTAGGACTTCCAGCACTATGTTCAAGAGAGGTGGTGACAGTGGGCAACCTTGTCTGTTTCCTGTTCTAAGAAGGAATAGTTTCAATTTTTCCCTATTCAATATGATGTTGGCTGTGAGTTTGTCGTATATGGCTTTTATAATATTGAGGTAGGTTCCATCTATACCTATTTTATTAAGAGCTCTTATCATAAAATGTCGCTTAATTTTGTCAAATTCTTTCTCAGCTTCTATTGAAATTATCATATGGTCTTTATTTTTGGTTTTATTTATGTGGTGAATTACATTTATAGATTTGCATATGTTGAACCATTCTTGCATCTCTGGGATGAAGCCCACTTGATTGTAGTGGATTATTTTTTTGATGTGCAGCTGAATCCAGTTTGCTAAGGTTTTATTGAGAATTTTTACATCTATATACATAAGGAATATTGATATGTAGTTTTCTTTTTTTGTTATATCATTTCCTGGCTTTGGTATCAAGGTGATATTAGCTTCATATAATGAGTTGGGGAGGATTCTTTCCTTCTCTTTGTTATGAAATTATTTCTGCCTTTTTATTCTCTACCTTCATGAGATCCATCTTTTAGCTACCACATGTTAGTAAGAACACGTGTTATTTTTCTTTCTGTGTCTGGTTAATTTCACTTAACATAGTGAGTCCAGTTCTACTTGTGTTACTACAAATGACATGATTTGATTCTTTTTTATTGCCAATTATATTCCATTATTTATATATACCACATTTTCTCTATCCTGTCCTCCATTGATGTAAACTTAGGTAGATTACTTATCTTTGCTATTGTGGCTAGTGCAATAAATATACAAGTGCAGTTATTTCTTTGATATACTAATTTCCATTCCTTTGGATAAGTGCCCAGTAGTGGGATGGTGGGATCATATGGTAGTACTATTTTGAGTTTTTGAGACATCTCCCTACTGTGCTGCATAGAGGCTGTACCTATTTACATTCCCATCAAGAGTGTATAAGAGTTTCCTTTTCCCCACATGCTTATTTTTGCCTTCTTAATAACAGCCATTCTAACTGGAGTAAGATGATATCTCACTGTGGTTTTGGTTTACATTTCCCTGACGAGTAGTGATGTTGAGTATTTTTTCATATACTTGCTGGCTATTCGTATGTCTTCTTTTGAGAAACATCTACTCATGTCCTTTGCCCACTTTTTTGTTTGTTTGTGTTTTTTTTTTTTTTTTTTGAGACAGGATCTCATTCAATCACACAGTCTAGAGTGAAGTGGCATCATCATAGCTCACTGTAACCGCAAACGCCTCAGCTCAAGCGATCCTTCTTCCTCAACTTCCTGAGTAGCTGGGATTAGAGACGCATGCCACCATGCCCATCTAATTTTTCTATTTTTTGTAGAGATAGGTCTCACTCTTGCTCAAGCTGGTCTCAAACTCCTGGCCTAAAGCAATCCTCCTACTTCCCAAAGTGCTAGGATTACAGGTGTGAGCCACTGCACCTGGCCCCTTTGTCCACTTTTTAATGTGATTTTTTTTTTTTTTTTTTTTTTTGCTGTTGAGTTGTTTGAGTTCCTGGTATATTTTACATATTAGTCCTTTGTTGGATGAATTGTTTGCAAATGTTTTTGTCCATTCAAGAGGTTGTGTCTTTAATCTGTTGATTGTTTCTTTTGCTGTTCAGAAGGTTTCAGTTTAATATCGTTCCATTTGTCTGTTATTGTTTTTGTTTCCTGTGCTTTTTTGCATGTTAATATTTTATTAATAGCCATTAAGTATAAAAATTTTAACACAGGAATAAATGATATATTCATTCTCTCTTATTACTTTACTGATAAAATATGGAGAATGTTTTGTGAGGTACCCAATACCATCACCAGATTTGGTGGTTTACTAGGAGGACTCACAGGACTTAAAATATAGTCATATTCTCAGCTATGATTTATTACAGTGAAAGGATACAAAGTGGATTAGTAAAAAGAGAAGGCCCGTGGGATAAAATCCAAAGGAAACTGGACATAAGCTTCTGAGAGTCCTTTTTCCCTGTACAGTCCCATAGGACTTGATTAATTCCTACAGCAATGAATTGTGATGACATGTCTACAAGAAGCTCACTAAAGACTGAGACCCCACAGTATTTATTGGGGTTTAGTCATATATTGCCTGTGCTTTTGAGGTCTTGGTAATGAATTCTTTGCCTAGACGAATGTCCAGAAGAATTTTCCCTCGGTTTTCTTCTGGTATTTTTATAGTTTCAGGTCATACATTCAAGTCTTCAATCCATCTTGAGGTGATTTTTGTATGGTGAGAGAGAGGGGTCCAGTTTAATTCTTTTGCATGTGGCAATCCAATTTTCTCAGCACCATTTATTGAAAAGGGTGTTCTTTCCCCAGTGTATGTTCTTGTCTACTTTGTTAAAGATCAGTTGACTATAAATATGTGGCTTTATTTTTAAATAAATAAAAAATGAGTTCTGTATTCTGTTCCATTGATCTCTGTTTCTATCTTTATTAATATACCAGTACCATGCTGTTTTGATTACTATAGCCTTGCAGTATAATTTGAAGTCAGGCAATGTGATGCCTCCAGTTTTGTCCTTTTTGCTTAGGATTGCTTTGGCTATTTGGGCTCTTTTTTAGTTCCATATGAACTTTGGAATTGTTTTTTCTAATTCTATAAAAAATGATGTCGGTATATTGATAGGGATTGTGTCGAACCTGTAAATTACTTTAGGCAGTATGGTCATTTTAATAATATTAGTTCTTCTAACCCATGAGCATGTGATGTTTTTGTGCTTGCTTTTTGTGTCATCTGTAACTTATTTCATCAGTTTTGTAGTTTTCCTTGTATAGATCTTTCACCTCTTTGGTTAAATGCATTTCTAGGTATTTTATTTTTTGCAGTTATTGCAAATGGGATTGCCCTCTTGATTTGGTCCTCAGCTAGATTGCAGTTGGTGTATAGGGATACTACTGATTTCTGTATGTTAATTTTGTATCCTGAAACTTTACTGAATTCATTGATCAAGTCTAAGAGTTTTTGGTGAAGTCTTTAGTGTTTTCTAGATATAAGATCATATCATCGTGAACAGGGACAACTTGACTTCCTCTTCCAATTTGAATGCCTTTTATTTTTTTCTCTTGCCTAAATTATCATTTTTAAATAGATAAGGACACATTTTTTAACCACAGAAGAAAAATCATACATACAGAATAATCATAACTTTGAATATTATTCAGCAGGGAGGGTATTTGTCTATGGGAAAGGAAAAGAAATTTGGTCAATAAGCAGTCGAGACCAGACATGAGCTGTATATCAGTGATTATAAGGCAAAGAAATAATTCAGCCTTAGAATTGATTAATTTAGTTAGAAGGAGAAAGAGTCAGGTAAGTCTCTAACTAGATTGCCTGACCATTTAGTTAACTAAAGAGTCATTTAATGAGATAAGTGAGATAAATATTTATGTTCAGCTAGTGTCTGACATAGTATGTGCTCAAAATTTAATTTTATATTATATTATCATTACTATTATTACTATTATTAATTTTTAACCTTGAGTTGACATAGGATACCTTTTAAGAGCTATGAAGAGGGTGTTACAGTCTATGCACACTGCTATTTTGAAAATGTCCTTGCCAATGGGCCCTCGTAATTGAGGTGGAAAGACAAAGTATATTGGCTTTGATTATAAAGTAATAAATATTTGCTTTAAAAATAATTAGTTACATATTGTTTCCTTCCAAATTGGTCATTTTAGAAAACTTATATTATTTTCACAAAACTGCTATTACTTAAAAGTGTTTTTAGAACTCTTTGAGATTATCTCCAGAGTCTGCAGTTTGTTGCTCAGAATCTACATTGAGAAGACAGGTCTTTATCCTTTGAGGGTGGAGCAGCTATGTCATTTGGAACCAAGTTCATGATTTCTAGGCTAAGTTCTTTAAAAAATGGAACACTTGTATATATGCAGGTACTCGAGTTTGTTTTCAAATTATCACAATGTAGGGGATACATGTTTATTTTTCCAGGATAATTATTTTTAATGGTAACTGAACTTAGCTAATACTGACAATAGACTGCACTCTTTTGAGAAAAGGATGATTATTTATACCCTAAATAAGGATTGAACAGATTGCTAGAATTTTGCCACAAAACTATACAGAGGAATTACAGTTATAGATTTATACTCATGTATTTGCAAGTTTTCATTAGACTTTTTGCCATTCCGTATTTTCTTTATACCATAATGATATATGAGGATGATACTGATATATTAGAACTATATTTTCTTCATACACAGTTTGATGGGGAGAGCTCTGTCTCAATATGATTTAACTCTTAAGGCAAAGCCTTAAAAACCCAACAGTTTAAAGAAAAAGAAGGGACCCTGGAACAGAGCCAAAGCTGTATACCCTATCTGGAGCTTTCAAAAGGCATCCATGTATTGTTGCCGAATGTTAATAGTACTCATCTAGGGAACAGCCCGTTGATAAACTGGCCAATGGGACTGACCAGTTCAAATATAAAGGAATCTTCATTGGGAGAATAAAATGTTAATCAAAATATATTATTCTATGTTTTAAAAACCTGATTTAAAAAACAAATTTAAAGTAAATTTACCCCACTTTCATTCAACTGTTTTAAACTAATTTTCTATTTAACATAGTATCTAGTAACATAAGAATTTTTCTTTTTTAAAAAAGCTCAATTTAAAAATGTTTTAAATTCTGAAGTGATGGGACTTGAAAATAAATAAATAAAATATTTTTAAATTAAAAATTGAATATTCTAAAGCCTTTGCTTTCCCCATGTTCAGGCTGGTTATATTTATCACCCAGATTGTACCAGATTTGTCCATATACATGCTTAGTACATTGAGCATATGCACACACCTACATTAAGCCATCAGGAGTTTCTGGGCCCCATTCTTTATTCTTTTAATTAAAATTTACACTTACTAAGATTCCAGCTTATTCTGCACTGAAACTAGTTTTTCCTTCAGGTCCAAGAATTGTTAGTCCGTGGTATCTGCTATTTGAGACCTGGTTTTTTAGTTTAAAAATTTTAATTATTATGAGTACATAATAGTTATATATATTTATAGGGTACATGTGATGTTTTGATACAGGCATATAATGTGAATTAATCAAATCAGGGTAACTGGAGTATCCATCACTTCAGAAATTTAACATTTCTTAGTGTAGGGAACATTCCAATTCCACTCTTTTAGTTATTTTAAAGTATACCCTAACTTATTGTTGATTATAGTCACTTTTTGTGCTATTAAATATTGTTCATTATATCTAACTATCTAACTATATTTTGATTACTTCTTCCATCTACAATGAGCACTACACTCTTTTTTTTCACCATTGACTTGGAAAACACACACATACATATTTATAGACACACAACTGTGTTATGCCATTTAAATAAGACATCTCTGTGCTTTCTCATAAACTCAGGGTTTGTTTTTTTCCTTTCAATGTCTGATTTATTTCTTCCTCTTATAAGAACTTGAGCTGATAGTTACATATAACAGTTGTCCCCCTGGATGACTACTCTCTGATAGCCTGACCCTTTCATTTTAGGACTTGCATTGCTGCTCTTGTTTTCCTTTATTCATAGTGGTCTGCTCATCTTTTATCTGGTGTTTGCAGTTCTGCCTTTGTAGATGAAAAAGAATCTTGGAAAAAATGCAGAAATGGTAGAAGTAAAGGGGAGCAGGACAAGACAGTGAAGAGATTCTTATTCTATTGTCCATTACCTTTCTGTTGGAGTGGCTGAACTGTAGAATGTGACAATAGCAGGAAACAGAAAAATTATAATTATATAGTCTGCTTCTATTAGGAGGTAATTAATATTTACTTACCTCTTGGGTAGCTAAAATGAGAGTCTGGTCAGCGTAAGAGAGATGAAAAAGACAGTTCTTAACATTTGCTGGCATATAAAACTGTTGGAATGTGTAGAAGATTAGAGGAAAATCAATGTCTGTCCTGCCTAGACCTATTATATGTTGCCTTTCCTAGATAATTGCACAAGGTAGATTCCCAGCATGTGCAGGTGTTGTCAATCATGAGTGCTTCAGTTTTAGATGCATATGAGAAAATAAGGTCCCTGATGAGGATTGTTGGCTGCTGATTCTATAGCACAAATGAAGAAATATTAAATGAAGAAAGAGTTCAGGGGCTGTAGTAAAGATGAGATTTTCCATTCTTCTTTAAGGGTAGAGTAATAAAAAACTCAAAATAACACTGCTATCAGGCAGTGGCTTGTTGCCCTGAGTGACTTCAACTTAATTTATTGTTCCACAGTTGCCTGGTAGGCTAGAAGACCACTAAAACCAGAAACAATCATGAGCCATTTTATCTGTGAGATAGAAGCTATTACTATTATTTAAAGTCTACTCTTTTTGAGAAGAGATCATATACCAAGAAGCAAGGGACGATCAGAAATTGTACAGCAAGTTGATAACATTTATTTTATGACAATGCCAACCTAGACTTCCACTTTCTTTCGTATTGAAAGTCTTGAGTTGGTTGGTCAATTATATGGTGATCAGCAAGAATGTTTTAACTTCTACTGGATACCTGTAGCACAGCATTAGAATTGGAGTCTTTGAAATGTAGCACTTGGAACTTTGTGTGGTGCATATTCCTACAACCACTCTGTCATTTATTCCAACAAACACTCTATATACCTTCCACTGCAGTTTAAGCCCCGTTTTCTTTTTCTATCCTCATTGGAGATTATTAGCTAGCCACAATCCTACCTGTCCTTTTGTCTCATCCTGAACAGGTTAAAAACGTTTCCAATTAAAGAATGATTTTTCTCTCTAAAAACCCACCCACCACCTTCTTTCTCTATTCCACAACCTTCTCTTTTCCATGCTAAAAGATACAAGTAACTTAAACCTATCTCCAACTCTTGTTTTATATCATTGTCTTTGTAGTTTTCTTTCTATATTCTTAATTCCTTATTGAAGATGTGGTATGGGACATGCTGTTTTTTCCACTACATAATTAAGAAACTATATATACCAATTGTATGGAATATCTCTGTTTTCATTTGGTTCTCCACACATAAAGGCAATAAGACAAAAATATCTTGGGGATAGTTTTTTCTTTCTTACAGGGATGTGGTGGAGAGGGATATGTTCTGATTTATTTCTGGTCTATATCCAGTGGTGTATTGGCACTGGTTTGCATCAGCTCTTGACAACCAATTGTGCACATCCCTTCCCAACTTCAAGTTCATGTTCAGTGATTGGTAGCTTGAAACTGGCCGTGGTGAAAGTATTTAATCCATGGAAATCAGCAAAGCCAACATATAAGTTTTTCCCACCCCTCAAGCTTGTTGTTAAACATTTACCAGCATACAATTGACTGTTTCATAATCATTCTTGATCAGAAAGTCTGTCTTAAGTACCTGTCTGCTTCTAGTACTTTGTGAGCATGGTCAAAAAGTAGTTACAAGAAGTTGACATATATCTATATCTATCTATCTATCTATCTATCTCTGTATGTCTATCTGCAGATTTGAGTCTGGATGATATAAAACCAGGCATAAGGATTCAGGCAAGTAGGAATTATAATGTAAGTGGAAAGGGCTATCTGCAACCCAAACAGTATATCTTTAAAACTGTATCAGGAGTTTCAGTGGTCAAGGATAACTGCTGTTTAATTGAGCAGGTAGATATTAGATACTGACAATGAGTTAATTTTTTTAAATAAACCCCTCTTCATTGCAGACAATTCAGGTACAGGTACATGGAAGAAGCTGTATTGCAGATTTAATACAGGGTGGTTTAAGAGGCAGCACATATCTACCTCTCCCCCAGCCCCACTTCCCCAAATACACACCAGCCTAGAGATCGGTCCCATTGAAATCTCTTGAGCATGCTGTCCTTGCAAACAGCACCCCACTCACCACTGTGCCCAGTGCAGCTAGGCAACCTGTGGGGTCTGAGGAAGTTCTTAGCCTCTACCCATAGTGGGACATGGGGAGGGTATCTTTTTATAGGTCAGGCTTAGCTGTGGTGCACTCACCAATCCTAAAACCCCTAACGGGGCATTGACCAAAATCTTGGGTTTGGTTCTAACCTGCAGTTGCTATCTTGCTACTAGGTTTATACCATCCACAGGTATCAGGGCTGAGGAGCTAGATTTGCATTGGGCAAGGCCTCTGTCCCCAAAACTGAGAAGGAGAAACTACCCTAATAGTAAGACTTCCTGGGATTTGAAGACAGGTGGAGTGTGTGTGCTGAGGAAGGAAATAGAGGGAGGAGACATGGAAATGTCCTGCAGAGGTCTAAGGAGTGAGAACTCCTAGAGGATGAATCTCTCACACTCAAACTGCCTTCTTCCATAGCTCCAAATCTACAACCCAACTGTGTCTGGCTCTGTGGGCAACAGACTGGCTCTTCTGGGCACCTGCTTTTGGACAATGATATCTGAACAGGTGGTATAGGATCTGAGCTGCTCTCTGCTTGGCATGGGGTGTGTGGGGCACCCTAGATGTGATCCTGACCCCTCTGGGTGTAGAGCAGGCCCCTCCCTTGATATTGCTAAGACCTTATCCCACAGGGCCTGAACTTGATGGGCCATTTTTGCCATGGCCTCTCCAGCTTCAATAGGATTCAGAGTCTTCTCTCCTGCTACTACAGCCCTGAACCTACTCAGGGCAAAGGTCACAGGAGGTATCAAAACTCACTGCAGAGGCTTCAGTACAAGGGAAGCTTCAGGCCAGCTCTGAGCTATCCCTGCCTGCTTTCCCAAAACCAGGTGGGCTGGGGAAGGAACTCTGCCCTCCAGGGCTTCTGAGAGAAGCTGGCTGGGAGTGCTACTTCAGCAGTTTTCTCCTTGCAACAGGTATTGCAGAGTTGGGGCTGAAGTGGGAGGGTGAGATATGAGAGACAATGGGTCAGGGTAGTTACTAATGCCCAGCCAACTAGTAAACTAATTAAAATAATTAAAACTGTTAAGAAAATTTTCATGGTTTTATTGTATCATGAGGCATTGAAACATCTGAACAAATCAATATTTGAGCAGTGAGGCAGCTGCTTTCTCCTTCATTTCTTTGGGTTACTAGAGCAACTTTTCAGTAGATTAAATAAAAGCACAACCTTTTGCATTACTTAAGTCTTTCCAAGGCATGTGCTGGTACAACACAAACTTCACCTGTCAGATGCAACTAGTCTAGTGTCCAAACATTATGTACAACAACTTGGTGGCAGCAGTGCACTGTACCCACTCCCACCGCAGCCCTGCTTGTTTGTGTATGATATTTGGAACATCTGGAGGAGTGTGAATAGATTGGGAAGAGGAGGAAACAGTGTGAGTGCCTAGCTAGGAGGTCAGCCAAATTTATGTAAGGCAAGCCTGAACATGTCATTGGTGCAAACCCAAGCATCGTTGATGGAACATCTGTAGGAACTACATGATGGGGTCTTCATCGGCTGTAAGCTGGCCCACAACCATGCTGATGATGCACCTATCTGGTGTAGGCTGATGGTCCTGTGCCATTATGCTGTGCTGGATTTTCTGGAATGGAACACTAGACAACAATGGCAGCTTTCCCCTGGAACTGCTATCCTTCCTACATAAGGCATGATGTATCAATATAAATTGCACTTAGTTGGGTTCTATCATTATCAAGTAACTGGTAGTAATGTTGAATGAAGCTGGATCCAGTCTGATCCCACATTGGCTTGTCTCCCATTCTGGAGCATCATCCAGCCTCATTGAGACCCGAGGGGCTGGCACAATGGTGGCAGCAGCGGCAGCAACCCAGCATAGTCTGCAACTGACTGTTGAGTTAAATGTTTATAATAAGCCTTTTTTAAAGATAGATGAGCCATCTGAGCTGCTACATATTTGGACCCAAAGGATAATACTGGGAAGAATGAACCTGGTTCCATTATGATAGAATTTCTCTCCAAACTGCAGATTATGTACAACAGGCAATATGACCAGAACACTTTCTTATTCTGATGTTTGTTTTCTTGTGTCTCTGACATTCATATAAACAGCTCCTCTGCAAACGATTTTAGATTGCTATGGTACTCTCCAGAGCAAATCACTTATAATGACCTTTATTTATGCATTGGAAATAAAGCTAGGATTAGAATATTGAACAGTGGCTGTGCTGGTGGTTTGGGCTCTGTAGCTGCAACTGAGTGAAATTCTTCATTTATCTCCATGCTAGTCTCCCAGCAGAAAGATATGTGTTTCTTGCAATCCTAGATCCTATCTTTGCCTAGCAATATCTCGATAACTGGAATCTCTGTTGACCAGGATCACTGTTCTTCACCCTTCCTGACAGGCCAGAAGAGTTATTCCAAGTAATGGAGGGAAGTTGAGTGGTGCTTTAGCCCACATAGCAGCAAGGTGCTGTCTGTCATCCTACTCGCCTTTACAGCTTAGCAACCAACTTCACAGTCTGAGGTTAAGTCACATATAGATTGAGCCAGACTAGGATGGCCAGAACCCCGAGACAAATGAAATTCATAAAGAGTATTGGGGAAATAAATAGAAACACATCCAGATAAGGGGATAGACAGAGGTGATAATCTGTAGGGAGATCACATAACAAGTAGTGGGAAGCCACACATAGGAAGATGCAAGAACAGGACATCTCAGTTCCTAGGAGTACTGGGAGAACAAAACAAAACCTCAGTCCTGGAGAAACTGGAGTGTTGGACAGGGATTTAGTCACTGGATTTGGGACATAATAGAGATGGGTTGCAATGAAGTAGGTAAGAACCTAGTTAATAGAACTAGGGAATCATTGTAGATTAGAGGAAAAATAGCTGATTTGGATCTATGCTTCTGAGTTCTGGATCCTGGAATACTTATTTACCCTACCTAGGAGATGAAATGATCCAACAACTGGAATGGAGTTGGGGATTTGCTTTAGCTATGGGAATTAGAGGGTAGGAGTGAGGTACAAATCAGGATTGACTGCATCCACCAGCAGACAGATTCTCCTGTTACATGTTTCAGGCCCACCCTCCTTATTGATTCATCAAACAGCCTGCTGGTGGAGGGTTGGTAGATCTGACCTTTCACAGGGACTATATATGAAATATGTGAACTAGCAGTTACCTTGGCTTTAGTCATGGTAGGCTTGTGGTCATTTAGCTTGCTTGGGCCTGGCTGTTCTCATCAGTGAAAGGGAACAGATAGAGTGGACATTAATTTCATTTATCTAAAAGAGATGACTTATAGTGAGTGGGACTTATACTACGTGGGGTAGATGAATGGAAAGTATAAGGCATAGTGGCAAAGGTATGACTTAGCTTTCTTGGCAAATAAGTCCCTGGATGTTAGGGTCCTATGTCTTTTGACTAATTTCATGCAGTACTATATTTGAAGAGGGATTTACTAAGTATATTTCATTAGGAATTAATCCTCCCAACAATAAATTTAATATTAGAATCATAACCCTTCAGAACTGAAAGGAACCCTTAGAAATTCATCTAGTCCAATCTCCTTTATTTTAAAACATGCATGGCTATATAAATCAACTCAAAATGGATTAAAGACTTAAACATAAACCTGAAACTGTAAAACTGCTTGAAAAAAATCATAGGGGCAAAACTACACTACATTGGTCTGGGCAATGATTCTTTGAATTTGATCCCAAAGGCACAGGCAACAAAAACAAAAATGGACAAATGGGATTATATCAAACTAAAAAGCTGTTGCACAGCAAAGGAAATAATTAACAATGTGAAGAGACAACCTACAGATTGGGAGAAAATATTTGTAAGCCGTACATCTGATAAGGGGTTAATATCTAAAATGTATAAGGAATTCAAACTACTCAGTAGCCAGGAAACAAATGACCCAATTAAGAAATGGGCAAGGGACCTGAATAGACATTTCTCAAAAGAAGATATACAAATGGCCAACAGATACATGGAAAAATTCTCAACATTGCTAATCGTTCAGGAAATGCAAATTAAAAACACAATGAAATATCACCTCACACTTATCAGAATGGCTATTATCAAAAAGATGAAAGATAAGTATTGGTGAAGATGTGGAGAAAACAAAACGCTGTACACTGTTGGTTGGAATGTAAACTGGTATAGTCATTATGGAAAATTGCATGGAGATTGCTTAAAAAACTAAAAATAGAATTACCATATAATCCAGCAATCCCACTTCTTGGCATTTATTTGAAATCAGTCAAGATGTCAAAGAGATGTCTGCACCCCCATGTTCATTGCAGCACTATTCATAATAGCCTAGTTATGGAATCAGGCTAAGTGTCCAACAAGGAATGAATGGATACAAAAAATGTAGTGTATATACACAATGGAATACTATTTGGCCTTGAAAAAGAAGGAAATTCTGTCATTTGCAGTAACCTGGATGAACTTGGAGGACATTATGCTAAGTGAAATAAGCCAGGCACAAAAGGACAAATACTGCATGTTCTTCTTATATGTAGAATCTAAAATAATTGAACTTATAGAAGCAGAGAGTAGAATGATGGTTAGAGAAGCTGAGGGTTGTGGGAAATGGAGAGATGATGGCCAAAAGATACAAAGTCTCAGGAGGAATAAGGTTATTTTTTGAGATTGTTGCACAGGGTGGTGATTATAGTTAATAGTAGTGTATTGTACATTTCAAAATTGCTAAGAGTAAATTTCAAATGTTCTTACCACAAAACATGATAAGTATTTGAGATGATATGTATATTAATTGGCTTGATTTAATTATTCCACATTGTATTCATAAATCATAATATCACTTTGTACCCCATAAATATATAAAATCATAAATTGTCAATAATTTTTTTTAATAAACAAGCCATATATGGACCTGGAGGCTCAGTGAGGGATGTAACTTGCCCAAGGTCACAAAAAGGACTTAGAGACAGAGCCTGATACATATCAGTGGTTCTCAAATTTTTGCATGTACCAGAATCACCTGGAGAGCTAATAAAGAACACAGAGGCCTAGACTTGTAGAAGTAGGATAGAACATGAGCTTTTTAACCCTACTAAGCTCCTCAGGTAATTCTGATATCTACCAAAAATTCTTCTAGACTTATCTAGAACACATTTCTTCTAGACTGATTTAGAACATGTTGATTTCTGTAAACATTTGTTATTTCAGTGCTTATTCTACCATGTCATTCATTATGTCAGTACAGGCCATAATGGCAGTTGTTTTTGTTTCAAGGCTATATCTGAAACTGAGAGAACCTTGTGTCACCACCACTGCTCTGGTTGTCCAAATTAATCCTTTATCTTCTGTTGTACTATGTAGGAAGGACGCATAATTCAGCCCCAAAAAAACCAGACCTATCCTCAAAGTTAGGAAGATTGTTAATATTAATACATTCTAAGATTGAGTGTTATATTGTATGGCATAATTTTAAAGTGCTGCAGGAGTTTGGGAGGCAGGGAGGAGAATGACCTGACTCAAGGAAATGGTACCCAATGGGTAGCTGTGGGAAATAAGGAAAAGACTATAAACAATGTTTGTATATTGCAAGGTATATAATGAAGATGCAGTGTAGGTTAGTGAGTGAGCTCTGAACTGGTAATGGTGGTTTAGGATTGGGTTCTCAGCTTTTCTGGACTGGCTAAGATATCTTAAGTTCTTTGTGTTCCTTGGATTTTCCATCTAAATATCTTATAGCAGCAATCATGGTTCCCCACCTTACCCTTAGGGATGTTTGGAAATTAATGAGATACTGTCAGATGGGCTTTGTTTAGCTCTTTCAATCCAAGTGCTCCAGACCTGTGGCATTACTATTATGCCCCAGAGGTATCTTTCTTAGATTTTGTTGTTCCTTGAAGTGCTGTTGCATCTTGAACAGAATGCTTCTTATATACTCAATATAGAAACTTGCCCCAGGACTTGAATGAAATAAGGATCAACTGGAAGGGAAGCAATTCAACTTTGGTAGAGAAAAGTGAATATTTCTCTAAATATTTAACTAGTATTCTTTAAAATACAACCCTAAATGTGTACAGTTGATATAAGTGGGCTTTTCCTTTAATTTTTAAATTTTGAAATAATTTCAAACTTACAGAAAATTTGCAAGAATAAATTGTGCAAAGAATTCCTGTATATATATCTTACCCAAATTCCCCAAATTTTAACATTTTATCCCATTTACTTTATCATTCTTCTCTCCTCCCATTTATTTTCTCATTCATAATCTTAAACAGTATTCATTCTTCCCTCTTCCCTTCTCTTTATCTTTCTCTCTTTGCCTCTCTTTCTTTCTCTCCCCCTTTTTTCCTGAACCATTTGAGAACAAGTAACATACATGGGGCCTCTTTATACTCCCAAATACTACAGTGTATATTTCCTAAAAACAAGATAATTATCTTTCATAACCACAGTACTACTAACAAAAACAGAAACTTCATCAATTGTCACAATAACATTCTTTACAGAAAAGGAAATCCCAATTCATGTGTAGCATTCAGTTGTCACAACTCTTTAGTGTCCTTTAACCCATAATGGTTCCTCAGTCTTTCTTTGTCTTTTAAGACGTTTACTTTTTTGAAGAGTACAGACTAGTTATTTTTAGCAGCTTTATTAGCATACCATATAATTCATCCATTTAAAGCATACAGTTCAATGTTCTTTAGCAGTGGTCCTTACCCTTTTTGGCACCAGGGACTGGTTTCATGGAAGACAATTTTCCCACAGACTGGGGCAAGAGGGATGATTTGGGGATGAGTCAAGCATATTACATTTATTGTGCAGTCAAACCTCTCTGCTAATGATAATCTGTATTTGCAGCCACTCCCCCACACTAGCATCACCACCTCAGCTCTACAGCAGATCATCAGGCATTAGATTCTCATAAGGAGTACGCAACCTAGATCCCTTGCATGCAGTTTACAGTAGGGGTCACACTCCTATGAGAATCTAATGCCACCACTGATCTGACAGGAGACAGAGCTCATGTGGTGATATGAGCGATGGAAAGCAGCTGTAAATACAGACAAAACTTCGCTCATTGGCCCGTTGCTCACCTCCTGCTGTGTGGCCTGATTCCTAACAGGCCACAGACTGGTAGAAGTCTGTGGCCCAGGGCCTGGGGACCACAGTTATTTAGTATATTTACAGGATTGTGCAACTGTCACCACAATATAATTTTAGAACATTTTTGTCCTCAATAAAAGAAACCTATAACCCATTAGCAGTTATTCCCCACCACTTGTGATCCTAGATAACCACTAATCTACTTTCTTTCTCTACATATTTGCCTATTATGGAAATATCTCATGAATAGAATTGTACAATATGTGGCCTTTTGTGTTTGGCTCCTTCCATTTGACATAATGTTTTCGAGGTTCACCTACGTTATAGCTTGCACTTCATTCCTTTTTATGGCTAATATCCCATTGTATGACAATACCACATTGTTTATCCATTCATAAGATGAGGGACATTTGGGTTTTTAACAAATTTTGGCTATTGTGAATAATGCTGCTGTGAACATTCATGTATAGGTGTTTCTGTGGGGCGTATGTTCTCAACTGAGTGCAATTGCTGGATCTCATGGTAACTTTAACTTTTGAAGAAACTGCCACACTGTTTTCTGGAGCAGTTGATGACTAATGATGTCTAATGTCTTTTCATTTTTTTTATTTCAGCATATTATAGGGGTACAAAAGTTTAGGTTACATCTATTGCCCTTGCCCCTCCCTCCCCAAATAAGAGCTTCAAGCGTGTCCATCCCCTAGATGGTGCACATTGCACTCATTATGTATGTATACACCCATCCTCTCCCCCCCAACATCTGCCCAACATCCAATTAATGTTATTCCTAAATGTGCTCTTAGGTGATGATCAGTGAAACCAATTTGATGGTGAGTACATGTGGTGCTCTTTTTTCCATTCTTTGGATACTTCACTTAGTAGAATGGGTTCCAACTCTATCCAGGAAAATACAAAAGGTGCTAGATCACCATTATTTCTCATAGCTGAGTAGTACTCCATGGTATACATATACCACATTTTATTAATCCACTCATGTATTGATGGGCACTTGGGTTATTTCCACATCTTTTCAATTGTGAATTGTGCTGCTATAAACATTCGGGTGCAGGTGTCTTTTTTATAGAATGTCTTTTGTTCTTTTGGGTAGCTCCCCAATAATGGGATTGCTGGGTCAAATGGTAGGTCTACTTGTATCTGTTTAAGGTATCTCCATATTGCTTCCCACAGAGGTTGCACTAGTTTGCAGTCCCACCAGCAGTGTATGAGTGTTCCTGTCTCTCCGCATCCACACCAACATTTATTGTTTGGGGACTTTTTGATAAAGGCCATTCTCACTGGAGATAAGTGATATCTCATTGTGGTTTTGACTTGCATTTCCCTGATGATTAGAGATGTTGAGCATTTTTTCATATGTTTGTTGGCCATTCTTCTGTCTTCTTTTGACAAATTTCTATTCATGTCCTTTGCCCACTTTTGATAGGGTTGTTTGATTTTTTCTTGCTGATTTTCCCCCTGAGTTCTAAATAGATTCTAGTTATCAGTCCTTTATCAGATGTGTAGCCTGCAAAAATTTTTTCCCATTCTGTAGGTTGTCTGTTTGCTCTTGTGACAGTTTCTCTGGCTGTGCAGAAGCTTTTTAAATTAATCAGGTCCCATTTATTTATTTTTGTTGTTGCTGTGATTGCCTTTGGGGCTCCTTCACAAATTCTTTGCCTAGGCCAATGTCTATAAGAGTTTTTCCCACATTTTCTTCTAGAATTCTAATAGTTTTGCACCTTAAGTTTAAGTCTGTTATCCACCATGATTTGATTTTTGTGAGAGGTGAAAGCTGTGGGTCCTGTTTCAGTCTTCTACATATGGCTATCCAGTTTTCCCAGCACCATTTATTAAACAAGGATTCTTTTCCCCAGTGTATGTTTTTGTCTGCTTTGTCAAAGATTAGATGGCTATATGAGGATGGTTTTATATCTGGATTCTCAGTTCTGTTCCACTGGTCTGTGTCCCTGTTCTTGTGCCAGTACCTAGCTGATTTAATAACCACAGCCTTGTAGTATAGTTTAAATTCTGGTAAATTAATACCTTCCATTTTGTTCTTGTTGCCTAAAATTGCTTTTGCTAAATGGGGTCTTCTCTGGTTCCATACAAAGCGTAAAATTATTTTTTCTATATCTGTGAAAAATGATGTTGGTAATTTCATAGGGATTGCATTGAATCTGTAGATCACTTCGGGTAGTAGAGACATTTTATTATTTATTTATTTATTTTTTTGAGACAGAGTCTCACTCTGTTGCCCTGGCTAGAGTGCCATGCATGGCGTCAGCCTAGCTCACAGCAACCTCAAACTCCTGGGCTCAAGCGATCCTTCTGCCTCAGCCTCCCAAGTAGCTGAGACTACAGGCATGTGCACCATGCTCAGCTAATTTTTCTATATATATTTTAGCTGTCCATATAATTTCTTTCTATTTTTAGTAGAGATGGGGTCTCGCTCTTGCTCAGGCTGGTCTTGAACTCCTGAGCTCAAACAATCCACCCGCCTCGGCCTCTTAGAGAGCTAGAATTACAGGCATGAGCCACGGTGCCCGGCCAGTATAGACATTTTAATAATATTGATTCTTCCAATCCATGAGCATGGTATGGTTTTCACCTGTTTACGTGCTCTGCAATTTCCTTCCTTAGTGTTTCATAGTTCTCCTTGTAGAGGTCTTTTACCTCCTTAGTTAAATATATTCCTAGGTACTTTATTTTCTTTGTTGCCATTGTGAAGGGTATTTAGTCTTTGATTTGGTTCTCAGTTTGACTGTTATTGGCATATATGAATGCCTCTGATTTGTGTGTATTGGTTTTGTATCCTGAGACTTTACTGAATTCATTTATCAGAGATGCAGGGATGGTTCAACATATGCAAATCTATAAATGTAATACACCACATAAATAGAAGCAAAAACAAAGTCCATATGATCCTCTCAATAGACGCAGAAAAAGCATTTGACAAAATTCAACACCCTTTTATAAGAATGCTTAACAAAATAGGCATAGACGGAGCCTATCTAAAAATGATACAAGCCATATATGACAAACCCACAACCAACATCATACTGAAAGGGGAAAAATTGAAAGCATTCTTACTTAGAACTGGAACCAGACAAAATTGCCCACTGTCCCCACTACTATTCAACATAGAGCTGGAAGTCCTTGCAAGAGCAATCAGGCAAGAGAGCAGAATCAAGAGTGTCCAAATGGGGACAGAAGAGACCAAACTCTCACTCTTTGCTGATGATATGATATTATATCTAATTTCTTTTCATGTACTTATTGGCCATTTGTATATCTTCTTTGAAGAAATGTCTATTCAAATCTTTTGCCCATTTTAATTGATTTATTTGAATTTTATTGCTGAGTTGTAGGTATTATTTACATATTCTGGATACGTGTCTCTTATCAGATACAGGATTTGCAAATACTTTCTCACATTCTGTGGGTTGTTTCTCCATTTTTTGTAGTGTCCTTTGCAGCACAAAAGTTTTTAATTTTGAAGTTCAATTTATCTATTTGTTCTATTGGTGCTTGTGCTTTTGTTGTCATATCTAAGAAATCATTGTGAAACCAAGGACATGAAGAGTTGCTTCTGTGTTTTGTTCTGAGGGTTTTGTAGTTTTAGCTCTTCCATTTAGGTCTCTGATCCACTTTGTATTAATTTTTATATGTGGTGTGAGGAAGGAGTCCAACTTCATTCTTTTGCATGTGAATGTTTAGTTTTCCTAGCACCATTTGTTGAAAAGACTCTTCTTTCCTCCATTGAATGGTCTTGGTACTCTTGTCAGAAATCAGCTAACCATAGTGTAAGGATTTAGTTATAGATTCTCAATTCTATTCCATTGGTCTATAGTCTATTCTTATACCAGTACTGTACTGTCTTGATTACTGTAGCTTTATAGTAAGTTTTGAAATCAGGAAGTGTGAGTCCTCCAATTTTGTTCTTTTCAAGATTGTTTTTCACTGTTCTCAGTCCCTTGGATTTCCTTATGAATTTTAGGATCAGCTTGTCAATTTCTGCAAAAAAAAGCCACCTAGGACTTTGGTAGGCATTGTGTTGAATTTGTACAACAGTTTGGGAAGTATTGACATCTTAATATTAAATCTTTTGATTCCTGAGCATGGAATGTCTTTCAAATTATTTATATCTTTTAAAATCTCAACAATGTTTCAGAGTTTCAATGTACAAGTCTAGCACTTCTTTTGTTAAATTTCTTCATATTTTATTCTTTTTGGTGCTATTGTAAATGGAATTGTTATCTTAATTTCATTTTTGTATTGTTCATTGCAAGTGTATAGAAATACAATTGCTTTTCAAAACATTAGTCAATGTCCTACAATATTGCTGAACTCATTTATTTGCTCCCATATTTTTAGTGGATTTCTTAGGATTTTCTATGTATATTATTATGTCATCAGTAATGAGAGATAGCTTTATTTTTTCCTTCCTAATCTGAATACCTTTTTTTTTCTTCTCTAGTTGCTCTGGATAGAAATCCCAATATAATGTTGAATGAAAATGGAGTGAGTGGACATTGTTGTCTTGTTCTTGATCTTAGGGGGAAAACATTTAGTCTTTTATCATTAAGTATGACATTAGCTATGGAGTTTTTGTAGATGCCCTTTTTTTTCAGGTTGAGGAAGTTTCCTTCTATTCCTAGTTGTATTGAGTGTTTTTATCATGAAAGGGTGTTGAACTTTATCAAATGCTTTTTCTACATCTGTTGAGATAATCATGTGGTTTTGTACTTTGTCCTATTAATATGGTGTATTACAGTGATAGATTTCTTGGAGATTAAATCAACCTTGGATTCCTAGGATAAATCCTACTTGGTCACAATGTATAATCCTTTTTGTATGTTGCTGGCATTAGTTTGCTAGTATTTTGTTCCGGATTCTTGTGTTTGTATTCATAAGAGATATTCAGACCAGTTTTTTTTTTTTATTTCTTTCAACTTGACAAAAAAAGTCTCTCAATTTGGGTTTGTCTCATGTTTTCCTGTGATATATAGATTATGCATTTTTTGGCAAGCATACCACAGAAGTGATATTATGTCCTTCCCAGTGTATTATACCACAAGATTCATATTGTCAATAAGTCTTATTACTGGTGATATTAATTTTGGTCATATAAGTGTTTCTAAAACAGGTTCCTTGGAGTTTTACCTGAGGTGATCAGAGAAGTAGAGATATAGCTACATAAATAGGAGTTAGTCAATCTCTCAGGTTACCCGGGATAGCAGACTTTAAAAGTGGCTTTCCAATAGTTAATAACAATGTATTAAATTCTTAAAAATTTGGAACAGAGTAGATTTTGTGTTCTCACCACAAAAAAAAATAAGTATGTGAAGTAATGCATATGTTAATTAACTTGATTTAGCCATTCCAAAATTTATACATATTTCAAAACAACATGTTGTACATGATAAATATACTGTATACAGTTTTTGTCAATACAAAAAATAAATAATTTTCAAAGTGGCCTTCCAAAGTGGTGATTACTGCTATTTTGTTATGTTGGATTGTCTGGGAAGAGTCATGATGATCATACCGACTCTCTCGAGTAGTGGGTATATCATTGGGGAATATAGCTTAAAGAATGAAAGCTCTGGAATCTGGTTATTTGGATTCAAATTTTAACTCTGAAATTTATAATTGTGTGAACATGGGTAAGTTACTTAACGTCACTAAGACTTGGTTTTCTGACCTGTGAGAGGGCTAATTTTGGTATGCACCTCATATGGTTTTTGTGATGAGTACATTAAATGTTGTTGAGTGCTTAGTTTGTAATAAAGACTTAAATGTTAGCTATTGATGATATGAAGGTAAATTTGTGGCATCTGGTCCACAGGCCAATAAAAATAAGCCCATTTTATCTTGGAAATAAATGTCATAGATTGCTGACCCCCACCCTGCCTTGAGTCTTTCAGCTCCCTTCTCTCCCAGGCTTTTATGTCTAGTCTGATAGCAAGGATATCCATCTATTATAAGATACTTTTAGGAAGAAGCGTCTAGAATTTGAAGAGGGTAAATATCTTAAGGAAGTTTAGAAAAAGGTACATAATTGGTATAAAAATGACTTATTACCAATTTTTAATCCCTCTAAATTTTATTAACTTTTTATTTTTATTATTCCTCTGTCCTTGCATCCAGTCAATCTTGCTACTTAGGTAATAAGAGGAAAGGGAGGAGCTTGAAAACTAATGAGTTAAATGAAGTTTTGATATAGTTTTCATTATTCATTTTCTCTCTGTCCCCTAGTATCTTAGGGTACTGAAAATTAGTTGTCTATAGGAGTAATAGAAAACCAAGTGATGTGAAAGAAATGCCCTAGGGCATAAACAAAGGACTTTTTCTGCTTTGAGGAACCACTGACCCAGAATTCAGTCAGAGACCAAATAAAAGTCAAAAAGCAACTTATTTTAGTTATAGATTTTTGTAATTTTTTTCCTCATAAAACCTGCATAGGGACAGACTCATCTGATTTTTTAATTATAGAATAGGAGTCAAGGTAAGTATAACACATAATTTATATGTTCATTACTTTTCTATTGTGGCCAGTTTAAGGATAGAGAAGAAGAAGAAGAAAGGAGTGGGGGAAAGAAAGAAGATAATGTTGGGAAAGAAATGGAAGAGGTATAGGAAGAGAGGGCAGAAAAGTGTCTGTCTTTTAGAAGAGACAAACAGGTGTTTTCTACTAAAGCACAGGAGACTGAAGGTTAATATTTCTACTGTGTAAGATCACCTAGAACTAAAGAGACTAGGACTATTATTATTAGGAAAATGGAGTCATAGAAAAGATTAAAGATGCTAAGGTTGTCTACCCTAGAGAAGAGAAGACTAGGAAGAGGTGGCATGATTACTTTTGTTACATACCTTAAAGGCTTACAGGAAAAAAGGAATTAGACTTCTATTTTATAGCAGAAGCTATAGGGAAACAAAGTGTCTCAACATAGGTGAGCAATGGAATGGGATGGCTACTTTCAGGAGGTGATGAGCGCACTCTTCACTGAAGGTACTTTAGCATCAGATGGAACTTTAGTTTAGATGATTTTTAAGGTCTTCTTGACCCTGTGGTACCTAGACTGTTAAAGGAATCTGTTGAATTTTCTTTGCACTGTTCATAGTGATTGTTTGGAAAGCTTTCATTGTCTTGCCTTAGTTTTCTGGCAGGTGGGCTACGATGTGGTGTGATTTCTGTGATGGCTAGTGTAGTGTAGTGTGGAGCTCCTTCAATCAGAACTGGCAGTTTAATGGCACAGCATTAATGCTATAATAATCTTCCATTCTTGTGAGTCTTTGTAGTAGCTAAAGACCAAAAGAAAAAAATAGCAAATTCATGAATTGAATTTCTGTTTAGCTTTCTATTCCCAACACTAATTATTTGTTTCACTGAGGGCTTTTGCCTAGATTAGAAGCCTTACTAAATAAAATATCTCTGAATCTCTCAAGTTCTTTTATTTCACACAAGTGAACTTTCGTATTCTAATAGTGTCAATGAAGACAGAATAGGATGAATAAGAATCAGTAGTATAAATGGACAAATCTGATTTCAAGTTGAACTTTCAAGTGTATTAAAATGCATTGTGTAAGAACTCTATATAAAAATACATTTAATATATTAATGCTCACAGATTACATTATATTATCATTTAAGTTGTTGGAAGAGTTTAATAGGTCACAGCAGATGGTATACTATCTTAGACCCATTATCTTGCCAAGTTTTCAAATGCTGAAGAAAAGGAGTTACTTATGATATGGATATTTTGCTGTCATCCCTTCATACAAAAGTAAGAAATTTCAGGGTTAAGGATAACTCATTCAGGAATCTATGTTTACTGATGAGGTTTTAAAGAAAATCATGCCATGTGAAGGGGGATGCACTTAAGCATGAGGATTATCAAAAATCATTAAAATGTTAATCTAGCTTTTAAAAGCAATGTTTTTATCTCTAAGTGTAAAGAGTGTGTTTGCTTATTCATTATCTATTCATTCTAAACAGAATAAATCATTTGGGAATTTAAGAAAGCAGGAACTCATATTTTTCAATCTATAAAGGGAATGGTTGAATAAATTAGCTATAAAAGCCAATATTTTAGTTTCTTTTCATATTGGCTGGTCTTAAAGTTCTTTTTTAAAAACTTACCTTAGATTTGTAAGATTCAAAGATGTGTTCATTTAACTTAACACATAGATGATTTTGCTCTAAATAAAAATAGCATAAATGTACATTGTTTTTGATGACAGGGATATTCCCAGTGTAGATTTGTGAGGATCTGTCCAGTTAGGGATACTCAATTTACACAAAATAGAGAGTAAGAGATATGAGAGTCAAAGGTAGTGAGTCTTTTGGAGTTTGAAGGATTAAAGAGGTCATTATGGACTAGGGTAGTTGAAGAAAACTTTTTGGAAAAGGTAGGACTTGAATGGGATGGTGAAGGAAGATTAGTACTTAAAGAAAAGAATGGAATTCCCTATATGGTTAACGAATGGTGTTAAGATGCAGACAGAAGTGGAAATACTGTCATATGGGGGAAGATGGGGAAAGAAGTAAATCAAACAGTTTGTTAGAGGGTAAGACTTCATATTAAGGAGTAGTGGTACAGTATGTTAAAGTAAACTAGGGTCAGATGAAGTGCCTTAATGCCAGTGGGCAGTAAGAACCACTGGTTTTTTGAATAGGGAAATGAGAGCATGTGCAAAGGGATATTTTTCAAGAGGGTGTTCTGCTAGCAGTGTGGGAAATGTTTTGGAGGTGAGGAGAGCAGCTATAAAGCTCCTGCTTTAACACAACTGTGAGCCAATGAGACAATATCATAGGGTATTGCCAGCTTGTAAAAAGATGCAGGAGGGATATGACTTGGTAGCTCTACTAGATTTAGAGGACAAGAAATGGGCAAGTGCTGAAATAAAAAAAATGAAAAAAAAAATTTTTTTAAATGGGGGATAGACATGCTTAAAGCTCTGACTCAGGTGGGACAAAGACAATATATGTAACCTAAACATTTATACTCCCATAATATGCTGAAATAAAAAATTAAAAAAATAAAATAAAATAGAAATGGGCAAGGATTATTCCCAGTCAGTAAGATCTGAAACCCTAAAATGATTGTGCCTTTGACAGAAATAAGGTAGCAGTTTTAATTCTAGCTATTCTCCACTGACCTTGAAAGGATTTATTTCAATTAGCTTTGGTACAGAAAATAAAAAATTCATCATTTAGTTTCCTGATGAAGCTGAAAAATTCATCTAAAAATGTAAAATATAAATCACTACTTTAATTATATACCTATGTACCTTCTAAAAATAAAGCCTGCATCTGTCTGAGCTATAAAGAATATGTATCAAACAAATGTGCATTCTTTATAGAAATATTGATTAAATTGAATCTTCCTGAGTGGGGATTTAAATTGACATGATTTATTCCATTAATGCAAAGATTTTGTGCCCTCTGGGGGTCTGTCTGTAAGGGTGAGGCAGCTCACTGACAGCAGGGACTGTAACATTGCCAAGCCAGTCCCAGAGTTCAGCCTACTTTATTTAGAAATTAAAGCCAATAGAAAGTTCTCCGAGGTTCCATGACAACAAAGAATGTATGGGGTGTCACTTATGAATCAACACAGAGTTAAAAAGCAGGAAGCCAATTATGTATTCAGTCTCACATTGTTCTGTAATTGTTTTGTGTTAATTATATATTCAGTTGTGGATTGTTGGCTAATTGGTTTGTGTCAATTACATATTCTTTCTATCGTTGTAAAATTGTTTGCTTCATGTGCATCAGACACAACATTCTTAGGTAAACTGGAAGCTGCCAGGGATAGGGACTATGTTTCTCTTTTGTTTCCCCCATTGAATAGCATGAGACCTGGCACATGGCTAAGTGTTGAACTAGAATAAGGCATTTCAGAATATTTGCGTCTGGATCCATAGTACTATTGTGTACCTTTATAACACTTTAGATTCCATAATACTACTGTGAATTTTGACTTAGAACAGCAGCATGACTTTATATTCCTAATGGAGTTGTTTCCAAAGATACTGTTAGTGTACAATCAGGGAGGATACAAACTAGAAAGTAGAAATACATATTTACCTGTAAAATGAGAGGATCTGACTAATTAATGGCCTGCTCTTGGATTTTCCACTTGGGCCTGCCAATTAAACTCTCTGAGCTCAGAGTTTTCTACCTTCAAAATGGGATCAGAATTCCTACCTTGCCAACTGCTCGTGATGATTACATACAATAGCATATCAATATCCTGGCAGTACCAGTTCCTTAGAGTAAGAACAGGTAACCCCTTGTCCATTTTCTTGGGATGTGTTACAGGGATGACAATGAATCTCTCTTTCTGACAAATCTCTTCAGAAATTCTGATTCTGAGTAGAAGTATCCATGACTGATATTATGATACTAAAGTACTATGAAGCTCTGAAATACTGTGATTATAATTATTATGATCCCTTTTCATGTGTATTGACATTTAGTGTAAAGAAAATGTTTTCACAACTCTTATCTCATTTGACCCTCCCAACTGAAATAAATGCGTGAAAAGCTTTAATTTATTTACTGATCTCTCAATATATGGTAAATGAGCTCCTAATATATACTAAATGAATATATGTGTGTTGAGCCTAAGAAATATTGATTTATAGAAATGTCTCATGTATTTTTAGGTAAAGATATGATTTTAGAAGTCTTACAAGGCTTTGTCCTAAAGGAAAATGTAAACGTGTTAGTTCACATATCAAAGGTTGTCTCTCCTCAGGAGGGCATCTCAATGGTCAGTAACAGCTACTTTCCAAGGCGAGGCTGCAATCCAGGCCTATGGCTCTCACCTGTTTTGAAAGACAAACCAGGTCTTGCTTAGAGCCATGGGATGCCAGAGCTGATCAACGAAGATAGGCCACCGGAGATGAGAGCTAATCATAAGATATGCTGCCTGAGCTGGGCCCAGACGGAACCATGCAGTTAAAGTAAATAACATAAGAGACAACTCATGCTTAACTTCTTTTTTTTTTTTTTTTTTTTTTTTTTTTTTGAGACAGAGTCTCACTCTGTTGCCCAGGCTAGAGTGAGTGCCGTGGCGTCAGCCTAGCTCACAGCAACCTCAAACTCCTGGGCTCAAGCAATCCTCCTGCCTCAGCCTCCCGAGTAGCTGGGACTACAGGCATGCGCCACCATGCCCAGCTAATTTTTTCTATATATATATTTAGCTGTCTATATAATTTCTTTCTATTTTTAGTAGAGATGGGGTCTCGCTCTTGCTCAGGCTGGTCTCGAACTCCTGAGCTCAAACGATCCGCCCACCTCGGCCTCCCAGAGTGCTAGGATTACAGGCGTGAGCCACTGCGCCCGGCCCATGCTTAACTTCTAAAATCTCTGTTCTAATACACAACAACCAGAGCCACGATGTCTCTGTTTTTGCTAAAGTAATTGCCTTATCATAAAACTTAAAAGTTTGCCCTAAGATGATTTTATAACTCATTGTTCACCTAAATAGAGTTAGTTAAAGAATCTGTAGTAGCCTTTTAAAAGACTTTGACCCTAAACCAAACTACCTATTATTATGTAAATCCCGTTACCCTTGGCAACCAAAAACCTGTACCTGTGCTATATGTATCTGTGTAAAACTTCAGTCTGGGTTGCATTTCCGCAGGAAGAGATGTAACCTTCCTTCTGGGCACCCTACTATGTCTATCTTCATAAATCTTTACTTTGTAAACTATATCTTTGACTCTGTATATTATTTTTATTTCTGTTTCCTACTATTTTTTTCATCATTTGTGACAACCCCTGTCTGAGAGACCCAAACTTTTGCAGGGAACATAGCTAACTCCCCACACTGTGCTCAATAAAACCACTGAATACTGGTGATGCTGGTGACACATCAGTGATACAGATGAAAATTCCTGCTCTCATGGTGGATTAAACTCTTGAATGAAGAAACCTGGATTCTAGTTCTGATGTAGCAACTAGTTCACTATTTGTGAGAGAAAATGTGCATATATATTCATGTATGCACATGTTCTTAACGAGATGCTTTTACAAGATGCTTATTGTCTCGAATAGAACACTGGTTTCCATCCTACCCATTGTCAAGGTTCACAAAACTCGTCTTTTTCTTCTTTTTTATGCTTCAAAATATTAAGGGGGTACAAATGTTTTTGTTACATGGATGCATCATGTAATGCTTAAGTCAGGGCCTTTAGTGTGCCTGTCACCAGAACAGTGTTCATTGTCCCTGATAGGTAAGTTTTTAGCCCTCACCCCTTCTTAATTTCCAGTGTTCTTTACAACTCTGTGTGTGTGTGTACCCATTGTTTAGCTCCCACTTACTAGTGAGAAAATGTGGTATTTGGTTTTCCATTCCTGAGACACCTCATTTAGGATAATGGTCTCCAGTTCCATCCAAGTTGCTGCAAAAAGAAAAGAAAAAAAAAAAACACCATTATACCATAAAGTACTACTCAGCCATAAAAAAAAAAAAAAAAAAAAAAAAAACAACTTGTCTTTAGAATGCATGGAATTGCTCTGGTCTCTGTTTGGTGGCACCTGTGAGCAGCTCTTGGAAAAGCACCTTGTGTTAAAGAGGGACCTGTGGACAATTATTTATTCTTTTTCTCAGCATGTTATTTTATACATCTGCATTTTGTTTTGCTTTTTGTTTTCCTTAAAGTTTGAACTTAATGCAGAGTAAGTAATGTGGAGGCTCTGAATCATTTGCTTTCTGTCTTTTTGTTTAATTAAGGCTATGCCATCTAATTATTGCAGCTCCTTAAAGAATCTCAATTGACTGAAATATTTATTTCTAAGTGTTTTCTCACCTCTCTTCTTTAGCCTCACATCCTCCCAGGGAATTTTGGGCCCGATATTATAATTGCTGTTTGACAGCAGAAGAAACTATGGTATAAAGAGTAACTATTAATAGGAAGGCCAATATTCTCTGGGATTAAAAAGAAGTCAGTGTTACTCTTAGACATGTGCTTTGTTCACTACAGCAGGTTTTCCCAAATTAGCTATCAATCACATTAGATGAAAAAGCTGCAGTTGCACTGAATGAACTTGGAGTCAAAAGACTATGGTCTCTGGTCTCGGTTTTGCCCTTTTATGACCTTGGACAAGCATTTAAGTTCTCTGTGCTTCTACAAAATTTGGCAAATGATGGCTTTTCTTGAAACTCTCTTTCAAACTTTTCTACTCACATTTCTTTCTCTAATCTTATCTTCTTTCCTCTTATTTCATTTTACTCAGATTTTCTTTCTTCCATTTCTTTTTCTCCTAAGACTTCCTGTTTCTTGCAGCCCTGACTCCTGTCTTTTTTGGCCTGCCCCTCCTCCTCTTGGTATCATATTGTCCTATGTAATATTTAAGTGATAAGTTTCTTGCATCATCCTTGAATGAAGAGATAGCGAGCCTGATTCAGCATCTTTACAAAGGATACTATACTTTAATTGATTACTTGTCAAAAGAATTAAACACAATGAAAATTAAAGATCCTAAATAGGTTGGTAAGGATCTATTTTACTTTAAGAGGCTAATGAAGAAATTTATTTAAATAAATTTTTTAAGAAGAGGTTATCAAGCTAAAGAAACTGTATATTAATTTGTTGTAGCACATGTATGTGTGTGTATAGTTTTAGTTAAGTCTAGATGGTGTTTGGATATGATGTATAAATTATGTATACCAAATGAGTTATTACTAGTGATTAATAGTGAATAAAATAGCTTCTGAGATGTTAGTTACTATTTACTGAGCTTGAATGCTAGATATACTGATAGCATGAAACTCTCCTTCCTAACTCTCTCATGGTCCGGTTCTATCTAATCTTCACTAAATCATAGCAGCGTATTTTTCCGCAAATTATGATTTTGGCAATCTGGTTGGAGGGGGAAGGATTAATTGAATCACATAAATATTGTCTTTGAAGCTAGATTCTTCCTCCTTTTATGCTTGGATGGGAATTTATCAAATCTACCCACCCCCTTGCAGATTTTCCTCCATGCCTGGAAGGCAAGGGCAAACAGCACAGAGGTTTCCTTGCTACAATTACTCAGGAGTTTAGCATCCTGGGATCCTATGACGAACTAGGGAATCCTGTTACTGTGCTGTCGGAAGCCAAGAAAGTGGTAAGCTAGCTATATGATACAACTGGTCTCTTCTCCAAGTGTGGGGGTATGCGTTCAAAGAATCTAGCCTACAGGCTCAGAGAGATGGCTAGGCAATACCAGCTTGTTTAAGAGGAATGGATGACTTTCGCTGATAGCAGGTAAACTCAGAAAGTCTTTCTCCTGACCTCTAGTCTCCTCAGTCTAGGCTGTGTGACAACTGTTACTAGCTAAGGAATAGAGCTGTAAGTGAATGTTTTAAGCTGATAGAGGATTTGGGTCTGTCTATAAGATTATGCTAAATATGTGAATTACAGTTTTAACATCAGACGTAATGCCATCAACAATGAGACCTTGGAATGGAGACTTCAACTTTACTTCTAATAGGATGCTTTCTTATATAATTCTTGTGGGAAGGAGCCAGTCCCATGACACATGGCCTACAGATGGTATGTGGAAGTGAAGGGAAAATGAAAGGGGAAGTCATATTTGGAGATGAGATTGGAAAGGTAAACATATAAGCTTCTTGGAGGACCTTTACTGCTAGGCTAAGGGGATCTAAACTTTATTGTATTAAATATATGTAGACAATTAGAGAAAGTCTTGTTGTGATCTGGACTAAAAAGGGGTAGAAGAATGTAGCTTTAGGGTTTAAACAAACCTGGCTTTGAATTCCTCTTTTTGATACTTACTATGGGACCTTACCTATGTTACTGCTTCTTTCATGTGCCTTACTTTTCTCCCTTGTAGAATATGGGTAATAGTAATTTCCCTTATATAGTTGTTAATATTAAATATTATAAATATTAAGTGTGAAAATGTATATAAAGTTCAATGCCTGGCATGTTGTAAATACTCACTGAATAGTAGCTACTATGAGTAATCCTTGGGCTTCATATTTGAGCCCTTTGATTTAAGTTTAATAATTGAGCTTTAGAAGAAGCAAATGAGGTTGCCCTCTGTTTAGCCATTATATCACTTTCAATGTGTAGAGCAGCTGATAACCTTCTTTGTATTTCATTTGATCTTTGAAATGATTCTTGGAAGTCATTAGGACTGTTTTACGCAAGAGAATACTGAGGCCCAGAGGAGAAATGGATTGCCTAAGGTGACATAATAATGTCAGAGCTTGGTCTAGAACCCATGTTTCTTAATGTTCAGTTCAATTTTTTTTATTGCACCATACTCCCTAAAACTAGAGTTTAGATTATCTTTACTTTAATTTTTTTCTGCCAAGCCTATGGTAGACCACATTGGGTATCTTTTAAACTTAGAGCTACTTGAATGACACAAGATTAAGCTAGAAGAGTAATTTACATACCAATATTGTATGTTATTTATGGTACACCCACTAGAAATCCCTTCCCCCACATCTCTCCCTGTTTTATTCTTGAAGTCTAGCATTTATTAAAAATTAAAATGAATAAAAGACTTCTTATCCTTGAGATGAGCTTTCTATGATTGTAATTTTCTAAAAAACCCTAATTACAAAGAATTGCAGCTTTCAAGTAGTACAAGGATGATTCAATTTATAACTTGCAATCATTATCTTACTCTGTCTAGAGAAGAAAACACATTGAAATTTTCTTCTTTTCAAAAACACTAAAGTCACATTGATATATTTTCTTTCTTCCTTTCGATGGATCCTACTCTCATAGAATTATTTTGTAATCCTGTTTAAAAGCCAGTTCAACCAATAATGGTCTTTGAGTTTCCTGGGTTCAACTGTTTATTACTCAGCTCTCTTATTTCTGTTCCTTTGCATACAGTAAACCAAACACCCTCATCATGCAGCCAAATAATGAGTATCTACTGCATGCTAAACATCACACAAGATGCAAGTGTGATTGATAATGGCGTGGAGGTGGATGTGAAAGCAGTGTTTATATAATAAACTAGAAAGAACAATGGATTTGGCATCAGGAAACCTAGATTCAAGATCCAGCATGTCATATGTCTCAGTTTCTTCATCTATTAAGTGAGGCCACTAAACTAACATCTCTACTTAGTGTTTTTTGGACCAATGTTGGCCCCAAATTCTTGATTGGGTGTGTCAGGCTTTTAAACTAAACTTTGTAGCTCTGGGGTTGACCAAATCCTCTGAGGGTTTTATAAATAAATAAGAAAACACAATGAAAATACAGTTCTTTAATTTTTCTGGGAATTTTCTGTTCAAATTTCTTGTGAATGCAGTACTGGCAGGGCCCCATGCTTCACACCAACTCATATTCCCTAAAGTAGACAGTTGCTTTTGCCTTCATCTGGGCATGAGACATAGTCCTACAATTTTAATTACATTATGACTTTCATTTTTGCTTTTTATTCTTAGTAGAAATAACCATCTGGGTGTAACAAGGAAATGTTAATACTTTTCTTAAAAGAGTGCCTTAGTCCAGCAGTCCCCAACCTTTTGGCACCAGGGACCGGTTTCACGGAAGATAATTTTTCCACAGAC